>NC_135814.1:28718578-29318578 GCF_964213995.1 Mustelus asterias | reverse complement strand
AATTTGTTGATTATCCTTGCCTGTCTGAGCATTTCCTTTAGTTTATTTTAGTTCATCAGATGCCGCTTTTCTCGTTTTGAAAACTAACCATTCAAATTCAAAAGAAAATGGTCAATCAGGTGCAAGATGATTCAAATCATGAAGTGGGGATGCATTTGAAAATTGTGTGTTAAGATTATCCTGCAAGCTCATTACCAGGGCAACCAAGACAATCAACATTGTGACATTTGTTCAGGGTAGTTTTGGGAGATGGATTTTCAGGTACAAATTCACCTTAGACAGAGTCCATGGATAATGACGCTTTGCTTGCTTGCTGCACACCCAGTCTGACATTTGAAACCAGTGCAACTGAAAATCAGGTAAGATATGTAACAGGAGGTCTATACATAATCATCCATCTTGTACCACCATCAATTATTAAATTCTGCCCCATTGTCTTTGCCTATCTGTTAATCACTACATTTTAAAGAGGCAGACAATATAACAAGTTTGAGTTTATTTTTAATGTCACAAGTAGACTTACATTAACACCACAATGAAGTTACTGTGAAAAATCCCTGGTCGCCACACTCTGGTGCCTGTTCGGGTACATTGCGGGTGAATTTAGCATGGCCAATGCACCTAACCAGCGCATCTTTCAGACTTGTGGGAGCATCCGGAGGAAACCCGCACAGAGACACGGAGAATGTGCAGACTCTGCACAATAAGTGACCCAAGCCAGGAATCGAACCTGGGTCCCCGGCGCTGTGGAGCAGCAATGCTAACCACTGTTCCACAGTGAGCCCGATTTTAACTTCCTCAAAATCCATTCACATACAGAGTTAAATAGCAGGCCTGGGATTTTTCCTCAGCTTGTCCTACCGAGTCATTAAACTGTTTCTACTTCATACAAAAGTATTGCAGCCCACAGAATAAGCAGAATGAGACATTATTGATTACAGAGTCATGAAGGAGTCATTGACGTTTTAAACAATCTCTGATTTATATAAATTAGTTATAGTGAACACATTTTATGGATTGTTGGAATGGCCAATGCCAAAAATATGAATGGGACGATACTCTGTCCAATCACATTGATGAATACCTGGCACAAGGCAAATCAACGGATGGTATAAGTGATTAACTGTGGCCAAAATACTGCATGAAACCAAAGTGGGTTCAAATGTCCCTGGATTGGCTATTCTCCTCACCCCCTGTTGAAGTGCAAGTTGTCCGTGTAGTGCTGATTCTGGCTGCAAAAACAACAAGCTCTCATGAATCTACCCCCTAGATACAAAACAAATTTGATTGTTTTCACTGAGAGAGAGGCGGACTTTTCATTTATAAAATACAAGAATAAAATGTTAACTTGAGGGGTTTTGTTTTGTTTGAAAAGCTGTTACTTTATTCATGCCCCCCCACCGCCCCTCCCCCCCCCCTTCCCTCTATAGACCATAAGACATAGGAACAGAATTAGGCCACTCGGCGCATCGAGTCTGCTCCACCATTCAATCATGGCTGATATTTTTGTCATCTCCATTCTCCGGCCTTTTCCTCATAACCCCTGATCCCCTTATTAATCAAGAACCTATCTGTCTCTGTCTTAAAGACACTCAATGACCTGACCTCCACAGCCTTCTGCGGCAAAGAGTTCCACAGGTTCACCACTCTCTGGCTGAAGAAATTCCTCCTCATCTCTGTTTTAAAGGATCGTCCCTTTAGCCTGAGGTTGTGCCCTCTGGTTCTAGTTTTTCCTACTAGTGGAAACATCCTCTCCACGTCCACTCTATCCAGGCCTCTAAAATAACTTGAGCAGAGACTCTCTGACCTGGGCTGACGCCAACTCCATGGTCAAAGAAACTACTTGCAGATATAAAAAATTCCTATCTGGGCTCAAAGAGAGAATAATGTAAGTTGAGAGAGCAGATTATTGAAATGATTCACACTGATGCTGGTGGACAAATATTCGATTCATATGTCCAACAAAGCCACATGGTGCAGAAGCTTATGGAGAAATTCTGCTATGAGTAGGAGTAATTCTGAAATGTCAACAATAAGGTGAGGGAGGAGGGACTGAAGGTAATTAAACTCAAAGCAATAGAAGAATACAAATCTATTAAATGGCCACACACACATCTCAGAAATGCAAGCTGCAGTAAAAGTGAATCCGTGAGCTGGAGAGAGGCAATGAAAATGTCCAGGTTAAAATCAGCTACAAAGTAGGTCCGACATGCTATCTAATGTGTGAGATGGGAAAGTAGGTGTATAAGTAGGTGCAGGAGATGGAGGGTAATGATGCTGAAAGCAGAGGATTAGCAACAACAATTTAAAAGCACATAATGCAATTAAATGCAGAAAAAACACCTCGAGGAGCTTCACTGAGGCACAATCAGCCAAAAGTGGATGCCAAGCCAAAGAGGAGGGGTTATTGGGGATGGACAGAAGCTTGATGGGTATTAAGGATGACCCTTAAGGGAGAAGAGGGAGATGGAACGGTTTAGGAAGGGAGCGTGGGGGTTGAACAGCCGAAGGCACAGCTATTAACAATGGGATGAAGAGGGGGGTGCACGTGGAGAACAAAGAGTTTTGTTGGAGGCTGTTTGGCTGGCGGAGGTTAATGGATAGGGAGGGGAAAGGGCACGAAGTGATTAGGGCATGATGCTGAACACTTTGAATTGGAGATATTGGAGAACCGAGTAGGCCATCAAGTGCAGAGTTTGGTGCAGGAAAGGACATGAACAGCAGAACTTTGCATGAGCTGATGTTTACAGATGGTGAAGGATTTGAGGCTGGCTCAGAAAACACTGGCGTAATCAAGTCTCAAGTTGACAAAGGTATAGAAGAGAATCATTGCGACGCAGAGGAAATGGGGTTCAACACTCATCCTGAGAAACTGAAAAAGAAATTGCAACACAGAGATCCACATTCCTGATACATACAGAATGAGACTTGGCAGAGAGCCCAGAAATCCATGATTCTTGTTGAAACAGCCGTGCCCCAGAGGAAACATTGCTTGATTGATAGTTCAGGCTCTCTGATCCCTGTGGTCAACTTCGCAATGTGTATTTACACAAGTTTAAGTGGTTTCAAGGGTTTGTGGTTTCTGTTGTTGACACTTTAAGGGGGCTGGGTTATTGACACTTTTATTGTCTTGGAGTAAAATTACTTTTTTTAACACTGTGGAAAGTAATGAATTAATTACTTTTTTGAAGCTTTTTTTTAACACATCCTACTGACACTATCGGATTCATTGGTTCTGTGCAGTGTATAGCTAGTAACTGGTCAGGGTGCGTCATAGTGCATAGGGGGTATGATGGCCATGGTGAGGCGGGGGGGGAGGGAATTGAGGGGGGATGGAATGCTATAACTTAGCATAAGGAGTATGTGAAGGGGGGGGGGGGGAGGAAATCAGCCTGACATGGAAAAAAGAGGGGCCATGGGCTAGGGGTGATGGTGACTGGAATGCCATAATTTGTCATAAGGAGTATGAGGGGCATGGGGGCCAGGTGGAAGAGTATAGCTTGGCATTGGGAGCATGAGGGGGCCTATGGAGGGTAAAGAATCAGGCAGCCTGCCTATCCTTAAGCCTACTGAGATCCTTAAGTTGCTAATTAGAGGCCATTTAAGGACCTAATTCAGCCTCCAGCACTAAAATGCATGCAGCTGGGAAGGCAAAAGGAAGGTGACTAGCTCGGCATATTTCACAGTATGGCCTAAAGCTTGCACGAAAAGGGTGTGCCTCCTTCCAAGCTGAAATCTCTTCCTTTGTGCCTCCCCTCCAGCCTCAGGATCCAGACCCCACAACTCTCTTCCTCCCTCACTGGGTCTCCAATCCCTGTGGGACCAAAATGCATGGCTTTACCTACAGTGTGGAGACATGTTCAGTGCTTCTTGGAGTTCCTATAAGTCCCAACAGTGACCACTACAGACTGCAGACCTGCCGGCTTATCAGATTGGCTGGCACCTCTTCAGGGTGGGACTTCCTGTCCCTGAGGGGCCGAAGTCGCACTCTCAGATTATTAAAGCTGCCCCAAGCATATTATCACTGCAGTGCAGCCAGATTTAAAATGGACAGCATGCCAACTGCCATTTTGACTGGGGTGGGTGTGTGTGTGAGGAATATGTTCCCCAATAGAATTCACTCTGTTGCGTTAATTGAACCCCACATGAAATAACGCAACTGCTCATTGTGCCAACTACAGAGGAACTATCTTCAGAATATTGTGACCACTCCATTTATTTTATCTCCTCATAAATAATTTTACAAATGATCAAAAACTGGAAAGGAATGAAAAGCATTGAGACAGTTACATGGGTAAGATTGGTCTAGAGGGATATGGGCCAAGCGCGGACAACTGGGACTGGCTTAATGGTGAAAACTGGGTGGCATGGACAAGTTGGGCCAAAGGGCCTGTTTCCATGCTGTAAGACTATGGGTGGAATTTTACCAGCACGTCCGCCCAAGGTTCGTACGATCCCGCCTGAGGCAACGGAGAATGCCATTCTCCGAGCCTGGCCCACCCCTGGAATCAGGGCGGGCGTGCCGGTAAAACTCTGGCCTATGACTCTAAGTGGCAACAGTAATTCAGATCAATCAGTGAAAAGAAATGTTTGAACTGGTATGGTGCCTTTCATAATCTTGAGGCGTCTCAAAGCACTTTCCAATCAAGTACTTTTGGAGCATTATAATGTAATGGTAAAGAGTGGGTGAACGACTAGGGAAGAGAGGAGCGGGGGAAGAGCAGAGGGAGAATAGGAAAGAAGAGAAGGTTGGAGGACGTGATCATGGTCATGTTGGAACTTGGAAATATGTTGGGAATAAACATATGCAGCAGTCAATGTGAAACAGGTAAAGGAATAGGTTGCTGCTGTAAGCTTTGCTTTACTAGAAACTGCTTAAGATTTTGTCTCGCTGGAAACAAATCGATGACAACAAGCTCAGAAAGGGGTCATGGTCAGATGAGGCTTCTGCAAGAGTGAGAGAGAACTGCGTCAATACTTAAAACAAATAACCCTACTACAAAACTGTGTTGGGCTTCTTATTTAACCTTGGTTAATTAGGATATGTGCTGAAATACGTCATGTGGAAGTAGAATTGAAGTTGCTTTAGTGAATAACATCATGGTTCAATAATCTGACACAAAATCTAAACAGCTGAACAGAATGTCCATTATTAACGGCTTGTTAAAGGCCTCATGACTAGTCCTAGATAGAAATGGCTGAAAGTGGAACCGATGCAAATAATGAAACTTCTGCAAGTTAGCCTTGAAGGCTGAAGGTGGAATGATCCTGGGGAGGATCCTACTGAGCAGGGAAAAATATCTTGGGAGGAGATAAGGAAAGATTGAGAATAGGACAGAAGGTATGTGTGAAGGCTCACCAAGTGAATGGCAGGTGGATAACATTAAAGGTGGGCTTTCACCCCATGGTTTAGGCAAAGAACTCAACATTGTTTTGGATATTTGAAATAAAGTAAATCTCTATGGGCAAAAGGACCTTGGGTGGTATCTTGAGCCCACGTTCATTGTCCGCGAGGTTGCCATTCGGGGTTCAAGATTTGGAAGTCGCAGTCCTCGCCATCGAGAACGAAATTTTGGATATTCTCCGCTCCTCGCTGCTGACATCATCAGATTTACATGGATTGCTAATTATTTTATTATTAACACTCTCCAGTTATTGACTCCCCGCCATATCGTCAAACCGTGCTGACATGAAGTCACATCAGCACGGTTTTCAGATGTGGACCTGTCGTGGAGTCTTTCCGGGGGCATAAAGATAAGTGTAGCGCCGGGAGGAAGGGGACATGGTCAGGCAGTGGCCTAGCACTGCCCCTTGGCACAGGTTGGCACTGCCATGCCAGCATAATTAAGGACCCCACGCACCCCGGATATTCTCTCTTCCATCTTCTTCCTTCGGGAAAAAGGTACAGAAGTCTGAGGTCATGTACCAGCCGACTCAAGAACAGCTTCTTCCCTGCTGCTGTCAGACTTTTGAATGGACTTACCTTGCATTAAGTTGATCTTTCTCTACACCCTAGCTATGACTGTAACACTGCATCCTGCACTCTCTCGTTTCCTCCTCTATGAACGGTATGCTTTGTCTGTATAGCGCGCAAGAAACAATGCTTTTCACTGTATGGTAATACATGTGACAATAATAAATCAAATCAAAATGCCATCCAGGTATTGCCGACCTGTGCCAGGGGTTGGCCCCCATGGAAACTTCATGGGAGGGGGTGAGGACAGATTCATTCCGATTTGGTTGTGGGCTGAGGAGCAGGGGCTGCCAGTGATGGGGGTGCTTGATGGGTGTGCTGGCTATGACTGTGTGGAGCGGGGGGGGGGGGGGGGGGGGAGGGGGCGAAAGAGAGGGGCTGATGTTTGGGGCGGGGGTAGAGAAGTGCCGATTCTGATGAGAGGTGGGGATGGGAGCCCCTGAGACCTCTGTAGTAAGCTGTGGGGGAGTGAAGGGGTTTACTCATCCCTTAAAGAAAGAAACCCCAATCTCTCTGCAGATGGGTTTTGTCGTTGTGCTGGAGCCAGGAACCCCCCCCCCCCCACCCCTCCCCCTCCCCGCACCATATGACAGTGTGAAACGTGCCCCTTTGATTTCTTTTGGCAGATCTGGAGAGAAACACGCCTGTTTTTTCACTGGAAAGAACACTCTGCCATTTTTTGGTAGGATTTCCCTCTTTGTCAATAATTCATCCTGGTCCATCCCTGAAAAAAAGGGTATAGAGAATAAGAGACTTTGGGAGACTTCAACGCGGTTTATGCTGGGGAGAAACTCCTAAGGATAGCTCCATGCTAACATTATTGGGTGGTGTGGAGATGTGAAATACTGAGAAGAAAAGAAAAAGAAGAAAGAAAGAGCTAACCTTACAAATCAGCTGCGAACACCCCTTTCCCCCCCAACCATCTCGCGATCTGGACTGGTACTCACTATCACAGTTTTTGCTGTATAGTAATATTCTACATCCCACCACATTGGTTATAATCGATCAGGTAATGATAACATCAACATAGTGGAAACATTAAAACATCAAGAGTAGGAAAGCAGATTGCGGAAAAAGGATGGGAGGTGGAGGAAGACGTGACAGGGGAATAGGGAAGGGGAAAGCAAGGAGGGTTGGTTAGGGAGAGAGGAGAGGCTGGGTAGAGGAAGACGGGGTGGGAGGAGGGGAAGAGTGTGTAATGGAGGGTGTGATGGTGATAAAGGAGAATGGAGAGAGAGACAGGAGAACGAGGGTGCGGAAATTGGAAGTGCGGGGGACAAGGGTAGGGGAGAGGAAGATGAATAGAGGGAATGGGAAGAGGGGAGGGAGAAGAAGAGAACAGATACTCCGCAGATGTTGGAAAACGTCAAGGAAGTTGGTAGCTTTAAGGTTAATAAGAATTTAATCCGATAAAAATTAATGAGGGGAAAATATATGCAAACTTGTTCTGATCAGAGTGGCCTTATTAATGGTATAACCTGTATATGTCTTTCCACATTAACAAAGCACTTTAGGTTATATTAGAAAAAAATGCTCTAATTAGTGGTGAACAGGGTGCTATTTACTTAATTGCAATGCCTGCCAATCAAGCTTTGTTTCAGGCTCTTTTAAGAAATAACATCTGGATGAAATTTTGCCTGGTATTAATAATAGTGAAATCCTCTTCCTAACAATTAAGAAAGGGAATGAACAGTCTGCCTCAAGACGCCTGATCTGTTTTATCCTTGTTAATAATATTTAATGAAATGGCAAATATCAGCAGTTCAATGTCGGCCAGTTACAAAGGAGGCTGCTTTAGTCTGTGTGAATATTAAGAGGCATTTTTGATTGGGTTTAAAATTCTGATTGTGCAGCCTAAATTTTAAGCATGAAAATTGTGTTTGTAATTTTTGCCACAGGGCCTCACTGCAAACCAATTTACACAGTACCTAAAGTGGGCTGTGAAGGATGAACAGATTATGTGATGTATTTTACAACATCATGGTGCCGCAAGTCAGTCACGTCCGCACGTGCCTGCTCACTTGGATGCAAAGACCGTGTGAAATTGGTGCAGGCAGCTCACTGTACCGAAACAGGTGTGCAGACAACCCTACCTTACGGCCGTGTACCTATTTGAGACGGTATCAAGCACTTCTGATGGCACTTAAAGGCTGTCTCTAGCTCTTAAAGTGGAGATACACTTTGGCTGTGGGCAGCAGGTAACTTTTCCAAAGTAGGAAAATAGCCAAGGAACTATTGATTGGTCTCCCAGGTCCAACTGATGCCACCATGGAGATCTTCTCCCTGGTGGTGGGCAGGGTGGGGGGAGATCCCCTTCACCCCTTTACCCCACCAGGAGGCTGTAAGTCGACCCCAAGCAACATCCGCATCGCCGATTAGAAATGGTGATACGAGAGGTCAAAGCAGGGAGTTCTCCTCACTGTACATGGCTACAATGCCATAAAAAGTTTGATCATCTCAGCAGAGTTGTCAAGGTAAGAATTCTACTGCCCGCCTCAAATACCCTCTCATTACAGCGGCACCGCTTCAGCCTCACAACACTCCTCCACCCAGCCTTCCCTCACCCTCCTTGAATCATTGGTTGTACCACGCTTCACTAAATGTTCTTCTTTACATATTCTCCTCTCAGCAACCTTGAAACCCTCACTTCCCCACGTCACACCTCGCATACAATCTATGTGCTACTAGACTTGTACCGATATATTCTCAAAACAGTTCAGAAAGCAAACATCAACACTCTCCTTTCTTGCAAAAAAAAGGATGGAAGTAGTATGAGGTGGCCGATGCTGACTGGAGAAGCCAGAGGCCTCCAACAAACCCTTTTAAATAAAATTGTTCTTGCGATGTAAGTGTCACTGGCAAGGTCAGCAATTATTCCCCATCCCTATTTGCACTCAAGAAGGTGATGGTGAGCTGCCTGCTTCAACTGTTGCAGCCCATCTAGTGTCGGCACAGCAATGAGGTCAGGATGATGAGTGACTTTGAGGGGAACATGCAGATGGTAGTGTTCCCATGTGTCCATTGACCTTGTCCTCCTAGGTGGTAGATGTTGCAGATTTGGATCATGCTCTGGAGGAGAATTGGCATGCTGCTGCATTCTATCTTGTAGTTGGTACACACACTGCTACCACTACACTGGTGGTGGAGAGGTGAGTGTTGAAGATGATGGATAGGGTGCCAATCAAGCAGGTTGCTTTGTCTTGGATTCTGTGAAGCTTTGTGAGTGTTGTTGGAGCTGCACCCATCCAGGTAAGTGGAGAACAAGCCAACACACTCTTGATTTGCACCTTGTAGACAATGGACAGACTTTGGGAAGTTAGTGGGAGTTGGGGGCGGCGGGGGGGGGGGGGGGGGTCATACGAGATATTAGAGTTCGGGGACAAGTCCTAGTCATGGAAAGTGGCTGCACTGGAGAATACATTGGGTATCGTTTCTTCATATCTTGTCCCCTTTTTAAATTACATATTAGGTAGACTGAAGCCATTGGGTAGGATTTTCTGACCCTTCCTGCTGATGGGATATTCTGATCCCACTGAAGGTGACCCACCTGCAGTGGTTCCCAGGCAGTGGTGTGGGCAAGCCGTGCAAATTATCGTAGACATCAGTGGGACCGGAATATCCCGCCGACAGCCAATGGAGAGCCACCTCCGCCATTGGAAAATGCGCCCATTTGTTCCCTACTAAAACTCCATTACCGAGCCACCAACCAGGCCTACCCCTGACAACTCTGAGGTTGGACCAAACTATTTGCAACCTTGGTGCCATACTTGACCCAGAGCTGAGGTTCTGACCACACATCCACACCATCTCCAAGACCACCTATTTCCATCACCACCTTAACATTGCTCAGCTGCATCCCTGCCTTAGCTTACCTGCTGCTGAAACCCTTATCCATGCCTTTGTTACCTCTAGACACGATGAACGGGATCTTACAGCCTCGGTCGGGTGAGGTTGTAAAATCCTGCCTAAGGCCAACGGAGATTTCCGTTCTGGGAACCTTGCCTGCCCAGATTCCGGGGCGGGCGAGGTGGTAAGTTTTGGCTGACTATTCCACTTCTGTGTGGTTTCCCATATTCTACCCTCTGTAAACTGGAGGTCATCTAAAGCTCTGTGTCCTTATTCGCACCAAATACTTTTCACCCAGTGCTCCTGTGCTTGTTGACCTGCACTCGTCTCAGTTACGCAACATCTCAATTTCAAAATTTACATCCCTTTTTGGCAGCCAATCCACTCTCCCTTCACACTAAAAGCTAACTTCTGTCCCTCACTTTGAGCCCAGGTCCTAAAATTGTCAAGGTATTTGTACGAGTGGAGGTAGATGATGGGAGCCTTCCTTAAGTGTTACTTGATTTGACTCTATCGAGCACCAGTTTAGAGACTGGAAGTTGGGAGAGAAATTATGGGCCCTGGTGCTTTTCTTCATTTAGGCCCTTTGACCCTCCCTCCCTCTAACCTTTTCTTGAACTTTTCCCCTCACATCCCTTGTGTGCCCAGAATTGGGAACCATTGTCACAGTGGGATGAACTGTTTTATACAGGTTTAGGAAGACTGCTTGAATTTGGTACTATGTGCCTCTATTTAAAAAGCCCATTAAAAAAAACTGAGATTTCGGTATGATACACTTTACAACCATGGCAAATTGGTCATTCATGTTATGCAACCAACTCCACTTCTTTGAACCTGGTCCTCTGCACTGTCCAGACAGCAACATCGAAAGACTTGAACCTCACAATCACCGCAAACATCAACAATTGAGAATATTTGGAACTAACAATTACACATTCTATTGGCACAAGACTCTTAGCCTCACTTAAGTTTAAAAAAGGCAAATTCTTTCAGTAAGTCAGCATCAACCAGTTCACCTGCAAGAATGTGCTATTTCCATCCACATATCGGCTTTGTTAACCAAAAGATTACACTTTGCATTGAGTGATAAATATTTTCTCATTTTAAATTGGAACTATCCACACTCACAAATGCATGGCTCAAATTACAGGAGCTCAAATTACTGCAGATGCTGGAATTCTGAAATATAAACAGAAAATGCTGGACATACTCAGCAGATCAGGCAGCCTCTGTGGGGAGAGAAACAGAGTCAATGCAGCAGACCCATGTTCTGCGCTAGTTCTGATGAAGGATCACTAACATCGGTTTCTCCCTCCATAGATGCCATCAGATGTGTTGAGAATTTACAGAAATTTCTGTTTCTACTGCAGCAAAAATAACTCCTAATGCCAGCCCTCCAAAAAAAAAATCAAACTTCTTGTGAACCTCTCATTCCCCTTCAGCAAGAAACCCAGCGGCAGCAGCCTGAGATCTGCCTTGACGTAATATTAAACATGAATTTCAAAAAAGAAAATAAGGTATGAAAACATAAATAACTTGCTGACAGGAAAACAATGGCCGGAACTCTTCGGTCTTGCACTCCCCGCTGCTTGCAAGAATGGGGAATTTGGCGATCAGCCAAATCTCTGTTCACTGCAGCAGGACTGGAGAATCCCAGCTGCAGGTGAGATCAGAGAATTCGGGCCAATGTCAAAGCAATAAATTGATAATTTTTAAAAAATTGTAAATAATAAAATGATCATTAAAATGTGCCTAGCAGCCGAGACAATTAATAAAAGCAATTTTAGTTTATTGTCGGGGAGGGATGGAGACAGAGGTGAGAAACTAGGCACTTTATCTTATCTTGTGCTCCAGCAGCATCCTACCAGGCCTGAAGTGAAGAAAGTGCCAATGAAACAGAACAGTCCTCACAGAAGTCTTAGCAGGAAGTAAGAAAGGAGGGACTCGGGGTTCTGTCCATCCTCATGGGCCAATGATTGCAGTTGTTCAGAAGAGTATTGATGGAGGCTTCCAGTGAGTTTCACTACTCCTGGACTCTGTTCTTGTGGAGAGCAGGAACAAGGCTGAGGTGCAGTCCCATGAGATAGGCAGCTCCATGGGAGAAGCATTTGCTGTTCTATCTCAAGATGAGGAGGTGCGTGTGTGGCTGCTACCCCGTCCATCAGTGCGCTTATCCATGCCACCCAGCCAGCTGATCCAGACTGTCCTGGCCCAGACCACCATGTTGCAGTTTGCAGCTAAATTCTCAAAGCTCAGAGCTGTCAAGATCTCCCATCAGGGTCACATGTATTGTTCTCAATGGAAGCTCAGCAGCTTTCAATCCTTCATGCTGTAGTTGTAGCTACTGAGGAAATGGGTTATATGAATTCTTTGTTTGGAAATCAAGTGCAGAAGACTGACCTGGGGGTAGGGAGAGAAAGACAGGGGGCCCATAACTTCCAGTGAGTGCCAATTGAGTCAGATTGCCACTCCATTTGCAGTTACTTACCTTGAAATCCTGCTACTCCTATCTTGATGTGGAGATGCCGGCGTTGGACTGGGGTAAACACAGTAAGAAGTTTAACAACACCAGGTTAAAGTCCAACAGGTTTATTTGGTAGCAAAAGCCACTCAAGCTTTCGGAGCTCACCTGAAGAAGGGGCTTGCAGCTCCGAAAGCTTGTGTGGCTTTTGCTACCAAATAAACCTGTTGGACTTTAACCTGGTGTTGTTAAACTTCTTACTCCTATCTTGCCCAACCTTTTGACAGTCCGGGTGAGATCTGTGACCTGCAGTGGGCTCCCAGGGTCTACAGTTGAGGGCAGGACATTTGCAGGTAAATAAGCTATGCCCCCTTTTAATGGCATTAGCCTCGTGGGGGTTCAGGAGGTGGGGGAGTCCTGTGGGGATTTGGGTTGGGTCAGCGATATATTTACTCAGAAGCTGGAAGTGGAAGCGTTCTCCAGTGCAACTTCTTTGGGGTAACTTCTAGTTACATTGTCCTGGAACTTGGACATTACAGCCTGGGGATTCATAATCATAGAATCATAGAATCATAGAATCCCTACAGTGCAGAAGGAGGCCATTCGGCCCATCGAGTCTGCACCGACCACAATCCCACCCAGGCCCTACCCCCACATATTTTACCCGCTAATCCCTCTAACCTACGCATCTCAGGACTCTAAGGGGCAATTTTTAACCTGGCCAATCAACCTAACCTGCACATCTTTGGACTGTGGGAGGAAACCGGAGCACCCGGAGGAAACCCACGCAGACACGAGGAGAATGTGCAAACTCCACACAGACAGTGACCCGAGCCGGGAATCGAACCCGGAACCCTGGAGCTGTGAAGCTGCAGTGCTAACCACTGTGCTACCGTGCCGCCCATGACTTTTAATCATTTAAGTCTGGTGAGTTATTGAAGGAAAGGCCTCAATTTGAACTCCAAATAACTAGGTTTTCTGATGACAACCTGTTTAGCAATAGGACAACATTTCTCCTTAGCATTGTTAGCTAGAGTGGAGGTAAGGGGCAAAATCAATCAGGGATTCTTGCTTCTGATTATTATCTGCTGATGCTAGGTAGAAATTGTGGGAATCACATGAAGGCAGAATTGAATTAGGTTGTGAATAGGCTGCCCCAATTGTTTAATAACCCATAACTCATTATTTAGCATCACAAAAATAGCAATAGCCAATTTTTGTATTTCCAACTTCCCATTCCAAGTATTCTCAGACCACAAAGAATGTCCCTTTCCAATATTCCCAGTCACAGCCTAACCTTACCCCAGCCACCCCTCTGCTTCTCCCACACCCACCACCTTCACCACTCCCACATCTACCACCTTCACCACGTGTAACAACAATGCTTTACAAGAATACATGGATATAATTACATAATTTGAGCCCAAAAGTACTGCTGACATTCCAATAAGATGAAATGAAAATGCCATTTCACTGATGAATCACTGGTTCTGACAATATATTGTGGGATCCAAAGCATAATCTGTGAGTTATGTATGTGCAGATACATAAATACAAAATAATTTCAGATTAATAGACTGATTTTACTCAGCACTGCTCACTCTCTGTGACAGCCTTGGCACTCCGCGCAGTTGCCAGCTGTTTGCGCACCTCATGACCACAACATCAGTGTCATTTACATAAATCACAATTATTGAGGGAGAATCCGTGATTGATTGCTGAAAAATTCTTTCTCCAACATGGATTTGTAAATGCATGGCACACAATTGTTAATCCTTCAATATGAATATCATTCTGCATTGACACGCTGCCTAGCTTGACAGTGCTGGAAATCTGTGCTTTGTCTCAAAGCTGGCACCAAAATGAAGCAGAATAGGATCAAGCTGGTGCATAAAATTAAATGAATAGTGGTGCATTATAGTCTATAATAATGGATGGTTATATTAAGCTGAATTTTGTCAATTTATGATTTTTTGTCATTAAGGTCTGTCAACTGACATGAATGCGTTTATGGTTTACTCTTAAACATCTGCCCTTCTTGCTAGAGGAAGTAGAGAATGGAAACAGAAAATAACACCCCAATAAATGGATATCTAAACTAACTAATTAGTAGTCTCTGGAATCATAACCATGACAACAGCGGAAAAAGTTAGCTTTTTGCTATTTCACATCTCCTTTGATGTCACTAGGTGTCACATTACCTTAAACTGTGGAGAACTTATCATCGCTTTTATGTCTATTTAATAGTCTATTTGAGCACATTAATTATTGAATTTGTTTCTGTATAAGCAGAACTAATTACAAGCCTTGCATTCGTGCAATATTACACTGGGCTGGTTGCTTTCAGCAGGATCATTCCTATACATATCTTCCGGTGGTGATCTTGTCTCAAGACCTTGTAATGCTGTCTTGGACTGATGGCTGCTGCTTAAATAAGAAAAGAAAGCGCTGGCTTTGTGCTTTGGAGTAGGGGCAGACGTCTGTTTGAATCCCCCTACAGGGAAGAAAGAAATTTAGGAAGTGTGAATGCAGTGTGAGTGGCTACTGGTGCTTTCTGGTGGATGGGCATGAATAATGTTGACAGCAACTGTTTTGATGATGCCACCCTATGTCGGATTGATGAAGCATAGTAGAATGTCCTAATGAAAGTGGGGGGGGGGGGGGGGGGGGGGATGATTTGTCCAAATATCCCTGCAATGAGAAAAAGGATTACTGTCTTATATTAGATCTTCACTATTCGCTGTGATGATGTCAGTATAAATATTGGAAACCGAGCCTGAATACAAGACACAAAATATTGTGAAAATAATGAAAGTATGGTTCTGACATTTACTCCTCTTTTAACTATTGCTCAAGTACTTTCCTTGTTTATCTCCAATCATAAGCACAGGATTCTGATGCAGCTTATTTCTGAAAGGTTTCCAGGCTACATTCACAAGCCCTGTGTTTTCCTAGAATGATAATGAGACAAAATATACAGCAGGTGTACACGGAACAGAATCAAATATTGGATGACTCTCACAGATCCTCAATGAAAAATTGTGGCATGAGCTGGAACCATCTTGCTGCCAAGAATGAAAAGAGCACAATAAATGAAATTTAAAGCAGGAATTTTACAATTCCAGCAATTAGTAAAGGTAGTGTTACATTTAGCGCATAGATAATGTACTTCCACCAATAACAGTAAGCAGACAAATGATAACAGCAAGTTACAAACAGAGCACCCATCCCCCCTAAAAAAAACATATTGGCAGTTTTAGTTTCAGCTAATATTTATTTCATGGCTGCAGTAATTATATGTCATGGTGGTTTATTAAACTGAGAGGGAGGTTGTGAGTTAGGCCGTTATGTACTACAATGGTGTGATAGAAGACATCTATTCATACGTTCCTTAACAAAATTACATTTTTAAACACATACCATGAAATCAGCACTGAAGTCTGTGTAACATTAATTAAATATATTAATGAGAGGCTCCTAAATTATTGTTGGGGAGGGTGCAGCAAGATTATCAAGGGCGCTCAAAGAATCATGGGTTTGTCCCTCAAATTCAGAGAGGAGACAAAACATCATTCACCAATGTGCTCATGCTATGCCAATGCCCTTAGCTTACCTGCACCATACAACTGAAATGGGAAGTTGAAGATATTGACCCAGGGGAAGGAACAAGTAGAGGAGACAAAGGAAGAATAAGAAACATTACAGTCTATTGTTCTTTTGGATGGGTTAGGAGGGAGGCATGCATGGATTATGAATCTCTGAAGGAGCCTACAGCTAAAAAAAGGAACCCATAATATAGATAAATAAAAAGTGTGAAATGAAACCTGGCAAGATGCACTGAAACTTTGGGATTGAACAACAACAATTCACAACCTGAAGGATTGGGACTCCATGGTTTTAATAGTTGATATTCCAGATAAGAGAATTGGATAGACTGTCATTGATAATGATCACGTCATTGAATTTGCTGACATTAATTACTAGACATGTCTTTTTGTGGTAATTTTAATGGACAATTAATTTACAAATGTAGCAGTTTTATGAAAACCTTGGAGAATGTGAGGTGCCTTTTTTCTGAAGGAGAAATTAGTGGCAGTTTGCACAGGGTTGGAGGTCCAGATTTGAATTCGGGTGTTGCCACGTATCCATCTCCGAATTATAGAATTAAGTCTATTGAGCCGTTCATTGTCTGCTGGAAAACATCAGTGCTTCGATAATGCCTGCAGTTATTAATGTAATAATTGGACACCAATTTCAGTGGATTAAGAGATAACCCAGAAATTGAGAAACACCACAAATTTCTGCTTCACTAGAAACATTTCATCTTTAACCTTCTTGTGGTTTTCATACATCTGCCCCTTAAAATGGCTGCAGAGAGCTAAGTTGAACTATTTATAGTGTAAACATTTTTGAACAACAGAATAATTATTAATGACAGCCAATCAAGCATCCTTGACCAGAAAGTGAACTATTAAGAGCATGGAGGCTCACTTCTTCAGTTTCAAACTGTGAAATGGTGTTGGGGATTTTAAAAATGTCAAATGCAAAATTTCTATTTTGATTTACTTTTCCTTTGTCTCTAACTGCTAATCCAATTTTCTTTCTTTCCCTTTATCTCTCTTCCTGTACCTGATTTAATATTCAATTCATCCACTCTAATTCATCCTCCTTTTACCGAGCTTCCTCTGTTTAATTCTCATTCCTTAAGTCTTATTGTTTAAGGAGATATATTGTTTGTCACATCATCCGCCAAGGTTCCCATGTTACCCTTGTTCCACCATTGTCCAACAACTTAAAAGCACAGCAAGGTTGTAAGCTAAAGGGTACAAGTTAAAGCCAAATAACCGACGAAGCCATGAGGTGCCCAGTTCCTGAGAATTTCAGTACATTGTTATCCTGTAAGCATTTCAATTTGTGATTACTGATTGGTGATAACTTAATGAAGAAGTGGTTATAGTTGCTGTGCAAATTATCAATGAGCCAAGTTGCAAATCTACTTTTGTCAATGCAGTCTATTGTTGTGACTCTGAATTATTGATTATAATTAATGATGTCTAGGTTGATTTCTAAATGAAATGTTATAAACACAAAACCAAGTTTCAGCTTTCAACATCTTACTTATTAGTGTCACAAGTAGGCTTAAATTAACACTGCAATGAAGTTATTGTGAAAATCCTCTAGTTGCCACCTGTTCGTGTACACTGAGGAATAATTTAACATGGCCAATGCAACTAACTAGCACTTCTTTCGGACCGTGGGAGGAAACCGGAGCACCCGAAGGAAACCCACGCAGACACAGAGAGAACGTGCAGATTCCACACAGGCAGTGACCCCAAGCCAGGAATTGAACCCGGGTCCCTGGCACTGTGAGGCAGCAGTGCTAACCACTGTGCTACTGTGCCGTCTGCAGTATATAGGATAGTGGATTTCCTTAATGTGGCTGTGTGGCTGCTTGCTGTTTATACCCTGTTGATATCATTGTAAAGATCAGAAAACTGTTCTGAGTGAGATTAGTGATCATAAAGAGCGAGGCTGATCAGAAACTAATTTAAACATTTGGATCAGTATTCGGTTAGACATATCAAAATAGATTGCATGTTTAAAGCAAAATGATTGTGAATCATTGCAGATAAGAGAGACTCAATGGGTAAGCCTTGATCTTTAGCGATAAGAAAATGTGCTGCTTTTTATGTCTCTTTCTGCAGCTTGTCATCTCAAAAGATATTGTTGCAGCCATCTTTGGATGGCCTGATATTGATATTTTGGGTATTGGCAAAATATTCATGAGTACCTCTCACCTCTCATGTATCGTGTTGTTTACTAATACAATTTGCATCCTCAAGGACCTCCGTATTAGCCAATTGATTGTGCAATTAACTATAAATTAGCCCAAATCTTCTGGTATCTGGGTTGTCTTAGATAGGATGTAAGTTGGGAGATGCACAATTCCACACAAAAGTCCTGATGCACACACATGCATGGAAATTGCCCAGTAAATTGAAACTTCTAATGGGCTGATTTCCACTGCTCTGGACCTCCTGTGAAAGCCTTTGACACTGAGCACAGTATTAGGGACTTGGGTCAGATTCCTTGGAATTACCTGCACCCAGGAAGTGTTACGTTGGTTAATAACTTATCTAATCCAGTGATAAACCAGCATATTTCATCTGAGCACCGAGACCAACACCCACCTCCGCCCGTCAGCAATCTGAGCAGGCTTGATTACCTTGCCCTACAACTGCTCATCTGCCCCTGCCCCCAACGCCACAATGACCTCCCCTCACCACCCGATTACCACCTCCCCTCCAGCCATCTGACCACCCACCCATCCATTCACTAATTCACTAAAAACATAGCTGAATATGGCAGCTCCTGCTGCAAAATGGGGACATGTCCTCTCCTTGTCCATCTTTTCTTGCAACTGACAGCCTTCCCTGTGGAAGTCTGTGCTGAACCATTGACGTTTCAGGCAGGTTGGGAGGTCTCGGTGGAATATTGCAAAAGGGTCGGATCACAGAAATCATCAATGGGTGCAGCATCAATACTGAATGGAAGACCTGGGCCACATTTTAATGTTATTTAATGATAAAAAACTTTTGAAATTATACTTTATGGGGGAGGATAGTGCATGGTTGCTGCTTTAGCCTAAGTCACTGATGTCTATGCATTATTTATCAAAATTACTCGCTTAATTGTACATTATAGGGTTAGATGAAGAGGGGTGGGAAGAGACTCTTCGGAACAGAAACAGTGGTGAAGGCTACTTAGGAGAAATGGCCTGTTTCTGTGCTAGACATTCTATTCAATTATAATTCTTGTGCTTGTTAATAAGTGGAATGTAATCAAATTACTATTCTGTTTGTTAAAATCTGAAACAAGAACTTCCTCAATTATTTTCAAATCCAGTGTTGATCACTGGTGAATTAGGTGTTCTTAATGTATGGAAGCATTAAAATTGACCTTTGTACCCAGGATTAGAAAAGACACAGAAAGAAAATGTATTCAGTGTTCCAGCGCTTGATTATCAGTAACTGCTTTGAATGGAAAGTGGGCATTTGTGGATATCAGTGATATGATTAATCTCGGCTATCGTGTGACTGGGGGTCTAAAGGCCTGGTGACATTTACACTCTGAGTTTGCACATTAACAATTGTCACTTGCTATGGGAGCCTGCCAGTGACTACGGAACTGTACCTAGCATGGGGTAGCATGCTTAGAATTGTGGGCAAACTGTGAGCAAAAGGGGAGATTTCCAACTCAAACATGCAGAGAGTCAAAAAGAATTGAGAAGTGTATTAAGGAAAGGTCATTATTACTTTGAAGCTGGAAAAAAGCCAGTAAATCTACACACCATGGCAGTGACATCTTGTGCTAAATGAGGCAAGGATGTTGTTGGGACAGTTTTTAATCGTAATTACATCATCATATCATGCACGGACAAACACATTTGAAATTCAGAAAAAATTGTAATCATTCTTTTGTGGCTCCTTTCAATGTAGAGATAAAAATTGCGTTTTGGTGAAAATTACTTCTCAAAGATATTTACGATCAGGTACGTGTAGGTTTCAGCCAGAAAGCATTAGTTCTATGTAGCCATTGACAAGAGGAATCCAGACTACTGCAGTCATTCCACCATAGACTAGTTGAGAGTTTAGCCACAAAGTCAAATTCATGGAGGGTTTAATGCTTGTCTAAACTACAATGAATTGTCAATTTATCGGTGCTGTTGCAGGAATCAGTCGTAAATCGTGTTTTTTTTTGTCATTTCCAGGTCAGTCATAGTCCCTTATGGTTTAATGATTCAAAATCCAGTTCCTTCAACCTTGATTCTTGAATGCAACAAAAAAAAATGTTTTTGGCACATCTTTGTTCAGGCAATTAGTGTCTGCAATTTTGAAGCCAACATATTGCAAAGGCTATTGTTTTTATTATATATAGGTGGATATATATGTACACAGGCTACTGTAATGCCAATCTTCTACACTTGTAAATGCCAATGATCTTATACATATATCTAATATAGATATATTAAACATTGTAGGAAAGCACAACCTGTGTTAGGACAGTAAATACCAAAGTAAACTCGACTGAAGAACAAAGAAATTGCAGAGACGCCCAATAAGAAATCTCTATTTTACCAGAAGACTTCATCTGTAATTATTGTCACATTGAAGGTGTAGCTATTAAAGTTTGATTTTAATAGAGAATTGACCTGATTTAAAATGAATTCTAATCATTTTGAATTTTAAAAGTTTACGAATTAAATCAGTGTTTAAAGAGGGGGCTCACTAGACTACATAACATTAGACGAAAAATGTTATAGAAATTAAAGTCATAGTACGGTACTGAAGGAGGCCATTCAGCCCTTTCAGTCTGCGGTCAAGGGTCACTAAACCAAATAGTACCCTGCCTATGGAATATACAATTTAGCAAAAAAATATAAATGTAGCATATCGTCTACCCTCAGTTTTGTGACTTAAGGAAAAAGAGTAATCAGAACGCTTGAATATTTTAAATGTTTGGTGGATTAGCTGAGAAACAGGATACAGTATGATAATAGTCCTAGCGTGGAGAGACAACTTTACAAACATGAAGATACATCGCTTCTATTCACGAAAGATTTATTTCAACATAAAACAGGCAATTCTTAAAATATTTTATGTAGTATAAATCAATTGAAAATCCTATTCTAGAAAGAAATATATCTTATATGCATGTCTAACAACGCAGCTGTTTAAATCCATTTACAATAAATTGGCATTGCAATATTTTGCCTTCACCTACAGAAGATCATAAAAAGCAGCCACACTACATATTAAACAATAAAACTCACCAAGGCACAAATCAACATGGATAAGCAGGCTGGCTAAATTCAGTCACAGCTGCCATCACTTTGCGTCCACAATTATATGAGATCAAAGAAGATAATTTGCGTTGTGATTTTATTCTGAAAACTCTTCATTCCTGATATAATTCCTTTGCTTATTAATGGTTAAATTATTTATGATGAAAGACAGCAGCGATCATACAAATGCCCTAAATATTTTTCAGGAAGGTTTACTCAAATGACACACTTTCCGAACAACTGTAAAATAACTACAGGATATTTTCACAAATTGGAAAAAAGATTCTGCAGCATCTTTCTCAACACCTGATGAAAATGGAGTGAAATTGTTTACAGCACTCTGGAAATGGTTGCTAACATTTTTGCCAGTGTTAAGTGATTACTGCTGACAATATTTTGAATAGCCCAATTACAAAAACATTTTGTGATCATTTGAAATGTTTTAAGAGATAGCCTCATTTAATTCATGATGTGTTCAATGCATTGAACTATATATATATATAAACATGCTGTTGGAAGCAAAAGGTAAGTGATAGTTTCAAAATAAGGCTGCTTCACAAATGGTCATTGCTCCTGAATGAAATGATTATAGACTTAGCTCAAAGGCAGTCTTAAAGGAAGATTCTGATTGGTTGATAACTATAACAAAAATGCTCGATTTCACTCAGCTTTACTGTCTCTCATTGTTCTGCATCAGAGCTGCTGTGAAGTCAACAAATAGCCAGCAATGCAAATTGCATGCAAATTTCCATAAGACGTAAAATGCCACACATCCATAATGAACTATTTCAGAGACGTGCAATTATCTAGATTTTGGTGCACCAGGGTCCATTTTCACTGTTGGCTTTTCTCATCTGAAAACAGTCCCCAGGGTGTTACAACCTATGAATATCAAGCCACCTTTTTCACTTCATTGTTGTTGGAATTATTATCGAAGTACTATTGCAGATACATTTCAGAATCTAGTCCTTGAAACACATTTTCCACGATACCCAAGACCAGAGGCAAAATGTTACAAATTTGCCATTGGAATATATTGAAATCAATGCAGCATTCCACAATCTTCCATGCGAATGAATGCCTTGTTACAGTGTTTGTTCAGGACTGTTGGTCACATCTTTAATTTACTCTGCTGGACAAATCAGTGCATTAATATTTTAATCACTGCACCTTATTGTGGGCCTGTAATTTTTCAAAATGCAAGGAAATTGAAACAAACATTTTTGTGTTATATTTCATTCTAAAACCATTTCTCACAAATGACCCTAAAATTCAGCAGTTGAGCCCTCAGATCTGCAATTATTCACCAAACAGTTTGGATGTGGCCTCTCGTTTGACGTTCAACATTAACCTAAAATATGTTAAACTGTATTTATTTTATTGATCAATTGCTATTATTTTGCACTGTAACATTCTAATACTCACGCATATTGAGCACTGCGTGTAATTACTGAGCAGCCCATTTACGAGGTGTTTAGATTAATTGGTTCTGTTTTTCAAACATTAATCTTGCAAAAATAGTCATTACCTCATGTCAAATTTTAAGATTAAAAGATGATTGGCTGAAGGATCTCCATGTCCAATAAATCCACAACCCTATGTCGCATAATCTAAATATAATGCTAAAAAGAGTCATATCCGCATTTGAGCACAGGTTGGAGAATATTAAGAGATGGCTCAGAATAGCTTGAGGTTGGCAAACACAGCCTGAAATGTACACCCAAGGCACAATGTGGATCAAAAATTGAGGGTTAATTATTCAAGCAAATTTACAAAGATAGAGTTTATCAATATTTTTTCTTCTTATTCTTTGCCGTTATTATTGGAGAGAGATAGTTTGCTTCCCCTGATAACTCAATGAACTGTGTGATGTAAAAACCATACAGATCACAAAGGCCTTCGAATCACTCCCTGCTTTGTGCTGAGTTGGCTAACCAGAGCTGGGATGGTACTAATAAGCAAAATTGCCCCATTCCTCCTTATAATGAGAGAGTGGGGACAAAACAAGGAAAAACTGAAAGTAAAATAGTATGTGATCCTGATCACCATCTAAGCACCCAGTGCCCAGAAATCCATCTTTAGTGTATAGCATTGGGTTCAGCCATCATGTTTCTTATGTTCAAATTGCTCACCCACACCTAATTTGCTCAGATCAAATCGCCACTTTGATCAGGTACCGGAGGTTACTACTTTCTATACAACCACACCCCCCACTATGGGCTGCAGAAAGGGAGACATCACAGTAAATAAAAACTTTGTAAAAAGGGGAATGTACCAGGAACCTATTAGTTATGGAGAAAATATGGCCACCATCACCACATCTAATTGTGTTGTTCAATGAATGGTCACCATGTAGTCTCGATGTATCTGGAGGCTTCCCAAAGAGGAAACTATTTCAGGAACATGAAGTGACTGAATAGATGACACTGCCTACCTCAGCTTGACTCGGACTCCGTGGTGTTATACAGCAACTCCATAATTGCATTTGTTATTTGTAATTGCATAGCATAAGCTATGTATTTTTAAGGTATGAAGCTAAAGTTCAAACCATCCTGTCTCAGTCAGATTCTCCAATAAGGAATGCCCAAAGCATCGTTTCTTAGACCTAGCCAAACTTCCTCTCCAGTGTAAAGGATCTTATTAGGCAGACACGTAGTGCTTGTTCTTCTGGAAGAAGAAGCTTTTCCGATCCCAGTGCAGTAAGTTTACCTTGTGGCAGACACTGCATCGTTCGCATGGTGAACTCTGGTGATTGCGGGGTGGACATTTCAACTTGTTGTTGTTAATGAATCCTGGAATAGCGAGAGGATTGTGCGTTCTGGATATGAGCATATTCACCGCTGACTGTCTCCTTCTCTGGAGAACGGGGGTGACATGTCACGGCGACTGTCTCTTTTAATGGCTTGAGTCGGAAGGGAGAATTTCTATTGCACTTTGGGGCTTGGATAAATGATGCAAACAAAAAAGATAAACGATTAAGCAGAGAAGACAACCCTGCATCCAGCAACGCCCATTAGGAAAGGTTGGATAAAACAGAGAACTTCAAAGTGTTAAGCTGCATTCATGATGCACACTTCCCAAGAATTCCCATCTCTGGGAAGAGGACTGGCTGGAAAGAGCTCTGCTACCTTGGGGCTGATGAGTTATGCTGGAACTTTTGCACTTGTGCCACTCAAAGGCGTTCTTGTATCAAGACAATCAGTAGCAGTATACCTGCCGTTTTAGGTCGCCTCTCTACAGTGTCTGGCCTTGGAATTGAAGTGATGGATGTCTGCATTCTGGGACGAGGTAGCTTCAATCCGCAGGCAATTTATTTCTCATATGGACATTATCCAAAAAAAGGCAATATTTGAAATCAGCCCTCCCCCCCCCCCCAACCTTCCCCAGTCTATAATGCCACCGTATCTGTAAAAGTCTCCTCGCAATTTAAAGCAATTTGATTTGAAACTTTAGTGTGGTAAAGGGATGGAACAAAAGGCTGGCTTATTGAATGGAAGGGGCAGAGAGTGGAGCATTGAATCTCTTATCTCGCGGCTGCAGCTTTGTAATTCATTGCGATGATAAAGCACCCAAGCAGAAAACATTACAACACTGACACAATCCAAAAACGGATTAGATTCTGACATAAGCTCACTCAAAAACTAATCAATCAACTCCTTGCTGTAACATCAGAACCAGTGCTTAAGTGGAGTGCTTAATCTCCGCGAGTTGTATTACCAGAGACTGTGCGCCCCTTTGGAACAGAAATAAAACACGCTCTTTGCCGATTGAATACTCCGGGAGCCTCCGGAGGTTGGGCTGAGACAGTCAAGAGGAAGTTCGGGGGGGGTGGGGGGAGAAAAATGTCCAATTAATCATCCCCTTTAGGCAAATGGGAATGAATGCCCACAATATTGCGAGACCATCTCAACAGCCAAACTTTCAGTCGACCCTCATGCAAGTCACCGCAGTGGGTTGTGAGTTAAGACAATGTGTTTAAAATACTTCCCGTTTATAAGCCAAGTATTAGGCACAGTTGATGCCCTTGCCCTTCACTGCAATCTTTGAGCTCACCTCTTCTGACATGAACTGGAAAGGATGTATCCAAATGAAGCCCAGCTAGGTCCCAGCCAGTGCGGCAGAGACTTTACTGAAATATCTACACCAACGCCCCTGAACAACACTTTAAAGTATTGATCAGTGTTGTCCCCAGCCCTTGGTTTGGTCAGTTCCACCCCCTCTCCCCCCCTCCACCCCCAACACACACACATATATATTTATATAAATAAAGTTCTCAATTAAAGCAAAGGAGTAAGTAGCACTCACCGTCTGAAGAAGGCATTGCAGCAGAATGAGAAAGAGCGGATGAACTGGGTACCTCATCCTGGCTTGCTGTCAGTGAAATGATGCCTGTGGCTCGGCTCTCGCATATATCCAGTGTTGGGGATGGACTGGGGCAGAGGGGAGGGCGAGCACTGTGCCGGGGGTCCTGTACAACGAAGCGGCCAAGGAGAGAGAACGGAGGGGGGGAAGGGGGGGGGGGGAGGTATTTAAGAGAAAAGAAATAATCAGATAGGCAATTCCTCGATTTCTCTGATGCTACGGCTCGAATTCAAACCTCGAGTCATTAATGGTAACGGGAAATTGTTTAAGATGCGGGTTTAAATCGCGTGTCTTACCGTCACTCCCAATCTGTCAAATGCTCTTTCTCTTTAAGTGTGATTGAAGATTTGAAAATGCCACTGGGGGGTGGGGGGTGGGGGTTCAATCTGTCTTCACCTCTCTCTCCAAGATGGAACAAGTTAGTTAACACATTCTAGGCATCCCACACAGTTTGTTGATTTTTTTTTGCACTAGAGAGTTTGGTATTGTTTTTTTTTCCTTTGAATTTTGTTTGGCTATTCCCTGGCCCCGGACTCAGGTACTGCCGGTGAGTTTGATCATCCGCCCTGACTCCCTGTAGCCCCAGAGATGTTGCTGATTCCCCAGTTGTGCTTCAGTGGGTTTGACACACGCCACGTGGTCAGCTGAAATCGCTCTCTCTTTCTCTGTCACACACACACAATGAAATTGCCTCTCCACCACTGCACCAGTCAAAATCTCAAACTCTCTATTTCCACCGGCACCTTGGCTGGACTCTGATAATTTATCACCCCTGCAACTATCTACCAAAGACTCTGTACCCTCTATTATATGTACACTATAGATATGTATGTATGTGAGTCAAATCCCAGCTCGGTGGAGCGCTGCACCCCAAGGCTTGCAGTAAATCCTCAATCTCTCCCCTTTAAACACAAAATCCCTCCCCAGGCTGCTCTGGTGAAACTCTCAATAGGTGACAGAGAGAGGGGGATTACTATTGATAAAATCACCCAAGTTAACACCCTTTAACCCCGAGTGGACTGACGGCTTCTCGGATATTTCCCACATTCTAGGGGAAGATAAGACGAGGCAACTCCACACAAAATACTCAAGTATGTCTTGATGTGACTGACGATGGATTCCTGATATTTGAACTGAGGAGGGAAGCAGGCTACACAACACCCCAACCTCCGCTCCCGAGGTTTACCACTTCACCTGAGCACACTTGTTTGTTTATATTTGCTAAAACCTAACAGCTCCTGTCTGCCTCTGGGTCCTATCGATACACAATGGGCGGTGGGCGGGTGCAGATTAACATTGTGCAGTTAAAAATACACCCTCACTCAAAAAGAGATCAATTCATTAGATGAATGTTTTTTTCTCTCTCTCTGTTTGCAGACACCCGGGACCGAGAAACCGATTGGACAAACTTGAATATTTATCCTTTTCAACCGGGAGACCACTTTGTATCTGTTATAAAGTTTATACAACAGTTCGGAAAATGAATGTGCGAGTCGCCCATACAGGATTGATTCCAAAATTCTGAGTGGGACAGTGTGAGCAGCAGTCTGGAGAGGATCTGATACGCTGCTGGAACCTCCTGGAACTCTCCCCGGGGTCAGGACTACACTCAACTGCACACACAACCGGGAAGAACTTTCTGCAGTATTAACAGAACATGCTGGGGCGGGGGGGGGGGGGGGGGACGACTCAGCAGGTCTGGCAGCATCTGTAAGGAGAGAAAGCAGAACTAACGAAAGAGCCACACGGACTGTGAACTCTGTTTCTCTCTCTCCCCCACAGATCCTGCTGAGATTTTCCAAGCGCCCTCTGTTTTTGTTCCTGGTTCCGGCACCCGCAGTATTTTGCTTTCATTTCAGAACTTTTTCGCAGTTTGCATTTTGCACCCTTTAGATTGGCTTATCAAAGATATCCGTTCACTGTGATCAGCTGCCTCAGTTGGTTTAAAACGGCGGAACGCCCCCTCGAAATAAAAAAAGACACAAAAATATAATCGACTGCATTTTAGGGAAAAGGATTTGGGAATGTTTAATCTGAATTGTGTAAGGATAGCAAGCGTCCTTAATCTAAAGGCACTCCATTAGCGCATTCTAGCGGTCAGTGTGTGAGGTACACTGTACTGAGTTTGATGACATGCCCTGTTCAATTCAGGATTTTTTATTACATGCTGTTTTCTGTTGATTCTGCACTATCTTTTGTTTTATGCTTCTCATGCCTCGATAAATAAATCACATCCAGCAGGGGAACTGTCGGACTTAACTTAATTCCAGTAAATCCAATAAGGAGGAGCAGATAGCGCAGTTATCAGTAGTTATCCAAGGGGAGAGGAGCAAACGCCATGTCCCACAGCCATGTCCACTTAGCATCCTGGACAGAATGGGATTAATTAAATAAATGATCGGTGTGACTTCTATTTTATCCCAATGTGCTGAAGATCATTATACCAAGCAGGATGCTTTCATAATGCCCAGTAAGTAGATCATGCGAACTGTCTCTTTCCTATGTGAACTTCAATGGTCATCATCTTGAAAACCTCCTTCAGAAAGATGGAGGATCGCAATCATGGCAGCTTGGGCATGAATAGATTGTGTTCCAACAGTGATATGGAACTGACGTGAGATTTACTTCCTTGACTCCATCTAAAAATAATGTACTTTTGCAAAATCACAATTCTGTGACTTTCTGCTGCATATGATGGCATTTTCATGTGACCTTTGTTTTCCTGCAGCTCCTGCAACATCTGTAGCATTCACTTTTTGTATATATCAATAAGAAAGCATTGATATCCCTTCTATACCCATGATTGAAGAGGAATTGGCACACGCTGACTGCAGTTGTGGTTGCAGCACAGTGGCACAGCGGTTAGCACTGCTACCATACAGCGTCAGAGGACCTGGGTTTGATTCCCAGGCTTGGGTCATTGTCTGTGTGGAGTCTGCATGTTCTCCCCATGTCTGCATGGGTTTCCTCCGAATGCTCTGGTTTCCTACCACAGTCTGAAAGATGTGCTGGTTAGATGCATTGGCCATGCAAAATTCTCCCTCAGAGTACCAGAATAGGTGCCAGTGTGTGGCAACTAGGAGATTTTCACAGTAACTTCATTGCAGTGTTAATGTAAGTGTATGTGAGACACTAATAAATAAACTTTTAAACTTTTTGTTTAGAGAAATTCTTTTCTGCATTGTTGCACCTTGTGTACTGTGTCGAGCCATTGTCGCATGGTCACTGAAGTTACTGCTTTGTGAGTAATGACTTCAGGCCAATGCCACTTTTACTTACCGCATGCATGGTCTCAGGAGTGTGCATCTGAACTTGAGTGGATTTTGATAGCTGCAGGAGAGCCAGAAACAGTAGGGAATAGTTAAGATGTTAGTCTGCAACTTTGTGCAGAACATTGACTGCTGGGCAAGTCAGTATGGCTTTGAATATCTCAGTGCTAACTCCTAAAGAGATGAAGGGAGATTTGAGAATGAATTGGAAATTCTTCTGGTCTCAATGGCAGAACTATGAAATTGCCACCACATTGTTAAACAAGGAACCTGAACTAATAGTAGTAGTAACTCTGTTATCAATGCTGGGGAAAGAGTGCTGCAAGCTATATTTCACCCCAAACTGCACTGAGAAGCAGAAAAAAAGTTTAGGTTTTTATTTATTGTCACTGCAATGAAGCTACTGTGAAAATCCACTCATTGCCACACTCCAGTGCCTGTTCGGGTACACTGAGGGAGAATTTAGCATGGCCAATGCACCTAACCAGCATGTCTTTCAGATTGTGGGAGGAAACCGGAGCACCCGGAGGAAACCCATGCAGACAATGGGAGAACGTGCAAACTCCACACAGACAGTGACTCGAGCAGGAGTTGAACCCAGGTCCCTAGCGCTGTGAGGCAGCAGTGCTGACCACTGTGCCACCGTGCCGTCAGTCTTGTTAAAATTTTGAAGCATTGAAGACCTACTTTGATCTCCTTACTAATATTATTTATGAATGCTATGTATTCAACACCAGAGCTCAGGAAGAGGGGGTGAATATTGAACTGTATGGGACTGCACTGAGACATCTAGCTGAATCCTATGGGTTTGAGCACCTGAAGGATGATCTGATCCAAGATATTTGGAATGAGAGATCCAGCCGGCAGAGCAGGCCTGCTGAGAGAAGAGAAACCTACTCTGAAGAAAGTTGATGTGCAGAAGCTCTCAAAGTGGTCAATCGTCAGCTGAAGATTATTGATGGGAGAACTGGTGAGGCTTTGTACTATGCAGAGAAGCAGCTCAGGCCTTCCAAACACAAGCCAATAGAGAAAAGGGAGAACTATTTACAGAAAGGCCAGCAGGAAGGTGAAAGCCAGAGTACTGGATGTGTGTATTGTGGAGGACATCATACAAAAGAAAAGGAAGTGTGTCCATTGTGGGGAAAGCAGTGTTCAGACAAGAAGGAGCTAGAACACTTTGCATACAAGTGTTTTTCTGGAACGAAGAAAATAAATCCTGTGAAGATGGCTGCTGGAGAAATATCGGCCGATAATTCTGAAAAATCACTCTACATCCTAGAACAGCTTGGCATCATCAAGTCCAAGTAAAAATAATTTGTGACTATTAGAATGATGACTGCAAAAGGACAGCAGTGGTGCTACATGCAACATCTTGAGCCTTGCAGACCTATATGAATTTGTTCAAGGTGGTGACCTGAAAATGAAGCTGTCAAATGAGGCTATATGATGGAGCAATACTCACCCCAAGATGGAAGACTAAGCTGAGAGGCAATGCAATGGGAATAAAGAAGATCTACAGTTCCAGAAAGTGGACGCTAAAAAAAAAAATCCCTGCATCTCAGCTGAAATAAGTCAGAAGTTTGGACTCGTAGACCTCCATGTACCAGGAGAGATTTGCAGTGAATCCAACTCAGCATCCTACAAGGGAAAATTCGAGATGCCCTCAAGCCTAGCCCAAAGGATAGAGGAAGATAAAGGAATTTGGGGAGATAGGAGTAGTCAAGAAAGTGACAACTCCTACAGACTGTATTAGCAACAGAGTAGCAGTGAAATAACCTGGAAAGCTAAGATTGTGCATTGATCCAAAGGACATCAACAAAGATTTGAAGACATTTTACTACCCCATTGCCAACCAGTGAAGAAATCTTGCCACAACTGCCAAGGCAAAGAACTTTGCCACTGTAGATGAAAAAGATGGATGATGGCAAGTGAAGTTGGATGATAGTTTTCCGACGATGTCTTGAGTGATATTTAGGAGGCACAGATGGATCCACATGTCATTTGGTATTTCTACTGCTCCAGAAGACTATTAATGCAAACAGCATGAGATAGTCAATGATATTCCAGGGGCGGGAGTGAGTAGATGATCTGCTAGTTGAGATACAATGGATGCACCATCACAAACCATGATCAGAATCTAGCAAGACTACTAGAGAGAGATCATCTGAAACTGAACAAGAGAAAACTGCAACTGAAGATGTGCTGATAGCAAAAGAACTTTGCCCTTATACTGATAAGGTGCGAGCTGTATCCAAGATGTTTCACCAACATATATGAAGACAGTGCGATGATTTGTTGGACCTGTGAACTACCTAACAAAGTTCTTGCACGGTTTGTCATCTGAGTGTGAACTTCTGCACAAACTCACTGAAAAGAATGATCAGTGGTTTTGGGACACGGAACAAGAAGCAGCTTTCATTTGCATCAAACAGTTAGTGATGACAGCACGGTGCTGAGATACTGTGGTGTCAACAACAAATCTGCAGTGTGATGCCAGTGAAACAGGACTTGGAGAAACCCTCATGCAGTGAGGACAACCGTTTGCATCCAAAGTGTTAGCACAACTGGATGGTGTAATATCCAGATTGGTGGCATTCCTGACATTGCGATAAGTGACAATGCCTCTCAGTTCATGAGTGAAGAACTTAGGCACTTCATTAATGATTGGGAAATTCAGAACTACACATTACCCTCCATACAAACGTCAGAAAAATTATGGATTTTGAACATCACTATCAAGTCTCATCTCAACCTTCTATAAGAAGAATAACCTCAGCTTCTCCAATCTATCCACATAACTAAAGTATTCCCTGGAACAATGTTTGTCAATCTATTCTGCACCCTCTTGAATGCCTTCACATGCCTGAAGTATGGTGCCCAGAACTGGATACAATTCTCCAGCTGAGGTTAAACATTGTTTTATAAAGGTTTGTCATAGCTTCCTTGCTTTTGTAGTCTATGCCCCTATTTATAAAACATAGGATCCCCATGTCTTTTCTCAATCTGCCCTGTGACCTTCAATGATTTGTGCACTTATACCCCGAGGTCTTTCTGTTCTTGCTTCCCCTTTAGAATGGCACCCTTTATTTTATTATTGCCTCTCGTTCTTCCTACCAAAATATATCACGTCTCTGAATGAAATTTCATTGACCTCATGTCTGCCCTTTCCACCAGCCTATCTAAGTCTTCTTGAAGTCTATCTCTATCCTCTTCACAACTCACAATACTTTCAAGTTTTGTGTCATCTGCAAATTCTGAAACAGTGTCCTGTACACTAAAGTCTAGGTCATAAACATGCGTTAAAAAGCATTGGTATTATTATACCGACCCCTCGGGAACCCTACTCTATATCTTATTTGAGTCTGAAAGTAGTTTTGTGCAACTGCTTTCTGTTTTCTCTCATTCAGCTGATTTCATATCCATGTGTTAATGCAACTGAATGATGTAATGTCACATTGAATCATTACATCATTATATCATCACATTATCCTTATCAACCCTCTCTGTTCTCTCATCAAAAAACATTAATCAAGTCAGATAATCACAATTTGCCTTTAAAAAATCTGTGCTGGCTTTCTTTAATAAACTCACACTTGTCCAAGTGACTGCTGATTTTTGTCCCAGATTCATAGAATCCATAGAATCCTACAGTGTAGAAGGAGACCATTCGGCCCATCGAGTCTACACCAACCACAATCCTATCCAGGCCCTATCCCCATGCATTTACCCTAGCTAGTCCCCCTGACTCAGGGGCAATTTAGCATGGCCATTCCACCTAATCCACACATCTTTGGACTGTGGGAGGAAACTGGAGCACCCAGGGGAAACCCACACAGACAAGGGGAGAATGTGCAACCCACACAGACAGTCACCCAAGCCGGTAATCAAACCCAGGCCCCTGGCGCTGTGAGGCAGCCACCGTGCAGCCCTAAATTGTTAACTTGTTAAAAACTTTTCCACCATCCAAATTAAACTGAGTGTTCTGAAATTACTGAATTTATACTTATGCCCTTGTTCCAAAATAGACATGGGTGCACAATGTTAAGTGATGCCAAGTCACCTATATCAAAAAGTAACACAAGATTTTAAGCCGGTAGAGGTTGAACCACCCAAGTCCAAGATTGTAGCTTATGGTATTTCAAGTCTGCCCAATAGAGGTCACCGACATATCCTGGCCTAATGTAGTGACTGTAGATTTAAGCTAGACAGTAACTTTTGCTAGCAAGACTACCTCTGTTGGTAGAAATATCTACATGGACAAGTGACATTAAATACACTGAAAATGATGAAGTGAACAAAACATCCTATTATACAAAACAGTATACAAAATCAACAAAAACAAGCACTAATTTAATACTTTTGAATTTAATACTAATGTTTAATCCTAAAACACCTTTGTGTATTTAATGACATGCAAGGACAATTTAAGGAAGTGAACTGAATTAGGTTCATCAAGGCAGTGTTTCAGATCCAACATTACCTGCATTGAGTTTCAGTGGCTTTAACAGAACAAAACTCTGGCTGGCCTGCTCTTGTAACATTGGTAACTTAAGGGATCAGTTTGATCTTAGTTGTGCCTAAGATGAATGGCATACTATGAATATGCTGAGATCCCAAAGACTTAAGGCTATCATGTGGGAGTATTAGCTTTTATCAACTATTCAAGATGAAGCAGTTACCTAATCTTGCTGCAGTTGATGACCCAACTTAGAAACAACTGCGTGTTATCATTTGGCATAGCTGGCTGCTCTGGGAAGAAGCAAGAGATACCTGATAGTCTTTCCCCATTATTTGACTTATTGAGATAATCTAACAGTCCAAGAGAAATTGAGATTCAAGGGACAACAACTCATGGTACCAATATATCTAGGAAAAGGAATTAATATCAGTAGCTCATTCAATGTACATCAGCATAAAAGGTTGTACCTTAGAGCCCACTACAGCATCAATACATTGCAGAGTGTGCCATATGTTTGACTCATTGCAGGTTTCTAAGCAAAGAACCATTAGTACAGTAAGAAACCGTAGCTAAGTCTGGTTGAAGACTGGAACTCATCTTTGTGAAGTACTATACTTTTGGATAATTATTATAGTAATTTTAATTAAGTTTCTAACCTCACTTCAGTTACCACAGACAGTTTTCTGATTGAACACCAAGATTTGAAACACCAGACATCCTCGTAACAGAGAGATGTCCACAATGCATATCTTTGGAACGTGCAGTGTTTGTCAAAACTTGGGATTTAAACATGCCCTTACTATCCGCAGCCTAATGGCAAAACAGGGAACCTGAGGAGATCATCAAATGGCTCTTCACAAAATGCGCAGAGTCACTTCAGTTTGTAGCTCTCTTAGATTGGTGCAACACATGAAGTGAGAGTGCAGGCAAGACATTCAATTATGGGACATAAGTGAAAGATATTATTTCCTGAAATTCCTAAAACCTCAATACATAACTGGGGAAGACACATGTGCATTCACTGGCATGAAGAAACAGCAGCAATATTACTACAATGGATATGTCAAATCGCTTCAAGCAGTACACCCTTGTGATACAGTGCTGGTGAAACTCACTATTCTGAATACTTGGATTGCTGGTATTTGCAGAAACGTAGTGGGTTTGAGAAGTTACATTGTGCAATCACACTGTATGAATGGCTGTCAATTGATTTATGTTGATAAGCTGCCTCTAAGCAATACTCTTGAGGTTGAGGACCTTTCTGAAATGCAGGTGCCTCTTTAGGTGGGCACGGTGACACAGTGGTTAGCATTGCTGCCTCACAGCGCCAGGGATCTGGGTTCCATTCCAGCCTCGGGTGACTGTGTGAAGTTTGCATGTTCTCCCCGTGCCTGTGTGGGTTTCTCCGATTTCCTCCCACAGTCCAAAGATGTGCGCGCTAGGTTGATTGGCCATGCTAAATTGCCCCTTAGTGTCAGGGGGACTAGCAGAGTAAATACATGTGTTATTGGTATAGTGTCTGGTGGGATTGTTGTCAGGGTCGGCTCGATGGGCCGAATGGCCTCCTTCTGCACTGCAGGGATTCTATGATACCTCTTACCTGGCCACGGTCTCCAAAATGATGCCAGAATCTCCTGGTAGTTAAGCACCAATTAGTGATCATTGTTCTGGAAGACAGCACCAGCCTGCATCTGAACTGAAGAACTCTTTAGAGCCTGTTTGTATTTGTATGTTTGTTTCAGCTGAATTTCAGAGTTCCATTATGCATGTTTTAGTTTTAAGCCCCTTTTTTCTTTGAAGGGAAAGATGTGACACAGTTGACGCACATTGTGTGGCATCTACATGTTCATCATGATGATGCGTATGTGATTCCATTTATGTTTATGCTGGTCGGAGTTGGAACTCCTGTAACACCTATGGGTTCATTGTTACTTTATATACTTTAATGTTCATCTACTATTTATAGAGGTAGTAACAAGAGTTTACCAACTGCTGAAATAAAATTATTGCATTAGCTCCTTTTAGCGGCTGAACTCCCACTTAAAATAATTCATATCTTTTTTGTCGTTAACTTACAGAGTTGAAATTTCAGTGCCGTAAATCTCTGTTGTTACTTTTAGAAGTTGCAGGTATGTAAGTAGATCTGATAAGGGTTATATCAAATAAAAAGCTATGTGTAATAGCAAGTTTACCTCATGCATTCGCTGTCTACAGGCATTACATAATTTAGTTAAGTGACCTGTTTTAATGTAACTGTCATGTACATTATTATCACTGGGATATGCCTCAGGTTCCTTGTGTAACAAAATCTGTTTTTAACATTGTTTAATATTTTGCACTGGCATCCAGTTAAGAGGATGTCTTTCTCACCAATTTCTCCTGCTGCCCATCAGCCCTCAGGCTCTGTTTGGAGGCACTCCTCTCAAATAAAAACAGAAAGTGCTGGAAAAGAACTCAGGTGGCACGGTGGCACAGTGGTTAGCACTGCTGCTTCACAGCTCCAGGGTCCCGGGTTCGATTCCCGGCTCGGGTCACTGTCTGTGTGGAGTTTGCACATTCTCCTCATGTCTGCGTGGATTTCCTCTGAGTGCTCCGGTTTCCTCCCACAGTCCAAAGATGTGTGGGTTAGGTGGATTGGCCAGGTTAAAAAAAATTGCCCCTTAGAGGCCTGGGATGCGTAGGTTAGAGGGATTAACGGGTAAAATATGTGGGGGTAGGGCCTGGGTGGGATTGTGGTCGGTGCAGACTCGATGGGCCGAATGCCCTCCTTCTGCACTGTAGGGTTTCTATGATTTCTATGAGGTCTGACAGCATCTATGGAGAGAGAAGCAGTTAATATTTCAAGTCCAATATGACTCTTCTTCAGAGCTTTGTTACTCATCTCAAATCCTGCTTCAACTCACTTCCTCAGCCATAACAAATCTCTTTCCTCCTTGCCTCCCTCAATTGGAATTTGTTACGCACATTCATGGCTCCTTCTTTGAACTGGTAGCAAATGCTTTTGAGGCCTCTGGCATCTCTATTTTTCATTGGGATCTTTCTGATCACTTATCTGCTTTTTACTGCAAAGTAGTTCCTTTCTTGCTCCCACCCCATCAGTTTCACTTACCACCTCTGGCCTCCATGGGAGCGATCTTTTGAAAACAATTCTAGGTCCAGGACGAGCGTGAAAATGGGAGAGTTTCTAATCTGTTTTTTGGGCGAGTTCAAATCTGCGATCTTATCCACTTGTGAGTCCCTCCCCACCACTGACCGGCTAGCCCCAGTAGGACCCTCCCCCTCTGGCCTCTCTCCCTTCACACTGCCCATGCCAGATGGGCAGTGCCAGGCTGTCTGGTGGGCAGTGCCAGTGTGACAGACTGGCAATGCCAGGCTGGAACTGCCCAAGGGGCAGCCCCTACCCTCAACCTCCCCGAGGTCCTCAATGCCCTCAGCCTCTACCGGCGAGGCGATCACGACTGGTTCCCTTTGTTGCAGTCGCAATCTTCTGCATCTTTGGTCTTCCAGCCAAGATGAAATTGATGCCTCAAGTGATCTTCTCAATGTCTGTGCTTTTATCTTTGATGCCCATATACCAACTGGATCTCAAATAAGGTCCCAGTTTAAATACACCTCCTGGTACAAAAGGAAGCTCTGAGCTTCAAATTCATGAAGGAATCAGATAAATATCTCAATGCCTTACAGGCAATTGTTGCCCTGGAACTGCCTGGCTTACTGAGCCTTTTAAAGTCATATTGTAGGCAACACTGGGTGAGGCTGGCAGATTTCAATAATAGTTTGATGGTCACAATGGTGACTGTCAATTCCAGATTTATTCTTTGGATTAAAATTGCACCAGTTGTCATGGTGGGATTTGAACCTGTGTTGCCAGAGCACTAGCCTGACTCTCTGGATTACTAGTCCAGTGACATTACCACCACAACATCATCTGGATTTTGCTGATACGGATTAACTAAAAAAATGCCAGTTTAATGCCAGCTCCATAAAACCTGTGTGCTTTCAACCTCAACTCCATCTATCTCCCTGATTGCCAGCTCTGGTTAATCATAGTTAATGATAGTTAATCTGGTTAATGATGATACGTAGAAAACCTTTCTCGGGCAGTGAGTGATCAGGATCTGGAATGCACTGATGAGTGCACCACCATTCCTCCTTTTGCCGAATCACCAGAAATTGTTGTCCTCTGATGGTAATGCTGTGATTGTACCACTTGAACTGTTACAAGGGTTTGGACTCAAAAAGAATGCTAGTAAAAGTTTTGGGATTGCAAAATCCTCAAACTAATTTTATAGCTGACATAGCTGATAGCTGGTGAATCATATAATACCTATCAGTGAAAAACCGTAAAAATGATTTTTTTCAATGATGTCTTCACTTTATAAATACCCACAGAAGCTGAATCCTCCCAATCCAGCTCATGTTTTACCTTTTAAACTAGAGGACAAATGGCCTCTTCCATCCAGCTCCTTGATTTTAAACAATCAGATCGAGTTGTCTGGAAGCTGAATTTTCCACGAAGTCCCCAACCTTGCCCGACAATCTCCTTTTCTTAACCCACAGAAAGACTGGCACTTCACCTCCAGCTCTCTGCTTTAACTCAACCCTAGTCCCTCTTCGCACCTGGAATGCTGATCGCACACCCAGGTAATTTCTGACATGCTGGCTAACATCCGGCTGTACAGCAAAGAATGAAAGAAAGATACACCTTTCTTATACTCCTCTGTATATGTGTTTAAAACTTGTGGTGGTCAGGGATTGGTTACTCCTTGCACAGTCAACTCTGTGAGTGGACAAAAGTGATGTCATCCTTCATGGACAGAGTGGCTGGAAACTGTTTCAAGATGTCCTCTTTATATAAGAACATATGAATTAAGAGCAGGAGGAGGCTACATGAGCCTGCTACACCATTCAATAAGATCATGATTGTGGCCTCAATTCCATTGTCTTGCCTATCCCCTATACCCTTTGATGTGCTTGTTAGTCAAGAATGTATCTACTCCTGCCTTTAAAATACACAATGACCTTGTCTCCACTAGTCTTTGGAGAAAGAAGTTTCACAGACTTGAGATCTTCTGAGAAAAAAAAATGAACGTGCAAATCAGGAGTAACAGTAGTCCATTCGGCCCCTCGAACCAGTCAATAAGAGCATGGTTGATGTGCTTGTAGATCTTCAAACCCACATTCCTGCCTACCTCTGATATCCTTTCACCCTTTTGTTAATAAAGAATCTATATAGCTCTGCTTTAAAAATATTCAAAGGGGAGGAGATGTCCTAGTGGTATTATCACTATTAATCCAGAAATTCAGCTAATGTTCTGGGGACCTGGGTTTGAATCCCACCGAGGCAGATGGTGGAATTTGAATTCAATAAAAAAAATCTGGAATTGAGAATCTACTGATGACCATGAAACCATTGTCGATTGTCAGAAAAACCCATCTAGTTCACTAATGTCCTTTAGGGAAGGAAATCTGCTGTCCTTACCTGGTCTGGCCTACATGTGACTCCAGAGCCACAGCAATGTGGTTGATTCTCAACTGCCATTGGGCAACTAAGAATGGGCAACAAATGCTGGCCAGCGGAGACACACATATCCCACGAAATAATTTTTAAAAGTTCAAAGATTCTGCTTCCGCTGTCTTTTGAGGAAGAGAGTTCCAGAGACTCATGACTCTCTGAGAGAAAACATTTCTCCTCATACCTGTCTTAAATGAACAACCTCATTTTTAAAAATGGTGACCCCTAGTTCTAGATTCAGCAACAAGAGGAAACATCCGCTCCACATCCAGCATGTCAATAACCGTCAGGATTTTAAAGGTATTGATCAAGTTGCCTCCTATTCTTCTAAACTCTGGTGGATACAAACCTAACCTCTCCAGCCTTTCCTCATAAGACAACCACTCATTCCTAGTATTAGCCCAATAAGCTTTCTCTAAACTGCTTCGAACACATTTACCTATTTCCTGAAATAAGGTGACCAATATTGAACACAATACTCATGATATGGTGTCACCAATGCTCTGTACAACTAAAGCATAACCTCCTTACTTTTGTAATTAACTCCCCTCACGATAAACAATAACTTTTCTAATTACTTGTTGTGGCTGTATACCAGCCTTTTGTGATTCATGCACTGGGACACGCAGATCCCTCTGCACCTTACGACTCTTCAATCTCTCACCATTTAGATAATGTGCTATTTTTTTATTCTTCTACCAAAATGATTTCACATTTTCCCACGTTATACTCCATTTGCCAAATTTTTGCCCACTCATGACCTCTTGTAGCCTCTTTATTTCCTCTTCACAATTTACCTGTCTTTGTATCATCAGCAAATTTAGCAACCAGACTGTTAGGGTACCAGATCAGAAACTCCAAGGTGTATTATGAAGTCAGACTAGATCCCAACTATTTTCTATTTTGGCATTGGTGTAAGGATAAGCTGTTTCACTCCCGCCACAATTCTACTGACACACTGGGAAGCTTTTATCAAAACCAAGTTTATTTAACAACAGAGATTAATTATAACAAATGAATTAGCTTAACCTTCAACAATTGAATAATGCTTAAACGTGACAAAATACAATTCTTAACTGTTAATCTATCACTATGAGTTCCAATCAAGCAATATTTCTCTTTAAAATTAAAGTAAAGTAAAGTAAAGTTTATTACTCACAAGTAAGGCTTACATTAACACTGCAATGTGAAATTCTCCTAATCGCCACACTCTAGCGACTGTTCGGGTCAATGCACCTAACCAGCATGTCTTTCAGACTGTGGGAGGAAAGCGAAGCACCCGGAGGAAACCCACACAGACACGGGGAGAGCATGCAAACTCCACTCAGACAGTGACCCAAGCCAGTAGCAAAACACCGGTATACTGTAGCTGGTGAACATACGAAAGAGGAGGACTTTGGCGGCAAGGGAATAGATAGATTTATTGAACAGGAGTCTAAAATATGATCACACAAGGAGCGACAAGGAAATCCTATTAAATATGTTGAAGTATCTGTACAGCAGTGCACACATTATCCATGATTTTTTAAAAATGTAGCTGGAGGCAATCATACGTGAGGAGGAACCAGACATAGAAAGGGTTCCTGAGACTTGGCTACAAAAAATTAGTATTGTGAATTATACATTATAGGCTGTCACATATTTAGGAAACATGGAGAAGGAAGCAGGGGTTGTGGACTAACTGCACTTATTTGGTGTAATATAATGACAGTAGACAAAAGGGACACAGCAATCAGCAAGAAAAAAATAGAATCCGTATTGTTAGAGGTAAAAGAGAAAGTATCAATAGGTGTAGTCTGCAGACCACCAAATAGTTGAAGGCAGGTGGAGGAAGATGTATGCAGACAAATTAGGGAATTGAGTAAAGCAGAGTAATAATCATGGGGGATTTCAACTACTTGATATTAATTGGACATAAGAGATGGGTAAAGAGGTAAGGGAGTGGAGTAACCACAATGTATCTCGGAGTCCTTTCTAACTTAATATATAAAAGACCCAACAAGCTGAGATTGCTTATTGGATCTCGGAATGGGGAATGAATGAGAGCAGATAAGGGAAAGTATAAGTAGAGGAACATCGTGGCAACAGTGATCGTAATACAAAAATGATGGATGGGATTCTTTGGCCTCCCCACAATATGTTTCTCATGGCAGGAAGCAATACACTGTTGGCCAGTGGCAGGATCCTCTGGTGCCGCTGCTATCAATGGGATTTCCCATTGATTCTCCACCACACAGCCAGTGGGATCAGAAGATTGTGAACAACTGGAAAGTTCCGGCCGATGATGCATGCTGTAAATCAGGTAAATAGTTTGGAGAAAAAAATGGATTTTGGAAGGCTGGAAATAGAACTTGGGAAAATAAATGGCAAACAACAATGTAGAACAACATTGGGAACATTGACAGAATGTTCAACAGAGTGCAGGAAATGTATATTCTGCTAAAATGAAAAAAAAACCCAACTAAATATTAGTGAGACTCCATGGATGAAAGATGACAGAAGGGAAAAACTAAGCATTATGAAAGAGTACTTTAAACACATGAACAGCTAAGGAGTACATTAGATTAGGAGAAAAGGTTGTCGTGGAAAATAAAAGCTCATGTTATGACATGGATAGAAGATTGGCTGGCTAACAGGATGCAGAGAGTAGGTATAAATGGATCCTTTTCAGGTTGGCAAGATGTAACGAGTGGTGTGCCACAGGGATCAGTGCTGGGGCCTCTACATTTTACAATTTATATAAATGATTTGGATGAAGGGATGGAAGGTATGGTTGCTAAATTTGCTGATGACACAAAAAAAGGTAGGAACGCAAGTTATGAAGAGGACAGAAGATATGTAGAGGCAAAGTGAATGGATAAAGATCTGGCAAATTGACTGTAATGTGGGAAGATGTGAAATTGTTCGTTTATTTTTAAAAGCATATTATCTAAACAGTGAGATTGCAGAGTTCTGGGGTGCAGAGGGATCTGGGTGTCCTGGTGCATGCTCACAAAAGATTGGTATGCAGGTACAGCAAGTAATTAGGAGAGCTAATAGAATATTATCATGTTTTGTGAGGGTAACTGAATACCAAAGTAGGGAGGTAATGCTTCAGTTATACAGGGCATGAGTGAGACCACATCTGTAGTATTGGATACAGTATTGGTCACCTTATTTAAAGAAGGACTTAAATAAGTTGGAAGCAATTCACGGAGGATTTAGCAGACTAATACCTGGAATGGGTGAGTTGTCTTATGAGACAGGATTGGACAGGCTAGGCTTGCATCCGCTGGAGTTGAGAAGAGTAAGAGATGACTTGTTTGAAATATATAAGATCCTGAGCAGTCTTCATAAGGTGAATACGGAGACGATGTTCTTCCTAATGGGAGAATCTAGAACTAGGGGGTCACTGTTTAAAAATAAGGGGTGGCCCATTTAGATGAGGAGAACTTATTTTCTCAGAGGGTTGTGAGTCTTGAGAACTTCCTTTCTCAAAAGGCGGTTGAAGCAGATGCTTTGAATATTTTTAAAGCAGAGGCAGGTGGAATCTTAATAAGCAAGCAGGTGAAAGGTTATTAGGGGTTGGAATAAGAATTTGATCTTATGGAATGGTGAAGCAGTTTCAAGCAACTGAGTGATCCACTCCTTCTAATTCGTATGTTCATATAAACTGCTTGGGTTTCCACTTTAGTTTCAGCATGAAACAGCTAGTTTCATGCATTGCTCTTTTACCAGCAATAGTCAAGATCTGTGCTACCAAGCAACGAAATACTAAATCACTGTTTTGCTTAGATATTTACCAGAGAGATATTGCCAGAGGACTGGTGGATAGCTAATGCCATTCTGATATTTTGGAAGGAGGAACAGGGAACTATAGACCAGTCAGCTTAGGTTCACTGAAAGGAAAAATAATGGAAAGCTGATTAAAAGAGAGAACAGAACCTCGAGAAATTGCAAAAACAACATAAGGAATCGTCAGCCATTGGCTCCCAGCCAGAAACCAGAGTGGGAGCAAAGGGTATATTATTCAGCAGATGGGAAGTGTTGTTCCACAAGCATCAGTGCTGGTTGGGACCATTGCTGTTAGCAATTTATGTTAACAATTTGGACTTGAGAATCAAAAGTACAATTTCTGTATTTGCAGATGGCACTAAATTGGGGAGGAACATTCTGTCCGCCTCTCCTTATTATTCAGCCTTTGGATACTAATGACATCAAGGGACATGGGGATAGTGCAGAAAAATTACATAAGAGCTGGCTGATCAGCCATGATCTGTTTGAGCGGCAGAGCAGGTTCGATGAGCCGAATGGCCTTCTCCTGCTCCTCTTTGATATGTTCAAATGTTCCTCATCCATGAGGATGTTAGTTTTGTTGGCTATCCCAGCATCTAATTGTCCATCCATAATTGCACCATGAAAGGAGCTGGTGAGCTGTCTTGTTGAACCGCTGCAGTCCATGAAATGTAGGTATACCCAGAGTGCTATTAAGGAGGCAATTCCAGGATTTTGACCCAGCAACTGCGAAGGAACAGCAATATATTTCCAAGTCAGGATGGTATGTGACTTGAGGGGGAACGTGCAGGTGATGGTGTCCCATACATCTGCTGCCCTTGTCCTTCTAACCTCTGGGGTGGCGGCGGCGGGGGGGTGGGGGGGGGGGGGGAGAGAATAAAATTCTGCTCCTCATTTCAAATCTATCTTGGGATAAAAGTTTTCCTTTTGCTGAATTTTAGAGGTGATATCTCTATTGTTGGATTGGAATTTCAGCATTGTGTGTTCCAGGTCAAGAAGTGATGGTATACTAATTTATCTTTGTGACTGCTGCTGTGTAAATTGCAGCTAGCTTAGTAATGTATCTGTATATTAATGCAGAGTTGGAGAAGCTTCCTTTGCTACTTTTCAAGTTTGATTTGATGACAGATTAGTGGTGGAACAAGGTACTGGTAGAACGAGTCTTGAAGGCTGTTTTAAAGATCATATGGGATTTTTGGTTTTCTAAAAAAAGAACAAAAGCAAGGACAGAATGGTCAACCTTTATAAAACAGTTATTATGCCCTAGCTGGAGTATTGTGCGTTGAGTTCTGGACATTACACATTGCGAAGAATATTAAGGCCTTAAGGAAGGTTCAAAAAAGATGTACTAGAATGGTACCAGGGTTGAGGAACTTCAGCGACATGGAGAATTTGGGACTGTTCTCCCCAGAGCAGAGAGGATTGAGGGGATATTTGATAGAGGCGTTCTCAATTATGATGGGTTGATAACCCGAAGACATCGGGCCCGATTTTACCAAACGCGAAATCGCGGTAAAGTTGGGCGTCGGGCCTATACCGCGATCTGCACCTGATTCCGAGCAGATCGCGGCTTTACTGACACCCGATTCGGACGCAGGTCCGGCCCGCACCCAAATCGGGTGTGCATGCATTTGCATGCATTTAAATCGACTTAATGAATCGCGCGCCCAACCCTACCGCCAAATCCCACTTCACCCTCTTCTGGCCCATTCCGTATCCGCGCTGTAAGCGACCTGCAAAATAAAAGTCTGAAGTCGTCGCTGCAGCTTCCGAAGAGCGGGGTCAGAGCCTCCAATGGCTCTCTGACCCAGGTCATCCTCTGGTTGGGGGAGGGGGGTGGGAGGGGGAGGAGGGGGTGGGAGGAGGGGGGGAGGTGGGACCCAGATCATCCTCTGTTTGGGGGGGGGGTGGTGGGAGGAGGGGGTGGGAGGAGTGGGGGGAGGTGGGACCCAGATCATCCTCTGGTTGGGGGGGGGGGTTCCGCTGCCAGTCTGCGGCCGATCGGTGGGGAGGGAGGGGGCAGGGGGGTCTGCCGCTACTCTGCGAGCGATCCCTCCTCCCCACCGGAGGAACGAATCCCTCCTGCCGGAGTGGAAGTGCGGCCATGCCATCCCACAAAACCTTCAGGATGAAGCGATTCCTCGCTAAGAAGATGAAGCAGAACCAGCCGATTCTACAGTGGATCCGCATGAAAACTGGCTACAAGATCAGTACAAGTCCAAGAGGAAACACTGGAGAAGGACAAAGCTGGGTCTGTAAAGGGATACACCATCACTGGTACACTACCAGCCACAGCCATCTCTCCCGCTCTCTTGCCCCTGCAGGGAAGAGTAATCTGTGGCTGGTAGTGTACCAGTGATGGCGCCCCCCCCCCTCCTCCCACCCCCCCCCCCCCCCCCCCCCCCCCGTCACCCCCCAGAGGATGATCGTCAGAGAGCCGCTCTCTCCGCTTCCTGCTTTTTTTTCCTTTCGCGCCTGGGCGCGCTCTGTCAGATTTTTTTCAAACTGCGCATGCGCAGTTCAGAGCTCCGATCGGTCTGCCAGTGCTAAGCCCCGCCCACAGCGCGGATCGGGCCGGAGCCGGCAAAACGTGTATTGGCGCGCTGGAAAGAGGATTCCAGGCTCAGATCTATTTGACGCCCAGATTCGGCACTTAGGCTCAAAATGGTAAAATCAGGCCCATCGATTTAGGCAAAAGAACTGGAGGTGACATAGGAAAAAAAATGCAAGATGGAATTTGATAAATACTGGAAAGAGAAAAACTTGCACAACCACATGGAAAAAACAGGAATGTGGGACTAATCGAATAGCCCTTCCAAAAAGCAGGCATAATCACAATGGGCCAAATAGGCATTCTCTGCTTCATTGATTCTATGACTAATCCTGTACCTGTCTGGATCTATATAACAGATGGGCAGAATAATTAGACGGTCCTTTGTTATATTCATTTATTCACCAAGGCACAAAAATGTCAAACTTGTCCCACTATCTCCAACACAATGGATATTAATTTGCTCACCTTCTGCCCAGTTCTTAATAGCCAGGAGTGTGAAAGACATGCCTATCCATTGTTTCGGCACCCAATCGGCCCAATTTCACTCAGCGTGGTTGGAGTGATGGCCGGTATGGAAGCTTGAAGAAAGCATGTTGTTAAATTAGGATTGCTCTTGCAAAATTGTAAAGAGAATGATTTGTTGTGGGTCATGTGTCACGTACTTTACTTCATCTCTGCACCATCCTGTATAAACTTCAGAGTGCCGGGAGGATGATATTGGGTAGAAGACACTGAAAAAGTGTTTAATTCTCTTCTCTGACATCTTTCACTTGGAGCGCCAAATGTTTACAAAATATTCTTTGAAAGAAAAATATGCCAATGCCAGCATTCAATCATCCCATTAATGGTGACTTCAAATTAATGCAAGTACATTACATCTGCAGTGCTGCATGCTAGATATTAATCTTTGGTTGCTGTCAGTGTGGATACGTGCCCAGCCAAGGCAAAATTGGAGAATGAAGTTAACTTGGAATGTGTTGCAAAGTCCTAGTGAAATATACCAGTTCTGATGAAAGATTAAAACTCCATGATGAAGCACAGTGACTTAGAAAATAGAAATTCAAACCTTGCATTTATATAGTGCCTTTCAGTCCAAAGAACTTCACAACCAATTAAGTATTTTGAAGTGTAGCCATTGAACCCCCACAGTGCTGATGGAGGCCATTCAGCCCATTGAATCTATGCCAATTCCCTGACAGGGTATCTTACCCAGGCCCACCAACCTGCCCTATTCCATGGCTAAAACATCTAATCTACGCATTTTGGGAAAGTCGCTGTTGTAATGTAGGAAATATGGCAGTCAACTTGCACACAGGTTCCCACAAACAGTGGTGTGAAAATGACCAGATAATAATTTTTTTATGGTCTTAATTGAGGGTCAGATATTGCCCCGAACACCAAACATAACACTCCAGCTCTGCTTTGAAAGTGCCAGAGGACTTTGTACATCTACTCGAGGGACCATTCTGGACCTCAGTTTAATGCCTCCACCCTCAGTATTGCACTTGGGTGTCAGGTTCATGTTTTGCGCTCAAGCCCTGAAGTGGGACTTCCCACTCACGATAAGTGTGCTATCAACTGATTCACAGCTGACATTGCAGACCTAATTCATTCTTATTCCACCCGTAACGTACAGCCCAATTAGCTTTTGGTATACATTTGCAAGATTTTGCTTTCCAATTTGGAGAAGACTTCTCTTTCCAAGTCTTTGAATGAGATGTCAAAATGAGGCCCTGTCTTCTCTCTCAGGTGGATGTAAAAGATCCATTACTTCCATTTTGATTTTGTCCCCATTCAGTTTTGGATAGACCCAAAATCTCTGTGAATTGCCTTGCATCGATAATATATCAAGTTTTAGTTCTTCTATCTCCATGGACATTGTGGCAGGATTTTACGGCTCATCCCAAAACTGTAAAATTCCGCCCAATGTGCCCGCTCTGATTCCCCTGGCAAGCAGAGCAGTAAAATTCTGCGCCCATGTCTTCCTGGGCATCTTCATCGTCTTTGGTTATTCTACAGACCTTTTATGTAGACCTGGGTGCTTTCTTGTGTTTATCCATCTTCAAGGTTTGAGTATTCTGTCTGGTCCACCACACCTTGGTTATGTGACCTTTCTTCCCACAATTAGGGCATTTGTTTTCTCGACGCCAACACTCTTGTGGAGAATGCCCCACCTGGGCAAACCTATGGCATGGTTGCGTGTTGAGAGATCTTCTTTTCTCAGTATTCATCTTATGATATTTAGCTGCCAGCTCTGATTTGGGAAACTTCTTCAGCAGCCAATTCCATGGACACTGCAATCTCAGTAGCAAGTTTTAGAGTTAAAGGGCTTTTGGTGAGCAATCATCTTTGAATTGCTTCATTTCAACATCCACAAACAAGTCTTCCTCGCAGAGTATAAAATTTATTTTTAGTCACAAGTAGGCTTACATTAACATTGCAATGAAGTTACTGTGAAAATCCCCTAATCACCACACCTGTTCGGGTACACTGAGGGAGAATTTAGCATGGTCAATGAACCTAACCAGCACATCTTTCGGACTGTGGGAGGAAACCTACGCAGGCACGGGGAGAAAGTGCAAACTCCACACAGACTGTGACCCAAGTCAGGAACCTAACCCGGGTCCCTGGCGCTGTGAGGCAGCAGTGCTAACCAGTGTGCCACTGTACCACCCTTTGTCTTTGAATGTCTTTGGCCATCTTTGAGGGTCAAGTCAAACTCACAACTCTTTGCCAATTTCCCTCGTATGGCTACAAATTGTGGAATACTTTCACCCTCTTCTTGGCTTCATTGATAAAATCTGAATCACTCTGCTATGATTAACTGTTTGAGCAAGAAGTGGTCTTCAAGAGTCTTAGTCAATTCCTCATACGTTTTCGTACCAGGTTTGACAGGATGGACAAGACATTGTAATAGACTGAAGGTTTTCCGTCCTGTTACACTCAGGAAAGTTGCTACTTTAATTTCATCTGGTATCCTGTTTGCAAGAAGATAATATCCAAACCTCTCTTCACAGGTATCCATGATTCCGCATTCTCACTGAATGGTTCCATGGCACCTCTGTGACTTCCTCGCCATCGCAGCTACCAGTTCTTAAATTGCAGTCCTTCTTTAACTTTTCCTCCCTTCTCTTTGATTTTCTCTTCCAATTTAATTTGTATTATTTCTTTGTTGTTGCTTTAAAGTAAAATCTCTTGATTGGGCTGTAGCTTGAAGAAAATGTTTTTTTCCTCCCTTTGTTTTGCAAACATCAATCTGTTTTGAAGCCAGGAGGTTTCAGCTTTAATTTTGCTTAAGCTGGGTTACTATTGCGTTATTCGGTTTCTTTTTTGAGCAGTTGCTTTCCAAATGCAGGTCACTGTTTCCCTCTCTCACTGGGTTCGAGGGCCCGAGGCTACAGCCTACTATGTGTGAAGGTGATCAGCTGGAAAAGGCTCCTCCAGCTTCAGGAAGTAAACTTGTTTTTTCACAGCCTGCTCCCTTATTTTCTTACTCCGCTCAATTTGTAGGAGATTTTGAGCTCACCAATTGTTTTAATCAACCAGTATTACTGTCGATGTGCTGGTTGAAATTTATTTTTCTTTTCCCACCTCTGACTTTCCGAGCACTCCCGGGATCACCGTCACAAAACACTAAGGAACAGTCCAGGGCGCTTTTTAAGTTTATTTATCAGTGTCGCAAGTAGGCTCACATTAACGCTTCAATGGATTTACTGTGGAAGTCCCCCAGTTGCCACACTCCGGCGCCTGTTCGGGTACACTGAGGAGGAATTTAGCTTTAGCATGTCCAATGCACCTAACCAGCACGTCTTTCAGAAGGAAACCGGTGCACCCGGAGGAAACCCACACAGACACGGGGAGAACGTGCAGACTCCGCACAGACAGTGACCCAAGCCGGGAATCGAATCCGGGTCCCCGACGCTGTGAGGCAGCAGTGCTAACCACTGTGCCACCGTGCCGCCCCCAATTATCAATTTTAAAGTTAATATAGACCCTTAGCAAAGTTTAAAAACCTGTATCCAATGGTTAGGCTTATCGCACTTCAATCGATAATAGAGTGGTCGCCTGAAAATCAATCCTTGACTCGAGGTCCAGGTCTGAATTGTTTCTTCTGACTATTTGTTTGGGAAAACCATCTTCGTCACCAATTTTGTCTTCTACTGTTGCATTCTAAATTGCTCAGCTCACTTTAACAGCAAAGATAAAATAATGAAAAGGTTGTCACACGGCGGGTTACTTGGCCAGTTTGTGGAGCTTTATTAGTTAGGTGTTGCTTGGAGTCCAGGATGATAGAGAAGCAAAATCTCCCAAATGATAATGTCACCATGCAATCATGTGACATACAACACAGAGATGCCTTTGTTTCCAATACATAACACCATACAAACCTTACCTTCTCAGTCTGGCAGCTGCAAGAGAAATGTCGTGAACAAAGGAGACCGATAGTTATCCATCATCGATCTCACCAAGGTGTTCAATCACGTGAGCAGAGCCAGGCTATTTAAGCTGCTGGAGAAAATTGAGAGGCCGCTGAAGCTGCTTAATGTTGTCTCCTCTTGTCATGACCGCACGATCGATAAAGTCAGCGATAGTGGGGCAACATCGGAACCCTTTGAGATCCGCAATGGGGTCAAACAAAGTTGCGGTCTGGCACCGACACTTTGGCATTTTGGCATATCCTTTTCTTTGTTGCTGTCCACAGATTATCCACATCTATTGCATACCAGACCTGAGAGAAAGCTGCTCAGCCTTACTGGTCTGAGATCCAACACAAAGGTAGACCAAGTCCTCATTGGAGAGTTGCTCCACATTGATGATGCTGCACTAGCATTTCATACTGAGGGACACTTCCATGAGCAAAATGGATGGAGTCTCTCATGCCCGTAATGAATTTGATTTGAACATCAGCATCAGGAAGACAAATGTCATTGTCCAGGATGTTCCCAAACCCCCATCTACCAGCTTTGACAATGCGAGGCAGTAGGTATTGATAAATTCACATATCTAAATGCCACAATCACCAGCAATCTGTCACTTGGCACTGAAATCAAAAAAGCTGCAGCTGTTTTGTCCAGGCTGTGTCAGAGGGTGCGGAACCTGACTGAGAACACCAAACTGTTTTTAAAATTTATTTGTGTGACATGGGCGTGCTGGCTGGCCAACATTTATTGCCCATCCCGAGTTGCCCAAGAGCAAATAAGAGTCAACCACATTGTTGTGGCTCTGGAGTCACATGTAGGCCAGACCCAGGTAAGGATGGGAGATTTCTTTCCCTACATGACATTTGTGAACCAGATGGCTTTTTCTGACAGTCGACATTGGTTTCATGGTCATCAGTAGATTCTTAATTCCAGATTGTTTTTTTATTGAGTTCAAATTCCACCATCTGCTGTAGTGGGATTCGTACTTGGGTCCCCAGAATATTAGCTACGTTTCTGGATTAATAGTCTAGCAATAATACCACTAGGCCACTACCTCCCCTGTGAGGCTATCAAGTCTGAATCTTCAGCACATTCTTCTACAGTGGTGAGACCTGGGCAACGTATGCTAGTAGGAGAAAAGGCTGAACAGTTTTTACCTTCACTGTCTCAGACGTATCTTTGGTATCACTTAACAGGCTAAGTTCATCAACACAGAGGTTTTGGAACATGCTAATTCCATCAGCATACATTTATTGCTAAACCAAAGTTGTCTATGCTGGCTTAACATGTTCATTGGATGAATGACGCCCCCTACCCAAAGACCTTTATATCGTAAATTGGACACTCACCAGACCCAATGCCACGTGAGATTGGCGAATCCTTAGAATTTGTCGTATCACATCAAAATGAGAGTTCTACCAAATACATTCAGGTGCTTTTGAAAAGAAAGATAATTTAGACCTTATCACAGAAAGTTAATACAAGGCACGCTACACCTTGTAAGGAAATTCAGTATTGGCAGTATCCATGGAGACGGATGAAAGATTGGTCAGAGTACATTATAGATACACTTCCTTTCAGATAACAAGTAATTCATGCCACATCAACATGGCACTGAAATTGAGTAACAGTATGACTAGAATATTCTATTATATATCTATTACTCTTAGGAGAAACTGGTAGGTAAAAAAAGCTTCTTAATGGGGAATTGTGGAAGCATTTTTAAAATAAAGCGCTTTTCTTTTCTACTTTTGGGTTCCCAGATACTTTAAAGCATCTTCCACCTATTAAATATACTCTGTTATCATTGGGTCAGCAGTGCGATTTTGAAATATTTCTCAGTAAAGAAAACTTCTGTCTTTGTTTTCAATGAAAAAAGGCTGCAGAAAACCCTGGTCTAGAAAATGGATTGTGAAATGCCTATTTAACATGCTTCAGCAAGCACCTTGATCTTCAGTACGACAGATGGCATGTTTGTGCTCATTCCACAGTAAAAAGGTTCGACTGACAAAAGCTCCTCCATAGGTGCACGGGCGCATATCTGAAACAGCCATTGGGCCTATTATATATGTAAACAGGAAACCCAATGGCCAGAATTTTACCATCCCGCCCACCACAGGAATCAGAGCGGGCAAGGGGTGGAACATGGGAAGGTCCGTTGACCTCAGGCGGGATTTTATGGTTCCGGGACGAGCGAGGCCATAAAATCCCGCCCATAGTCTATTTGATGCATCATGTGCAAAATTGGATTGGCACAACTGCTGCTTTTTTCACGGAATCTGGGTATCACTGGCAAGGCCAACATTTATTGTCCATCCTTTATTGCCCTTGAGAAGGTGGTGGAGCGCCACCTTTCTGAACTGCTGCAGTCTGTGTGAAGTCAGTACACCCAAAGTGCTGGTCGGGAGGAAGCTCCAAGTTTTTGACCCAGTGACAATGAAGGAAAAGCAGTGTAGCTCCAAGTCCAGATGGTGTGTGACACGGAGGGGAACTTTTAGCTGGTGGTGTTCATATACATCTGCTGCCTTGTCCTGCTCAATGATACATTACAAGGTGCTGTTGAAGGATCCTTGGTGAGTTGCTGCAGTGCATCTTGTCGATAGTACATACTGCTGCCACTGTGTATTGGCAGCGGAGAGAGTGAATGTAGAAGGTAGTGAGTGAGTGCCAATCAAGGGGATTGCTTTGTCCTAGATGGTGTCAAGCTTCTTGAGTATTGTTGGAGCTGCACTCATCCAGGCAAATGGAAAGTATTCTAGTACACTCCTGACTTATGCCTTGTAGATGGTTAAAAGTCTTTGGGGTGGTGGGGGAGGGGGGTGGGGGAGGGGGGTGGTGAGGTGGTGTATATCTCACCATAGAATGCCTGACCTGATTTTCTTTGCTGCAGTATTTATATGGCTGCTCCAGTTCAATTTCTGGTCAATGGTAACTGCCAAGATGTTGATAGTAAGGGATTTGAGAAAGTAAGGCCATTGAATGTCAAGGGGCGATGATTAGATTCAAATTTGTTGGAGATGGTCATTGCCTGCCTTGTGTGGCATGATTGTAACTTCCCACTTCTCCGCCCAAGTCTGAATGTTGTCCATCTCTTGCTGCAAATGAACACAGACTGCTTTAGTATCTAATGAATTGCGAATGGTATTGAACTGCATGCAATAATCAATGAACATCCCCATTCTGACTTTAATATGAAAGGAATGTGACTGATGAAGCAGCTGAAGATGGTTGGGCCTAAGACACTGCCCTAAGCAACTCATGCAGTGATGTCATGGGACTAAGATAGCCTCCAAAAAACCACAACCATCTTCCTTCGTGCTAGGTATTACTCGAACCAGTGGAGAGTTGTCCCCCGATTCCCACTGACTTCAGTTTTGTTTGGGCTCCCTAATGTTACACTTGTTCAAATGCTGCCTTGATGGCAAGGGCAGTCACTTACCTTTTCAGTCCTACAGTCAGACTATCCATGTCTGAACCAAATCTGTAATGAGGCCAGGGATTGAGTGGCCCTGGCCAAACCCAAATTGAACTTCAGTGAGCAGGTTATTGCTGAGCCAATGTCACTTGATAAGCATTGTTTATTAAACCTTCCATCCCATTGCTGTTTTGCCCTGGATGGTGTCTGGCTTCTTAAGAGTTTTTTGAGCTGCACTCATCCAAGCCAGTGGAGAGTATTCCATTGTGTGCTGTGCATGTCTCTGGTCAGTTTCCTCAGTTGTTTTCCAGCCAAACCCATTCTCCTCAAGGATAGATTAAAACGTATTTACTTATGTCATCATGGAACCAGGAGAAGCAGAAATGCTGCTTTCAAATCACAACTAGATCCATGGAATGTGGCTTCACCCACCTCACAATTGCTTCCCCACCCCACTTCCACAACTCTCCTTTCAACTCAGCAAGAGTCTGAACTGATCAATGTTGGTTCTTCCTGAGGATATCCTAATGTGCCCATGACTGACATCTCAATGGGCATGGGTGCCATTGGCTGGCCAGCATTTATTGCCCATCCCTAGTTGGCCCGAGGGAAGTTGAGAGTCAACCACATTGCTGTGGCTCTGGAGTCACATGTAGGCCAGACCGCGTAAGGACGGCAGATTAAAGGACATTAGTGAACCAGATGGGTTTTTCCGACAATTGACAATGGTTTCATGATCATCAGCAGATTAAAGGACATTAGCGAACCAGATGGGTTTTTCCGACAATTGACAATTGTTTCATGGTCATCAGTAGATTCTGAATTCCAGATTTTATTTTTTGACTGAATCCAAATTCCACCATCTGCCACAGCAGGATTCGAACCTGAATCCCATGAACATTAGCTGAGTTAAACAAGTTAGGCCTTTGGACTGGTTTCCCTTGATCCTACCCCTTTATGCAGATGTGTTGTGTACTGCACTTGGATTGAACCCCCCATTCAACCATGATTTGATTTTGACAAATTTATGAATAAAGTATGTCATCAGAGGTAGTGTGCCAACAAATTAAAAGTACAGAAATCTGGTGAGAGGTAGACAAAATCTGAATACCTGCAGGTTGCTGGAAACCTTAATGTTTCAGCGCTGAGTATGAAACCCCAAAAGCTAGGAAATTAATCTTCACTTTGGTTGGCACCCACAAGAGACAGTTTTTTTAAGTGGAGGTGATCTTTTACTTGTCGTGCCGTCAGATGTGCAGGAACCAAGCTAATATGACTAATAACAATCATGCAAAGTAAATTGAAAATTGCAGGCCATTTGAAGAAGACCAATTAATTTGCCTCTCCAGAATTTTCCAAAATACTGGAGATGTCAGTCAGAATTCAATCGGAATAGCTATTGTCTAATCTAGAATATATTGATGATAACTGTAATAAGTCTCTGAGGCAGAAGTCCCTTCACCAAAATCTCTTTATTTACAAGTCTGACAACAGCATACAGAGTGCTCTCGGTTAGCAGTCTACACTAGGAGTCCCAGAGGAACTGACACACCTGGTTAAGTGCAAAGCAAGAGGCTCCCTGACTGGCACATCATTCTGGCCTTTAATCAGGGAGTTCATATTCTAACAGGCCATTCTCAATTGCCTGATTAATGTCATTACAATAAGCTTGTAGAACAGCTGGGATTACTGTTTCAGTGTTGGAATCAAGAGATCTGTGGACAATGCAGAGGGAGCTTTACTCTTCATCCATATGCTACACCTGAGTTAGCAGTGTTTGACTCTGATGATGAATCACTAAATTATGAAAAGATTCCATCATCCTTTGTTAATGTGCCTTATTCTAACATGAGAACATAACTTTTTTAAAAAGAGCTGATAGCTTCAAAGAAAGCTTAAGAGGTATGCTGATCATAATGTTTCTAAACTGGTGGAGAGGTAAATCGATTGAATTACTCAACCTGGCTTTGTTGAAGTTAGACTTCAGGACAATATTAACACGAAGTTTTTGAGTGTATGATGAACTCATTATTGTGCTTGTTTTAATGCTGGTGTAATGCCAGGTACATCGGCTGTACATGTCCACAACTGGCAGATCATGTCAAACAGCACAGTCCCTTCAACTGTTCGCAAAAGGCAGAATACTGACAACACTCAACTAATCTGTGCTTGCAAAACTTGGAACACAGTATCTAAAATTAGATGTGATTTCGCGATTGGGCAGCATTTGCTGAATAATCCCAAGTGAGCTAAGAATTACACAAATTAACTAAATTAACTAACTTAAAATGATCAATTCCATTCACAATGTAGTTCACAATGTAGGTTTGCTAGAAGCTATGTACATTCATATTCAGGGACCTGTTCTCTGCAGGCAAAAGAAACATGTACAGACATTGCACCTTTTTTGAATAAACAAAAGCATGGGTTACAACAGCTCCTTGGTACATTCGCCATGGCAACAGTCTTGACCAATCAGAATTGACTTGCCAATGGATCAGCACTCTTTTTTCTCATGCAGTATAAATTATCTTTGAAATTTGACACTGGAGTCCTGATGAGTACAGGTTGAAAAGCTTCTACAGCATGTCTCCTTTTTCAGCAATACTTAAGCTCTGTATTCCCTTATAAAATTAAACTGACGCAAAATGATAATCTAAGTTCTACCGATTTATGATATTGTGATTTAAAAAAGAAAAAATACAAAAAAACTAGTGTGACAGCTTTTTATTAATTGCTTATTATTTTTTACCATTCATTATGTTTTAGAGGTCATAGTTTTAGGATAAGGGGTAGCAAATTTAAAACAGAGCTGAGGAGGAATTACTTCTCCCAAAGGGTTGTGAATCTCTGGAATTCGCTACCCCAAAGTGCGGTGGATGCTGGGACTGTGAGTAAATTTAAGGAGGAGTTCGACACATTTTTAATTGGTAATGGGTTGAAGCGTTATGGGGAGAAGGCAAAAAAATGGGAATGGTGGAGCAGACGAGATGGGCTGAATGGCCTAATTCTGATTCTATATCTTATGCTTTACACATGCAAGAACATGGAAAGAGACAAAAAATCCCATCTTGCCTCAGAAAATATCATTTTGAAATGTATACAAAGAACAAAGAACAAAGAACAGTACAGCATAGGAACAGGCCCTTTGGCCCTCCAAACCTGTGCTGATCATGTTTACCTATCTAAACCAACCGCTTATATCCCTCTATTCCCTGTTTGTTCATATGCCTATCAAGATGTCTTAAATGTGGCGAATGTATCTGCCTCATCCGCCTCCCTGCATTCCAGGCCCCCACCACCCTCTGTGTAAAAAACATCCCCCGTATATCTCCACTGAAACTTTCCCCCCTTATCTTGAACTTTTGCCCCTTGTAATTGTCATTTCTGCCCTGGGAAAAAGCTTCCAACTGTTCACCCTATCTACACCTCTCATAATTTTATAAACTTCTATCAGGTCGCCCCCTCAGCCTCCGTTTTTCCAGGGAGAACAATCCCAGTTTATTCAATCTCTCCTCATAGTTAATACCCTCCATACCAGGCAACATTCTGGTAAACCTTTTCTGCACTGTCTCCAAAACCTCCACGTCCTTCTGGTAGTGTGGTGACTAGAATTGGACATAGTTTTCAAAATGTGGCCGAACCAACGTTTTATACAACGATAACGTAATTTGCCAATATTTATACTCGATACCCTGTCCGATGAAGGCAAACATGCCATATGCTTTCTTCACCACCTTTTCCACCTGTGCTGCCACTTTTAAGGATCTGTGGACCTGTACTCCCAGATCCCTCTGTGTGTCTATGCTCCTGATTGTTCTGCCATTTATTTTATAGCTCCCACCTGAATTGGATCTACCAAAATGTATCACCTCGCATTTGTCCGGATTAAATTCCACCTGCTATTTTTCCACCCAATTTTCCGGCCTATCTATATCCTGCTGTATTCTCTGATAATCTTCATCACTATCCGCAACTCCAGCAATCTGTATTCTGTTTTTTCTGACAATCATAGAAATCATAGAAACCCTACAGTACAGAAAGAGGCCATTTGGTCCATCGAGTCTGCACCGACCACAATCCCACCCAGGCCCTACCCCCATATCCCTACATATTTACCCACTAATCCCTCTAACCTACACATCTCAGGACACTAAGGGCAATTTTAGCATGGCCAATCAACCTAACCCGCACATCTTTGGACTGTGGGAGGAAACCGGAGCACCTGGAGGAAACCCATGCAGACACGAGGAGAATGTGCAAACTCCACACAGACAGTGACCCAAGCCGGGAATCGAACCCAGGTCCCTGGAGCTGTGAAGCAGCAGTGCTAACCACTGTGCTACCGTGTCGCCCATCACGCTTCAACACGATCTGTAACTCCGCCAATCTTTGGGCCCGATTTTACCAACAATTTGCACCCGTTTTCGGGTGCGAAATCGTGGTAAAGTCGGGTGTGAGGCCTTTATCGCGATCTGCACCCGCATCCGCGCAGATTGCCACTTTACCGAAACCCGGGAATGGCGGCGATCCGCTTTGCGCCCAAAATTGAATTAATGAACTGCCCACCCAACTTTATCAGCATTTCCCCCTTTACCGCCACATTTGCCGATCCGAAACCACGCCGTTATGGACCTGCTGAATAAAAGTCTGAGTCAGGTGCTCCAGCCTCTGAAGGGCGCGTTCAGTGTTTCTAACGGCTCTCTGTCTCAGATCAGTGGTGGGCGGGGGGGGGGGGGGGGGGGAGAGGGTGGTGGGTCAGAACATTCTCTGGTTGGAGGGGGGAGAAGGAGAGGTCAGATCGTTGTCTGGTGGTGGAGGGGAGGGCCGATGGTTGTCTGGTGGTGGGGGGGAGGGCCAATCGTTGTCTATTGGTGGGGGGAGGGCTGATCATTGTCTGGTGGTGGGGGGGAGGGCTGATCGTTGTCTGGTGATGGGGGGGAGGGCCGATCATTGTCTGGTGGTGGGAGGGAGGAGGCGGGTCAGATGTTCCTCTGGAGGGGAGGGGGAGTGAGGCCAGACCATTCTCTTTGGGGGGGGGGGGAGTGAGGCAAGTTTGTTGTCGGTGCGGGGGGGGGGGGGTGGTGGGGGGAGTGAGGCCAGATCGTCATCTGGGGGGGAGGGAGGCGGGTAAGATGTATCTCGGGGAGGGGGCAGATGGATCTCTGACGGGGGGGCAGGGATGACGATCGGTCTGGGTAGTGGGGGGGGGGTGGATAAGGGACACAGTGATGTGTGTGTGTCCCTTATCCACCACCCCCACTACCCAGACCAATCACCACCCCTGCCCCCCTCCCCCCCACCGATCACCCGCACAGTGGCAGCGGACCCCCCTGCCCCTGCCCCCCCACCAGAGATTCATCTGCCCCCCCCCACCAGAGATCCATCTGCCCCCACCACCAGAGATCCATCTGCCCCCCCTCCCCTCTACCAGAGATCAATCTGCCCCCGCCCCCTCTCCCCCCCTCCAAGATACACCCCTCGCTCCTGCTTTTCGCTCCCGGGCTGCTTTCTCCGTTTTTTGCGGCTCGGGAGCGATCTGACACGGGCGTGCCTTTTCCAATTTTTTTCCAACTGCGCATGCGCAGTTCAGAGCTCCAATCGTTTCGGCTGCGCTAAGCCTCGCCCACAGTGCAAATGTGCCTGGAGATGGCTGAGAGCGTATGGGGGCGCCTTAAAGCGGATTTCTAAGTCGGACCTGTACTACGCCCAGATTCGGCACTTAGAATGAAAATGGTAAAATCGGGCCCTTCGTGTCATCTGCAAATTTGTTAATAGTTTATAGCTATAGTTTAATTCTATTTAGTTTAATTCCTGGAGTAGTAGCAATTCCTATAAGGTTCTTCCAAGATTTAATCACCATGTACCTTGAAACCATTAATAAAACTGTAAAAAGAAATTCTCACTGTGACACAATACCTTGGAGAACTGATATGTGGTTCAAAACTTTGACTGTGTTGCTGTATCACCAATGCTCTTGCGAGAAGTTGGCCAGAGCAGGCTGGTCATATCCCCAGAGGAAATTGCAGCAAAAGCCACTATCAGCCTTTCTCACAAGCTGCCTTACAACCAGCTTTGTCATAATATCTCAGTGAGACTACCTGCCCAGTCCCCTGATCTGCGGTGAATGGGTTTCCTTGGACACAAAAATTGAGATAATTCATGCAATTCGAGTGGGGATAAAGGAAAACCAGCATAGCCGAACTACAATTTCAATTTAACCACTTCTGACTGCATTTTATATTAATAGTCCCTTCATATTGTGGCATGCTCGGTATTTGTATCATAATGAGAAGGTACGAGATCAAGATGCAGAACTTGGCTTTTTTCTTTTTTATTGAAAGCTTATCTTCTGCCTTGACAATCCTTTTTGTTTATGATGTCACAGCCAGTCTGCAAGTAAGATCCTGGATTGCAGATTCCGTACCCAGAATTGCCCTTTACGGTTTAAAACCAACTAACTAGTGCCCTCAAGTGGATGGAAAGTGCAGAAGCCAATGGATGAATTGTTTTTGCTAGTTTGGATCTCTTGCGGATATAGTTGAGCTTCTTGCTCTTTTTCATGACAGTGCAGTTATTGACATCTACGATTTTCCCAGAAAATAACTAAATGCCCAACGGGCGGGAAAACAGGAGTTTTTCTCACCCATTTTTTGGGTGAGCTTAGTTTAATGAATTGTTGGCACTCTGTGCAGCACAGAAGCCATCAGGGGATTTATGCCGGTAAGAGGGGGGTGGGGGCCGAATCCCGCCAGAGAGGCCGGCATTGAACTGCTGAGGGGGCCAGTGTGCATGCGCCGATCTCCCACTATACTGGGAGATCGGTTGATATGCACCTCACACCACCACCCCCAGCCCGATTGCCAGCCTCCCAATGCAGGCCAACCCTCCCACATGGCCAGCACTGACGCCTCCCGGACGCTGGTCGCGATTTCTGTTTTTTCGTCACCCGCTGACATTTTCCAGCCCACTGTGCTGCTCGAGCAGCACAGCCACACCTGGAAAATCATGCCTGGGATTTTATATTATTTTTGGATGCAACATTACAGTCTTGTCTGCCTTTCGAGGTGAAGGTAAACAATCCCATGGCCACTATTCAAAGATTCAGAAGGTTTCCTGGTATCCTGATCAACATTTTTCCTTCAGCCACTACCACCAAACAAAGTGATGTCCCATTAACATCTGCCCCATGCCTGATCCACTTTGAAGCAGGCTACCCACTTTCCCTCAATTAATACTTTGATTTGATTTGATTTGATTTATTATTGTCACATGTATTAACATGCAGTGAAAAGTATTGTTTCTTGTGCGCTATGCAGTCAAAGCATACTGTTCATAGAGAAGGAAACAACTGTTTGGTGTTACAGTCATAGCTAGGATGTAGAGAAAGATCAACTTAATGCAAGGTAAGTCCATTCAAAAGTCTGACAGCAGCAGGGAAGAAGCTGTTCTTGAGTCGGTTGGTATGTGACCTCAGACTTTTGTATCTTTTCCCTGAAGGAAGAAGGTGGAAGAGAGAATGTCCGGGGTGTGTGGGGTCCTTAATTAAGCTGGCTGCTTTGCTGAGGCAGCGGGAAGTGTTGACAGAATCAATGGATGGGAGGCTGGTTTGTGTGTTGGATTGGGCTACATTCATGACCTTTTGTAGTTCCTTGCGGTCTTGGGCAGAGCAAGAGCCATACCAAACTGTGATACAACCAGAAAGAATGCTTTCTATGGCCATCTGCAAAAGTTCGTGAGAGTCGTAGCTGGCATGCCAAATTTCCTTAGTCTTCTGAAAAAGTAGGCTAGGAAGAATCAAAGTTAGACCTTTTACAAGGGAAAACATAATTGAATGAAAACAACATAGAAGTGAGCATTAGTCCTTGAATGAGCATTATTCCTTGAAGGCAATAGTGATTTTACACAATCAGAATAGTTTTTAAACAGGGACAATTTATTAATTTTAATTTAAAGACTACATTACTCATTAGTGATCGCTTTCTAATGTTTGAGAATTAAAGAGCAAATTCTCTGCAACTGGTTTAATCATGAAGCATTTTGAAAATGCATCAATTTATTCAATGTGTAGGTTCCAGTTGCAACAGTGCTGAGAATTATTTGCATTAAAAAATGTGATATATCATAGAGCTTTTGAAAACCTACCACCATCTCTACACTCATTCATGATTGAATGCACTTCTTAGAATGACTCTGGCTGAATCTTACAGTCCCCCACTGGCAGGGGAGGGAATGTGAAATTAAAGGAATGGAATTCCCTCCTGGTTCTTGTTTGCCCCAACAACATAGCGACTTTACACTGGGTGGGCAAGGCCTCAGCTGGAAAGCCCACCCTTTCCTCCATTGAGTTCTCTCCATATCTGCATGGGTTTCCTCCGGGTGCTCCGGTTTCCTCCCACAGTCCAAAGATGTGCGGGTTAGGTTGATTGGCTATGCAAAATTAATGCTAGTGTCAGGGGAATTAACAGGCTAAATACGTGGGGCAACGGGGATATGGCCTGGGTGGGATTGTGGTCAGTGCAGACTCGATGGGCCAAATGGCCTCCTTCTGCACTGTAGGGATTCTATGATTCTATGATTCTATTCTATGAGTGACCAATTAATGGACACTTAAGGGCCATTTCCTGCCCAGTCTCAATTCTTAGGCTGGCGGGAACATTGATCCTTCTTGGGGGAAGGCTGGGAAGAATCAAAGTTAGATCTTTAGTGGGAAGGGAGTGAATGCGGGCGCCTCAACCAGACGCTTCCTTCTGACTTGGGGTTCCCTCCTCCTAAGGCCCGGTGAACTCCAGATGTCCCTTCCCCCCTGACCTCTTCCCCAAGATCCCGAAAGCCCCCGTCACAACTCCCCAGGCCTTTCATACACTCCCCGCCCTGGGACCCCTTACACTTAATGTGTCCTCCAGCTCTGGCACTTGGGCTCAGGCAGGTTGGTGCAGTTCCTCTTCTGTCCACTGCAGCACTCTCGCTGCAAGGACTGGAGAGTTGCTGGCCAATTCGAATGGCTCATCGGTGCATAAATTAATCATGGGGCAGTTGGAGAAGATGAGGATCCTCGATTAACAAAGGGGTGAAAGGTTGACGAGGGTAGGCAGGAATGTGATCAGCCATGATCTTATTGAATGACGGAGCAGATGCGAGGGGCCGAGTGGCCTACTTCTGCTCTTAATTTGCATGTTCATATGTGTTACACGCCGACTCTTTGAATGGCAGGAGACGAATCCCCACCAAATTCAGGCCTCTGGTTTGATTCTCCACTTATGGTTGTCCTTGATTGTCCTTGAGGATGGCACGGTGGCCCAGTGGTTAGCAGTGCTGCCTCACAGTGCCAGGGACCCAGGTTCAATTCTGGCCTTGGGCAACTGTATGGAGTTTGCACGTTCTCCCCATGTCTGCATGGGTTTCCTCTGGGTGCTTCAGTTTCCTCCCACAGACCAATGATGTGCAGGTTAGGTGGATTGGCCATGCTAAATTGCCTCTTAGTGTCCCAAGATGTGTAGGTTAGATGGATTATCCATGATAAATGTGTGGGGTTACAGAGTTAGGGGGGGGGAAAGGGCTTGGGTAAGATTCTATGTCAGAGAGTCGGTGCAGATTCGATGGGCCAAATGGCCTCATTTTGCACTGTAGGAATTCTATGATTCTATGATTGCTATTCCGTAATCCTGCTGGAAGTGAGCGTGCGTGGTTATCAAAAAAATTTGGCTTTATCTGTGCTGCCTTTACAGCCAGCCAGGCAAAGTTTCAGAGGGGTGTTGAACTGGATGCTCACATAGGTCACTGCATAAGGGCAGAAAATTGGCACGAAGTTTGCAAAAGGAAAAATACAGTAACTGCTCCAATTGTTGGGCAATGGAAAAAAAGAATCTTTGCTCCACAATGGCACCGTGAGCAGAGAGAATAGTTTAGATGTAGACGCATTCACGTATTCAGTGGTCAGTTGAGCCTCCAATTAGGCGTCATTATACAGATAAAAAGTGTTCAAAATTGTTGGACTGTCAAAAATTGGACATTCTGCTGCAAGATGCTGCCAATGCATTTAGTTAATTTATCATTCCATTGTGCTTTTAAAGCATCCAAGAACTGCACATCATTTTTACATCAATGATTTCTCCCATGTGAATCTCAAACTGGATGGGGAAGCCTGAACAAAATCCTAATTTAGAATGCTTGATCTAACAGTGATTCATGTTGCCATCCATGGTCAGGAGTATTATAAAACTGAAACCTGAAGAAATCTCCCTCGATAGCGACAGCCTAGAGACAGCTCAAATTGGAAGCAGTTATCACTTGATGTAGGTTTCACTCAGTTTCTATTGATTCAGCCAAAACTAACAAAACTGCCCTTTCCGGGGATGTTTATGCTGGAATGTCAATCAAGAATGGGAGTGAAGCTCTGCTCTTCGATTTGAGAGCAATATCTTCGCAATTGATGCGCATTTTCAACAACAGTCAACATTTTCAGGTGACATTTTTGCCTTTGTATTAAAATGATCAGCGTCTCCGTATTCAGCCCAGCGAAGAAAACTGAGGAAAGATCAGCCCTTGAGTCAACATGACATAGAAACATAGAAAACTACAGCACAAAACAGGCCCTTCGGCCCCACAAGTTGTACCGAACATATCCCTACCATTTAGGCCTACTTATAACCCTCCATCCTATTAAGTCCCATGTACTCATCCAGGAGTCTCTTAAAAGACCCGATTGAGTTTGCCTCCACCACCACTGACGGCAGCCGATTCCACTCGCCCACCACCCTCTGTGTGAAAAACTTCCCCCTAACATTTCCCCTGTACCTACACCCCAGCACCTTAAACCTGTGTCCTCTCATAGCAGCCATTTCCACCCTGGGAAAAAGCCTCTGAGAGTCCACCCGATCTATGCCTCTCAACATCTTATATACCTCTATTAGATCTCCTCTCATCCTACGTCGCTCCAAGGAGAAAAGACCGAGCTCCCTCAGCCTATCCTCATAAGGCATGCCATTCAATCCAGGCAACATCCTTGTAAATCGCCTCTGCACCCTTTCAATCTTTTCCACATCCTTCCTGTAATGAGGCAACCAGAACTGAGCACAGTACTCCAAGTGAGGTCTGACGAGGGTCTTATATAGCTGCATCATTATCCCCGGACTCCTAAAGTCAATCCCTCGATTGATAAAGGCCAGCACACCATACACCTTCTTAACCACCTCCTCCACTTGCGGGGCCGATTTTAGAGTCCTATGGACCCGGAACCCAAGGTCCTTCTGATCCTCTACAGTACTAAGAGTCTTTCCCTTTCCCTTTGACCTGCCAAAATGGATCACTACGCATTTATCTGTGTTGAAGTCCAAGTGCCACTTCTCCGCCCAGTCTTGCATCCTATCTATGTCCCTCTGTAACTTCTGACATCCCTCCAGACTATCCACAATCCCACCAACCTTCGTGTCGTCGGCAAACTTACCAACCCATCCCTCCACTTCCTCATCCAGGTCATTTATGAAAATGATAAACAGCAAGGGTCCCAGAACAGATCCCTGGGGCACACCACTGGTGACTGACCTCCATTTAGAAAAAGACCCATCTATACCCACTCTCTGCCTCCTTTGGGCAAGCCAGTTCTGGATCCACAGGGCAGCAGCCCCTTGGATCCCATGCCCTCTCACTTTTTCTAGAAGCCTTGCATGGGGGATCTTATCGAATGCCTTGCTAAAATCCATATAAACCACATCTACCACTTTCCCTTCGTCAGTGTGTTTAGTCACATTTTCGAACAACTCCACCATCTGGTGTACTGTGCTGTGTGTGGAAAAACCTTGGGCCGCGATTCTCCCATCAGCGGGCCAGGGGACTCTCGAGGCCGATCCGCGGGGTTCACGCGAATATTCGCACCCTGCTTGCATCTCCCAGCGCTGGATTTCCGGTGGTGTCTGCTCCGTGCCGGAAATCAGTGGGGAGGCACAAAAACCACTCACATGGTCATTTTAATATAATTTAAATATGACTAGCAGGACCAGGACTGAAGTCTCCGGGCCCGCTAGCATCACCCACCACGCCAGTGTATTTCACTCCAGCTGGGTTTACAATATAGAGTCATAGAGGTTGACAGCATGGAAACAGGCCCTTCGGCCCAACTTGTCCATGCTGCCCTTTTTTTCAACCCCTAAGCTAGTCCCAATTGCCTGCATTTGGCCCATATCCCTCTATACCCATTGTACTCATGTAACTATCTAAACGCTTTTTAAAAGACAAAATTGTACCCGCCTCTACCACTACCTCTGGCAGCTTGTTCCAGGCACCCACCACCCTCTGCGTGAAAAAATTGCCCCTCGAGACCCTTTTGTATCTCTCTCCTCTCACCTTAAACTTATGCCTTCTAGTTTTAGATTCCCCGACCTTTGGGAAAATATATTGACTATCTAGCTGATCTATGCCCCTCATTATTTTATAGACCTCTATAAGATCATCCCTCAGCTTCTACGCTCCTGAGAAAAAAGTCCCAGTCCCAGTTATAGGGAGAGGCAGGAAAGTCCTGCCTCTCCTTATAACTCAATCCATCAAGTCCCGGGAGCATCCTAGTAAATCTTTTCTGCACTCTTTCTAGTTTAATAATATCCTTTCTATAATAGGGTGACCAGAACTGTACACAGTATTCCAAGTGTGGCCTTACCAATGTCTTGTACAACTTCAACAAGACGTCCCAACTTCTGTATTCAATGTTCTGACCAATGAAACCAAGCATGCTGAATGCCTTCTTCACCACTCTGCCCACCTGTGACTCCACTTTCAAGGAGCTATGAACCTGTACTGCTAGATCTCTTTGTTCTATAACTTTCCCCAACGCCCAACCATTAACTGAGTAAGTCCTGCCCTGGTTCAATGTACCAAATGCATCACCTCACATTTATCTAAATTAAACTCCATCTGCCATTCGTCAGCCCACTGGCCCAATTGATCAAGATCCCATTGCAATCCGAGATAACTTTCTTCACAGTCCACTATGCCACCAATCTTGGTGTCATCTGCAAACTTTTACTAACCATGCCTCCTATATTCTCATCCAAATCATTAATATAAATGACAAATAACAGTGGACCCAGCACCGATCCCTGGTCACAGGTCTCCAGTTTGAAAGACAACCCTCTACAACCACCCTCTGGCTTCTGTCATCAAGCCAATTTTGTATCCATTTAGCTGCCCCACCCTGGATCCCGTGAGATGTAACCTTATGCAACAACCTACCATGCGGTACCTTGTCAAAGGTCTTGCTAAAGTCCATGTAGACAACATCAACTGCACTGCCCTCATCTACCTTCTTGGTTACCCCTTCAAAACACTCAATCAAATTTTTGAGACATGATTTTCCACTCACAAAGCCATGCTGACTGTCCCTAATCAGTCCTTGCGTCTCTAAATGCCTGTACATCCTGTCTCTCAAATTACCTTGCAACACCTTACCCACCCCAGATTTGAAGCTCACTGGCCTGTAGTTCCCAGGCTTTCCCTGCAGCCCTTTTTAAACAAAGGCACAACATTTGCCACCCTCCAGTCTTCAGGCACCTCACCTGTGATTATTGATGATTCAAATATCTCTGCTAGGGGACCGGCAATTTCCTCCCTAGCCTCCCACAATGTCCTGGGATATACTTAATCAGGTCCTGGGGATCTATCTACCTTGATGCGCTTTAAGACTTCCAGAAACTCCTTCTCTGTAATATGTACACTCCTCAAGACATCACTTTCCCCAAGTTCCCTAACATCTATGCTTTTCTCAACAGTAAATACTGATGAGAAATATTCATTTAGGATCTCACCCATCTCTTGTATAGATGACATAGATGACCTTGTTGATCCTTAAAAGGCCCTACTCTCTCCCTAGTTACTCTTTTGGCTTTTATGTATTTGTATTTGTAGAAGCTCTTTGTCTTATCTGCCAAAACAATCTCATGTCCCCTTTTTGCCCTCCTAATTTCTCTCTTAACTCTACTCCTACACCCCCTATACTCTTCAAGGGATTCACTTGATCCCAGCTGCAGTAGCTCCCCACTTTCGCAGCCCGACCCCGCTGAAGTGAAAGGGAGGGCAATCAGGGCCGCTCTGGGGGTCGGGCAGTGGGGGGGGTGGTGGGGAGCTCTGGGCATTGGCACCCTGGCAATGCCAGCCTGTGCCCCCTGGCACTGCCCAAGGGGCAAATTGTCAATGCCCAGGGGACAGTTTGGCACTGCCCATTGGGCATGGGGCAGTACCAAAGGGGCAGGGCTTATGGGGGCCAGGGCCTAGTGGATGGGGCCTGATGGGGCAGGTCTTAGGGGGTGATCTTGGGGATGGAGTTCCCATTGCCACCCTGCATAGTGATCAGTGGGGTGATCAGGGTGGCCAACCATCGGGGTGGGTTGGTGGGGTCAGCCTGCTGAGGGTGGGGGGGTCGGCACTGTGGGGTGAAGGGGGTCGGGATGGGGGGGGGGGGTTTACTGTCATGGGGGGGGGGGGGGTGATCAGAGGGGGGGGGGGGTGAAGATCGTAGTGGGCCGGGAGGTGGGGTTGGGGCTGGGACCAGCAATCGGGCCATGGGGCGGGCGGAAAGCCAGTATTGCGGGGGTCGCGGGGCTGGGCATCAATCAAGCTGGCCAGCAATCAGGAGGCCATCAGTGCGGGGCTATTGCGCATGCGCTGAGCTCAGCACTGACAATTCAGCGCATGCGCAGTAGCCCGCTCCGGGCGCTGATTTCAGCCTCTTCAGGAAGATAGGCTCTGCCCCCTGAATTTTAATAATATTCACGCTGTGGCTTCTGCAGTGCACAGAGTGTGGGAGATTCTTCTCTGACCACCCACTGAAAAAAACAACGTGAATTCATCCAGTTTTCACACAAATTCAACACTTAGAATTTTTGGGGGATTTGTGCGAAAATTGAAACTTGACAGAGTGGAAGTGGAAAGGATGTTTCTTCTTTTGGGAGAATTTAGAACTGGGGCCACTGTTTAAAAATAAGGGGCCACCCATTTGAGACAGATGAGGGGAAAAGAAAATATTACAGAGGGCTTTGAGACTTTGACATTCTCTTCCCCAAAAGGTGGTTAAGGCAGTGACTTTAAGTATCTTTAAGATTTTAAGATAGATTATTGATGAGGAAAAGGGTGTAAAGTGGATAGGCGGGAATGTGAAATTGATTAGATCAGCCATGGTCTTATTGAATGACGAAATAGGCTCAAAGAGCCAAGTGGCCTCCTCCTGCCCCTAATACATATGTTCATACATGCACTCATTTGGAATAACAAAGCCTCTATTAATTGGAGTTAAATCATAGGCTGTCATCACTGACATTGATGTGCAAACTATCATCGTCATTCACAATAAACCCTCTTTACTTGTCCAGAATAGAATAAATTTATAGAAAATCAGATATTTCGATAAATATGTGCAGGTTAGTTCATGTAAGTTTCAAAGTACTTAGAGTTGCATTTAATTAAACTCATAATATGACTATGTGTCATAGAAAACAATGTAAATCAAATAAGTGTAGTGCATGTGGCCTTGGAAATTGTGCAATGAGATATTCTAGGGCTTGAACACAGAAATCTAGGCTGATAGTCCAGCGCAGTACTGGGGGAGTGCAGTACTCACAGGTGGACATAAAAGATCCCATGGCACTATTTCGAAGTAAGAAGTCTAACAACACCAGGTTAAAGTCCAACAGGTTTATTTGGTAGCAAATGCCACTAGCTTTCGGAGCGCTGCTCCTTCGTCAGGTGGAGTGGGAGATGTGCCTATTTCGAAGAGCAGGGGAGCAGTCCCTAACCCGCTGGCCAATATTTATCCCTCCATCAATATCAGAAAAATACAGTACTTGGGCATTAGCACATCATTGTTTGTGGAAGCTTGCTGAGTCTAAATTGTCTGCCAGATTTCCTACATCACAACATAGTGTAATCTAAAAAAGTGCCTCACAGATAGAATTCTCTGGCCGTTCATACCCTACCGTCGCTGCCAGAGAGGATGGAGAATTTGGTGCTCAGCCAAATCTCCGTTCACTGCAGCGGGATGGGAGAATCCTGCTGGTGTGAACGGCTGGAGAATCCTGCCCTATGACTGTAAAGTGTTCAGGAACATCCTGAGGTCAAGAAAGGGGCTACTTAATGCAGACTTTTCTTCTTTATCAATTTGAAATGCATTAAAAGTTTGGTCTAATTTTAGCGGCATTTGTGTATTGCTGCACATTTTTCTCTTGTCAATTTTCATGTATACATACAGTGTTTAAGAGTGACAGAGCAATGCAAAGTTAAAATACTTTGACCCACCATTATGTGATTGAGTAAATTGCTGATTAATTAATCCCGTGACATTAATGATGCCATGGGCTTGATCTTAAAAACTAAACTGCCTATGTCCTGTTTCAAAGTACAGCATGTTACTTGACACTGTGGCACAGTGGTTAGCACTGCTGCCTCACAGCGCCAGGGACCTGAGTTCAATTCCAGCCTCGGGTCAGTGTCTGTGTGGAGTTTGCATATTCTCCCCGTGTCTGCGTGGGTTTCCTCCGGGTGCTCCGGTTTCCTCCCACAGTCCAAAGATGTGTGGGTTATGTTGATTGGCCATGCTAAATTGACCCTAGTGTCAGGGGATTAGCAGAGTAAATATTTTTTTTTAGAACAATACAGCACAGGAACAGGCCCTTCGGCCCTCCAAGCCCGCGCCGCTCCCCGGTCCAGGATTGAATCCTGAATCCAGGATCCCCGCCCAATTTTCCAGCCTATCTACATACTAATATCCTATCCACCGAGCTGTCCCTCACAGCTACGATGCTTTGTTCATCACAACCTATTAACTCACCCCTACCCCCCCATTCCAGACCATGTGATCTCCAGGGAGAGCCATGTGATCTCCAGGGAGAGTCATGTGATCTCCAGGGAGAGATGTTATGGGAATAGGGCCTGAGTGGGATTGTGGTCGGTGCAGACTTGATGGGCCGAATGGTCTCCTTGTGCACTGCAGGGATTCTATGATTCTATCAAGCCCACCAAACTTGTCAAGAATTGCACACATCATTTAGTGCTTTGAATGTATTGGTCTTAAATAAATAAAATCACATTTTTAGTATTTTAATTATTGATCATGCTGTTAAGCACCTCGTATATTTCATTTTGGGAGAATCCAAGCTGAGCTGCATTTGATATGAAGTTAGACTTGGGCAGTTCCATTCGAATGAGAAAGAAATGTGTTCTGTTCATTCCTGTCAGATTCACAGCAGTGTGATATGTCAAAATTACTCCCTTCAACTTTAAGATCCTCCACTGTATAATTGATGCACAACATTAGCAATTCATCGCAATCCAATCTCCCTTAAAACGTTTTTATTTTTGAACATTTTAAAAGAATGTTTATCCAAGTTTACCTATCCATCTTAGAAATTCTATTTAATCAGCTCTCGTGTCAGGTGAACCTATCAACAATGTGACCTGGATTTTAACCTGGCGATGAGTTCCATTAAGGCTGGACGTTTTTAAGTTTGGGAAACCCGGAAAGGTGGATTTCCCAAAACTCCCTTGCAGAATTTAACAGCGTGCATTTAAGTTCAGTTCCTGTCCATAGGCAGCCTGACAGGCAGGCCGGTGGGCTACCAGGTTGAAGACTATGAAAGCAGGTAAGTGTCTCGGGGCATAAACAGAAATGCTGGAAAATCTCAGCAGGTCTGACAGCACCTATGGGGAGAGAATAGACCCCAAGTCTAGATGACCCTTTGTCTGTGTATTGGGAGAGACTTGTGGGGGGAGGGGGGAGGAGGGGACAGAGATGGTGCTCAAATCAAGGGTGGTCCAGATTCGATTGTGGGAGGGTTTAGATTACAGGAGGGTTCCAGATCTCGGTGGAAGGGCGTGAGAGGGGAGAATCAATGGTGATCTGGGAGTCCTGATTGAGATCCAACAATGTTCAGTGTTGCAGTAGGAGAGCAGTTGGTAGTCAGAGTAGGTTGCCTCGTGATGGGGAAACAGACAGATGGTTGGGCAGCAGTGGAACGTTGTCCAGTTTCCGTTGGTTGGGATGGTGAAGTGTTGGATGTTGGGGGGTCAGATACAGTCAGATCATTGGGTGGGGGTTAGTTTCTGTTGTGATTTACATGTACCTTTAAGAGTTGCATTATAAACTGCTGTCCATCACTGTCCACCACATGAGAGGATGTGATGTAGAATCTTGTGTACTCTATAGGCAGAACAGAGGAGCAACCCTACAGATCAGATGTGTTCACGTAGCCTCCCAGTTACCATTGTATGTATGTTGTATTATCAAATAAAGAACCCACATTATTGTTTTACCAATCCTTGTATGATTGATATGTTTGTGATAAATAGAAGATGCAACATGTTCAGAGCTTCCAATAAATTGGTTCAGGGTTAGAGAAAGCACTCCTTACCCCTCCTAGTCTGCAAGTAGTGCAGTAGAGAGATTTGCCTCATGGATTCAACCTACTTGATTCTTTAAAGTTGCCAAGTATTCAGGGGAAATAAACCCATTGTGATTAAAAATAGAATGGCGATTAAAACGGAGCCTTGTGGCCTCATTTTAATATTTATATAACCAACCACCTTTCCCAAGCAGGTTGGTCACCCAATCTTCATCCTGCCTCTGCTAAAACTGGACGTGGGTGAGTTTGAGGCAGGTTTGGTTCCTTTTTCAGATTTCTTGAATTACTTCAACACATCTGTTTTTGCAAGTAAAAGTTCAGTTCCCTGTATCGACATTAAGCAAACTGTGAATTTGTGATTAAATTTGGCACCTCAATCATAGAATTCCTACAATGCAGAAGGAAGCCATTCAGCCCATTGAGTCTACACCAACTCTCTGACAGAGTGTCTTACCCAGGCCTTCTCCCCCCACCGTATCCCTGCAACCTCACACATTTACCATGGCTAGTCCATCTATCTTAGAAATCTTGGGACACCAAGAAGCAATTTTAGCATGGCCAATCCACCTGACCTGCACATCTTTGGAGTGTGGGAGGAAACCGGAGCACCTGGAGGAAACCCACGCAGACATGGGGAGAATGCACAGACTCCACACAGTCACCCGAGGCCGGGATTGAACCTGGATCCTTGCCGCTGTGAAGCAGCAGTGCTAACCACTGTGCCACCATGCCGCCATCAGATGATAAGTCACAATGCATATACTATAATAGTTATGCCTAACAATGTCAGCTGATCAGAATGTAATGTGATCCAGGCTTTTAAGGTAACTTGACAGCATGCATCTCTAAAGAGATCCTCATTCACTCTGACTATTGCATCTTAGAATAATGGACTGCTGGATATGGAGAATTGCCATGTAACATTGTAATAATATAAAATTCCACCCCTGTTTGTTTTTCTTAGCATTACCAGTGAAAGCTTTGAATATATTTAAGTGAGCAAAGCCATTAGCTTTGGGCTAATACATCTGAGTTTACCAACACTAACCTCTAACCAAGTGGTTGAAAAGCAGGAGATGCATGTGGCCCTCATTTTAATGCAATATTCCTTTAAAATATTTTTATCTGCAATCTTTTTAAAAGGATTTTTATCCGTGCTTGATTTTATTAATCTCTAAGGGTCTATTTAGTTAGTTTTTCTGTGAGTTGTACTTATTTACACGATGTGTGGCTTCTAAACAAGAATCTGACATTAGTCAATATTCATCCCCCTAACAAGAAACTACTCGTGATGACTTATAAAATCCTATGTAATAAATGTGGTGTGCAAATTATGAAGTGCATCGTGAACATTTTAATCTGTTGATGGTAGGGCGATGGCAGAACTGTTGTTCCTGTCAATCAACAGGTTTAAAATACACTCGATCAAGCATTTCCCTGTTATTAAGATGCATTAAATAATCAAGCACATTTGTGAACCAATGTTACGGCTCTACAAGTAAAGCAATAATTAAAACTGTTTAATACTGTAGACTGCGTCTGCAGACAAACAACCTGTCACTCTACAAAATGCACCCTAAATTATATCTTGGCTGATTTCAGGAAGATAGCAATCACTGGCATGAATACTAAGAGTTTTTCTTTGAGGTATGTACTTTGGGGTTCTGTGAGAGAGAGCAAAAACAGAATGTTCAGTAAAAATGTCATAATTAGGACAACCATTGTATGGAAGGCGGCACAGTGGCACAGTGGTTAGCACTGCTGCCTCACAGCTCCAGGGACCCAGGTTCAATTCTGGTCTTGAGTGACTGTCTGCGTGCTGTTTGTACATTCTCCCCGTGTCTTTGTGTGTTTCCTCTGGGTGATCGTGGAAACGCAGGAAACCGTCCTCCACAGTCCAAAGGATGTGCAGGTTAGGTGAATTGGCCATGTTAAATTGCCCCTTTGTGTTCCGGTTGCATAGGATAGATGGATTAGCCATGGGAAATATGTGGTGTTATGGGGATAGATCGGGGAGAAGGCCTGGGGAAGATACTCTGTCAGAGGGTCAGTGCAGACCCGATGGGCCAAATGGCCTCTTCTGCACTGTAGGGATTGTATGATTCTATGAGGTAATCTTGTTAAACACATTAATAATTATTACTTCATTGGCATAATATAAACTGTGGCATATTATAGACTAGGGCTTAATCAGGGAGCGTTGATTTAAAGTAGTTAGCAGAGGTTTGGTGAGAACTCATTACCTGAATGGATAGTAAAGGCAAAAATCCTCATCACATTTAAAAAACACTTGGATATGCACTTGAAGTTCTATGACCAATAGGGCAACACAATAAAAGCTGGATTAGGCTGGATATCTCTTGTTGATTTGACCCTCCTTCCATCCTGTAAAGTTTATGGGTGGGATTTTCTGGCCTCTCTCATCCCGAAACCATAAAATCCCACCCAAGGTCAACGGACCTTTCCACATTCTGCTCCTCGCCCGCTCTGTTTCCTGTGGCGGGCGAGGTGATAAAATTCTGGCCTCTCTGTTTCTATGTAACAGATGAAGATAATTAAAATGTAAGTCAGTCTGAATAAAAGTATTTTATTTGCATAATTGTTAAATAAGTAACATTTAAGAAAATAACCTTATCTTTAGAGGAAGACTGCATGCTAATTTTTTTTCATACAAATGCACATATAAATTTTACCAGACGTTTTAAAACACATTTACCTGAGATATATAATATTCCCAATATAAAACCATGTGACAAATAAATCATGGTGACTTGTGCATAAAAGTAAAACTTGTTCCATCTATACATAATAAAGTTAGAACTTGTTTTAATCTGTACATCCAATCTGGGCTAATTTTATCCAGGTCATGATACTGGATCGAATCATTATGGGGCTAAAAGCAAAATATGTGGGAAATCTGAAATGGAAGCAGGAAATGCTGGAAATATTCAGCAGGTCAAACAGCATCTGTGAAGAAAGAAACAGTTGATTTTTCATATTGGTTACCTTTCGTCAGAGCTGGAAAACGCTAGCTTAGTAATAGGTTTTAAGCAAGGGAAAGACGCCGGAGTAAAGGGCAAAGGGCGAGGTCTGTGACAGGGTGGAAGGTGGGAGAGATTAAATGACAAAAGGTTTGATGGTGCAAGTCCAAAGAAATGGTAGTGGGATGGGTAAAGAAATAAATGGTGTAAATGGGCATAACAGAATCAGGACCAATGGCTACCCCCAAAAGATAAGGGCAGAGCTTATGAACTGCAACTAACAGTGCTGAGACCAAAAAAAGACAATAAAGTCCTTAACCAAATGATGCGGTGAGGTTATTTATACCTTATGTTAAGCATCATTGTGACAGCATATCAGGCTGAAGACAGAGTGGTCAGAGCAGGAATAGAGTATTAAATGACAGGTGAGCAGAGGCTAGGGGGGTCACACTTAAAAACTGAATGGAGGTGTTGTGAAATCTGTGCTTGGTTTTCCCAGTATAGAGGAGATTACGTTGTGAACAGTGAGTACAATACATCGAAAGAAGTACAAGTGAGTCACTGGAAGAAATATTTGGGACCTTGGACGTTGGGAACGGAAGAGGCAAAGAGGCTTCTATGCTTGCCTAAAAATGTACCATACGAAATGGAGGGTGAGTGGGTGGTGGCTGTTGCAGGTGACTGAAGAATGTACCAGGTGTCACAAAGGGAACGGTTCCTGCAGGAGGCAGAAGGTGGATGGGAGCGAAAGATGTGTTTGGTGGTGACATCATGCTGGAGGTGGAGGAAATGATGGAGGATGATCCGTTAAATGCAGACTCTGACAGGATGAAAGTAGTGGAACAGGTGACCCTGTTTCCGAGTCTCTGTGAGGGAAAGGAAGGGGTAAGAGTAGATGGGTGGCACAGTGGCACAATGGTTGGCATTGCTGCCTCACAGCGCCAGGGACCCAGGTTCAATTCCCGGCTTGGGTCACTGTCTGTGTGGAGTTTGCACGTTCTCCCCGTGTCTGCGTGGGTTTCCTCCCACATTCTGAAAGACGTGCTGGTTAGGTGCATTGACCTGAACAGGCGCTGGAGTGTGGCGACGAGGGGAATTTCACAGTAACTTCATTGCAGTGTTAATGTAAGCCTTACTTGTGACTAATAAATTAACTTTTGAACAGACAAATTCACTGGCCCAAGAGGCGATCCATCGATTGAAGAGATATGAAAACTTCTCTAAAACAAGGTAGCATCACCAGATGTTGGAGAAACTGAGAGGTTGAGATACAGTCCATATGGAAAGGAGAGTGGATGTTGGACTATCCCGACAAATGGAGAGAGGTAAATTGAGGAAGGGAAAAGAACAATGCAAGAGTCAGAAGTAACCATGTGGAGAAGAGGAAAGGGTGAAAACTGGAAGCAAATTGGATAAACTTTTCCCAGTTCGGTTTGAGAGCAGGAAATGGCACCAAACACTGGGCTGGAAGAAATGACGGGGGAGATAACCTATGTTAGGCTGGAACAAAAAATGTTCCACGTATCCCATGAGAAAGGAAATATGGCTAAGGCCCATATGAATTCTCTAATGTGACGAGTTCAGTCAAGTGTTGGAGAATGGGGAGTAGCTGGGCCTCTGTTAAGGAAGAAATGGAGAACTTTCAGTTCATCCTGTGAAAAGGAGACAGTTAGGACCAGGAAGGTGAAAACTGATAAAATGACATCGTGGATCAGAAGTGTCACAAGCCAAAAGGGAACAAATAATCGAGTCCAGACAGGAAGATACCAGTTCCACGAATGAAATGATAGGATGGGTTTATCAGTGCAGTCCGATTTGTGTGAAGGAGGTAGAGGTTGGCCAGGTTGGGGAATATAAGGTTGCAGGATGTAGAGGGAAGATGTCCAGAGGTGATAAGGTCAGTGACAGCTATGGAAATAATGATGGTGTTCAGTGGTGACGCCAGGGTCCAGAGGAGGCAGGGGGAAGTATCAGGGAGTTGCCATTCACCTTCTGCAAGGTAGAGGTTGGTTCACCAAACAGAAATAGTGCTACCCTTTTCAACAGGTTCAGTGATGATAATGGGGTTGGACCTGAGAGGAAGAAGTGCTTCAAGCTCAGAGCAAAGCAAGTTAGAGTGAGTGAGTGATGCCCTGTGCTGCTCCATGCATAGACAGTTCATTGTAGAAGGTTAATTCATCTTTTCTTATTTGTGTGTTGCTCTCAGCAACAAACAGCACGACACTGAAGGGAGGTGAGCTGATGCATCTTGTACTCCCATCACTCACTTTAGTGTTGAAGAACATTTTGATAAATTGGTTGATTCCAAAATGTATGTCGAACCAAGTTGCCAACAGGACAGCTGGAATGCTGTACCACAAAACAGTTAACTTGAAAAATGATTCCTATCTTCAAGGGATGAAAGTCTGATTGCAAAACTACAGATCATGGTTCTTCGAAGAAGCGCGTTACAAAATTAATTACATTTCAGGTGGAATGCTACTATGTACAATCCCTGTTCTTCCATCATTCTCACCAACATGGTGGATACAGCAGTCAGCTGTTGGAATCAGCTGGGGTTTTGTTTTTTGCACCATTCTGTATTGCTGTCCAAGTGAGCAGTTGAACACTTTGAGTGCAGTGTAGAAAATAGGCAAACCTAGCTTTGCCTCCCCTTCCCCCTCCCCCTATCAGTCCCCAACCAATTTAATAGCAGCATTTAATCAAAATAAAACCATCAAGTAGTTACATTGCAATTTACAATACACACAGTTGGAAGAAAGCTGTTATTTTAATCATTAATTTCCTGAAGTACCTTTTTTATAAATCATTCGCGGGACATGGGCGTCTCTGGCTGGCCAGCATTTATTGCCCACCCCTAGTAGCCCGAGGGCAGTTAAGAGCCAACCATATTGTCGTAGCTCTGGAGTCACATGTAGGCTAGACTGGGTAAGGACGGTAGATTTCCTTCCCTAAAGGACATTAGTGAACCAGATGGGTTTTTCTGACAATCGACACTTGTTTCATGGTCATCGGTAGATTCTTAATTCCAGATCTTTTTAAAATTGAATTTCACCATCTGCCGTGGTGGGATTGGAACCTGGGTCCCCAGAACATTAGCTAAATTTCAGGATTAATAGTCTAGCGATAATACCACTGGGCCATTGAAACCCCACCTCAAACCAGTTTATTCCAACGTAGTACACAATATTTCAGTGTCATTTTATGTCGGAAAGGAAACTACAGTCGCCTTTAAGAGGTATAAATTTAGGAACACTGTTACAATTTAGGCTAGTAGCAAACAATCTTCCTTTAAAATACATTCAGATTTATTTTAATCTCTAATCTAGTGAGGTCAGCAACACGTTTGTTGTGGACAGATATTTCCCCTGTTATTTTAGCACTGAAGGACATGGCCTGGTATTGGCTGCTGGGACCTGGTGCTGATGTGTTGTGAAGACCACGCTGACAGGAGATACTATATGTGTTTGCTCAAGTTACATCATGTGACATTGGTCTGAGCGCCACAACTGTGCCTTAGGTTGAAGATGCTGAGGTTTAACATTTCTGTCCCTAAAAATAACTGCAATGCCAGGTGCAGCTTTGCTCACAGTGTTAGGTTTCATTGACAGAACACCCTGATTTGAAAATTCACATTGTAAACAGAAAGTGTAAATAGACATCCTCTTATGGACAAATCTAGAACAGTAAAGTTCTATATTTCAATAAATAATGCATCCTGTAAACATATCAGTGCAGCAAATTGCCTTTGCGCTTATTCACAGTCAGTGCAGTAGGAGTTGTGCATCTCATCCAGTCGGATGTCCTCGTAAACGTCAAACAGTAAGGTGCTTTTCCCCTTCTCTAAGCTGAAAATATATATGTATGGAACAATTATGCAAAGCAAGTTCCACTAAATACATTCTTAAACTTAATTTCTTTAAGAAATTTCTGCTAGCAGAAAATTCCGTCAATTCTTCAACTTTGGTGAAAACCTCGATTTGTTTTAAAGATTGCAAATAGCAAAAAAGTGTGGCAATAACTTCAATTTTCTAAACATCTTTGCAGTGCTAATATTACTTGAAAGTGACTCCAAAGACAAAGCTCAAAGTTTCAAAATAAGCTAATAACATGTTCAGAAATCTCACCGTTTTCCTCTGATTACTAAGACAGAAGGTGCATATAGGTCTGGGTGCTGCGGTATTTACATCGCTATTGCTGCCTTGCATGACAGCTCGATATTTTAGACAGGGCTGCCCGTCCAGACAGTCCTCTCCCAGGAGAAGGACATTTGCCAGATGGGAAATGTAACTGGAGGCCAAGCGCAGAGTCTCTATCTTCGATAGTTTGCGGTCTGCTGGTTCGGTGGGAATGAGAGTCCTCAGAGCTGTGAACGCCGTGTTTACGCTGTGGGTTCTGTCCCGTTCTCTTGCATTTGCTGCTTGCCGTTGTTTGTTAATACCGGTTGAATGGATCTTCCTCTTCTTTTGCCCAGTGCTGTCATTCTGACTGCTCTCACTCCCGCTTTCAACTTCCTCGATATCAGAAGCGACAGGCTTTGCTTGGCAGGACTGGATATTGGCTGTAGACTTCATTCTGCCTCTACGATGGGAAGGAGCTGGACGTTGTGCACCACAGGGTAGAAAGAGCTAACATTTCTAATGCTAGAAGTACCCAGTATTTCCAAAGAGAAAAGCTGACAAACATCAATGTTCACTTTATCCCCTGGCAGTTCAGCTGGCCATTTTCTGAATGATTGCTACAAATAGGCAGACTCATGTGGCTTCTGTATAAGGTAAGACGGGTGGAGCTATTAATCTTTAGAACATGACGTGCCTACAATTAAAGCTGTAGCAATGTTTTAATTTAATTTCGAGTTTACACAAATATTTATTTCACAAATAGTGTTATTCTGATATGTCACAAAGTACAAATACTTAAACTGCGAAGACGACATTGTTTTCGAAATACTGAACCTTCTATTTACTCTCCATTCTTGTCATTTCTCCACTATCCGGTGGCACAGTGATCAGCATTACTTCCTCACGGTGCCAGGGACCTGGGTTCGATTCCCGGCTTGGGTCACTGTCTGTCTGTGCGGAGTCTGCATGTTCTCCCCATATCTGCATGAGTTTCCTCCGGGTGCTCCGGTTTCCTCCCACAGTCTGAAAGACGTGCTGGTTAGGTGCGTTGGCCATGCTAAATTCTCCCTCAGTGTGCCCAAACAGGTGCAGGAGTGTGGCCACTCGGGGATTTTCACAGTAACTTCATTGCAGTGTTAATGTAAGCCTACTTGTGACACTAATAAATAAACTTAAACTTCATTTTCATTAACATATACCATGGGTGGAATTTTACGGCCTAGCTTGTCCTGAAATGGTAAAATCCTGTCCAAGGTCAATAGAGATTCCCATTGTCTTACCCTCACCCTCTCCAATTCCTGTGGCAGGCGGAGCAGTAAAGTTTCAGCTCGTGTAATGTAGTACCATGAGAAAAGATTGTCTTCGTGTGTTCCAAGCAGAAAAATGCTAAGGCCCAGAACTTCCATTGCCCGGGGGTGGTGGGGTTCATGCCCAGGAGATACCCCATAAGAAGTGCTGGGGCATGCCCCTTCCCCCATCATCTGGAAATCCCCACCACAAGGACTGCTTGGGAATTACCTGGGAAGTTCATTCTTCCGATAGGCAACTACTCTGCACTGGGAATCATCTCATACTCTGGTCTAAACCAGAGACTTCTGATGGATCTCTGAACAGAATATTTATTTATTCATCACAAGTAGGCTTACATTTACACTGCAGTGAAGTTACTGTGAAAATCCCCTAGTTGCCACACTCCAGTGCCTATTCGGGTACACTGAGGGAGAATTTAGCATGGCCAATCCACCTAACCAGCACGTCTTTCAGCCTGTGGGAGGAAACCGGAGCACCCGGTGGAAACCCACGCAGACAGGGGGAGAACATGCAAACTCCACACAGACAGTGACCCAAACTGGGAATTGAACCCAGGTCCCTGGAGCTGTGAGGTAGCAGTGCTAACTACTGTGCTACCGAGTTACCTGGGAACGGTTAGAAGGATTAAACCACTTCTACCCCTGGGTAACTATGGTAGTGACCTGCTCCCAGAGCCCCTGACTACCCCTTCAACCTCCTTCCCCGACTATGTCCTCGCGCTTCCCACCCACACCCCCCCTTCCCCTGCCCCCCCCCCCCCCCCCCCCCCCCCCACCCACTCGCCTAACCTCGCAACTCTCTGACACCTGCTCCTACTGGAGGATCTCTCAACTAACCAATCGGCTGCTCTTCTGACTTCTTGACTATCCACCACCTTCCCAATGACCTACCCCCAACTGCCCTTCACTCATTGGCAACCCTCCCAACCCTCTGATTAACCCTCCACCCCCATGGTACGCTCTTAAATCCCCAAAAACCCGCTCACCCACACAACTCCCCTCACACCTCCCAACTACCCTCCTGACTCCCTGACATCCCCCTGACCCGACAACTACTGGCACCCTCTCCACACCCCGGCTGCCCTTCACAACAACTCCAGGATTATCCTCCAACCAATGCCCCTGTCCCAACTTCCCTTCCAACCCCCCAACAAACTCCAACTCCCCTGACTACTCCTCCCACCCCCAACTACACCCTGGACCTCCTTGACTGCTCTGCTGACTCCCTCAACTTCCCCTCACCTCCTGATTACCTCTCACTTCCTCAACTATACCCCATTCCTCTGACTTTATCCCAGCATCAACTACCACTTTTTAGCCCTACCCCCGCCCTTAACTTGCCTCCTGACCCCCAACTACCCCCAACACGCTGACTACCCTTACACCACTCCAACTACACCACTGACTAACCTCCCCACCCATCGAATATCCCCCACCCCCCAACTACCACCCCAACATTGTGGCTGACTACCAAACCCTCCTAATTCATTCTACCCTCCCGACCATTCCTACGCCCTCCCTGACCACCCAACCTTCCCCTCCCAAGAAGCACCCTAATCCCTCACCCAATTACCTTAGACAATTAGCCTTTGTCTGGCTTTTAAAAAGTGGTTGGGACCATTGGACTAGCTGCTTTATGGTGATTAGTGCCATAAAAATGGGGCGCAGCTTCACTTCCCTCAGTGTTACTCCCCTGCACTGGAAAACCACAGGAACCTGGAGCTCGGCACATTTCTCACCAGGCCCAAGACAGAAGATTGTGTGTAAGATGTGGGCTCCTGACCAGGGTAAGTAAAAAAGAGAAGAGTGGCAATTCTACCTCTTCAAGGCAGTCTGCCCCTTTTAAAGGGGAAAACCATTGAATGTAAGGAGGCTGCTGCTTTCTGTTACTGCTGGAATTGGAGACCAGTCAAATGGAAGGCCAGGCAGAAAGCAGGCTCCATGGGTGATGGATGTGACACTGAAGGCCTTATACATGGAGGCTGATGGGAGGAGAGGCACTATGTTTGTAGGGGAGGGGACAGGAGGCACTCAAGGACACCCTCCGAAAGAAGTGGGAACGAGTAGCCAGGAATGTCAATGCAAGGTATAAAAGCAAAAGATTTTGGAAGTATTCAGCAGATTTGGCAGCTTCTGTGGAGGGAGAAACAGAGTTAACATGGATGTTATCATAGGACAACCCAATCATCTTGGGGACCAATTTAGTTATCCTCCCCTCTACAGCCTCCAATGCAAGTATAATATTGCTTACATTATAAAGGTGAAAACTGCACGTAACGTTCCAGGTGTGGTCTGCCAATGTCCTATATAAGTGCAGCAAGATGTCACTATTCTTGTATTCCAATCCCCTTGAAATAAAGGCTAATGTGCTAACTTCCTGTGTTTCTTTTATGTGCACACTCAAATCTCTCTGAACATCAACATTGACAGATAAAAACAAAACACTGCGGATGCTGGAATCTGAAACATAAACAGAAAATGCTGGAAAATCTCAGCAGATGGGACAGCATCTGTGGAGAGAGAATAGAGCTAATGTTTCAAGTTTGGATGACCCTTCGTCAGATCAACATTAACTGGTATCCTGCCTTTGAAAAAATATTCTGCTTTTCTATCCTTATAACCAATGTAAATAACCTCAGATTTCCCTACATTATGCTCCATCTACCATCTTGTTGCCCACTCACAGAACCTGTCTGTATCTTTGCAACCTTTCTGCGTTTTCACCTCGCTTTATGTCATCACCAAACTTTGATACATCAATCTCTGTCACTTTGTCTAAGTCATTAGTACAGGTTGTAAATAGCTGACATCCCAACACTGATTCTGTGCCACTCCATTGGTAACAGCCTGCCCACTTGATGGAGAAAATGTTCCTTGACTGCAACAGAGCTTTAGCATCTGACAGCATGAAAGCGTTCAGATTGATGGTGTGTTATTATCTTATGTCCCTTCTCAACTTCCATCTCATCCTCATGCTGCAATCTGGCCTTACGTGCAAACTGCAAATGGTGTAAGCATTTACACCTTACTTTACACCTCACCCCCACACCAACCTCCCGCTTATGATCTGATGCTTTCAGATACCCAAGAGCTTCTACCTGCACATCCACAACAGCCACAGGAGGAAGAGAGAGGACAACACCATGGCACTGATGAAGAAGATTGGTCACTTCATTAGAAAGTTGGAAACACCAGCTCAGATACTAACACTGCACATGCCTTAGAGGCTGCTGTAGAGTTGAGATCTGCATGTGGCGAATCACCGGGCATGAGTGGGCTATAGCTGGGCTGGGAGGAAGGATAGCACATGTGCTGGATCATCGAAGGGTGAAGTTCCAGATGAGGGAACCTAGATGAGGACTTCCATGGAGCGGCATATCTGGGAACGCTGATGAGGTTGGACTCAAGATGCCAGTTAGATGGTAGACCTGTCACTGTCAGGAATCATGGGGGTATACAGCTCCAACGCAGCAGAGGGTATGATCTTGAAACCTTTCCAACATGGAAGTGGTGACCAATTCCATTACTGCTCTAACAGACTCAACCACTCAGGTGTAAAGTAAGAGAACCATGGTTACACCATCTGCAGCTCGCACGTCAGGCCAGATTGCAGCATCTAATGCCCAACATCTCAGCTTTCACTCCAACACTGGTGGTAACCACCCCATGTCTCAGTGCTGTCTTGGAAACTTAGATCGACATCATGTGAACCATGCTTGCTTCCCAGTGGTGCCTTTCAAGGAGCATCAGAGAGACCACTTCCAAAGTCACGGAATGGTGAGAATTCATGCTTCATTTTAAAAAAATGTTATTCCAAATGACAGGAAATTGCAGCGTACAGGGCTCAAGTTGCCATCCCTTTCAAAATAAAATAAACCATGAAAAGTAAATGTAATATTTGATGTTGACACCTTCATTGGAAAGGTGTTTCTTTTCTTCGCACATTACCATCCCAGGACAGCAGAAAGATGCCTGACTGTCAAGATTGCCCATCGCATGTTTGTGCAAGCGAAGCCTGGACTGATATCCCAAACCAGAAACACAACGAGAAGGGAAATATTGAAGTCTTTCTTTGTTTTCACAGGGTGTAAGATACACAGCGTCTGAAACAGGCACGATGTTATAGATCAGTCTCAGCTATTTTCTAAAATCTTCTGACAATTATGGCCAGGCTGAAATGGCTCTTGGCCAAAGGTGCGACTGTGAGTGTAAGCCTGCACCCTATTTTGATGCACAAATGACACCAGTTAAAACATAAGGTGGAACGGTGGCACAGTGGTTAGCACTGCAGCCGCACAGCGCCAGGGACCCGGGTTCAATTCCGGCCTTGGGTCACTGTCGGTGTGGAATTTGCACGTTCTCCCCGTGTCTGCGTGGATTTTCTCCCACAGTCCAAAGGTGTGTGGATTAGATTGATTGGCCATGCAAAATTGACCCTAATGTTAGAGGATTAGCAGGGTAAATATGTGGGGTTATAGGAATAGGGCCTGGGTGGGATTGTGGTTGGTACAGACTCGATGGGCTGAATGGCCTCTTTCTGCGCTGTCGGGATTCTATAACTATTAATTCTGTTTAATTTGGAAGCACAATTTCACAAAGATGACTTCAGAGCAATCAATCTGTCAGAGCATTTTTGAGTGTTACATCCCACTCGAGGTTTAATTTATTTGTGACTAATAATAGATTTCGAACACCAGTTGTACCTTCCACCAACTATTGGGTGTGACCCTTATCACCAACTCTCGCCCAGTGACCCTCCAAATCCGATCACACCTTCTGCTCCTTTGATAGCCTCACTTTGTTGTACTCTTCTCCCTTCTCCTTTAAGATTCCTCATTCTCTCCTGTCCACCCAAAACCCATGCCAAGTTTATCCTCAATGCTTTCCTCTCTCAGTCTGACTTCCCACTCTTTGTAACTTCAATTTCGCTCTCATTTATCCTTGCATTTGCTTCTCTGGATTCACTCTCCTCACTTCACCTCTTTAACTCACCCACTTATGGGCTGCCTATTTCCATCATCCCAGTCACAGATGTGCCTCTGCCACATCTTACCCAGCCAGCCAAACTTCCCTCCTGTTACCCTTGTTGCCTCTGTTGCAGCTCTTCACAACACCACTAACTAAATATACTTGTATAAATTCCTTTAATTCTGTTAATATTTCAACAATATAAAATTTCATTTTGGGAAGAAGAGAGAAAAAGTCCCTACATGTAGAACTGTGACACTTGACTGGTTCTGAAACCCGATACAATTTAAACAGTATCAAGAATAATTGAAGATACGCCGCAGTGGGAACCCAGCAGCTCATGGGTGTCCTGTGCTGGCTCTGTGGTGGAGATATCCAATTAGTTCCAGTTCCTGTTCTTTTCCCACAACCTTGTAACTTTTTCTCTTCAAGTGTTTCAGATCACTACAGCCCAATGTGTAAAACAATATCTCCACATGTCTCAGATGAATTTTTTTGTCAATCACCTTAAACTTGAGCCTTCGGGGTTACCGATTCTTTGACCACGAGAAACAATTTCTCCTTATTAACTCTATCAAAATAGCTTATGAAGTTGAACACTTCTATTAAGTCTCCTCTGATCCCTTTCTGCTTAATGAAAATGAACAACTTCTTCAGTCTTTTTCAATAATTGAAGCCCTTCATCAAGGCACCATTCTAATAATTCCATATTGTGTCTTCTTTAAGATCTTGATGTCCTTCCTAAAGTGTGGTGTCCAAAGTTGAACATAATCAGTGCTTTACAGAACTGCCTTGCTTTTGCACTCTATACTCCTCTATTAAGAAGACCATGGACCCCAAATCTGTTAACTGCCTCTCAATTTGTCCTGTTACCTTCAAATATTTGTATACATACAACCTGAGAGCTCACTTTCTGCAGCCCCTTAAAAAAAATTGGACCATATTGCTTTTCCTTAATCTTTCTTCCAAAATGCATCAAAATGTTAAATTTAATTTGCAATGTGTCTGCCCACTACACCAGCCCATTTCCTCCAGAGTCCTCCTCATTGTTTGCAACATTTCTGAATTTTGTATCATCTGCAAACTTTGAAATGAAGGCCTGTGTATCCAAGTCCAAGTCATTAAGATATATCAAAGTAAGTATTTAGATTTTGGTTAGAATGTAAACGCATTCAGAAAACAGCTTGAAATGCACTGGAGCCAATCTGCTCCAAAGCAAGGTGTTACTTGCTATACTCTGGGTATCACACATTTCAGGTACCACATTTGGATATATCAGAGGTCTCCAAACTACGGCCCGTGGGCCACATCCGGCCCGCAGCGGGCTAACATCTGGCCCACAGCCAGTGGGGCGGGACAGGATTCCCGCTGCCAAAAACACTCCCGCGTCCGGAACCCTGCTGCTGACTCAGGATCCGGACGCAGGGACGGAAGCCACAGGCCGGACATTTGCTGCCGCTCTGCGTGGTGTCTGATGGACCCATGGGAATCCCTGCTCTCTTTACCGGCCTATTGTCCAATCAGCGCTGCCGTCCTGTGACTGATAGTTCATTAAACGATCAGCAATTGAGACATCTGTTATCCAATTGCCACTCTGTATTGACTGAGTGACAGCTGCTTTATCCAATCCGTAAACTCCATCTGTCTGAAATGAGCGAGAACAATGACAATGATGGCGGCAATTCAGACCAATTCAGTTATGGAAGGAAAAAAGAAAAGAAAAGTGGACAGTGAGTGCCGCCTGTTTAATGAGGAATGGGGTGTAAAGTACTTCTTTGTACAAGCAGGTGATAAAGCCTTATGTGTCATATGCAATGAAAATGTTGCAGTTTTGAAGGAGTACAATGTACGTCGGCACTATGAGATCAAACATGAACCAAGCTATTCCCAATTCACAGGAACACAGCGTTCGGAAAAATTTGAATCAATGCAACGCAGGTTGCTTTCCCAACAAGTTTTTTTTACACAGAAGATAACTGAAAATGAAGCTTTAACCAGGGCCAGTTACAAACTAGCTTATGGGTTGGCTAAAAGAGGAAAGCCACTCACCGATGGAGATCTCATCAAAGAGTGTATAATGGAAGCAGTGGAAGAGTTATGCCCAGAAAAAGCAAATCTGTTCAAAATCATCAGCCTTGCGCCAAATACTGTTGCTCATAGAATTGAGGGTATAGGAAGCAATATATTTCATCAAATTGCAGACAAAGAAAAAAATTTTCAGTTGTATTCTCTCGCACTTGATGAATCAACTGATGTGTGTGACACATCACAACTCCTAGTATTCATCCGTGGCGTCGACAGTGAATTTAATGTGACTCAAGAATTAGCATCAGTGCATAGCATGCACAGCACAGTAACTGGAGAAGACATCTTCAAAGAATTGCAAAAAACTGTGTTAGAATATAACCTGGAGTGGAATAAACTGCAATGCGTGACAATTGATTGGAGGAAAGAGCGGCACGGTAGCACAGTGGTTAGCACTGCTGCTTCACAGCTCCAGGGTCCCGGGTTCGATTCCCGGCTCGGGTCACTGTCTGTGTGGAGTTTGCACATTCTCCTCGTGTCTGTGTGGGTTTCCTCTGGGTGCTCCGGTTTCCTCCCACAGTCCAAAGATGTGCGGGTTAGGTTGATTGGCCAGGTTAAAAAAAATTGCCCCTTAGAGTCCTGGGATGTGTAGGTTAGAGGGATTAGCGGGTAAATATGTGGGGGTAGGGCCTGGGTGGGATTGTGGTCGGTGCAGACTCGATGGGCCGAATGGCCTCCTTCTGCACTGTAGGGTTTCTATGATTTCTATGATTATACTTGTCTTTCAGCATGTCATCTGATTGGAGATCAATAATTTCCATTTGAAACTGACTTGGGAGTATTTCAACATAAAGAAGGAAATCTGATCCAATTTTATAAATCTTTGCAGCCTGAGCAGTTTCCAAATTTGAAGCGATTTGCTTGTGGATTTGTATCAGTTTTTGGTACAATGTACCTGTGTGAACAAACATTTTCAAAAATGAAGGATGTCAAGTCCAAATATCGAGCAAATTTATCTGATGAGCATTTGAAGTCCATTCTAATAATTGGCTCCTCAAGCTTGAAACCCTCAGTTCAGCAATATTTTGAAATTAAAAAAGCAGTTCCATCATTCCCATTAATCTTGTGCAAAACTTCATGATTTGTTGGTTATGATTGAAAACTCCAATTGCCAGAATTGTGTAGAAAGGTGCAGACTGAATTTATTTTTGTTCAACCTTTATTAATGGTTCAAGTTTATTTTGAATTTCTTTGCTTTATTTTACTGAAGTTCTTTCTTGGGGCGTGTTTATTTTTCTTATTGTGTGCCACAAAATTGGGCAAATTCTCATTTCAAGCAAACATTCGTAAAACTTCAGTAAATAAAATTAATTTAAAAATGAATAGCCTGCTTTTCTCATCTGCAGTTAAGTAATTGATTATTTTGTCAGAGCATTTGCTAATGTTTGACATTTTTACTCATTATATGTCATTTCTCAGTGTAAGCATGGCATTGTTTCTTCGTAATTGTCACATTTCTATTTTGTTCTGAATCATATCATGCTGATTACAAAGATGGTCCAAATAAAACTTATTCATTCATTTAAATTTTATTCATTCATTTATAGAACTAATTTTTTTTCTTTGGCCCCCGAAAATGTGTAAAATATACGATGTGGCCCTCGTACTGAAACGTTTGGAGACCCCTGGGATATATCAAAAGGAAGTCACACCCAAACTTGGGGATTACTCGAATTATCGATGTAATCGGTGGATGAGAAATTGGTCTCATTGGTGCCACAATTTGAGGTACCGCAAATGCCTGCAGAGCTCCAAAATAATGTTGAACGGGGAGAGTTAGGCCACACATGGGACTGAATTTTACAGAGTGGGGTGTGGTGGGGGGGCTACTGCTTGCAACCCCAGAAGTAAAGTTGGTATCAAATCGACTGACTTTAAACAAGTCTAATTAATAGCCACGTAAGGGCTTCATTCCACCTTTGCTGCTGTAATGCGTGCAGCAAGGGAAGGCAAAAGCAAGGCGGGCAGTCCAACAGCTTTCACTGCATGGGCTGCTGGGCAGACAGAAAGGGGCTGCTGGGCAGGTAGGAAGGGGTTGCTGGGCAGACAGGAAGGGCATTTGAGGGCATTTCCTGTTGCCATCAGAGTATCCCTCCCAAGATCATACCTTCCCCTCCCTTATATCTCCCCCTGCCTCTAAACATTGCTGTCCCCATGACCCTCCTTACCCTTCCTCACTGGGCAAGCATGTCCAAAACCCCCCGTGAAGTCCTTCATCCATGACACTTCATGGACTGCTTGTAGTTCCAGAGATGGCCACTACTCAATACTGGTGCTGCTGGAACATTCCAATTGGCTGGCACCTCGCTCAGGAAGAAATTTGCCCAAGATGGGGGGAGACAGTCCCACTCTAAATCAATTAAGGCTGTTCGAGCATGCTATGGTGGTGGGACAGCCAGGTTTCTGGTCGCTATGGTACTGTAAGAAGTCTCACAACACCAGGTTAAGGTCCAACAGGTTTATGTGGTAGTACAAGCCACAAGCTTTCGAAGCCTCAAGCTCCTTCTTCAGGTGAGTGAGGACTTGTGTTCACAAACAGGGCATATAAAGACACAAACTCAATTTACAAGATAATGGTTGGAATGTGAGTCTTTACAGGTAGACAGAAGGCAGAGAGTTGGGATAAAAGGTTCTTTCTCAGAATGGCAACCGGTGACAAGTGGTGTCCCGCAGGGTTCAGTGTTGGGGCCACAGCTGTTCTCTTTATATATTAACGATCTAGATGACGGGACTGGGAGCATTCTGGCCAAGTTTGCCGATGATACAAAGATAGGTGGAGGGGCAGGTAGTATTGAGGAGGTGGGGAGGCTGCAGAAAGATTTAGACAGTTTAGGAGAGTGGTCCAAGAAGTGGCTGATGAAATTCAACGTGGGCAAGTGCGAGGTCTTGCACTTTGGAAAAAAGAATAGAGGCATGGACTATTTTCTAAACGGTGACAAAATTCATAATGCTAAAGTGCAAAGGGACTTGGGAGTCCTAGTCCAGGATTCTCTAAAGGTAAACTTGCAGGTTGAGTCCGTAATTAAGAAAGCAAATGTAATGTTGTCATTTATCTCAAGAGGCTTGGAATACAAAAGCAGGGATGTACTTCTGAGGCTTTATAAAGCACTGGTTAGGCCCCATTTGGAGTACTGTGAGCAATTTTGGGCCCCACACCTCAGGAAGGACATACTGGCACTGGAGCGGGTCCAGCGGAGATTCACACGGATGATCCCAGGAATAGTAGGCCTGACATACGATGAACGTCTGAGGATCGTGGGATTATATTCATTGGAGTTTAGGAGGTTGAGGGGAGATCTAATAGAAACTTACAAGATAATGAACGGCTTAGATAGGATGGACGTAGGGAAGTTGTTTCCATTAGCAGGGGAGACTAGGACGCGGGGGCACAGCCTTAGAATAAAAGGGAGTCACTTTAGAACAGAGATGAGGAGAAATTTCTTCAGCCAGAGAGTGGTGGGTCTGTGGAATTCATTGCCACAGAGGGCTGTGGAGGCCGAGACGTTGAGCGTCTTCAAGACAGAAATTGATAAATTCTTGATTTCTCGAGGAATTAAGGGCTATGGGGAGAGAGCGGGTAAATGGAGTTGAAATCAACCATGATTGAATGGTGGAGTGGACTCGATGGGCCGAATGGCCTTACGTCCGCTCCTATGTCTTATGGTCTTATGGTCTTATGGTAATCAAGTCTTAAAGGTACAGACAATGTGAGTGGAGAGAGGGTTAAGCACAGGTTAAAGAGATGTGTATTGTCTCCAGCCAGGACAGTTAGTGAGATTTTGCAAGCCCAGGCAAGTCGTGGGGGTTACAGATAGTGTGACATGAACCCAAGATCCCGGTTGAGTCCATCCTCATGTGTGCGGAACTTGGCTATCAGTTTCTGCTCAGCGATTCTGCGTTGTGTGCTTACCCCAGTCCAACGCCGGCATCTCCACATCATGGTATGGTACTGACAGACATTTTGGTCAGGGAGGGGGGCAATCGTTGCCCTGCATAAAATTCACCCAATAGTCTAAAAATGTTCAGAGAGAACTTGGCGATACTTATACAAGGAACACAGATATTGTTGCAGGAGTTACAGGTGGCAAGTAGGGAGGCATTCTGAAGAGAAGCTGACAGGGTAGAGTGAGAGGCTGTTTCCCCCAGATGGGGAATCCAGAACACCATGGTACAGTATCGGACAAGGAATTGATCACTTATGACTGAGATGAGGAGAAATGTCTTTGGAATTGGCTACTCCAGGGGGTTGTGGGTGCTCCATCATTGACTTTTCTTAAGGCTAAATGAGATGGATATGTCTTTGGTCTTTCAGGGAATAGTAAGGTAAGGGGATCAAGTCAGAAAATGCATTTGAGGGAGAAGATCTGACACAATTGCACTGAATGACGGAGCAGGCTCAAGGGGCCATATCGCCTACACCTGCTTCTATTTCTTATGTTATTAAACATTGGAGCTGGACCTTTCAAGGCAAATTACAGAACATGTTTACCCACAAAGGGTGATAGAAGCTGGAAATCTCTTCCACTACCAGCAACTGATGTGAGTTTAATTGTTAATTTTAAAAATGAGATTGATAGATATTTATTAACCAAAGCCATCAAGGGAGAGGGGGCGAGGGAGGGCATCTGGAGTTAGGTCACAGATCAGTCACGATCTCACCACATGGTAGAACAGGCTGAAAGGGGCTAAATGGCCTTCTCCAGTTCCTATGTTCATTCAACTTGTGATGAATGTGTCAGTGTTAGCCTTTCAGCTGGAGCTGTCTATGCTCTAACCTGGTATACTTTAGAACATAGAAAAAATACAGCACAAACAGGCCCTTCGGCCCACAAGTTGCACCGGTTATGTCCCTACCTACCTAGGCTTATATATAGGCTTACCTATAACCCTCAATCCTATTAAGTCCTATGTACTCATCCAGAAGTCTCTTAAAAGGCCCTATCGAGTTTGCCTCCACCACCACTGACGGCAGCCGATTCCACTCACCCACCACCCTCTGAGTGAAAAACTTACCCCGACATCTCCTCTGTACCTACTCCCCAGCACCTTAAACTTGTGTCCTCTCGTAGCAGCCATTTCAGCCCTGGGAAAAAGCCTCCGGGAATCCACCCGATCTATACCTCTCAACATCTTGTACACCTCTATCAGGTCACCTCTCATCCTTCGTCTCTCCAAGGAGAAAAGACCGAGCTCCCTCAACCTATCCTCATAAGGCATGCCAACCAATCCAGGCAACATCCTTGTAAATTGCCTCTGCACCCTTTCAATCATTTCCACATCCCTCCTGTAATGAGGCAACCAGAACTGAGCACAGTACTCCAAGTGGGGTCTGACGAGGGTCTTATAAAGCTGCATCATTATCTCCCGACTCCTAAACTCAATCCCTCGATTGATGAAGGCCAGCACACCATACGCCTTCTTAACCACCTCCTCTACCTGCGAGGCCGATTTAAGAGTCCTATGGACCCGGACCCCAAGGTCCTTCTGATCCTCTACACTGCTAAGAGTCTTGCCCTTGATATTATGCTCCTTCATCCCATTTGACTTGCCAAAATGGACCACTACACATTTATCCAGGTTGAAGTCCATCTGCCACTTCTCCGCCCAGTCTTGCATCCTATCTATGTCACGCTGCAGCTTCTGACATCCCTCCAACCTATCCACAACACCACCAACCTTCGTGTCGTCGGCAGACTTACCAACCCATCCCTCCACTTCCTCATCCAGGTCATTTATGGAAATGACGAACAGCAAGGGTCCCAGAACAGATCCCTGGGGCACTCCACTGGTGACCGACCTCCATTCAGAAAAAGACCCATCTACAACCACTCTCTGCCTTCTGCAGGCAAGCCAGTTCTGGATCCACAAGGCAACAACCCCTTGGATCCCATGCCCTCTCACTTTCTCGAGAAGTCTTGCATGGGGGACCTTATCGAACGCCTTGCTGAAGTCCATGTAAACCACATCTACCGCTTTTCCTTCGTCAATGTGTTTAGTCACATTTTCAAAGAACTACACCAGGCTCGTAAGGCACGATTTGCCTTTGACAAAGCCGTGCTGACTACTTTTGAGCATACTAAACTTCTCTAAATGTTCATAAATCCTGTCCCTCAGGATCTTCTCCATCAACTTACCAACCACTGAGGTTAGACTCAGGTAATTTCCTGGGCTATCCCTATTCCCTTTCTTGAATGTTCTTTCTTTAATGTTCTTTTTTTCAATTAATTATCCAGTTCCCTTTAAAGGATGTTAGGATTCATTGCTCCCGTTTAAATAGCCCAAAAGTGAATTTTGGACTACGACATATCAAGATTGAATTTAAAAATCCGTTCAGACTGCACAGGCCTTAATATCAAGAATTTATTTAGTAACTGGTTTTCAACGTGGGATTTTACAAGAAGAGAAAAATCTAAAGATCTGGGGATGAAATCTGAATTCCAAATATTCTATAAATAAGCAAAACATCCATATTAGGTTCAGCAAATAAATCTGCCACCCTCTTTGGCAATTGTTAAAAAATGATACAAATTACAAAACATTAATAATGAGCTGATTACAGAAATAAGATTAAAAATTCTGACCCTTCCAGCGCTGTCTGCACAAGTGTGTAGGAACATAAAAATAGGCAACTATTTTATTAATCAAAGGATTTCTGTCACCATCGCTTCTTACACAATGTGTTGTGGACACTGTGGTGATTTGGCAGGTGTGACAGTCATCCAGTCATCTACCTATGTTTAGCCTCGGCATTGAATGAGAGCAGTGAATTCGACCATTAGGACCTTCACAGCCATGCCTGATCCTATCAGAATTTAATGATGGTATTTGGGGACTTCCAGGAAGGGTTCCTACACAGCTACCATGAATAGGACAGCTACAAGATATTCCTTCTCTTGGTCTGGGAATATCTGGGAATATCTGGGTGGTGGATGAGTGGAATCGGCTGCCGTCAGTAGTGGTGGAGGCAAACTCTCGATAGGGTCTTTTAAGAGACTTCTGGATGAGTACATGGGACTTAATAGGATTGAGGGTTATAGGTAAGCCTATATAAGCCTAGGTAGGTAGGGACATGACCGGCGCAACTTGTGGGCTGAAGGGCCTGTTTGTGCTGTATTTTTTCTATGTTCTATGTTCTATGTTTTATGATGGTGAATTTCAGCAGCTCTCCAATTGAAATGAAACTAATGCAACACAAATCACTCATCAAACCTGGGGCCTTTCTGGGTGGTGTAGCTTTGAGTAATTCTGCATGTTCCCATTACATCATCACTTTTAAAATCTAAAGTTGGAATGAGAATTTCTCCCAAGTAAATCTGTGGGGTGACTCCTTCTACCGTGCATACTCTTCAAAGTTAGACCCGCAATCTTCTTTTTAATGCAAAAGCAATTCAACAAAATTAAAAAAACAAAAACAAAATATTTGGACTTTTAAGGGAAGGTTGGAGAACACTGCTTACATGCTTATGAGTGAGCAGTGCAGGTGTATTTATTAATCCTACTTGCCTGTAGTTGCTTGCTTGCTTCCAATATGCCATGTTTAGCCCATGTTAAAAATATCTGTCTACATTTATAACACGTATAGTGGATATAAGGTTACTTCAGTGGTAGACATTGTGAAGTGACAGCATTGCCAAGGTTTCCAATGCAAGTCACAAAGTTTATGTGAAGTCCAGGGCAGATGCTTTATCTTGAGAACTGGTAAGTGGATAAACTTTAATTCTCAAGAATTTAAAACAGAAGCACGCACACATATCAAAAAAATATTCTGCCCTGCAAATATTCACAGAACTAATTACAATAGGCATGAATCCCTCTTGGCGAATGCATGCAAATTCTATTTGCATCTGTTGCAACAGTAATTATAAGCATAGCAATCAAACTTGAGTTTCCCTGTCCAAATAGTGGCATCACTGGAGAAAGGAGAAATGTTGATTGAGAACAGAATGGGAAGGATTAAAGAGGCTTTTTGATCTCTGAATTTCCCACACCCATTGTTGAAATACCAATGAGACTCCATTTTTTCCACTATCAAAAAGTAAAAGGTGGTCACACCCATCCATGTTTGTTTAGGAAGATAGGAGCAGGAGTCAGCCATTCAGCCCCTTGAGTCCGCTCTGCCATGCAATAAGATCATGGCTAATCTGTAGCCTCACTCCACATACCTGCCCGGGGCCTATATCCCTTGATCCCCCAATTCAATAAAAAATAGTCTATCTCAGACTTAAACCTAACAATTGCACCAGCATCCACCACCATTTGAGGAAGGGAGTTCCAAACCTCCACCACTCTCTGCATGGAGAAGTATTTTCTAATATCTCTCCTGAGCGATTTGGCCCTAATGTTTAGATTATGGCCCCTGGTTCTAGAGCCTTCAACGAGTGGAAACAGTTTATCCTTATCCACCCTGTCCTTCCCAGTAAATATTTTGTAGACTTCTATCAGATCATGCTGTTTCCTATGGTCACAATATTATGATTGCGAATATCTCACAGATATTTTTCCCAATGTTTTACTTTCATTATATTTCAAATATTAAAGCTTTACCACAGGAACCACGCCGTGGCTGACAATTTTACCAGTTGCCAATCATAGGATCCTTACAGCGCAGAAGGAGGCCATTCGGCCCATAGAGCCTGCACTGACAACAATCCCACCCAGGTCCTACACCCTACGCCCAAATGCTTACCCTGATAATTCCTCTGACACTAAGGGGCAATTGAGCATGGCCAATCAACGTGACCCACACATTTGTGGACTGTGGAAAGAAATCAGAGCACCCAGAGGAAACCCACGTAAACAGAGGGAGAACGTGCAAACTCCACACAGGCAGTCACCTGAGGCCGGAATTGAGCTGGATTCCTGGCACATGGGGCATCAGTGCTAACCACTGTGCTACCATGCCACCCGCACGGCAATGTTTTGGGATTCCTCATAGTTGGCCCATTTAATGTATATGTGCTGGTATATTTCTTATCTATATCAGTTACAGCACTGGGAGATTGCTATCAAAGGAGTGGTGAAAGTAAGGAATAAGAAACCATGTAGAATTGTCTGAGCTGCAATAAAAATAACTTAAGCAGATCCATAGAAAAAAAACTTAGTCTGATGGTGGCAAAACGTATGGGCAATATTTTTATTTTCCTCGAGAACCATAGAACCATAGAAAATTACAGCTCAGAAACAGGCCTTTTGGCCCTTCTTGTCTGTGCCGAACCATTTTTTGCCGAGTCCCACTGACCTGCACTTGGACCATATCCCTCCACACCCCTCTCATCCATGAACCCATCCAAGTTTTTCTTAAATGTTAAAAGTGTTTACCACTTTATCCGACAGCTCATTCCACACTCCCACCACTCTCTGCGTGAAGAAGCCCCCCCTAATATTCCCTTTAAACTTTTCTCCTTTCACCCTTAACCCATGCCCTCTGGCTTTTTTCTCCCCTAGCCTCAGTGGAAAAAGCCTGCTTGTATTCACTCTATCTATACCCATCAAAATCTTATACACCTCTATCAAATCTCCCTTCATTCTTCTACGCTCCAAGGAATAAAGTCCCAACCTATTCAATCTCTCTCTGTAACTCAGTTTCTCAAGTCCCGGCAACATCCTTGTGAACCTTCTCTGCACTCTTTCAACCTTATTTACATCCTTCCTGTAACTAGGTGACCAAAACTGTACACAATACTCCAAATTCGGCCTCACCAATGCCTTATATAACCTTATCATAACACTCCAACTTTTATACTCGATACTCTGATTTATAAAGGCCAATGTACCAAAGGCATTCTTTATGACCCTATCCACCTGTGACATCACTTTTATAGAAACCCTACAGTACAGAAAGAGGCCATTCGGCCCATCGGGTCTGCACCGACCACAATCCCACCCAGGCCCTACACCCATATCCCTACATATTTTACCCGCTAATCCCTCTAATCTACCCATCCCAGGACACTAAGGGGCAATTTTAGCATGGCCAATCAACCTAACCTGCACATCTTTGGACTGTGGGAGGAAACCGGAGCACCCGGAGGAAACCCACGCAGACACGAGGAGAATGTGCAAACTCCACACAGACAGTGACCCAAGCCAGGAATTGAACCCAGGTCCCTGGAGCTGTGAAGCAGCAGTGCTAACCACTGTGCTACTGTGCCACCCAGGCACGGTAGCACAGTGGTTAGCACTAGGGAACTTTAGGGAATTCTGTACCTGTATTCCCAGATCCCTCTGTTCAACTGTACTCTTCAGAGTCCTACCATTTATCCTGTACGTTCTACTTTGGTTTGTTCTTCCAAAGTGCAATATCTCACACTTGTCTGCGTTAAATTCCATTTGCCATTTTTCAGCCCATTTTTCTAGTTGGTCCAAATCCCTCTGCAAGCTTTGAAAACCTTCCTCACTGTCCACTACACCTCCAATCTTTGTATCATCAGCAAATTTGCTGATCCAATTTACCACATTATCATCCAGATCATTGATATAGATGACAAACAACAATGGACCCAACACCGATCCCTGCGGCACACCACTAGTCACAAGCCTCCACTCAGGGAAGCAATCCTCTACAACCACTCTCTGGCTTCTTCCATTGAGCCAGTATTTAATCCAATTTACTACCTCCCCATGTATACCCAGCGACTGAACCTTCCTAACTAACCTCCCATGAGGGACCTTGTCAAAGGCCTTACTGAAATCCAGGTAGACAACATCCACCGCCTTCCCTTCATCCACTTTCCTGGTAACCTCCTCAAAAAACTCTAATAGATTGGTCAAACATGACCTACCACGCACAAAGCCATGTTGACTCTCCCTAATAAGTCCCTGTCTACCCAAATATTTGTAGATCCTATCCCTTATCACACCTTCCAATAACTTGTCCATCACTGACGTCAAACTTACTGGCCTATAATTTCCTGGATTTCTTTTGGAATCTTTTTTAAACAACGGAACAACATGAGCCACCCTCCAATCATCCGGCACCTCCCCCGTGAATACTGACATTTTAAATATGTCTGCCAGGGCCCCTGCAAGTTCAACACTAGTTTCCCTCAATGTCCGTGGAAATACTCTGTCCGGTCCTGGGGATTTATCCACTCTGATTTGCCTCAAGACAGCAAGCCCCTCCTCCCCTTTATTGTTTACAAATAAATATTTTGCAGGTATTTGCATTTTCTGTCACTACCTGTGTTTGTGAAATTGTTTTAAAATTACTGATGAATCTCCCCTCCTTTGCAAGTTATTGGAACTGTTCTTTTCTCCTCTTTATTCTAATCCTTTTTGCTATTTTCTCTACGAACCTGTTTTTGATTGATTTGATTTATTATTGTCACATGTATTAACATACAGTGAAAAGTATTGTTTCTTGCGTGCTATACAAACAAAACATACTGTTCATAGAGAAGGAAATGAGCGAGTGCAGAATGTAGTGTTACAGTCATAGTTAGGGTGTACAGAAACATCAACTTAATGCAAGGTAGGTCCATTCAAAAGTCTGACAGCAGCAGGGAAGAAGCAGTTCTTGAGTCGATTGGTACGTGACCTCAGACTTTTGTATCTTTTCCCCGAAGGAAGAAGGTGGAAGAGAGAATGTCCGGGGTGTGTGGAGTCCTTAATTATGCTGGCTGCTTTGCTGAGGCAGCGGGAAGTGTAGACAGAGTCAATGGATGGGAGGCTGTTTTGCGTGATGGATTGGGCTACATTCACGACCTTTTGCAGTTCCTTGCGGTCTTGGGCAGGGTAGGAGCCATACCAAGCTGTGATACAACCAGAAAGAATGCTTTCTATGGTGCATCTATAAAGGTTTGTGAGAGTCGTAGCTGACATGCCAAATTTCCTTAGTCTTCTGAGAAAGTAGAGGTGTTGGTGGGCTTTCTTAACTATTGTGTCGGGATGGGGGGACCAGGACAGGTTGTTGGTGATCTGGACACCTAAAAAATTGCAGCTTTCGACCCTTTCTACTTCATCCCCATTGATGCAGACAGGGGCATTTTCTCCTTTACGCTTCCTGAAGTCGATGACAATCTCCTTCGTTTTGTTGACATTGAGGGAGAGATTATTGTTGCCGCACCAGTTCACCAGATTCTCTATCTCATTCCTGTACTCTGTCTCATCTTGTTTGAGATCCGACCCACTACGGTGGTGTCGTCAGCAAACTTGAAAATCGAATTGGAGGGGAATTTGGCCAGACAGTCATAGGTGTATAAGGAGTATAGTAGGGGGCGGAGAACACAGCCTTGTGGGGCACTGGTGTTGAGGATGATTGTGGAGGAGCTGACAGTATTGTTCATGTTGACACTTCCCTGCCTCTCCCTCCCACTCTCCTCTTCCCATCCATATTAATGCAACTCACTTTCTTTACCCCCCACACCCCCTTCCCTCACCTGCCCCACCATTCCACCTCCACAGTTCATTCAGACCCTCTTTCTTCCCTGAATACTGAGGGAATGCTGCACTGTCAGAGGTCCTGGCTTTTGGATAAGACATTGAATCAATGCACGAGCTGCTTTCTCAGGTGGGTGTAAGTGATCCTATGGTACCATTTCGAAGTAGCACAGGGGACTAATTCCCTATGTTCTGGTCAATATTTATCCCTCACCAACATCATAAAATCAGATGATCTGGACATTATTACATTGCCTTTTGTGGATACTAGTTGAGTGCAAGCTGGCTGCCGTATTTCCTTCATTAAAACATTGACAACACTTCAAAAGTACTTGAATGGGAGTAAAACACTTTGAGTATCCTGTGGCCATGAAAGGCTCTATATAAACGCAAATCTTCCATCCTTTTTTATCAACTGCAAGATGTTTGCTATGCTGCCTGTTCCAGCCTGCAAGGACCTAGTCACATAGAAATTAAGAGCCATGGCTACTGACAATGTTGTCATCACCCTGTTCTGAGTGTAGGCTGGTTCATAATGGATAACAGAACTCTGAGGCAATCTCCTTGGTGAAATATAGCCACCAAAGCAAAGTTTTTGGTTTCGGTGAAGGAAGCCTTCTCCTCCTCCTCTTTCTTCTGTGTGTAGCTTGTCTTCTTTGTTGCCTCTGCGCTGCTCATACTGCAGCCCATGGGGTCTGCTACTAGAACGCCCATGAAAGAGGGCAAGTAAGATGCTCTGATTCACAGAAGTTACAAACAATGCCTTCTCCAAGTGTACTATCCCTCCCTGCAGATTTTACCAACAGTTACCCACTCCTCCAAACACCCAACTAAAACAGAGTTAGTTGAGATTAATCAGCAACAAACCTGCAAGTAGTTGATGACTGCTTTAAATAGTGCTGCCAGGGAGCAGTTCTTTGTGCTGCTGAACATATATATAGCTGTGCGTGTTTAAGGAGGCTGTTAACTAAAGCAACAACATTGAAAGCCTGGCATCAAAGAAAGTCGCAATCTGCCGATTCTCCATATTTCTGGTTCATGCATGTGACATCTACACAAATGCCCTCACTGAGAAGGAATTTGATGCCAACCATGCAGAAGTGATAGAATCTGCAAGGATACCATTTTACTATTGAACAGGCACCACCAGTCCTCAATGATCCAATTTTGTGGCCAATGTGTGAAAATAGAAGAAGTGTGGTAAATGAGGTTGGTGAACTGGAGACACAATTGCCAAATATGATTATGTGGTAATAACAGTTACATGAGTAAGATGGGTATAGAGGGACATGGGTCACACGTGGGCAATTGGGACTAGCTTAGTGGTAAAAAAAGGGCGGCACGGACAAGTTGGGCTGAAGGGCTTGTTTCTATGCTGCAAACTTCTATGATTCTAACAGAGACCTAACTAGAAAAAGGGTCAGCCTAATCATGGAGAAGAATTCCATTCACAGAACTTTTATTGGTGAATTTTGCTTCCATATCAAGTTATAAAGAAGGTTAGCAATTGGGAAGCTCTGCACAACAGAACCAATGTTAGTTTATGACATTACGGAGGTACTAAAGAGATTTGTGTCTCCCTTTATTTTGTTACTCTTATTCTGTTTATCCATTTCAATAAACAGGATCAATATTTTTTCTTTCAACTCTGATTTCAAGTTGAGAAATTTCTCGTGGTTATCATTCAAGCAACAGATCTTGTTGGGCTCAATCTTTGCCCGTAATTAGTTTGACTGTCTGGACCCAGGCACCTCTTCTGCTTAGCTCCCTCTTTGTTACATGGACAGTTGGCTGTCATTCACTTCTGAATCTATGCTGAGGGTAAACAAATTTAATTCATTCCTGCCAGTTCCCTGGCTGGCAATATTTTCAAAGCTTGCTCTCTGTCTGACTCACGCCAGCTTTTTTAATGCAGGAATCACTTTCTTTTCCATTTCTTTCCCATTGTCCCAAAATAAATAGATAAATGGAAAGGCATTTAGGGGTTCAACTGCACAGCTTAAGAAGCTCAGCCAGTGTGAACAGTGGCAAAGTGGTTAGCACTGCTGTCTCACAACACCAGGGACCCGGCTTCAATTCCAGCCTTGGATGACTATGTGGACAAAGAACAAAGAGAATTACAGCGCAGGAACAGGCCCTTCGGCTCTCCAAGCCTGTACCGACCATGCTGCCCAACTGAACGAAAACCCCCCCTACCCTTCTGGGGACCATATCCCTCTATTCCCATCCTATTCATGTATTTGTCAAGATGCTCCTTAAAAGTCACTATCGTATCTGCTTCCACTACCTCCCCCGGCAACGCGTTCCAGGCACCCACCATCTTCTGGGTAAAACACCTGCTTCATACATCTCCTTTAAATCTTGCCCCTCGCACCTTAAACCTATGCCCCCTAGTAATTGACTCTTCAACCCCGGGAAAAAGCTTCTGACTATCCACTCTGTCCATGCCTCTCATAATCTTGTAGACTTCTGTCAGGTCACCCCTCAACCTCCGTCGTTCCAGTGAGAACAAGCCAAATTTCTCCAACCTCTCCTCATAGCTAATGCCCTCCATACCAGGCAACATCCTGGTAAATCTTTTCTGTACCCTCTCCAAAGCCTCCACATCCTTCTGGTAGCGTGACGGACCAGAATTGAACACTATATTCCAAGTGCAGCCTAATTAAGGTCCTATAAAGCTGCAACATGACTTGCCAATTTTTAAACTCAATGGCCCGACCGATGAAGGCAAGCATGGCAAATGGCTTCTTGACTACCTTCTCCACCTACATTGCCACTTTCAGTGACGTGTGTACCTGTACACCCAGATCCCTCTGCCTATCAATACTCTTAAGGGTTCTGCCATTTACTGTTTATTTCCTATCTGTATTAGACCTTCCAAAATGCATTACCTCACATTTGTCTGGATTAAACTCCCTCTGCCATCTCTCCGCCCAAGTCTCCAACCAATCTATATCCTGCCGTATCCTCTGATGGTCCTTATCGCTTTCCGCAAATCCACCAACCTTTGTGTCATCCGCAAACTTACTAATCAAACCAGTTACATTTTCCTCCAAATCATTTATATATATTACAAACGGCAAAGATCCAGCACTGATCCCTGAGGAACATCACTTGTCACAGCCTTCCATTCAGAAATGCACTCTTCCGCTGCTACCCTCTGTCTCCTATGACCAAGCCAGTTCTGTATTCACCTTGCCAGCTCACCTCTGATCCCATGTGCCTTCACCTTCTGTATCAGTCTGCCATGAGAGACCTTGTTGAATGCCTTACTGAAGTCCATGGAGACGACATCCACTGCTCGACCCTCATCAATCATCTTTGTCACTTCCTCGAAAAACTCGATCAAGTTTGTTAGACACGACCTCCCCTTCACAAAACCGCGATCTCCCTGTATCTGCGGGGGTTTCCTCCGGGTGCTCCAGTTTCCTCCCACAGTCCAAAGATGTGCAGTCTAGGTAGATTGGCCTTGCTAAATTGTCCCTTAGTGTCCCAAGATGTGTAGGTTAGGTGGACTGGTCATGGAAAGTGTGTGGGCTTACGGGGATAGGACGGGAGAGAGGGCCTGTATAAGATACTCTGTCAGAGAGTCGGTGCAGATTGAATGGGCGGAATGGCCTTTTCTGTACTGTAGGGAGTCTATGATTCTAAATAACCTTCTATGGCAAGGCAGGATCACACATTCATTATGAGATCGAAGTGCACTGCTTGCTAAATGGGGATATTTTGATTTATTTTGTAATCTTGTCTTGACAAGGACTGTCCAAACATTGCAGAGAGAAAAAATGAAGCGAAGAACCATTCTGAACCATTCTATCCTTTTCCATGCATTGTGAAAGTAACATGCAGTAGTACTCTGACATTAAATTCTACTTAAATATTATCAATTTTGTTTGTTAATCATGGAATAATCCAGGGCTGCAGAAATAGGCACAATGATTTCAGAAGTAGAGATAAGATTTGAAGCTTTGGTTATATTATTTGGGTCAGTTAGTTTTACAAATGCCCTCTGAGTAACCTCAGCAGATTAGAAGTAGTTTCAATTACCTGTTATTGTCGAATAGCGTAATAGGCATAAAAGGCACAAGTCAAGTCAACATTTCAACATTAGAAACATCCTTTAGACCCAAGATCCTAATGGAGTCCTGCCCTTTGTCAGTCTTTTCGTACTGTATCTGTGAGACTCAGTTTTAGGGTAAAGGTCAAGCAGGAATAAGAGAGTAGAGAAAATGTTCATGGCACATTGTGCTGTGTTTATTTGAATTTGCAGATAGCTCGCAAACGTTGTCAACCCAGAAATTTTAGGCAAGCCCTAGTTTCTTTTAATTAAACATTGAGAAGACTGAAACCATCTTTTAGCCTCAACATTGATTCCATGCTCCTCCACACCCACAGACTGAATCAGATTCTTTGCCACCCTGACATCCTATTTGACTCTAAACTCCTATTAAGCATCCAACCTCAAATTCTTTCGATCACAGATGATCTTTCGTTCATAGAACATGAGTGTGACTGGCTAGTCCAGCGTTTGTTGCCCATCCCTAATTTAAGAGCATAAGAGCTAGGAGCAGGAGTAGGCCATTTGGCCTCTAGAGTCAGTTCCGCCATTCAATAAGATCATGGCTGGTCTTTTCATGGACTCAGCCCCATTTACCCGCCCGCTCACCATAACCCTTAATTCCTTTACTGTTCAAAAATCTATCTATCTTTGCCTTCAAACCATTCAATGAGGTAGCCTCAGCTACTTCATTGGGCAGTGAATTCCACAGATTTACAACCCTTTGGGTGAAGAAGGTCTTCCTCAATACAGTCCTAAATCTGCTCCCCCTTATTTTGAGGCCATGCCCCCTAGTTCTAGTTTCACCCGTCAGTGGAAACAACTTCCTTGTTCCTATCTTATCTATTCCCTTCATAATTTTATATGTTTCTATAAGATGCCCTCTCAAGGCTCTCTCCAGTACTTCAACAGATTGTGCATACCGATCCCTGGTAACCTGCTGCATCTCCCATGATCCGAACATCATGCCAGCAGGGATAAGGGCGGCAGCTCAAAAGGAGGAGGAAATGAAAAAGGAGGAGGAGAAGGGAGAGAGATAGCAGCAGGCACATGTATGTTCTGGCTGATAGTCCGTGATTACCTGATTTCATTCTGGTTCCAGCAAACACAACCCCAAGTCCCCATTGCGCAACAATCCCACACCTTACCTTTCCTTTGCGACAGACCATTACAAAGACTGCAGAAGGCTTTTATGGGTGCCCTAGAGTCCGACTTCTGACTGCGTCAGCTCAGCATGTGGCAACAGTGTGGGCTGGCTGATTGACGGGGCAGGGCAAGGGCAATGGCAGAGTGACAGTGGTGGGAATGGAACAATCATTTTGAGAGCGGTCAACAGGTTCATGCTCTGTGGAACCACTGACATTTCCTCAGGGCAGAGCCTCAATCATCCAAATACAGCCATGATGGCCACAGTCTGAGCCTACATGACAACAAGCTAAGATTTCATGAGCTCAGTCTAAGCTCTCACTGCGGCACTCAGACATTGGGTGGTTTCTGCTTGTGTGACAATGGAAAATGAGACATCAGAGACTGTATCATGTTTGGGTGTTTTCATGGAGTTGGCCACCACTTCCAGGCTAGAAAGGATGGGCTCCAAGTTCTGCGCAAAGCCCTGCGTCAAGCTGGACTCTTCTGTGTCCATCGATGGCAGTGATAAGCACTTTGGCAGGCCTGTCAATGCACCAGGCATTTCTGTGTGCATGCTTATCAGTCTTTTCTCCACTGATATCCTCACCAGTATCCTCAGCAGTGGAACTGCTGTGTGAGCTTACACTCCAGAGACCTGGCACCTGTGGTGTCCTTTTCCCTTGTCCTGACTACAGGCCACACATATCCAATCTTTCACCTTTTGCAACTCCCACCTCTGTTACCCTTGAGGGTTATCGGTATCTGAACTGGTGGCTGCAATTGTCAGATAGAGTGGTGGTGGTGCTCCAATCATCAGTCCCCAGCTTCTCCTGGACTTCATAATCCCACACAGTTGTCTAGCCAGGTGGCAATTCCTAGGTTTCTGAAAGGAGAAATGCACAAGGGTGTTGTAAGGGATGGGGTCAGTGAGTCTGCTGTTCGGGGTGTCCTGGGGCTGTCATGTTTGATTAGCTGGCAGTGTGTGCAATCTATGACATGTGGGTGTGAAACCTATGGCAATGTTAAGTGTATGAGGGAGAGGTGAGGAAATGATGTAATATCTGATTCATTCTTGATAGAGAATGTGAGTAGGTGAGTGAAGTATATGTGGTCGATTAAGCAGTGTATAAATATATAAGTTTAATTGAAGGATTGGGCATTTGAAAATAAATCTGCTAATCTTGGCAATTCATGTGAGATCATTAAATGTCTTGTGACACTGCATCCAGGTTGTCAGGATGACACTTTACTCCATTTTTTTCTGATTCCATTCCCTTCTCAGCACTTGGCTGTGTTCTATTCCAGAAAGCCGGTTGGTGAAGTACAAAACTGGAGCCAATCTTTACACAGTTTATTTTGTATCTGTTTATGTGAGGTTCAGGTTTAATCATCTGTGAGTAAACGCTTATAATATACAACTCATACTCTCTCCTCTTGTCCACTTCCTGCACCAGTGTGGTGAACCATAGATGGTTACCACTATGGGTACTGAACCATAGATGGTCAGCACTATGGGCATTTGTATATATGTTACTGTTGTCACTGTTGGGGTTAGGGTTGGGCTGTTCTACCTGTTGATATTGTTCTGTGGTACACTCCAGTTGGCTCCGCCTACCTGGAGGAGTATAAAGGTCACTGCACTGCCTGGTGACCCTTTAGTCTGGGATTGTATTCTATATAGTATGCTCCATTCTTGTTATTAATAAAAGCCTTTATTTCCCGGGTACAATCTAGCCTCCTGAGTGATTTAATCGCGCACCAACCAGGACATTGAGCATTACATCAGAAAATCTGGGAGCTTACTGCCTGCCATGTTGCATCACTTCCACACTCCCGAGAGGTCAGACACTTTCCTGCAATGAATTGCAGTACCTGCACTAACCTGAAAACACCTTCCCTTTCAGAGATTCAGATCGGGCGTGATCTTACTGGCCGATCACGCCACGCTTCTGCTGCAGCAAGGTTGGGGAATTTGGCACCCAGCCAAATTTCCGTACCTTGCAGTGGGATGGGAAAATCCTGCTGGCTTGAATGGCCATAACACCCCTGCTGTTAACTTCAAGTAGAGTAAGAAGTCTCACAACACCAGGTTAAAGTCCAACAGGTTTATTTGGCAGCACTAGCTTTCGGAGCCCCAAGCCTCTTCTTCAGGTGAGTAAGGACTCGTGTTCACAAACAGGGCATATGAAGACAGAAACTCAATTTACAATATAATGGGTGGAGTGCGAGTCTTTACAGGTAATCAAGTGTTAAAGGTACAGACAATGTGAGTGGACAGAGGGTTAAGCACAGGTTAAAGAGATGTGTATTGTCTCCAGCCAGGACAGTTAGTGAGATTTTGCAAGCCCAGGCACAGTCTTTATAGTCTTTGCGTGCCACAGCGAAAAACCGCACCGACCTCCTCAGAAGACAAACACGGGACACGACAGACAGAGTACCCTTCGTTGTCCAGTCCTTTCCTGGAGCGGAGAAACTACGACATCTTCTCCGAAGCCTTCAACATGTCATCGATGAAGACGAACATCTTGCCAAGGCCATCCCCACACCCCCACTTCTTGCCTTCAAACAACCACACAACCTCAAACAGACCATTGTCCGCAGCAAACTACCCAGCCTTCAGGAGAACAGTGACCACAACATCACACAACCCTGCCACAGCAACCTCTGCAAGACCTGCTGGATCATCGACATGGATGCCATCATCTCACGTGAGAACACCATCCACCAGATACACGGTACATACTCATGCAACTCGGCCAATGTTGTCTACCTGATACGCTGCAGGAAAGGATGTCCCGAGGCATGGTACATTGGGGAGACCATGCAGATGCTACGACAACGAATGAATGAACACCGCTCGACAATCACCAGGCAGGAGTATTCCCTTCCAATCGGGGAACACTTCAGCAGTCACGGGCATTCAGCCTCTGATCTTTGGGTAAGCGTTCTCGACACACAACAACGTAGAATCGCTGATCAGAGACTGATAGCCAAGTTCCGCACACATGAGGATGACCTCAACCGGGATATTGGGTTCATGTCACACTATCTGTAACCCCCACGACTTGCCTGGGCTTGCAAAATCTCACTAACTGTCCTGGCTGGAGACAATACACATCTCTTTAACCTGTGCTTAACCCTCTCTCCACTCACATTGTCTGTACCTTTAAGACTTGATTACCTGTAAAGACTCGCATTCCACCCATTATCTTGTAAATTGAGAGTTTGTGTCTTTATATGCCCTGTTTGTGAACACGAGTCCTCACTCACCCAAAGAAGGGGTTTGGGGCTCCGAAAGCTAGTGCTGCCAAATAAACCTGTTGGACTTTAACCTGGTGTTGTGAGACTTCTTACTGTGCTTACCCCAGTCCAACGCCAGCATCTCCACATCATCAACTTCAAGTAGTGCAGGCTACTTTTAAGTGGTGCTAGCCCCTCATGACCCAAGTCTTGCCTGCTGAGGCATGCAGCCACCCAGCAGCACATTTAGTGCGGGACTACACTCTGGAATCTTTTAACAAACAGCACCATGTTCATACGTTGCCTGCATTATTTTAAATGGACTAAGGGAAATCGCACATCACCATGTTCGTACCCATTTTTCAGAGCGGTCAATTTTTTAGCTCCTTCTATTTTTATTTCATTTCTATAACTTCACACTGACTGAAATAGAAAACAAGAAAGAAAATATATTATATGTGACTGTCTCAGGAGCAGGAATCTTCAGTATATTCTTTTATATAAAAAGTGTGAAGCCAGGAGTGGATATTTAATCTTTTCTTCACTGGCTGCACGTGTAACGTTAAATAGCCCGTCCTTCATTGTTTGAGCTACTGTCATGCTGCAGAAATTCATTGTGGGCAGTAGCATTAGCCGAGTGGATTGAATCGACTGTATAGAACATAGATCATAGAAACCCTACAGTGTAGAAGGAGGCCATTCGGCCCATCCAGTCTGCACCGACCACAATCCCACCGAGGCCCTACCCCCACATATTTACCCGCTAATCCCTCTAACCTACGCATCTCAGGATTCTAAGGGGCAATTTTTAACCTGGCCAATCAACCTGACCCGCACATCTTTGGACTGTGGGAGGAAACCGGAGCACCCGGAGGAAACCCATGCAGACATGAGGAGAATGTGCAAACTCCACACAGACAGTGACCCGAGCCGGGAATCGAACCCGGGACCCTGGAGCTGTGAAGCAGCAGTGCTAACCACTGCGCTATCGTGCCGCCCTGGTCGTGCCGCCCTGACCGTATCTGGTCGCCCTCGACAGAAAACCAGTTCCACTGACTTCAGCAGAACTGAATATCAACTGGGGCCTATAACAGGCAGCAGATGACTACCACCCACTTAGGGCTATTGTCCAAGATGAACTTCTGCCCCCTTGTCATTTAAAACAAAAGGCCTGAATTTGGACTCCCTTTCTTGTAGTAATCAATATTGCAATTGGGCCACTGGCCATCATCATCAGGTAAATTAGGCACACAATGCATGGAGGTTGCTGGCCTCTTTTTGAGTAATGCGCCTGCGTTCAAACATACAACTGCTTTAAATTATCGGAGTCACGCCTTCCCAATCTCCCTTTCCGAGATGGTAGTTTCCTGAACAGGTACCTCTGCTTTTCAGATAGCGCCGTTCCCAGATAATGGAAAACCATTTAATTTCACTGCAAGCATAGAGAAAGGCTTCTTTGATTGCCCCCTGGTGCCTGCAATTACTTTTAAGTACTGTATTGTAGGCAGTCCACTCGCATAATAACCCCTTGTTATCTGTTAGAAAGAAGCCTGGATTCCCACAAAAACCTTTCAGCTTTCGATATATCCTTCAGGCCACACAATAGGAAACCACAGCTGGCGAACTAAAAGACTGTTTGAGCACCTCACATACTTTTAACAGTGTGACATGTTACATCAGCCATTGTGTTAACACTATATTTTACCTAGGCCATGGTTGTGCAATCCTAATGGGGAACCGTTTTAATGTTGAATGGAACGGTTGCTCAGACCCACTGATAGAACATTCTTTCCTCACACCACATGATGGCAGTAAAGGCAGGCGGTTTAAAAGTCCAGTGACTGATTAATTCCCATGGATTGTTGAACACGAAAATCATGGTTTCCAACAACAAAAAAAACAATTTTCACATCCTATTTTTCCTCTCAGCTTTAAAAGTACATTTTGCTTCGTAAAGATGATCCTGATTATTATCTCCCTTGGATTAGTATTTCCAAACTTCCAGACCAATTCTGTTCACCAAAGCGCCAAAGATATTTACGAGGGGAACACAGATAAATTAAATCATATCATGTTATGTAATATTCTATTACTGCTGCAAATATCCATTTATGCATTTGTTCTTCCAGGAACTAGGTAGATTTCTGAAAGCTTTTCTGTAAGGTAGCATGTTTCAAACCTGAAGAAATGCTGTAAACATGCATTCAATTGTGAATTGACGTTCCAGATGTAACTCTTCGAATAATTCAAATATTTTAAATCTAATCTGGAGCGAATCATTCCTGGTTTGGCATAAATGAAGAATTCCCCCCCCCCCCCACCCCGCTAATTTCTAATCCCTGAGTTTCTGCATAATTAATTCAGCTATCTGTCTTCCTTATTTAATGAGCAGCATTCACACTGTGCTGGGTCTCGCTTTGTCATGTAGCAGTTGTAATCAGATTTCACCACAGCGCAGCCTTTTTAAAAAATCTATCCTCGATTGGATTACTGTTTAGACACAGAAAATGATATTTTAGAGGGAACGAAACTCAAGCAGAGGATGATATTCTTTTGATTGCCTTATCTGTCACTCCATCATGTTATTGTTTATCCCGATGTAACATCTTATTTTCTATCTCCTGGGATCGTCCCTTTTCTCAACCGCAAACCATCAGGACCTTGCTCATTCCCTTCTCTTCACAACATTTGTGGAGATACCCTCGACTGCTTTGATCCCACTTCCTGCAATTTCCTTTCTCAAGTGTTTTACCTCTGCCCACCTCTCTTCTTTCACAACTTTCCTTCAGAACTACCTTCCTGACTGATCTTTTGATCACCTCTGCTGATCACGATTGGTTTGGTGTATTTTCTTCGTGTCTCCAGGAAGTGCTCTGCAGTGTTTTTCTATGGTTATGGTTATGATTTGATGTAAATGAAGATAATCTCTTGTGTTCTAATCGCCCCATGACTTCCCAATCCCCAACCCTTTCATTTCCTCTTTGGGTAACTAAAAATAAAAAAAGGAGCGTTTAATCAGATGTGAAAGCTAATTCTAAAGCAGGCTCAGGACTTGGATGTTTAAGGGGCTCTACCTAGATGCCAGGTTTCATACAAAACCCTACAGTGCAGAAGGAGGCCATTCAGCCCATTAAGTCTGCACCGACCACAATCCCATCCAGGCGCTATTCCCATAACCCCACACATTTACCTTGCTAATCTCCCTGACACTATTGTCAATTTAACATGGCCAATCAACCTAACCTGCATATCTTTGGACTGTGGGAGGAAAGCGGAGCACCCGGAGGAAATCCACTTAGACCCAGGGAGAACGTGCAAACTCCACACAGACAGTGACCCAAGCCGAGAATTGAATGTGGATCCCTGGCGCTGTGAGGCAGCAGTGCTAACCACTGTGCCACCATGCCAAGATACACCCCAGACACTGTTTTCAGGCCTGGACAGAAGTGAACCGATGTGCACACAGCAAAATCCCACAAACAGCAATGTGATCATGACAAGATAATCTGTTTTAGTGATGTTGGTTGAGGGATGAATATCGGCCAGGACATCAGGGATAACTCCCTGCTCTTCTCAAGGTCAAGGACGTCTCTGAGCGATTGCAGGACATTCTTAAGGGAGAGGGTGAGCAGCCAGAGGTCATTGTAAATATTGATACCAACGACTTGCGTAGGAAAAGGGATGACGTCCTGAAGTGTGAATTTAGAGAGTTAGGCAGAAGACTAAAGTGCAGGACCTCGAAGATAGTAATTTCTGGACTACTACGGTGCCACGTGCTAGTGAGAGCAGGAATAGGAGGATTAGGCAGATGAATGCGTGGCTTGAGAGCTGATGCAGGGGGCAGGGATTTCGATTTTTGGATCATTGGGATCTCTTCTGGGGAAGGGGTGACCTGTTCAAGAGGGATGATTTACACCTGAACTGGAAGGGGAGATTTGCGAGAGCCACTCAGGGGGGTTTAAACTAGTTTGGCAGGGGGGTGGGATCCAAAGCAGTAGGGAGACAGAAGAGAAGGTTGAGGACAGCACAGAAGTTAAAGGGAGCACATTAAGTAGTAAAGGCAGTGTCAGTAATCCTAGTACCAGACAGATCAGGCAAAAGCAAGACAGAGAGCAAGGGAAGTTCAGATTAAACTGCATTTATTTCAATGCAAGAGGCCTGATGGGCAGGGCAGATGAACTCAGGGCATGGATGGGTACGTGGGACTGGGATATTATAGCAATTACTGAAACATGGCGAAGGGAGGGACAGGACTGGCAGCTCAATGTTCCAGGGTACAAATGCTATAGGAAAGATAGAACAGGAGGTAGGATAGGAGCGGGAGTTGCACTTTTGATTAGGGAAAACATCACGGCAATACTGAGAGAGGATAGATCCAAGGGTTTGGCCATTGAGTCTATATGGGTAGAACTGAGAAATAAGAAGGGGGAAATAACTTTGATAGGGTTGTACAATAGGCCTCCAAATAGTCAGCGGGAAACTGAGCAGCAAATATGTAAGGATAGCTTCAAGAAAAATAGGGTGGTAATAGTAGAGGATTTTAACTTTCCCAACATTGACTGGGACAGCCATAGTATTAGAGGGTTGGATGGAGAGAAATTTGTTGAGTGTATCCAGGAGGAATTTCTCATTCAGTATGTGGATGGCCCGACTAGAGAGGGGGCAAAACTTGACCTCCTCTTGGGGAATAAGGAAGGGCAGGTGACAGAAGTGTTAGTGAGAGATCACTTTGGGACCATTGGCCATAATTCCATTAGCTTTGAGATAGCTATGGAGAATGCTAGGTCTGGCCCAAAAGTTAAAATTCTAAATTGGGGCAAGGTCAATTTTGATGGTATCAGGCAGGGACAGTCAAAAATTAATTGGGGGAGTCTGTGGGAAAGCAAAGGGATGTCTGATAAGTAGGAGACTTTCAAAAGTATGTTAACCAGGGTTCAGAGTAAGCATATTCCTCTTAGAGTGAAGGGCAAGGCTGGTAGAAGTAGGGAACCCTGGATGACTTGGGGATATTGAGGCCCTGGTCAAGAAGAAAAAGGAGGCACATGACATGCATAGGCAGCCTACTTGAAGAGTATAGTGTGTGTAGGAGTAGAGTTAAGAGAGAAATCAGGAGGGCAAAAAGGGGACATGAGGGTGTTTTGGAAGATAAGGCAAAGTAGAATCCAAAGAACTTCTACAAATACATAAAGGCCAAAAGAATAACTAGGGAGAGAGTAGGGCCTCTTAAGGATCAACAACATCATCTATGTGCGGATCCACAAGAGATGGGTGAGATCCTAAATGAATATTTCTCATGAGTATTTACTGTTGAGAAAAGCATGGATGTTAGGGAACTTGGGGACATAAATAGTGATGCTTTAAGGAGTGTACATGTTACAGAGAAGGAGATGCTGGAAGTCTTAAAGTGCATCAAGGTAAATAAATCCCCAGGACCTGATGAAATGTATCCCAGGACATTGTGGGAGGCTAGGGAGGAAATTGCGGGTCCCCGAGCAGAGATATTTGAATCATCGGTAGTCACAGGTGAGGTGTCTGAAGATCGGTAGGTGGCAAATGTTGTGCCTTTGTTTAAAAAGGGCTGCAGGGAAAAGCCTGGGAACTACAGGCCGGTGAGCCTCACATCTGTGGTTGATACTTTGTTGGAAGGTACTTTGAGAGACAGGATCTACAGGCATTTAGAGGTGCAAGGATTGATTAGGGACAGTCAGCATGGCTTTGTGAGCGGAAAATCATCTCTCACAAATTTGATTGAGTTTTTTGAAGGGATAACCAAGAAGGTAGATGAGGGCAGTGCAGCTGAAGTTGTCTACATGGACTTTAGCAAGGCCTTTGACAAGGTCCCGCGTGGTAGGTTGTTGCATAAGGTTAAATCTCACGGGATCCAGGGTGAGGTAGCTAAATGGATACAAAATTGGCTTGATGACAGAAGCCAGAGGATGGTTGTCGAGGGTTATTTTTCAAACTGGAGGCCTGTGACCAGCGGTGTGCCTCACGGATCGGTGCTGGATCCACTGTTATTTGTCATTTATATTAATGATTTGGATGAGAATATAGGAGGCATGGTTAGTAAGTTTGCAGATGACACCAAGATTGGTGGCATAGTGGACAGTGAAGAAGGTTATCTCCGTCACAATATGATCTTGATCAATTGGGCCAGTGGGCTGGCAAATGGCAGACGGAGTTTAATTTAGATAAATGTGAGGTGATGCATTTTGGTAAATTGAACCAGGGCAGGACTTACTCAGTTAATGGTAGGGCATTGGGGAGAGTTACAGAACAAAGGGATCTGGGGGTACATGTTCATAGCTCCTTGAAAGTGGAGTCACAGATGGACAGAGTGATGAAAAAGGCATTCAGCGTGCTTGGTTTAATTGGTCAGAACATTGAATACAAGAGTTGGGACGTCTTGTTGAAGTTGTACAAGACATTGGTAAGGCCACACTTGGAATACTGTGTGCAGTTCTGGTCACCCTATTATAGAAACGATATTACTAAACTAGAAAGAGTGCAGAAGAGATTTACTAGGATGCTACCGGGACTTGATGGTTTGAGTTCTAAGGAGAGGCTGAATAGACTGGGACTTTTTTCTCTGGAGCGTAGGAGGCTGAGGGGTGATCTTATAGTGGTCTATAAAATGATGAGGGTCATAGCTCAGCTAGAAAGTCAATATATTTTCCCAAAGGTAGGGGAGTCTAAAACTAGAGGGCATAGGTTTAAGGTGAGAGAGGAGAGATACAAAGTGCCCAGAGGGGCAATTTTTTCACACAGAGGGTGGTGAGTGTCTGGAACAAGCTGCCAGAGGTAGTAGTAGAGGCGGGTACAATTTTGTCTTTTAAAAAGCGTTTAGACAGTTACATGGGTAAGATGGGTATAGAGGGATATGGGCCAAATGCGGGAATTGGTACTAGCTTAGGGGTTTTAAAAAAAAGGGCAGCATGGACAAGTTGGGCCGAAGGGCCTGTTTCCATGCTGTAAACCTCTATGACTCTATGACTCTTCTTCAGAATAGAGCCTTGGTTTAATGTTTCTTCTGAAATATGTCACCTCTGACAGTACAGTCCTCCCTCATGACTGTACTCAAGTGTCAGCATCTTGTTATAAATGCCTAATTCATGATTCAAATTAATGTTTCAGGGGTCATTTTTAGTTTGAGGATGATTAAAGTTGAAGTGTAGAAAATAGATTAAATGCAACTAAAGCAGCTTGAATACACTTAAAAAGTTGAGGCCATGTAGACATAAGGGGATAACAGATAGAAAGGTAAGACAGCAGGTGGGATTACTTAACTGGAAAATTGGAGACAAAGAGGTCTACACTGATTGCAAAGACATGCAGCCCATAGAGTCATTTTAGTTTGGGAGATATAGCTACAATTAATTTAGAAGCATTCAGTAAATGCTGGAAGGCTACCTTGCCGTGGACATGGGTGGAGCTTAACAAAGTTCTACAGTTTCAATTTATCTCCATGTTTGCTAGGGCTGTGAGTGCTCCGCAGCAGAGGAAAGGCAATACTGAAATGTGTGCTGCTATCAGTAGGATCCAGGCAGAAAAAGTGTTGCTGTTTGCTGGCTCTGTGTAGTTGGGAATCAGGAGAAGTCCAGTGAGTTGTTTGATAGATTTGTGCAGTTAGGGCTCAGGAGAAATTCTAGAGAGTGAGAAGGCAGCAGAAGGTCACTGGCCCCATGCTGGAAAATGTTAGGTCTTAGAAAAAACCATGGAAGCCATTTATAGCTTAGTGTAGCTGGGGAGATTAGAGATTGGCAAAATCAAGGAGTAGTGCCAGCACTGTAAAACTAACCAGCTGTTCAAGAGCTGAAATTATACCAGTAAGTAGATAGATAGGGTGAATGCTGGGAAGCTTTTTCCCAGGTCGGTGGTGACGTTCACAAGGGGTCATAGGTTCAAGGTGAGGGGGGGGAGGTTTAACACGGATATCAGAAGGACGTATTTTATGCAGAGGGTGGTGGGGGCCTGGAATGCGCTGCCGGACAAGGAGTGCAGACTCAGAATTTCATGATAAGTGTCTTGGGAGATGAGATTGAAACCCTGTACAGGGAATTTAGAGGCTTAATCTTCAAATGTCAAAGACTTTGGAGGCCCCATGAGGAAGACAGAGTTATAATGAGATTGGTTGACTCACAGTGTTTACTGATATCTGGGGGGAGCTGGGAGGGAGATTTCTGAGAAATCCGTGGGATCTGTCTTGGTTGCATTTGCCATGTATTGTAGAGTGTGTTCAACCATAAATTGCCTGTTATTTCACAGGTACCTCACATTAAACCTGCATGTTGGAGACAGATATTGTAAATTGTTTTATTTTTCTGATCTTGCGTAGTAAACTTTACTTTTGTTTTGTTCAAAACCTGTGGAATCCTGTGGCTTTATTATTTTAGCAAGTGTTTTGAATCTCAAACTTGGTCAACTTTAAGCAAAAAGTTATTAGCCCTTAACCAATCATACCATAAATTTGGGGAATCTGATGTAGAATCATCACATGGAAAGACGGAGGATGAGGGGTGACCTAATAGAGGTGTATAAAATTATGAAAGGCATAGATAGGGTGAATGCTGAGAAGCTTTTTCCCAGGTCAGCGGTGACGTTCACGAGGGGTCATAGGTTCAAGGTGAGGGGGGGGAGGTTTAACACGGATATCAGAAGGACGTATTTTACGCAGAGGGTGGTGAGGGCCTGGAATGCGCTGCCGGACAAGGTGGTGGAGGCGGACACACTGGGAACGTTTAAGACTTATCTAGATAGCCACATGAACGGAGTGGGAATGGAGGGATACAAAAGAATGGTCTAGTTTGGACCAGGGATTGGCGCGGGCTTGGAGGGCCGAAGGGCCTGTTCCTGTGCTGTATTGTTCTTTATTATATTTTTAATGAAAGGGAAGGATGGGATCAAATGAAGAAATCTCAAGGTAAAAGTTCACGAGTGTTCTGTATTCTCATTTTCTCTACTTGGCTTCCACTATTTTTTCAGTGTTCGACCTTCTTTGTAATTTCAGTGCTTTGCTGCAATGCATGTAATAATGATCCTGTTTCCTGATAATTGCCCTAATCTCCTCCATCAGCCTCTCCCATTTGGAAAGCATTGATGTCAGGTTTCCTGCACTCTTCATTCACTTGGGACAAGCTTTTTATAAATGTCTTGATGATTGTTTCACATAATTGATCTGTATATCTGTAGAAAATAATTGGTTTTTTCTGTTTCATCTATTTTTTTTGTTTTTCTTGTTGTACTTAATTTTCTTGTTCCTCATTCTGAAGATTTCAATCTCTTTTTCTGATGCTTTTTTTTAGAAAATGGCATAGTGGAACGAAATCTGTATTGGTTTCGTGGAGAGTCATGTGAGGTAAGAGTGAGGAGTCGGCTTACTCAGGGTTCCTCACTGGCTGCCAATGAAAGAAAATTTAATAGTTCAATGAAAAATATTTTCCTGTGGAGCCAGGAGGGACAGGAAAGCAGTAATGACAATAATAGAAGGAGCAATGGCCCTCCCTTCCCTTTCAGCCTTCCCTAATTACCCCCGCCTTGGACTTAGCTGAGGCCCTTTGCTGGGAGTCAAGCTGTCTGACATTGCTTCCTTGGCTTGTGTTAGTTGCCTATGGAAGCATGATCACCTGTACCAGTAGCTCATGTCAAGTATGCTGATCAGTCATGCTCAAACAAAGAGGCTCAAGATTCTTATCATTGAATCTTGAGCCTCTTTGTTTGAGCATCAACTTATTCTGCAGCACCATGTCTGAACTCAAAAATGGACCCGAAATCAATGGCTGGAATTATCAGGCCGTTTACACCCCGGTTCCATTGTTGGCGAGGATGGAGAATTTGGCACTCAGACAAATCTCTGTTCACTGCAGCAGGACCAGAGAATCCCACTGGCGAGAACGGCGAGAGAATCCTGCCCACTATATTTTCCAGTAAGTCTGAAGGGCTATCATGTTCCCTTCATGCAACTCATATCAATATGAGTTGGCCACTCAGACTGCCAATGTCACCCATCTCCACGGCAAGGTAGCCTTCCAGCGTTTACTGAATGTTTCTAAATTAATTGTAGCTATATATCATATCTTTTCATAAAACATTTGTTCTTTTTTTAAAACAATCCTTTATCTTCCTGTTCTCAATGTCAGTTCCTGTTATAATTTTGATTCCTTTCTTTTGAGGCCTGTAGGTAGAGAGGAACAACTTAAGGCGCATCAACTTAGGTCAACTAGCAGATTTTTTGCTGCTGTCTCAAAGATTGTTGCTTGAGCCTGATAGTGATGGTTAGGTGTAAAACCTAGGTTATCACTCTAGTGTGGCATGGTGGCAGAGTGATTAGCACAGCTGCCTCACAGCACCAAGGACCTGGGTTCGATTCCTGGGTTGGGTGACTGTCTGTGTGGTGTCTGCACGTTCTCCCCGTGTCTGCATGGATTTTCTCTGGGCACTCCGGTTTCCTCCCACAGACTGAAAAACGTACTGGTTAGGTGCATTGGCCATTCTAAATCCCCCTCAGTGTACCTGAACAGGAGACAGAGGGGGGAATTTTACCATTTTGAACCTAAGTGCCGAATCTGGGCGTCAAATAGATCCGCGCCTGGAATCCTCTTTCCAGCGCGCCCATATGCGTTTTGCCGGCTCCGGCCCGATCCGCGCTGTGTGCGGGGCTTAGCACTGGCGGACCGATCGGAGCTCTGAACTGCGCATGCGCAGTTCAAAAAAAATCTGACAGAGCGCCCGGACGCAGAAAAAAAAGCAGAAAGCAGAGAGAGCGATTCTCTGACATTCATCCTCTGGTCGGGGGGGAGGGGGGAGTGTGGGGGGGGGGAGGGGCTGTGACCAATCATCCCCTGGGGGGGGAAGAGAGGGAGTGTGATGTATCATCCCCTGGGGGGGCGGGGGGAGGGGGTGTGACGTATCCTTCTCTGGTCAGGTGGGTTCCGCTGCCTGCCTGTGGCCGATCCCTCCTGGCACTATCACTACCAGCCAGAGATTACTCTTCCCTGCAGATGTGAGAGAGCGAGAGAGATGGCTGTGGCTGGTAGTGTAACAGTCGGTAAAGGTGCGATCTGCTCGGATTCGGGTGCAGATCGCGTTAAAGGCCCGACGCCCAACTTTACCGCGATTCCGTGCCCGAAAACGGGTGCAAAGTTTTGGTAAAATCAGGCCCAGATTGTGGCGACTAGGGGGTTTTCATAGTAACTTCATTGCAGTATTAATGTAAGCCTACTTGTGACATGAATAACTAAAACTTAAACTTAGTACAGCACTGTAATGAGTGACAGTTGCATTATTGGAAACAGCTATCTTTGAATTCTAAATAGAGAGTCTATTGATTGGTAGTTTTTCTGACGGCAATGCTGCTGAAGGCCTATTCAACATTCCTCCCTCAGCCAGTTCCACTGAACAATATGCTAACTGCACATTCAAATCATTAATCTTTATTCAGGTCTGAATTTTCACACTGATGGAGAGGTTCATTATCTGGTTGAAAACGCTGGCAGGATCCCAAATCCAGGAGTCCTGCTCCTGAACCCAGCTCTTACCGTTTTTGCATGGGGCAGGGAGGGGGAAATGGGGGAAGGTTCTAAATTACACATCTGTGGTTCCTGGAGGCATCTGCCCACATAAGTCAGCTGTGTCAGCAAGGTAGGTGTCTGAAACACCAAGAATGCAGATTAGACCTGAACCGAGTGGATTCATTTGAGTTGCCAGGGTATCCTTTTGGGGAAGTAAGGTATCCATTTGGATGTGGTCTGAGGATATATTTGAGAGAGGTAAGGCACACTTTGGCACAGGCAGGGTGCCCTTTAAAATTTAAAAGTACACATGGTCATGTATAAGCTGTGCACCAACTCATTGGAACTGTCCATCTGTCAAAAAACTGTGATCGCTCTTTGGAACTGTCAAAGCTCATTAGAATTGTCAAAACCATCAAGCAATTTAACTTTGCTGGGCTTTATTTTATTTGTGGTTTGGTGTTTAAAAACATCAGTTCTTGGCATGACAATTTGTTGACATAAGCCTGAGAGCTGTCATTATAGGACTTGCGCTAGATGACTGATTTTACAACCTAACATTATCACAGTGGGGTCCCTGATAAGAGAGCAGTTTGATTAATAACTTCAAGTGGTTATAGAATAAAAAAGGTTGGTTTTTATAAGATGTTAGTTGAAGGAATAATTTATATATTCTATCATGGGTCCTAAGGATTGTACAGTAAGGAGTCTAACAACACCAGGTTAAGGTCCAACAGGTTTATTTGGTAGCAAACGCCACTCTGCTACAAATAAACCTGTTGGACTTTAACCTGGTGTTGTTAGACTCCTTACTGTGTTTACCCCAGTCCAACGCCAGTATCTCCACATCCTAAGGATTGCCCATGGTAGATACTAGGTGAATTGGCTTGAGGAGAAAATAGGAAAAAAGCTGGTGGGTGAGGGGCATCATTCGGCATGAGTTGGCACCAAGTTGGCAAAGGGCCATGGAGATGAGTAGGAGCACTGGTAGCACAGGAGATATGAGGGGCAATGGGGGTGGATAGAGTGGTATTGGGTGGCATTGATAATCTGAGGAGTGACTGGAGTTGGGTAGAGGGGTATAGGATTTTATTGGGGTCTGAGGGGCCTTGTAGGTGGGTTGAGGAGCATAGGGTGACATTGACAGTCTGAGGGGCCAATAAAGTTTTAAAGTAAAGTCACAAGTAGGCTTACATTAACACTACAATGATGTTACTGTGAAAATCCCCTAGTCGCCATACTCTGGCGCCTGTTCAGGTACACTGAGGGAGAATTTAGCATGGCCAAATCATGTAACCAGCACGTCTTTGGACTGTGGGAAGAAACCGGAGCACCCGAAGGAAACACACGTAGGCACGGGGAGAACGTGCAAACTCCACACAAAGGGTGACCCAAGCTGGGAATCGAACCCAGGTCCCTGGCACTGTGAGGCAGTAGTGCTAACCACCGTGCCGCCCCCCTGGGTGTGGGTAGACGGCATTCGGCTGTTATTGGTGGTATGAGGGGTGTGTGATTGAACATAGGGCAGCATAGGGGTGTGTGGGGCAATGGGAGTGGGAGCAACAGGTGGCATGGGTTGGCATACATGGAGCATGGGGAATGTTCATTTTTAAAATAACTGCAACAATGTGCTGGAGCACTGAGGTAGGCCTTCTGCCTCGTCTTCCTCTGCACTTAGCACCTCCGCACTCAATCCAGGGACATCGACCCAACGTCTAATACAGCCCAACACCCCAGAATGAAAATCCAACCTTTCAGGCCTCTTTCTCCTGGGTTGGATAGGCAGAGCCAGGAACTGTCCCGTCCCTGCATTTCCGAGCTGGGAGGGAAAATCAGTGCCTCAATGTTCGCCTGTGCAATAGCCACTGCCACATTTATAACTACCTTACTTGTGTGGTAAGATGTTCTGCAAACGTGGACTATCTTTCATGCCCAATCTGCATGACGTCTAAACAAATGACAAATGAAGTTGGTTGGCCCACATTACACACAATTGGTAGGGAATGTGATTAAAGTGACATCTTGTTTCTCCGCTTCCTGTTCACAGCCCTTTACTTGCCTAATAAACCTCTTCAGGGTGATTTACGCTGATTGTTGTCAGTGAAAGAAGCAGGATGTTTACTGCATTATTTCATGACCTGGCACAGCAAAGACTTGTTGCATTAATGCTTTGTCCTGTACAGCTGTCTTGTGTCAGTTTTGTGTTCTGCTGAACAGAAGTGAAGTGCTGAGCAGTTCATCTCTTCATGGTCTTCCTAACCTTAAATGATGTGGAAAGAATTATCATCAGCAGCAAGAGAAGTGGTCAGTCTATTAACTTGAAAAGCTTATTACTTGACAATTACGTGCTTCCTTAATTCTGACCTAATCCTATTCCTTACTCTGCCTGCTGTAGACAAGATAACAGTTTATGCTGCAGCTTAGTAAAGGATCCAAAATAGCTCACACATTAAAACACAGCAGAAATAAAAGTGGTCTGTTTAACTTTGAAGTGAAGATCAAAGTGCAATGTGCACTGATATTGTGGAGGACGCATTCATAGGACGCATATAAAATGGCTTTCCAGCTCAGTATGTCGAGGAACTAACTGAAGGGCAGGTTATTTATGCTCGAGCGGGAATTTTCCCGTCCTGCCTGCCACAGGAATTGTTGACCTCGGGTGAGATTTTCTGGTTTTGCGGTGAGCACAGCCGGAAAATCCCACCAGTATGTGTCATAACAAAGGGTTAATTAATAACCTTGTTCTACAGGGTCCTCTAGAGAAGAATGACCATAATATAGTAGAATTTTATATTGAGTGTGCGAGTGACTTAACTAAGTCTGGACCTAGGATCTAACAAGCGGAACTGCTTCGGTATGAAGTTAGATTGGGAAACTTCATTAAAACACATCACACTAGACAATCAGTGATGTGGAGAAGCCGGTGGGCACAGTAAGAAGTCTCACAACGCCAGGTTAAAGTCCAACAGGTTTATTTGGAATCACAAACTTTCGGAGCACTGCTCCTTCATCAGGTGAGTGGAGAGGTAGGTTTCACAAACAAGGCATATATAGACAAAGACACAATTGCAAGATAATGGTTGGAATGTGAGTCTTTTCAGCTAATCAAGTCTTTACAGGTACAGACAGTACGAATGGAGAGAGGGATAATCACAGCTGTCACAAGCCAGGACAGTTAGTAGGATTTTGCAAGCCCAGGCCAAATGGTGGGGGTTACATGTAGTGTGACATGAACCCAAGATCCCGGATGAGGCCGTCCTCATGTGTGCGGAATTTTATCAATTTTCTATTTCCAAAATTTGGTGTAGTGTGATCATGAGCATATTGACTGGAAAAATCCCAGGTTTGATCTCTGATTTCTGCTAAGTTAACTGATCTCAATGGGATGAGCGTAGAGATTGTTGCCAAAACCTTGGGTGGAATTCCCCCATCGGGGACTCAGTCGCAGTGGGGGCAGGCAGGGGGAGTGTTTCCTGTTGAGGAGCGTGGCCCTGACCTCAAAAATTATGCATCTGGGAGTTTAAAGCAGTATTCTGTGTCAGGGTGGCCTGGATTACATGCATCCCACTGACATTTCATGGTGCCATGTTTAAAGGCGTCCAAAACCAATGTCTCATAGTTGAAAAGAAGATGGACCCTGGAAAAGGAAGATGATCCTCCAGGATTGTAATGATTGCGAAACGTTGTACTTAGTCTCACATCCAAAAGAAGACTTTGTGGGATATGTTCAACATCTGAGGGCAGGTGAAGTGTAACCCACCATGAATAAACACCTTTGACAGGGCTGTGGGGGTGGGGAGGGGGAGGATAAAGAAAAAATAAAAACACACTTACACACCACTAGGATGTGAACCGATAGCTCGGACTTGTTCAAGTGTTATTAATATCAAGCCTCAAAATGAAACTGGAATTTCTGATTTTACGTTCGATGAAATATAAGTTTGAGTCATTAATTCTGCTGTAAATGAGATAGGAAAACTCAATTAAGCTTATCATATGAAATGTTTCCACCATGTAACCTTTTACTGTTATTCATAATGCCATTGTATCAACTGCAGGACCCACTGTTACTAAATAACATGGTTGACAAATGTTGCTTGCATATTCAAGAATCGGTGAATGTCACTCTAATTATATGAAAATTTGTTAGACTGTGAAACAGGGTTTAAATGAGGAATAGCTTCCTTTTATTTCACATCCTTTAGTTTTGAATGTAAAGCACACTATGGGAGGTTTCAGGTGAACCGTGAGTTAAAGATGAGCAGTTTCTCGACTCAGATAAGACAAATTTCTCAACTGAAATACGACATCAGTGTTAATATTTCACTTCCAAGTTTTTTTTTTCCCATACAAGTGCCACTGCGTTGTTGTACAAACTGTATAGTTGAACAAAATGTGTGTGAGCACTTTCCAATTCAGCTGTGAAGTGAGCCAGAATTGATCTATGAGCATGAAGACGAGTTTGATGCCGGACTCCTGATGCAGCATATGTCTTTGCAACGTTTCCAGAAACATGTTTTTGAGCAGTGATGCATTACCATTACAGATATGGCAGCTGTCCGTGTTATCCTCACGATGTGAGAACCCACGCAGTCCACAGCTAGTTTCACTCTTGATTAGGTTCTGACAAGTTCAGTCAAGGATGCCAACGTTCACTTAATGATTTGGCTATACTTTGAATTTTAAGCATCTGTTATTCTATGTCAGACAATCTTTCAGATGCTGTAATATTCTAAAAATTGTGAGAGAATATTATTCGCTTTCTGTTAAAATTACAGTACTAGCCCTTTGAACTATTTCAACGTATCCTGTTACCATTATCAGTGTTGAAGAGGTTTTGAACTAATGTCTTCAAGTAGCAGATGCAACTTCAGAAGTATCCAAACAGTCACGAGGTAGTACAGAACTTGAATACTATTGATTAATGCTGAAGCTTTTCATTTTGTTCTCATCAGGACAGATGCAAGAATTCCAAATTTCAAATGATCATGATAATTTATAGTACAGGAGAAAAGGGTGCTGATTGGCCAAAGTGTTTCCATAGAAAAGGCAAAAGGAAAATATAGGCTTGTCAAGCTCTTGCGTAATTCAAAAAAGTCACAAGGCATTCACGTATTTCTTTTGCTGGCGGAGAACAGGTCACTTTGTATGAATGTATGTCACTTCTGGCAAGCATAAATGAGCAATGTTACAAGTTTGATCGATTATGTTAAATTGCTGTAAGTGTAGGTATTAGCTCATTCAAGATGGCTGATGTAGATGGGCATTCCGATTGCACTGGAAAAGCAAAGTATCTCAAAAATTTGAAGAACAGGTGAGGGAAATTGTTTCACACTGCTACTACATGGTGGTGATGCAAGTGTTATTTTCCACTCAGAAGACGTTTCCATCAGTCCAAAAAGATGATCTTCTCTGAATAAAATTCTATGAATGTTAGTGGCAGTGCATTGCCAGATACATAGGCAATATGTCCCTGATATTGGCTCATTCAACCAAATGTATGCTCCCTAATTGTTCATAACTAATCAACACTCGTTTCTCCTGTGGTATAAATTGTTGTAATTGTTTGTAATTTGGGATTCTTGTATTTACTCTGATGATTGCAAAATGGAAACCTTAGACAATAAACCTCTCTTCTGAGCAATATTCAGCTTCAGAAGTGCTTTTTGATTACATGAATTGCACAATTCCTGCTGACATTTTGATCCCTATTTGGTGCATGTTATAAGTACAAGAATTTATGTGGTAATATTTGGTATCTCAAACATAAAGTGAAAAATATAAAATGAGAGCTATTGAATTTCCACAGGGTTATCCCAATTGTTTGCTGTAACTTTTGGAAAAAATCAATGGAACCTTAGGGTAAGGAACCCATTTTTTAGTGTTTTACAAATTTTATTGTGAAAATGTTGAATTTTCTCATTCATATATTTTTGAAAATAACTTTTAGTTTAGGAATTGAATTTAAAATTTAGTTAAGTGGAAACACTTGGTTAAGAAAAAAGTAAACGGACCGAGGGTGATTGCAGTTCCAAGGGTAACCTATGTTTATTTGATGTGGAGTTGCCGGCATTGGACTGCGATAGGCACAGTACGTAGTCTCACAACACCAGGTTAAAGTCCAACAGATTTATTTGATAGCACAAGCTTTCGGAGCGCCGCTCCTTCATCAGGTGAGTGCAGGATTTGTTTCACAAACAGGGCATTTCTATAGACACAAACTCAATTACAAGATAATGGTTGGAATGCAAGTGTTTATTTAACACAGTCAGAGTTGGAATTGAGAAAAATATCAATAACCAATGACCCATCTCCGAGCTCTTGGTAGGGACAGGATGTCTCTACAGTTACTTCAATATGAGATTTATTCGCTTAGGGCAGAATTTTACGACATTCTTGCAGCAGGGCTGGGGCTGGAGTCGGAAAATACAGTGAACCGTTCAAAAGTTCATTGACTTGGGTGAAAATAGAAAATCCCGCTGGCCATAAAATTCCAACATAGTTCCCAGATGAGAGAAGTTAAATGCTCCTTTCCAAACAAAAGGATTTCTTGGAATAAAGAACAAAGAGCAGTCCAGCACAGGGGCAAGCCCTTCTGCCCTTCAAAGCTGCACCGATCACGTTGGCCTATCCAAAGCAACCATTTGTATCTCTCTATTCCTCGTCTGTTCATGTGACTATCCAGACAAGTCTTAAATGTCGCTAACGTATCTGCCTCAGCCACCTCACTTGGCAGTGCATTCCAAGCCCCCACCACCCTCTGTGTAAAACATTTCCCCCGTGATGCACTATCGATCAAGCAAAGACTAGTTTGTATGCAAGAACAAATAGGCTTTTATTCGTAAAAGACTTGGAGCACACCCATGCTGATGAACTGGTCCAGAGACTGAGGCAGGGGACCAGTCACCTTTATACCTGGACCGGGGGGGAGGAGTCTCAGGCAGGGCCGGCAGGGGCATGCCCAGGCATGTCACACACACACAGGCACTAAGCTTAACAGTGGTTTACCACACCCCGCACATCTCCACTCAACCTTTCCCCCCTTATCTTGAACTTGTGCCCCCTTGTAATTGTCATTTCTGCCCTGGGAAAAAGCTTCCAACTGTTCACCCTATCCATACTCCTCAGAATTTTATGAACTTCTATCAAGTTGCCCCTCAGCCTCCGTCTTTCCAGGGAGAACAATCCCAGTTTGTTCAATCTCTCCTCATAGCCAATACCCTTCATTCCAGGCAACATCCTGGTAAATCTTTTCTGTACTCTCTCCAAAGCCTCCATGTCCTTCTGTTGAACTAAAGGTCTGGGGAGAGAGTGGTTAACTACATCAGCAATATAAATGATTCATGTGGGTCACAGATCAATGGATTGTTTGCAAGGCTACTGATAATTAGTTTACATTATTATGTAAACTATCATCCAAAGGTTTGCCACGTTGTCATGAAGTGGGCTGTGTGGTGGGGAGGGGGGTGGGGGGGATAATTGTAAAGTTCCTTTGTTTTAACAAAAGCAAAATATTGAAAATGCTGGAAATTTGATTGGAAAACAGTAAGTGCTGGAAAAGCCTAGCAGGTCTGGGAGCACCTATGAAGAAAAAAACAGAGCTAACATTTTGAGTTGAGTGACTCTTCACTGGCCTTCATTTTAATTGATGTGTGCTTGTGGTTGCTCAGAAAAACAGTAGTCAGCTGGCAGCATGGGCTTGCAGACGGCAGATGTAGTCACTCGTGATCTGTATTGTAGCTGCGGGACCAAAAGCTGGACCGTGGTTGTGGGAGGAGACTGGGAGAAAGCAGACTGTGCCTTTCTAAAACCAGGATGAAGAATATAGAGACCTTGGGGAACCAGGGATGTTCCTAATTGTTAAACCATTAAGCCCGAATGGAGTGAGGCCCACGTTCAACTTGAGAAATCCACGGTGGTCAGGTTTTGAAGGAAAGTTGGAGGGCCTCTTAGTCTAAAGCTAGTGGAAGGATTCCCATGATATCCCAAAGCTTGAGAAGTAGCTGGAGCACTGAGGAAAAATCAAAGTGAATTTCAGAGAACCGTGGCACACTGGGTTTAGTCTCAGAAAAAGAAGTGAATGAACTCTCAAAATTTCTCTATTAGCATCCTCCATTGCTCCATTAACCTACAGTCAGTTCTTCTGTTCATTACTCTTTGAAACACAACTTCTTGATATGAGAGCTAAATTGACCTAGGCAGGAACTCTACCACCTCGCCCGCCATGGAATTGGTGCGGGCGAGGGTCCGACAACAGAAATCTCCGTTGGCCACGGGCGGGAATTTCCAGTCTCGTCCAAGCGAGGCCGTAAAATCCCATCGCTAGTCTTTCCTTTCCAGTTTAGTAATTTTCCAGATTACATCCACTTTTACATATCTCAATAAAATCACTGTTGAGGCTGGAAGGCACATTTCCAGTCTTCCCTTATAGCACATAGTTCTCTGACTAGGAATCAACCTTGTGACTCTTTTGTATGCTTTGGTGCTTAATTAAAAAAAAGGTAAAGTCACCATAGCTTGCTATCTCCTTTGAGGTGGAGAGCTGACTGATGGTAATTTTAACCCAAGGATCACCACACCTCAGGGAAGATGAATAACCTCAGCCAGTACGGGAATTGAACCCATGCCACTGATGTATTCTCTATACTGTGAGCCAACCATCCAGCCAACTGAGCTCACCATCTCCCAGAGCTTGATTATCCCCATTGCGTCTCAGTAAACAGAACTTGCACAGTGATCAAAGTATATTGGCCTATTGCACCAGTGCCAAGGGTTAAATTGGGCCAACAAACTGCAACACCATTCTTCTATTCAATAAACTTACATAATACCGTTTCTTACCTCAAGTTATTCATGACTCACAGTTACTCCTTGGGTTCCAGAATATTTCTATGCAGCTGCTTACTTCACCCTTCCCCATATTGTAATGCTGCTGAATCATAGATATTCCAATATCTCCTGACACCTGGAGCTGGCAAGTCTCCAGTACAGCCCTGGAATCTCTCAGAATGACAGATTAATCTCTTGGAAGCTGCTGTAATCAAGCCAGTCAAATAATTATAAAGACATTAACAGTATGCTTTTTAAAAATAATCTTCTTTGAACACTTTTGTTTATTATTTCAAAAAATATCAGAGATAAAATTGGCGCTGTATCGAGGGGCAGCTGGAGGTGAAAGGTCCAGTAATACAGCAAACTAGAGTTGGCAATCCTACTGACATCAGTCATGAAGCCTAATAAACTGATCTAAGTGTTTCTCACTAAGTGGGTAAATACTATTTACAATTTAGAACTGGAAAGATTTATTGCGTCTGTACTGCAACCTTCAGTGACTTTAACATTCTGTACAGCCCTCATTAGTGCAGCTGGCTTCCAAAGTGTTGATCTTCTGCAGTTGGCTGCAGGTCAAATATAAACTTTGTAGGACCCCATGAGGGTCTTTTTGGCTGTGCTCCAGCGAGTTTGCACTTGTTGACCGTATGAGGCCCAATTGCTTCAGGGACGGATTGCATTAACCTGAGTCTTGCATACAGTTAAAAACAGCTAAATCAAGAAACCAGGTTAAAGTCCAACAGGTTTATTTGGTAGCATGAGCGTTGGGAGCAGTGCCCCTTCACTCACCTGATGAAGGGGTAACGCTCCGAAAGCTCGTGCTACCAAATAAACCTGTTGGACTTTAACCTGGTGTTGTGAGACTACTTACTGTGCCTACCACAGTCCAACGCCGGCACCTCCACATCATCAAGAAACGTAAGCTTCTTTGAGGCAAGTGAGGCACTAACTCATCCAGGGTTGTGCTTACATACACTTGAGCTGTCTTGGCACTGGATTAGGGTTGCCAGCCATCCCAGATTGCTTGCGAGCCTACCGAACTGGGTCATGGATCTATCAGGGGCAAACGTTAGCAGCCTGAGAGATCATCACTATTTGAATTGCCTGTCACAGCAGTGCCCTACCATCCTCCGGCTCCATTATTTCATCTGCTGTTACCAGAGCGAGGCCTCTATCTTAATGGGGTCATGTTGATCTCCACCACGGGTTTCCCAGCGGTGAGGGGTGCATCAATGGTGGGACCATAAGATCTGTCCACCAACAAGTGAGACATTACCTCCCACCTCTGCAAAATATGCCGCAGGGGAGGGGAGGAAAATCCCACCCAGAAAGTCAAGCAGAAGACAAAATTACAGAGCTACTAGGGCAGGCTTGGCAAAGGTATGGCGCACTGGCCGGATGCAGCCCACAAAGCCCCTCTATGTGACCACTGGAGACACTTTTCAAAATTTCCTGTCAATTTCAATGAAAGTTTCTGCTTGCAGCTAATCCTCCAATCAGAGGTTCTCTCTCTCCCATGTTTGCTGCTGATAGGTTGACTAGTGAGCCTATCAGCAACAAATGGGGGAGAGAACCTGTCTTTGATTGGAGGAGCAGCAAACACCAATATTGCTGAGGGCTCAAGGGAGGAAAAGGTATGGTGGGGCTAGAGCCTGGGAACAAAACAATGGTGAGGCTGGGGCACGGGGAGCCGAGTATATTGGGTGTTAGGAGTGTGCAGTTTTGGTAGCCTGGGGAAAGCGCGATTGCACTGAACCTGGGAGAAGCAGAAAATAGAAGCAGGAGTAGGCCATTTAGCCCTTCGAGCTTGTTCCACCATTCATTATGATCTTGGCTGATCATCCAACTCAATAACCTGTCCCCACTTTTCCCCCATATCCTTTGATCCCTTTTGCCTCAACAGCTATGTCGAATTCCTTCTTGTAAACATACAGGGGGCAATTCTCCCATCCCGCTGCGTTGCTTTTGTAGTGCAGCGGGCCAGAAGACTCTAGTGGAGGTCGTTTAGTGGGCTTCCAGCTGGGCGCCACGGCCTCTGCGAGTCTCCCAGCGCCAGATTTCCAGTGTTATCAGCTCCAACATGGAGCTGTGTAAATTATGCGGATAACAATTTCCCGACCATTTAAACCCAATTAGCGGGCCCGGGAGTGAAATCTCCAGGTCTGCTAGCCTCCCCACCCCTTAGCCTGGAGTTTTTCACTGCGGTGAGGATTACTATAGCTCCCCACTTGCTGGCAATCCGGCCCCGCTGAAGTGAAGGGGGGCAATCGAGGCCTCCCAGAGGCTTGGGTGCCGTGGGGGTGCCCCCTAGGCATGGGCTCCTGGCAGTGCCAGCCTGGGGCCCTGGCACTGCCCAAGGGGCAAAGTGCTAATGCCCATGGGGCACCTTGGCACTGCCCACCGAGTATTGGGCAATGTCAAGAGGGTGGGCCCTAATGGGGGCAGAACCTGATGGGGGTGGAGCCTGATGGAGGTGTTCGGTGGGGATAGGGGGTTCCGTTGCCACTCTGCATTTGGGCTGAGTGACAGAGGGAGGGAGGCCAGTGATCGGGCTGGCCATTGGGGCGGAGGGGTGGTCGGCCTGCCAGTGGGGGGGAGGGGATGTATCGCGACTACAAGGGGAGGGTCGGTGCTGCTGATTGGTGGGGGATCGGGTGATCAGGGCTGCGGGGTTGGGGGGTAGGAGTTTGAGGCAGGTGGGGGAGGGTGTTGAGACGTGGCTGGGCCCATACATGGTCAGTGGGGCAACGATCAGGCCAATGGGGGGGTCGCACGGCCGGCAATATGGGGGTCACGGGGCTGGCTATCGATCGACCTGGCAGGCGATCGGGACGCCAGCAGTGTGCGCTATTGCTCATTTGCCGATCTCGGCGCTGACAGATCGGCGCATGCACAGTGGCTCCCTCAGCGCTATGCTGCCGGCCTCTCCAGTGGGGATAGGCTCATTGATTTCTGCCCTGATTTACGCTAGTGCACTCAGCAGTGCAGAGTGTGGGAGATTCATTTTGAAAGTCGCGCTGAAAAAACAATGCACTTTACTCCAGTTTTTACGCGAATTCAACACTTGGAATTTTTTGGGGAGAATTGTCCCCACAATGCTCTGGCCTCAACTGCTTTCTATGGTTGAGAATTCCACAGGCTTACCACTCTGGGTGAAGAAATTTCTCCTCATCTCAGTCCTAAGTGGTTTATCCGGTATTCTTAGACTATGACTGCTGATCTGGACCGCCCCCCCCCCCCCCCCCCCCCCCCCCCCCTGCCAATAGGAAGGTCTGCAAGATCTGTAAGACATAACAGGCTATAAGATGAAGGCATGTAAAATCGCCAGCTCCAACGCACCCCTCCTGATGAGCTCAATGCACTCTACGGCCGTTTTGAGCAAGAGGTCAGCGAGAGCATGCCCTCCACCTGGATGCCCTGGATGAACCTATATTTGGGGTCACCATTGCAGATGTCAGAGCAGCTTTCTCGAAGGTCAACCCACGGAAAGTGACTGGCCCGGATGGGGTACCGGAATGTGCACTCAGATCCTGTGCGGATCAGCTGGTGGAAATATTCACAGACATCTTCAACCACTCCTTACAACAATCTGAGGTACCTATCTGCTTCAAGAAGATGACCATCATCCCGGTACCTAAGAAAAACCAAGCAGCGTGTCTTAATGACTATCGGCTGGTGGCTCTGGCATCTATCATTATGAAGTGTTTCAAAAGGTTTGTCATGGCACGAATCAATTCCAGCCTCCTGGACTACCTGGATCCACTACAGTTTGCCTACCGCCGCAACAGGTCCACAGCAGACGCCATTTCCCTGGCCCTGCACTCAACCCTGGAACACTTAGATAACAAGGACACTTATGGCAGATTCCTATTTACTGACTACAGCTCAACCTTCAACACTATTAATCCCACGAAACTCATCTCCAAACAACATGGCCTGGGTCTCGGCACCTCCCTCTGCGACTGGATCCTGAACCTCCTAACTCACACACCACAATCAGTAAGGATAAGCAACAACATCTCCTCCAGGATAATCCTCAACACCGGTGCCCCACAAGGCTGTGTTCTCAGCCCCCTACTATACTCCTTATACATCTATGACTGTGCGGCCAAATTCCCCTCCAATTCGATTTTCAAGTTTGTTAATGACACCACCGTAGTGGGTCAGATCTCAAACAATGATGAGACAGAGTACGGGAATGAGACAGAGAATCTGGTGAACTGGTGCAGCAACAATAATCTCTCCCTCAATGTCAACAAAATGAAGGAGATTGTCATCAACTTCAGGAAGCGTAAAGGAGAAAATGCCCCTGTCTACATCAATGGGGATGAAGTAGAAAGGGTCGAGAGCTTCAAGCTTTTAGGTGCCCAGTTCACCAACAACCTGTCCTAGTCCCCCCATGCTGACACGATAGTTAAGAAAGCCCACCAATGCCTCTACTTTCTCAGAAGATTAAGGAAATTTGGCATGTCAGCTACGACTCTCACCAACTTTTACAGATGCACCTTAGAAAGCATTCTTTCTGGTTGTATCATAGCTTGGTATGGCTCCTGCTCTGCCCAAGACCGCAAGGAACTACAAAAGGTCATGAAAGTAGCCCAATGCATCACGCAAACCAGCCTCCCATCCGTTGACTCTGTCTACACTTCCCACTGCCTCGGCAAAGCAGCCAGCATAATCAAGGACCCCACACACCCCGGACATTCTCTCTTCCACCTTCTTCTTTCGGGAAAAGATATAAAAGTCTAAGGTCACGTATCAACCGACTCAAGAACAGCTTCTTCCCAGCTGCTGTCAGACTTTTGAATGGACTTACCTTGCATTAAGTTGATCTTTCTCTGCACCCTAGCTATGACTGTAACATTACATTCTGCACTCTCTCATTTCCTTCTCTATGAACGGTATGTTTTGTCTGAATAGCACGCAAGAAACAATACTTTTCACTGTATGTTAATACATGTGACAATAATAAATCAAATCAAATCAAAATTAGGAACATCCTTCCTGCATCTTCCCTGTCTAGTCCTGTTAGAATTTTACAAGATCCCCCTTAGAAATCATAGAAATCATAGAAACCCTACAGTGCAGAAGGAGGCCATTCGGCCCATCGAGTCTGCACCGACCACAATCCCACCCAGGCCCTACCCCCACATATTTACCTGCTAATCCCACTAACCTACGCATCTCAGGACTCTAAGGGGCAATTTTTTTTTAACCTGGCCAATCAACCTAACCCGCACATCTTTGGAGGTTTCTTCTAAACTCCAGTGAATATAATCCTAACTAATTCAATCCCTCCTCACACACCATCCCAGGAAACAGTTTGGTAAACTTTTGCTCTCCATGGCAAGAATATCCTTCCTCAGATATGAAGACTAAAACTGCACACAATATTACAGGCGTGGTCTCACCAAGGCCCTGTATAAATGTGGCAATACATCTCTGCTCCTGCACTCGAATCCTCTTGCTATGAAGGCCAACATAGCATTAGCCTTCTTCACCTTCCTATGGTTGCTCATCACCAACGGATCTCGCACAACTAGATTGCCAATTATTCTTTCTCATTACACAAAACCCCATCTCGGATGGCCTGTTGCTAATTGGTTCCTTAACGTGTTGTTCCAGAAAACCATCCCGTATCCACTCCAGGAATTCCTCCTAGTGGTATTGTTACTAGTTTGATTTGCCCAATCTATATGCAGATTGAAGTCTCTGTAGTATTTGAGTGATTGGCAACCACCAGGTTCAAACAGCAACAAACCATTTTTTAGAGCAACTATATCTAAGTACAGAGTGCTAGGATGTGCTACCGACTTCTACAGCTCCAGGATCGATTCTGCTTGGGAAAGCCTGTGCTCAGCCCTGGGATTTTCTCTTGGGTCATCTGACATTCTCAAACCTCATGCCTTAAAGAGGTTCGCTACTACAGTACCACATTCCTTCATCTCACGTGTCTCCAATTTCCTGTTTAATACCTACCCCAACATCACTACAGTTTGGGGGTCTATATACAACCCCCACTAACATTTTACACCCATTAGTATTTCTCACTCTACCCATAGATTCCACATCATCAGAGCTAATATCCTTCCTCACTATTGTATTAATGTCTTCTTTAACCAGCAAAGCAACTCCACTGCCTTTTCCTTTTTGTCTGTCCTTCCTAAATACTGAACACCCTTCGATGTTCGATTCCCATCCCTGTTCACCCGGCAATCATGATTCCGTAATCCCGACCATATCATACCTGTTTATATCTATTTGCACAATTACTTCATCCACTTTATTGTGAATGCTCCACTCGTTAAGGCACAAAACCTTAAGGCTTGCCTTTTTAACATTCCTTGTCCGATTCCCATTATTTTTCACTGTGTGTGGGGTGAGTGTGAGAGGCCGAGGGCAGGATTTTCTGGCTACACTCGCCCCAAAACCATAAAATCTCGCCCAAGGTCAACGGACCTTTGCATGGTTCACCCCACCCTTCCCCCCGCCCACTACAATTCCTGTGGCGGGTGGGACGGGAAAATGCCCTCCGGAGTGAGTGTGTGGAAGTGAGTGCGAGAGAGTGAGTGAGTGTGTGGAAGTGAGCGTGAGACTGAGTGAGTGAGTGGAAGTGAGTGCAAGAGAATGAGTAGGGGTGAGTGGGAGAGTCTGAGTGAGTGAATGGGGCTGAGTGCGTGAGACTGAGTGAATTGGGGGGTGAGTGTGAGAGACTGAACGTGAGTGGGGGTGAGTGTGAGAGATTGAGTGAGTGACTGGGGATGAGTGCGAGAGACTGAGTGAGTGAGTGGGGGTAAGTCCAAGAGATGTGAGTGGGGGTGAGTGCGAGAGACTGAGTGAGTGAGTGGGGGTGAGTGCGAGAGACTGAGTGAGTGAGTGGGGATGAGTGCGAGAGACTGAGTGAGTGAGTGGGGGTAAGTCCAAGAGATGTGAGTGGGGGTGAGTGTGAGAGACTGAGTGAGTGAATGGGGGTGAGTGCGTGAGACTGAGCTAGTGGGAGTGTGTGACAGAATATTAGAATGCTCCAGCACCTTTTCGAAAAAAACAAATCCACTGTTTATAACTGACTTGATCGCCTTATTCTACCCAACTATATGATCACCTTCAGCCCCATGTCCCACTTGGCCACATGGTCTGTTTCCTGCCCAGCCTCAATTTTCTTTTCTTTTCTGTTTCACTGCCAATGGTACAGAAATTAGCAATCCTCATTCTTTGCTTCCAGATAATATCCATTAATAAGCTTCATTTCTTTGCTATTTCTCTCTCTGCATTAAAAACCCATATCAAAACATATTTCTTTTGTTATGCTTTTGTTCACCACCCCTAATTCTTTCACACGACTGTTTAGTGTCTACTTCTTCCTGGCATCTCCTTTCTGAGGTTCCTTAGAGTGTTTTAGAAATCCAGCTTGTTGTTTTATTGCTGAGGAAGGTGCTTTCCCCTCTGAGCTTTGAGTTCTCAATCTTTCAGTTTGGACCTTGGGCCAAGACATCCTCGCAACTACAAAAGCTAAATATTGTGGATGCTGGAAATCTGGAAGTGTTAGGTATTTCTATTCCTTTTTATTGGCTTGCTGAGCTCTGCTGTATCAATGTATTCATGTATTCACCGGAAGTGATGTCGTAAGTCCCTAGCACAGAATACAGGCAGAGAAGAAGCAGCCAGGTAAGAGGACACACACCTGTAAATAAAGCTCCATTCTTTTAAACCCTCTGTGCTCACTTGCATTATTCTCCACGAAACAACATAAAAGAAAGAACAGCAGAACATGCTGGAAATAGACAGCAGGTCTGACAGCATCTGTAGAGAGAAAAACAAGAGTTAACATGTCAGGTCTGTGACCTTCCCTTAATTTTACCTTGACAAATGCGCATCCTCCACATTCAATGGATGCTGATGGCCCACTAGTCAATGGAGATGTGTGACTTTATTTGTGCTTTCCTCTGCACAGAATTGGTCGTTCTTCAGTTGCTGAAGCGAACATTCAACCAAGCTGTTAGTTAAACCCAGAAATGTTTTCTGCTGTGTGAATCTTGCCACGTGCACTCGCACCCCCAAAGTTCACTGTGGTCCTGAACTATCCTTGCTGAGGAATGAAAAATAGTCCCTGGTTTTTCTTGTTTTCACAATCACACTCCACATGCTTGTTCTCAGCACATCTGGATTACCAAACAAACTATGTCATGGGGTCAACAGTTTCATTTCCTGCTTGTTAATCTGCCCATCTGGGGGGGCGGGGAGGGGGACAGTACATTTTCATAAGGCTGGGTATCACGCTGCTGTTGCTCAGTGACTCCTTGAATTTGCACCATTAATAGGTCCAGGCGACAGAGGGGGACAGTCCAACCCGACTGTCTGGCCCTCTACCGCGGCTACATTCGCGGCCGGGTGTCCCTGGGGAAGGAGCATGCGGTGTCCGAGGACACTGTTGAGGCCTTCCATGCCCATTGGGCACCGCAGGGGCTGGGTTCTATTATCGACCCCTTCAAACACATTTTATTTTGATGCTTTGATTTTCCTTTCTACTTTGTCTTTTGTTTCGGGTGGTCCCCTTATATTTTGGGGGCTGCCCATTTTAATTTGTCCCTCAGTTAATTTGATTTAGTTTAATTGGTTAGTCAAAAAGATTGACTCCTTGAATTTGCTTGTGGTTGCAAATTCTTTGCCTTTTATGCAATATCTGGAAAGACATCTTTGTGGCGATTGCTGCTTACATAAATGTCATCGCTGTCCTTACCTGATATGCACATATCTAAGATTGTGTCTTAATGAATGAAAGTTTTGGTTAAAAATGTTCTCTGCAAAGACCGTTGAATATAAATATTATAATGATTAAATTCCAACATGATCAGGCCATTAGGATATGTGACTGCTTGCGTATCAATCAGGTGATGGATGCGGGTATTTGGTATCAGTGAGTATTAGGGCTGTATGTTTTGCACGTGATGCTTAGTTTGTGAATCTGGGAAGTCATAATTATGCCATGCCATCAGTGGCTCCTAAAACTAATTTAAAATATCAAGGAATCCAATGATGAAATTCACTCTCCCGGAACACACGTAAAAAACACAACTCTAATTATAACTCTGCATAATGTGGTGAGTGAAAGTAAGCCAAAGCAAATATTAAGTGAACAATTATATTTAAGAGCACAGCAAAGTAGGGAATCAGTGATGGCCATTTAGCCCATTCCTTGCAACAGACAATATACACCTTGTGCCATTCGGGATTTTCTTCAACTGATGAAGTGAGTAAATCTTTGCTGGTTACATCATTTTCCCAAGGTTATCATTGGTACATTGCTGAAGTTGTGGCAGACAAGAGGGAGGTTCCGCACGGAAAGTCAGCCCCTTACTTTCCTATGGGGGGTTTAAATGTCACAGGCATGACCCATCAAATAGATGAAACATTAGCATTTCTTCTTGGTGCCTGAACAAAAAAGTGAGGAAAGCAACGTGTCAACACCACCTGTAATTAAATCGTTACTGATTCCCTGAACACAATTCAGCAAAATGTAGAGTAATGGCAAGGTACAAGGTTTGTGACAAGAGGGTTTATCTCCAGGTGTAACAGGTCATGAATTAAACCTCGTTCACAGAAGAGATGCAAATACAGGTAAGTAAAAGTGTGACGTTTAATTAATCAGCTGAATGAAATGTAAATAGGAGTGAAAGCCCCCATTGATTTAAAAGAAATTGCCTGAATTCTTGAAACTAAAGGCTGCTTTAAATGGATGTGAATCCCATTGTCTACTTTTCTCATGTTCTGCCTGGGTAATTTGATACTGTGTCCCAGGTGAATTGCTTTGGGACGAGTGTTGTGTAAATCACAATGTGATTGGATTTGGTTCCAAGTGGTGAAGATGTCTTCATCCATCGTTCCTTCTGGTTCTGATAAATGTGGCAAAGATCCAGAGTGGTAGAATTGTTTTTCCTATATCTCAATTTGTTACAACACTGATGTGGTGATGTCTTCAAGCCGTGCCCATATCCTTAATTACGGTTGAAGTCAAATAGTATGGCAGACGTAATGTTAAACACATTCCGTGATGTTACAGACCATGGTGGGACATCAGTTGTTCATATCTTGATTTAGAAAGTTATTTTGTAGCTGTTTCCCCATGAGATGAAAGCTGAACACTTTGTTTGTTCCCTTTACTACCATATAACGAGCATAATGACTTCTACTGAAACATCTTGTGAACCACAAGGGATGATGGATTTATGTGAAGAGGATTAAATATTCAGTGGAAGATAAGCGATAAATGAACAAACAGATAAAGCAGGAGATATGGTAGACAAGGGGCTGGATTAGTGGTATTAATAGAAAAAACAGTTGCTGTCTTTATTATGATATGTTTTGTGCTTAGTATTAGGTTCATTCCTGTTTAAAGCACATAAATACTCCTTATGAAATCAAATGCCAGCTGTATAGGAAATGAGATGTTCTCACTTTGATCTCTCCTACCAACTATCCCACGTTCACCCGGAGGCCTAGTCAGCAATGTTTGCTTCACATATCGATTTTTCAGTGATTTCGCTTTTAATTTCCACACAGGATATGGTCAAGTGAAAGAGTTTTGACCGCAAAATTTGACTACAGTTCTCTGCTGATTTTGGTGTTTTGAGGACACAGAGATTCAAGAGTCATTTTTGGCAGGCCTATGATTTCTTGAATTGATTTGACGATTTAAAGTTGAAATGGGGACATTGTAAAGCAAAGGGTTCAAAGCAGGTTCTGAGGTTCCTTTTGGTCAACTACCTAGGAGGTTGGTTCTCAGGTGAACTTTGAAACTGGAACAGGTTAAATATTTTGGCTGCCTGAAGATTTGCAGCTAGTTTCAGAGTCTGGTTCTCTGGCTGATGACTGGTTTTGAACTATCAATCAGATCCTCGGGTCATAAAAGTGCAGTCCCTGAACCCACCTTCGGTCCTGTGACCGCCCTGTGGCCTACCCAGTCACAGTTGGATGGAGTGGCCATCCTGATACAATGGGAAGATGATGCTGCCTATTGAGTTTCAATCGTCCATTTTACCCATCATGAAACAAGCAGTCTGGAAACCCCATAGACTTTTGGTTTTGGCCCATCCTTAAACAATGGCGGCATGGTAGCACAGTGGTTAGCACTGCTGCTTCACAGCTCCAGGGACCTGGGTTCGATTCCCGGCTTGGGTCACTGTCTGTGTGGAGTTTGCACATTCTCCTCGTGTCTGCATGGGTTTCCTCCAGGTGCTCCGGTTTCCTCCCACAGTCCAAACATGTGTGGGTTAGGTTGATTGGCCATGCTAAAATTGCCGTGAGTGTCCTGCGATGCGAAGGTTAGAGGGATTAGTGGGTAAATATGTAGGGATATGGAGGTAGGGCCTGGGTGGGATTGTGGTCGGTGCAGACTCGATGGGCCGAATGGCCTCTTTCTATGCTGTAGGGTTTCTAAGATTCCAATGTGATGTGTGAGTTCTGCAATGACTGTGAAGTATCCTCAACTATGTCCATATTTAATATTGTATTCACTGGAGACTTGGTACTATTTGCAGTCCAAATGCCAATAGTCACAGGGTTATGATGGTTGCGACAACCATCATAACAACTTAGGTGTGTCCAATTTTTAAAAGCATTGATTGAAAGTTAATGATATGGTATGCCTTCACTGATCATGACAATTTGAAGAAGTTCAGTGCAGTTTAAAGAGTTCTGAACAAATGTGTGCTTTCACTCTCATCCATCTTGGGTTGCAATATGACAGAAATAGAGTAGAGGCAGCCGAGAGGAGACGCTGTGCATTGAGTGAAGAGGAGAAATACTTTCAACACTCAGCCATTCCCACTTAGGGGCTCCAGAAAACACTTTTCCTACATCATGATGTGGAGATGCCGGCATTGGACTGGGGTGGGCAAAGTAAGAAGTCTCACAACACCAGTAAAGTCCAACAGGTTTATTTGGTAGCACGAGCTTTCGGTGCGCTGCTCTTTCAGACACTACGACAACGGATGAATGAACACCAGGACACAGAGTTGTCCACAATCACCAGGCAGGGGTGTTCCCTTCCTGTCGGGAACACTTCAGCAGTCAAGGGCTTTCAGCCTCTGATCTTCGAGTAAGTGTTCTCCAAGGCGGCCTTCACGACACACGACCAAGCAGAATCGCTGAGCAAAAACTGATAGTCAAGTTCCGCACACATGAGGACGGCCTCAACCGGGATCTTGGGTTCATGTCACACTACCTGTAACCATTTGGCCTGGACTTGCGAAAGCTTACTAGCTGTCCTGGCTTGAGACAATTCACACCTCTTTAACCTGTGCTTAACCCTCTCTCCACTCGCATTGTCTGCACCTGTAAAGACTTGATTACCTGTTAAAACTCACATTCCAACCATTATCTTGTAAATTGAGTTTGTGTCTATATATACCCTGTTTGTGAACCCAACTCTCCATTCACCTGATGAAGGAGCAGTGCTCCGAAAGCTCGTGCTACCAAATAAACCTGTTGGACTTTAACCTGGTGTTCTGAGACTTCTTACTTTTCCGACATGAGCATTGAGCAGTGTCTGAGGAGGTTACGTTTCACCAAGGAGGCGGTGGCTGAACTATGCCACATCCTTCAAACAAACCTGCAGCCACATAGTCTAGTGAGAGTACAATTACCCCCAATCCTGACACCTCAGAATCCTTCCCGACTAGAACTGGGAGCATCAAGAACATTTTGCACTCAGCGTGCATCACTGTTTTAGGAAGGTAACTTGAGGTGTTGGATGCAAGCGGAATGGAATTCATTATTTTCTCTCTCAGCAGAAAGAAGTACGAGGAGCAGATCTGTGGCTTTTCCAGGGCAGAGGATTCCCATAAGACGCAAGAGCAGAGTTAGGCCATTTGGCCTATCGAGTATGTACTGCCATTCAATGCGATTATGACTGATCTAACATGATAATCCTCAACTCCATTTCCCCATCTTATCCCCATAACCCTTGATCCCTTATTGATTTAAAATGTCTGTCTCAGCCTTGAACATACTTAACGACCCAGCCTCTGCAGCCCTCTGCGGTAAAGAATTCTAAAGATTCACTGCCCTCTGAGAGAAGAAATTCCTCCTCATCTCTGTCTTAATTGGGCCACAGTAAGACGTTTAACAACACCAGGTTAAAGTCCAACAGGTTTATTTGGTAGCAAAAGCCACACAAGCTTTTGTGTGGCTTTTGCTGCCTAGTAAACCTGTTGGACTTTAACCTGGTGTTGTTAAACTTCTTACTGTGTTTACCCAGTCCAACGCCGGCATCTCCACATCTTAATTGGGCCACACCTTACTCTGAAATTATGCCCTCTGGTCCTAGCTTATCCCAAAATAGGAAACAAGTCAACATCTACCCTGTCAAGCCCCCTGAGACTCCTATGTGTCTCAATAAGGTTACCTCCTATTCTTCTAAAGTCCATTGAGTACAGGCCCAACTTACTCAACCTCTCCTCATAAGAAAACTCCTCCATACCTGGAATCAACCGAGTGAACCATCTCTGGACTTCCTCTGATGCCAGTATATTTTTCCTTAGATAAGGGAAGCAATGGTGCAAGCCGGCATCAACTGAACGCAGGTAGCTCTGTGGGGAAGGCATATCTCAATGAGGATATGTACGAGAGCATCAAAGGGCTTCACTCACTGAACTTGCCATTGTTGGCTATGCACAGGCCATCATGCTGTTGAATGCCTGCTATTTGCCTACGAGAACCGTTACAACCAGGAGCAGATCACCAGCATCCTCAAACATTGGTCTTGTTGCCTGGACGTCTTAGGAGGAAGTCCTCACAATTAACTAGGGGATGCCTCGTGATTTGTGGTGGTCTGCTGCGTTCTACAAAATTCGGCAATTGTGGCAGCAAAGCACTTGCCTCCAAGCCCTGGGTGAGTTGCTCAGGACGATGAGGAGGAGGAAGGAAGGAAGCATCTAGGAACTCATTACTATGGCTGAGTAGTCCATAAGCATCTCATCCTGAAAATTTCCCAGACCACTCTTGCACTACACTTGCCCATCCTCTTGGTCAGATTTCTGAAATAGCAAAACAGGTGAAATAATACAAGAACTATTTGCAGCCAAAGATACTGAAAAACACTTCCAAAAATAAATACCATGTTGTACCTGTACAAGTATTCACCCTTGTCCACCCTTGTCCATTTTCTTAGTGCCTTTCCTACATGTGCTTTTGTCTTGGTCTTCCTATGCCTAATGTTACAAAGTTGAACTATTTGCAAATTTCAGCCAGATGTACCAACTAGATCATCCATCTCTGCCTTCTCTGTAAGTACAGTAAGAGTTTTAACAACACCAGGTTAAAGTCCAACAGGTTTATTTGGTAGCAAATGCCATTAGCTTTCGGAACGCTGCTCCTTTGTCAGCTGGAGTGGAAATCTGCTCTCAAACAGGGCACAGAGACACAAAATCAAGTTACAGAATACTGATTAGAATGCGAATCTCTACAGCCAACCAGGTCTTAAAGATACAGACAATGTGAGTGGAGGGAGCATTAAGCATAGGTTAAAGAGATGTGTATTGTCTCCAGACAGGACAGCCAGTGAGATTCTGCAAGTCCAGGGGGCAAGCTGTGGAGGTTACTGATAGTGTGACATAAACCCAACATCCCGGTTTAGGCCGTCCTTGTGTGTGCGGAACTTGGCTGTCAGTTTCTGCTCAGTGACTCTGCGCTGTCGTGTGTCGTGAAGGCCGCCTTGGAGAACGCTTACCCGAAGATCAGAGGCTGAATGCCCGTGACTGCTGAAGTGTTCCCCAACAAGAAGAGAACAGTCTTGCCTGGTGATTGTCGAGCGGTGTTCATTCATGCGTTGTCGTAACGTCTGCATGGTTTCCCCAATGTGCCATGCCTCGGGACATCCTTTCCTGCAGCATAGACAACGTTGGCCGAGTTGCAAGAGTAGGTACCGTGTACCTACTTTAAGACCTGGTTGGCTGTAGAGATTCGCATTCTAATCAGTATTCTGTAACTTGATTTTGTGTCTCTGTGCCCTGTTTGAGAGCAGATTTCCACTCCATCTGACGAAGGAGCAGCGCTCCGAAAGCTAATGGCATTTGCTACCAAATAAACCTGTTGGACTTTAACCTGGTGTTGTTAAAACTCTTACTGTATTTACCCCAGTCCAACGCCGGCATCTCCACATCATTCTCTGTAAGTACGCAGCATCACCGACGCCAATCTTAGTCAATGTGATTCACTCCACATGATATCAATAAACAGCTGGAGGCACCGGATACAGCAAAGGCTATGGGCCCTAACAACAGCCCAGAAGTAATACTGAACACTTGCGCACCAGAACTAGTTGATCCCCTGGCCAAGTGGTTCCAGCGCAGCTACAATACTTGCATCTACCAGAAAATGTGAAAGATTGCCCAAGCATGTCCAGTCCACAAAAAGCAAGGTGAATCCAATCTGAGCAATGACTGCCCCATCAGTCTACATATGATTGTCAGTTGGAAGATGCATCAATAGTGTTAGCAGTACCAGACTCCAGCATAGACTGCCCTGGCAAGTGGTCACCCCTCGATGGCTCAATCACTTCATCTGAGAAGGTATCCCGTGGTATTTGCCAGGCTGCACAATGGTGACTATAGTAAGGCGCAGTTCCAGCTCCCCAACTGCCTATGACTGCTGCCAATCTCTTTCCCAGCTGCACAGAGCAATCAACTGCTCCCCGGCTTTTCCTGTCACCTTTCATCCCGGCTCCCAACTAACTAAAACGAAGAAGATTGTCATCAACTTCAGGAAGCATAGAGGAGAACATGCCCCTGTCTACATCAACGGGGACGAAGTGGAAAGGGTTGAGAGCTTCAAGTTTTTAGGTGTCCAGATCACTAACAACCTGTCCTGGTCCCCCCATGCCGACATTATAGTTAAGAAAGCCCACCAACGCCTCTACTTTCTCAGAAGACTAAGGAAACTTGACATATCAGCTACGACTCTCACTAACGTTTACAGATGCACCATAGAAAGGATTCTTTCTGGCTGTATCACAGCTTGGAATGGCTCCTGCTCTGCCCAAGACCGCAAGAAACTACAAAAGGTTGTGAATGTAGACCAATCCATCACGCAAACCAGCCTCCCATCCATTGACTCTCTACACTTTCCGCTGCCTCGGCAAAGCAGCCAGCATAATTAAGGACCCCACGCACCCCGGACATTCTCTCTTCCACCTTCTCCCGTCAGGAAAAAGATAAAACAGTCTGAGGTCACATACCAACCGACTCAAGAACAGCTTCTTCCCTGCTGCTGTCAGAATTTTGAATGGACCTACCCTGCATTAAGTTGATCTTTCTCTCCACCCTAGCAATGACTGTAACACTACATTCTCCACTCTCCACTCTCTCGTTTGGAATACTGCATCCAGTTCTGGTCACCACACTACCAGAAGGACGTGGAGGCTTTGGAGAGAGTACAGAGGGGGTTTACCAGGATGTTGCCTGGTATGGAGGGGCTTAGTTATGAGGAGAGATTGGGTAAACTGGGGTTGTTCTCCCTGGAAAGACGGAGGATGAGGGGAAACTTAATAGAGGTGTATAAAATTATGAAAGGCATAGATAGGGTGAACGGTAGGAAGCTTTTCCCCAGGTCGGTGGTGACGTTCACGAGGGGTCATAGGTTCAAGGTGAAGGGGGGGAGGTTTAACACAGATATCAGAAGGACATATTTTACACAGAGGGTGGTGGGGGCCTGGAATGCGCTGCCGGGCAAGGTGGTGGAGGCGGACACACTGGGAACGTTTAAGACTTATCTAGATAGCCACATGAACGGAGTGGGAATGGAGGGATACAAAAGAATGGTCTAGTTTGGACCAGGGAGCGGCACGGGCTTGGAGGGCCGAAGGGCCTGTTCCTGTGCTGTATTGTTCTTTGTTCTTGTTCTTTGTTTCCTTCTCTATGAATGGTATGCTTTGTCTGTATAGCGTGCAAGAAACAATACTTTTCACTGTATGCTAATACATGTAACAATAATAAATCAAATCAACGAACTGTCACGTGGGCTGACTTTCACGCCACCCCAGGTCCCCGAGGATGTTGGTTCATGCCACACCACCAGGCAGGCACATTGCATAATCCCTGCAGCTGCTGAGACCCCAGGCATCCACATGTTCAACATAATGCCTCCCCAGAGTGGGAGCATTCACCTGTTCAACTTACTGTAAAGAGGGGTGGGGGCGGAGGGAGGGGGGTTTTGATTGCATGTGGAAAATCCGAAAGCAAGTGCAGCATGCATGAATTTCCAACCCAATCACCTCATTATCATTCCCTCGCAATTGCACCTATCATTGAACATGTGAAATAACGGGAGATCGATGACATTCAGCTGCCTCCAGCCTGCAATTGCTGCTCCCTGCCTGACAAAGCTGCCACTCTTTTAACTGCTGGAGCTAAGTTGCCTTTTGGCATCTGGACGTTCAAGACTAAAATATACCGGTGTGTAATCCATCAATCCAAAGATCCAGCTTTAATTTAGCTAACTTGACATTGTGCAGGTCATGGGTGAGCTTGATAGAGTGAGACAGCTATGTCTGAGCAGGCCAACTTCTAAAACATTAGGAACCAGTGGGAGTAGTCAGTGCTCAAGAGACGGGAACAAGGATCTGATGCAACTTGAATATTAAATCAAACAATGGAACAGTAAGCATACAGGAATTTTCATCAATTGCAATTTAAATTCAGTCTCCATTCTTCCATTTCCACCCTGTTGTAGGTTTCCAATCAATTTTGCCACAGCTAATGAGGCTAATGGACTGAATTTTGCAGTCTGCTATGAAGTGATGGTTCACGTCACTGAACTCAAATAAACCTGTTCGCAAAAATCTTTCAATTCCTGTGGCATGCATTTCTCCCTTTCCCGACATTCGTTTGAATCTGATGCCATGTCAAGGAAATGCGCAAACATCCACCAAGAGTGTAATCATCAAAGAGTACAATTAACAGCCAATCACATTGATATAGCAGTCTCCCAAACAGTAAACCACGAAGATTGTCCTTCATTTTTTAAAATCACTTTACAGAGAGTGATATGAAGATTGTGAGACATACACAGGCAACTGAAATAGAAGCTGAATTATCAGTCACATAGAATTACAAACAATTACATAGAACATACAGCACAGGAACAGACCACTCGGCCCATCTGGTCCAAGCCAGTGTTTATGTTCCACATGAGCTTCCTCTTTATCTGATCTTATCAGCGTAACCTTTCATTCCTTTCTCCATCTAGCTTCCCCTTAAATGTATCTATGCTAATTGCCTCAATTGCTTCTTTGGTAGCAAGTTCAAAAATGTGCGGGTTAGGTTGAATGGCCATGATAAATTGCCCCTTAGTGCCAGGGGGGCGAGCAGGGTAAAATACGTGGGGTTATGGGGATAGGGCCTGGGTGGGATTGTGGTCGATGCAGACTCGGTGGGCTGAATAGCCTCCTTCTGCACTGTAGGATTCTATGATTCCACTTCTTAACTGCTCCCAGTGCAAAGAAGTTTATCTTCAATTCCCTATTGGATTTATTAGTGACTATTTTATACTTACAACCCCTAATTCTGGTTTGCCGCACAAGTGGAAACATCTTCTGTCCATCAACCCCATTAAAATCATTTCCGAATCTGAAAGATTTGTATTCCAGAGAAAAGACTCCCAGCCTGTTCAATCTTTCCTGTAGGTATATTCTATTGGATAGTTGTGTTGTTAGCTACTTGAAAAGCATCAAAGGTCACTGTTGTAGCTTTACTATAAATGCAAGCTTGTCTTTCCATTACACCGAGCAAACTCACAATTATATAACCTTCCAGATTTATTGACAGTTTTATTAATTTTGACCAAAAATGAACATTAAAAATTGTTTTAAAATTGTCTGGATTTTTTTATTATTATGGAAAAATTTGTTATTCCACAAATATAAAAGTAGTTTTTCACAACAACCTAAGATGTTTAGTGGTAATTATGAACTTAGTATGCCCTTCATTCAACAAACTGAAACCTACAGAAAAGTTTATTCAGCAAGGTAAATAATGCAAAAGGGTATGTTATCAGTTCAGTCTGCAGGGACATCAACAAGGCAAGGCGAAATATGCGGTAGAATTTTACAGTCCCAATCCAGCGGGGTTTGCAGGCCAGGGTGGGAGTGGGGCTGGGGGGAGGGTGGGTGGGGCGGGTAGACCTTCCTGCAGCTCTCTTGCTGCCTCTGATGCCCACATTTTTACATTGTGCAAGTGAAGCCAAGGGCAGCCTACCTGTCCATGCCCCAGTTTAGATTCTTAAGTGGCCAATTATTGGCCACTTATGGACTGCTGTCTGCCAGAAGAATTCAGGAGTGAGGATGATGCCCCAACAGGCCATCCTCCTCAGGCCTTAGGCAAGAAATGGGGGTCTATTCTCACACAAGTATTTCCTCTCCCCATGCCCTCTCCATGAAGACACCCATCCCCTTCTCCCTACTGTCATGAAAACATATCAGGAAAATCTAAAAAAATGAAATATTATCTGCTGGTAATGTTTTGGTTATATATTTAAAACTGTGGGAATATGTGAGTAAGATATTTAAAGCAGGGACAGAGTGACAATGCGAATGTAACCAGTGCATTTGATATGTTGATGAGCCTAGCAACACTGAAAGCAGATGTTTACCTTGGACAACTTGGTAATAATGGGTATAGAACATGACTACATATAAGTGGGTTATTAAGGATTCAAAGGAAGGTTTGCGTAGTGTGAAAGAAAGGTATAATTGAGAAGGTGAATGAAGGGAGTTTACTTTTCTTTTAAACTCTAAAAGCTAAAATAGAAAGACTGGGGTAATTAAGTCTGGGAGAGTGCAGTTCTCAAGAAGATGGGTCAGATAAGGGAGAGATCAAAGGGTAAAGACATATTTAAAGTGATACTGAAAACTATGCAGGGGACTGTTATTAAACAGCAAGAATAGCTGTTTAATTTCCAGTGTGTGATGATAGCCAGCTTGAAAAGCAAACTGCTGGTTGGTGTACCCCAGAGATGTAAAAGCCCTGTGTGGTAACAGTTACTGGATATTTATAGATCTTAAAATCTATAAGGTGTGGAACAGATTGGGGAGAGTTAGCTCTGAAGGTAGTTAATTTAAGATCATTTGGTACTATTTAAAGTACTGATACTGTGTAAAGCCATTGTCTTAGGTAAGTCTACTTCTAGTTGATGCGCGTTATCGCACACGAGGCTTGAGATGCTCAGGAAATAAAGGCTTTTATTTGCTGTTACAACGAAGCTACTAAGTATATACACGATCCCAGACTGAGGGGTCCCAGACAGAGCAGTGACCTTTATACCTCTCCCAGGAGGCGGAGCCCGACTGGGATGTAGCATAATAACTATAATACAAGGTGTAACAGCCCAACCCTAACCCCAACAGCAACAAGTAGAACAACCCATCCCTAACCCCAACAGCAACCTATATACATACTTGTAGTACTGGCCAGACCCTGGCTCAGTACTATCTAGTGGGAACCAACGATGGTTCACCACACTAGTATATTTGTTTTCACCTTCTATTTCTTAATAAACATTTACTTTATTAAAATCACGGGCAGGATTTTATGGCCCACGCTCGTCCCAAAACTGTAAAATCCCACCCAAGGTCAACGGAACTTTCCATGGTCCGCCCCCCGCCCACTCCGATTCCCGTGGTGGGTGGGACAGTAAAATTCCAGCCTGTGTGTCGGGGACATAATTTTCCAGATTTCAAAACTCTCCTCATACTATACAAATTGCAAGCACAGTTGAGGGGTTATTGCTTCAAGTTTCCCTTCTACGATTTGAACAATTTGGCATCTACCATCAGCCGTGCCCTTAACACTATTCCCCAGGGCCCCACTTCATCTTCTTGCCATGAGAACGCTGACAGCTTCACCATCAGTTCTACCGCACAATCCAGGTCAATGCGACCTTCATCTCGCAGTCTAACTGACTTGTGCAGTTTTACTATTACCAGTTGTTGAATTTCATTTTTAGATGCTGTTGAGGAACTGTTTATGAATGTTTATGATCAAATTAATATGACATACTGGCACCTATTCACTTATCTTTGAATATTCAAACCGTAGCATTATAAATAAGTTCATATTTAATACAGCTGGAACACAGCAAACTGCCATAACTCATCTTGGTTTGATTGAATATGCTCTTGTTGGTCAGACAAAGGCTACTTGTCCAAATCTGACGTACATAAACATGACTGATGTTCTGCTGCAGTACTAGAGTCTTAGAGTCATAGAGGTTTACAGCATGGAAACAGGCCCTTCTGCCCAACTTGCCCATGCCGCTTTTTTTTAAACCCCTAAGCTGATCCCAATTGCCCGCATTTGGCCCATATCCCTCTATACCCATCCCACCCATGTAACTGTCTAAATGCTTTTTAAAAGACAAAATTGTACCCGCCTCTACTACTACTTCTGGCAGCTTGTTCCAGACACTCACCACCCTCTGTGTGAAAAAATTGCCCCTCTGGACACTTTTGTATCTCTCCCCTCTCATCTTAAACCTAAGCCCTCTAGTTTTAGATTCCCCTACCTTTGGGAAAAGATATTGACTATCTCGCTGATCTATGCCCCTCATTATTTTATAGATCTCTATAAGATCACCCCTCAGCCTTCTACACTCCAGAGAAAAAAGTCCCAGTCTACCCAGCCTCTCCTTCTAACTCAAACCATCAAGTCCCGGTAGTATCCTAATAAATCTTTTCTGCACTCTTTCTAGTTTAATAAGATCCTTTCTGTAATAGGGTGACCAGAACTGTACACAGTACTCCAAGTGTGGCCTTACCAACTTCAACAAGACGTCCCAACTCCTGTATTCAATGTTCTGACCAATGAAACCAAGCATACTGAGCGAGTATTGCATTGTTGCGGCTGCCATCCATTGTCATGTTAAAACCAACATCAGTAAAGAAAATTGAGGAGTTCTCCTGTTATCTGGCTAACCCCACCAACTCTAATTGTCAAGCCATTCAATGATGGATGTTGCTATATGTGAAAGAGCTGCCTTGTTTCCTTATATATTAGTGACTACATAAGATGTACCCAAAGCACTTTGAAATGCTTCTGAGAGATAGACTTCCCTTGAGTTGGAATGACCCAGGGGCATTTTAACAATTGCAGTCGGGCCCCGTTTCCAGGATTCTTGACCCCATCCCCAGGATTTCCAAGTTTTAGGAGTGACTTTTAAGAGTGGGGGCTGGTTTGGGTCAACGATCCACACCCAACACTCCTGATCTGGTGGGCTCCATTGCGGAGACAGGCATGATCTACTCCTCCCCAATTTTCATGGAGTAGGGCCAACTCTTAAAAGATTCATGGCTCACAGCTCCTCAGAGGTCTGGTGAATCAGAGTCTACATGAGGTAAACTTTGAATTGAAAGCTAAGATCCAGAATTCCTCCTGATACTCCCCCCCCCCCCCCCCCCCAGTCTATGCCCCCCTACCCTCCCTCCATGACCTCTCATAGGGGACATTGGAAGTAGGTGGGGGAATATCCTGGTCTGTGGGGAGGGGCATGGTATGGGATAGAAATGGCATAGGGAGTTGTGTGTGTGGGATGGGGGTAGGGGCAGGGGTGGTGGTGGAGGGGGATGGGTGAGGGCTAGAACTCCCTACCTTTTCATTGTAACTGGGATAAAGTTCCACAGCATTGTGACAGGCCTTTTTAAGTAGCTCACCTCTGCAGTCAACAGCCCCTATGGCTGCCTCTAACCTCTGTCCCAGATCAGCTGACCTGACTCCAAGGACAATCCTGTTCTTTGTGGCATTTTCTCCTGAGTGGCAGGTGGGCTGAGGTGGACAATTTCCCAACTGCCCACTATCTCTGTGATGAAAATTCAAGATGTGGAGATGCCGGCGTTGGACTGAGGTAAACACAGTAAGAAGTCTAACAGCACCAGGTTAAAGTCCAACAGGTTAAACCTGTTGGACTTTAACCTGGTGTTGTTAGACTTCTTACTATGAAAATTCAAGCCATCATTTATTTCTGATGATAGTGGTCTTGGTGCAGTTGTGAAATATGCCAGGTAGCCAGGGATTTGAAAGCTTGTCGTTTGCCTGAAAATGTTGTGCAGTCCATTGCAAACAGTAAAGATTGGATGAAATATTAATCTCGGGCAGGGAGATATTAAAATGCTTTGATTGCAGTTGTTTTCACTTTGAGCCCTTTGGTGCGAGTGCCGTGAAACGTTGTAGGTTAGTACTTCAAAGTGAGACAACAAAGAACAAAGAAAATTACAGCACAGGAACAGGCTCTTCAGCCCTCCAAGCCTGCACCGACCATGTTTCCCAACTGAACTAAAACCCCCTACCCTTCCGGGGACCATATCGCTCCATTCTCGTCCTAATCATGTATTTGTCAAGACGCACCTTAAAAGTCACCATCGTATCTGCTTCCACTACCTTCCCCAGCAGCGAGTTCCAGGCACCCATCACCCTCTGTGTATAAACTTGCCTTGTACATCTCATTTAAACCTTGCCCCTCACGCCTTAAACCTATGCCCCCTAGTAATTGACTCTTCCACCCTGGGAAAAAGCTTCTGACTATCCACTCTGTTCATGCTCCTCATTATCTTGTAGACTTCCAAAGCTGGTTGGCTACTGAGGTGACTCCCACAAACATAAGCCTGAATACTGCCAGTGAAACCCATCACAAACTCACAAAATAAATCAAATGAAGCTCAGGTATTTATGTCAAATAAAAACTTCAAACTATCAATTTCTTTTATAAATGTTTCACTCCAAGTCAGTAGCTGGAACTTTGTGAACATGCATGGATCTTGCTCCAGTGATGTTGGCTGGACAGTATCATCATAAATGACTCACGTTTAATATTAGTACTGTACAGTTATAATGCAAAGGTGTCATTAAACTTTTACAGCTGAAGTATTCAAATTATTTTGTTCTTTTAGCTAAACATATCACGAAATTTTATTACTTTAACATGTGTGAAAAAATTGTTAAAAATAGTCTGGAGCCTTGTACCGTTATTAACAAAAAGAAAGCAAATAGATTTGGCCGTCTCTCTGTTCCGAGAGAGGGAGAGGTTTTGCCAAAAATGTTCTTTCTTGTAATACTTCCTAACAGTAGTTGTCTTATATGCTTCTAGTGAGTAGATAAACCATTGTACAAATAATGTTGACAACTTCTAGGTTAAAATAGGAAACTGCTGGTGAAGATTATGAAAAAGAGAAATCTTGCATCTGTATTGTCATAGCCTCAAAATGTCCCAACATGCTTTCCAGTCAATTAAATACTTTTGAAGAATGATTGTAGTGAAAGAAACATGAATCAACTTGTGCACAGCAAGCTCACACGGACAGCAATGTGATAATGACCAAGAATCTGTTTTAATGATGTCCGCTGAGGGATGAATATTGGCAGGAGAAGGGGTTAACTCCCTTCTCTTTGAAATAGTTCAATGGGAAATTTTATGTCCACTTGGGAGAGCGAATGGTGCCTTGGTTTAATGTCTCATCCAAATTGCGCCAACTCTGACAGTGTAATACCCCCCACCTCTAACTACACCGGAGTGTCAGCCTAAACTGTTGTGCTCAGTGCTGCTGGAGGGGGATGTACCCATTGAGTCACAGTTGACACTTCCATGCAAGAAATCAATAATGCATTTTAATAACTAAAACTGGAAACTGTGGTTCTTATTATAATTATACACTTTGTCATCTTTACGGCCTTGGAGGTAATATTTCATCTTTTCATGTGAAAACTTGTTCAAATTTGCTTTACTGAGCTCTTAAGGCTCATGTGTATCTCGAACACATGATTTTTCAGCATTTTTAATGCAGCCCATAGCCATCATTTAATGAAAGCATTAGGTCAGAAAATAGTCTATGTTCTGTTGCCCACAGATATCATTGATTTAAGGCCATTGTCTGCTGATGTGAATTATTGGGTAATAGTCAAAACCATTTTCTCACACATGATAGCTCTTCAACATTTGAATCCAAAGGTGAAGTGTAATACAGTAATGTGATGTTATCCTGAGGGCTGAGCAAGCTAACCTCAGTTTGTTTTCACGTCCGCTTGGATTGTGCTCAGCCCATTCATCACTAACTCCAATGCAAACCACTAAAATTGCAACGTCAGTAATATGGAAAGTCTAAACTCAGCTCTTTGTATTGGATGTGTTAGGTTTTCTTGTTGATCAGAGTATTTTGTCAGAGTTCATTAAGCATCAGCGAGGACTCAGCACTATCTTGAACCAGCTTCAAAGTAAATAAGATCCATTTTCCGGCCTGGCACGGCGATTAATCCTGGTTCTTCTCCACAGTAAATGAAGATATGCAGACCATCCAAAAGTAGCTGGTAATTTGTTTAAATTATAACCACTGTGCAACTTGTGAACCACCAGTATAGAAATATAGAGGGATATGGACCAAGTAAGGACAGAAGGTTTTTCTTTTAGTTTATTGAGGGCATCATGATCGGCACGGGCTTGGAAGGCCAAAGGGCCTGTTCCTGTGCTGTACCTTTCTTTGTTCATTGTTCTAAATACAGGACTGCATTTTATAAGCCCCTTCAAGACAGGCTGGCACAAGGGAAGCCTGGCAAAATGCAAAGGCAAAAGCCAAATACTGTGAATGCTGGAAATCTGAAATAAAAACAAAATAAAACCCAGGAAATTCTCAGTAGCTCAGGCAGAATCTGTGGAAAGAGAGTAAATGGCCAGAACTTTACCGCCCCGTCCGTCATGAGAATCGGAGTGGACGAGGGATGGACAAGGGGAAGGTCTGTTGACCTCAGGAAGGATTTTACAGTTTCGGGATGAGCGAAGCCTCAAACTCCTGCCCAAAGTTTCAGGTCGATGACTTTTCATCAGAACAATGCTGAACCTGATATCTTCCTGCTGTCATGCCATTTTGTCAGCGGTGGGAAAGTTGGCAGATTGGCCGCCCATTGTCTGATCTGTTCTGGGGCTGTCAATCAGAGCAGATCAAAATGGCCGGCTTTACCTGCTGCTCATACAGGGTTCCAAAGAGAATCTCCCGAGTAAAGCTGATATCTCCTGGCAGTCAGTGGACTTCAAAGGGATATTCTCACACCTGGGGCTTGTAAGAGAGAAAGGGCAATCCCTTCCGCAGAATGGTGTGCTCCTGTGATTTTGAAGGCCTCCAGGTGTCTAAGAGGCACAGATAATAAAGTGACCAGGCCACCTCAAAGGTTTCAATTACACAAACAAGAATGAAAATTCTGACCTGAAAGTTTCTTGAGATCACCATGCTGAGAGTGATCTCCACCTTTCCTAGGGTTAGAAGGAGCAGTCTAACCACGAGAACATAAGAACATAAGAAATAGGAGCAGGAGTAGGCCATTTAGCCCCTCGAGCCTGCCCCGCCATTCAATAAGATCATGGCTGATCTGAAGTGAATCAGTTCCACTTACCCGCCTGCTCCCCATAACCCTTAATTCCCCTACCGATCAGAAATCCATCTATCCGTGACTTAAACATATTCAACGAGGTAGCCTCCACCACTTCAGTGGGCAGAGAATTCCAGAGATTCACCACCCTCTGAGAGAAGAAGTTCCTCCTCAACTCTGTCCTAAACTGACCCCCCTTTATTTTGAGGCTGTGCCCTCTCGTTCCAAGAACCCCCATCCCGGGGGAGAGTCCCGAGGTCAACCCCTTCCCCCAGCTCAAACCCACTCAGCCCCCCCTAGGTCCCTTGAGGGACCCCCCCTCTGCAGTATAACAGTGGCAGAGGGGCACATGAACAAAGCATTTACCTCCTTAACCCCCTCGGAGTTCAACGCACCAAGTCAGGGTGTCAGAGCCAGGGACAATGCAGGTTTGGCATTGCGAAGGGGTGAGGCCTGAAGGGCAGCCTGATGGGACCCTATCTCGTAGTGTCTCTCTTGTGGGAAAGGCGGGAGTTGAATCATCTTCATGCCAGCGTGGTTGAGGATAGCCCGTTCTTTTAGTGGTGTGGGGGATCTTGCCCCGCCGTGCTAAGGTATTGGGAATGTACCCCTTGTCAAAGGGGGGAGGGGGGGGGCATGTCCGTGGTGGGGCGGGGGCCCATCTCTGAGCACTGAGATCAGAGCATCCTTTAAAAACGGCACCCCGATCTCCATGAAGCCGTGCTAGCTGATGGTTTTACACTATGCATATTTTTAAGCACCAAAGGTGGCTGAACCCCATCCGGCAGGCACTGCTATTGTCAGCAGGAAACACGCCCACTGGCCGGAGCACTTAAGAGTGCAAACTGGAGAATAGCGCCTGTTATCACAATTAAGTTTGAATTATATTTGTCTTGTTCTTTCAGTGTATTTGCTGTGGAATGGTCAGGAACTGAAGCCTGCAGCCATACTAAGCCCATAAACATCCCCCCTGCCTTCTGTAGAACAATGTTTGGCAACTCCAATGATAAGCTTGGTGTATTCAGCATTTCTTTATTGTCATTCAGGTTCATTTATTTTCTTCCCCAAACTGTGATAGTGTACTAAAGAGTCGATATCAGCATCACTTGTTTGTGGTGGATATGGATTTGCTGCAATCATATAACAAGTTCCTGACTGGATAGGATATCCAAAATTATATCGAGGTATGTTATTAGTTAGCTGGGTTGATGATGGTTAAAAGGTTATCAACCAAGATTTCCTGGAACAATGTCTATTTGCCTCAGTCAAGAATCACGTAAGTGAGTCACGTAAGTAATACTTGGAAGGCCAAAAATGAATTAAAAAACACTTGATAATTTTTCAAAGCATTTTATTGATTTATATGAAGATTAGACAACTGTCTTGGCACCAGGTCTATATACATTCAGAGCTTTCAATAATGAAGTAGAAGAAATATTACAAATATGATTTTACTTGAACAATATCATAAGGATACACACAAAATTTTGTTTCTATATACAAAAGTAAATTGTACAAAGAAATTTCTTAAAACTAATATTTTCATTCAACCATTAATAAGTTAGTTATAGTTACAAAAAGTGGGAATTATGGAGACATATCCATCTATTGCTTTAGATCTCACTGATTGCTGTTGAAAGCTGATGGAGAAACTGTCAAATTTAGGAAGCTGCCCTAATCTTCTGAATTAGTCCACTCAGCACTTTAAGTTGATACTATAGGATTTTCCGGCCACGCCTGCCTCAAGACCGGAAAATCCAGTCCGAGGTAAACGAATGCATGGTCCGTGTCCCATCTGCTCTGATTCCCGTGGCTGGTGGAATGAGAAAATTCATTTTGTGTGTGTGAAACAGTCACCCAGCATTGATTTTCTGCCAAATTGACCAATTAGTGGTGAGAAGGTAGCCTCACCATCCAATTTAAGGATAGTAAGCTGGCTCTTTTTTTGAATTCATTCATGGGACATGGGTGTTGCTGGTTGGCCAGCATTTATTGCCCATCCCTAGTTGCCCAAGGGCAGTTGAAAGTCCATCACATTGCTGTGCCTCTGGAGTCACATGTAGGCCTGACTAAGTAAGAACGGCAGATTTCCTTCCCTAAAGGACATTAGTGAACCAGGTGGATTTTCCAACAATCGACAATGGTTTCATGGTCATCAGTAGATTCTTAATTTCAGATAATTTTTACTGAATTCAAAATCCACCCCCTGCCATGGGGGGATTTGAATCCAGGTCCCCAGAACATTGCTGAGTTTCTGGATTAATAGTTGGGCGATAATACCACTAGGCTATCGCCTCCCCATAAAGCCAGAAGGCCAATACGAAAGCTTCCAGCTCAGAAAGACCAGTAATTCAGGTGAGAATGAGAGAACAAGAAAGAGGGCATCTTGAGGTGCCCTCTCTGCAACTTTTTAAAAAATTAAATTAAAAAATATTTTCAGTCGCTTGGCCATGATGGTGAAGGGAGGATACCTATAACTGTGGTCAGATAGATGAGGAAGGTCTCAAAGAATGGTTGCCTGGAGTGACTCCAGGAAGCCCCTATACCCGATGCCTCGGGGGGCCCACTGCCCAACTGGAAAATTGGCATCAGCCTGACAATAGGCCTTAAAAGGCCTGCAACTCCCCTTAATTGGCTAGCTGCTGCTGGCAAGTGGGTAGCTCTACAGACCACCACTTTCTCCAGGGCAATTAGGGATGGGCAATATATGCTGGGCTAGCCAGTAAAGCCCACATCCCTTGAATGAACAAAAATGCCCCTCATCCTGCCCCAATGGGTGGGAATTTCCGGTCTCGCTCATCCCGAAACTGTAAAATCCCACCTGAGGTCAACAGGCCTTTCCATGATCTGCCCCTCGCCTGCTCCGATTCCTGTGGCGAGCAGGACGGTAAAATTCTGGCATATGTGTGGGTGAGGACTCAGCCATTAGCTGCACGTAAAGCTTGTTTCCAGTTCTCCTAATATAATGAATATCATGTATAAAGTTTAAAAAATAATAACCAGTAGTACGAACTAGTCAGGGAACTCCCAGTTTGGCAGTGTTGTCATTATGCGTAGTAATAGGAAAATAAAACCACAATTAACCCACTGCATTTTAATGGAGTGCCAGTATGATATCTTTAATTCATTGCCCTGCAATTTGTGTTACCAGTGACAGAATTGTATGCACCTGAACTTTACCGTTGCGTTAAATAACAAAAAAAATGCCCTTTTCAGACAAACATTTGGAAAGATAAATACATATATTTTCACTTCTGTGCATTTATAAGTGTAAGTAGATTTAGTATCAGAATGCCATGCAAGCAGTATTGTGTTGTAGTGAATTCTAGCAGCCTAAACAAAATGCGGAGTGTAACTGCACCAAACTGCCATGTTGAAATCTAAGAGACAACACAGCAGCAATGCTGAAAGTGTATTGAGGAAAGACTCTTCCTGGAGCTCTCAAATTGGATCCGCTGCTGTTTACGTATCATTGCACTCTACCCTGTATATGCACAACCCCTACTTTCTTCAGGCACTAGTTTGGAGCAAAGAATCATGTAATCTTACAGCTTTGGCCTACAGTGTCTCTGCCAACTCTTTGACAAAGAAACAAAACTGGTCATGCTCCTCGCTCTTCCTGTTCATTTTATGTCAGATGTGGAATAATTTATGGCTACGAAGTGGTTTTGACCTTTTGGAAAGGCTGATTGTCACTGAAGTTCTGTCCCCTGCCTGACCGTCTGTGTAAGGCATGAACAAATTTGTAAATATAACCCACAAAATGACATTTGATCATTTTAAAATACACTACCGTATTTACATTTGTTATAAATGGATGATGTAACTTGACACAAATACTGAACCTTACTGATGACTCAAAAGGATTTTAAGGCTCCGATTAGGACTCCTTTGCCTACACTTTCCGAAATTTGCATTCTTCAAAATGTCAAGTGTAGGCACTGATGACGAGGACTCAATTTTCCAAAGTACATGTTGTCGACATTCTGCTGAGGGATGTCAGTAATAGGGGGTGGAACACTTCTTACTGTTGGCAGCTGGTCTGAGCACCATTGGAACAAGGATGGCATGTCAGATGCAGCAGCGCAGCCTATTCTTTGCTCCAACAACGTGCCTAACTTCCACTACTCTCACCACACCAGACTGACCGTTTGATTTCTCCCACCTTTGTGGGAGCACCTTTGTGCTCTTTCTAGATGTGATTGTCAATTGGCGCTGAATAGGGTGGCTTTTGGCTATGGACGATCAATCCATTAAATTTTAAGGGTGCAAAGCATACAGGGAGAATGACAAATCTACCGCAATGTTAGTTGCATTTTATTGGAATAAAAATCAGTATGCGCGTCAAAAGCATTAGCACCGCTACAATAAAAGCAATGGACAGAGAGGTGCCGTGATACATAAATATAATGCAAGTCAGTGGTCATGTGCTGTGAGATACAGCTTGCAGATACTGCAGTGTAGAGTTGGACTGTCTCAGCTGAGAACTGAAGCCCCATGAGAAAACAATGAACTATGTTTATGAGGTAGTGAGACTACAGGGGAATACTGGCAACAGAAATGTAGAATGGACAGTACAATCTTTGATCCTGTAACATGACTTGGAAATTCCATTTAATTGATATATATATAGATACATATATATATAAATTATACAATAACTTACAACACCTTTACTTCCTGCAATTATTATTTTTAAATAGGTGGTGATTTTCTTTTTTGCGGAACAGTTCCAGTCCACTTCTCTGAGATGTATTGATATGAAAATGCAGACAGAGTGATATTTTCTTCACACCATTTCACAGTGAATTTTTGTGAATGAGTGATCCACCGCTGTAGCCTATCACAGGTCGTAATATGCAGCTCTGACACTTCAAGCTTATTATCCTCGCCCAACGGGAAGCTACAATATAGAAAAGTGTAACAGGAATCTTAAGTATTATGCAAACACAGACGGTAACATGAATGATGATTGATATGTTAACACAGACTAAGCCATCGGGAAAGTATTGGGATAGCTGAATGATGTTATAAAGGGGCCAGATGTTACTTTTAATTAACTGGAAGGTGCTTCTGGCACCAGTACAGGGGCTGACTGTAAAATCAGGTGGAGCTCCAGATGAGTCGATTTTAAACCTGTTAATCGGGCACAGCTGGCTGCAAAATGTGCTCTCAGATATTTCTTCACTGGGATGGAGTGGAGCTAGGAGCAATCCCCTTGAGTGGCCGCACGCATCCTAAAGACTGGATCATGACACCTACTCGGTCACTGTGATCCACAAGGAATGATGTACGCTGAGGGCGGGATTTTTGACCTCTCCTATTGGCGGGATCTTCCGGTCCCTTCGCGGCAGCTTCCCTGCCAAAGAGGTGGGCGAGCCACACAAAAGTTCACAGACTGCGGCGAGACTGGAAGATCCCCCACCAACAGCCAATGGCCTGCTGTGGGAAAATCCGCAGCCGGGGGGGGGGGGGGGGGGAGGGGGGCGGGGAGGGGCGGCAGCGGGGTGGGGGGCGAATCCGGTCTAAAGTTCTACTTTATAACATAATTCAATGTTGTTGAAATGTTTATTTTATTCCTGATTAACTTGGTGTGGATGGGCTGATTGGCACAGGTCAGTATCTAACTAATGAGCCAATGGGAATAGTGGAGGAAAGTCTCTTAACACACTTCACCTTGTGCTGTTAATACATTGCTCGGTTTGGGCCAGGGGCTGGGTTTTGGGGTTACTGAGTAGATGTGCAGGTTATTGGCATAAACCAACCTCCTGATACTCAATTTTTAAAAATTATTTCTTAGGAAGTGAGCTTCACTGCCATGGCCACCACTTGATGCCCATTACACCTTTGAGAAGAGGGTGATGAGCCACCTTATTACCAAATGTACTAAGTACATAGCTTATAAAATCTGCTGCAAGAGCAAAACTAGTTATCCCATGCAAGGTATTCTGGGTAAAGGTTCACTGAACACTAGTTCGGAGGCTAATAAATGTTGCAGGCTTGCTCGTCACATTTACTTGGAATGCTGATATAAACGGAAATCTGATTGCATGTCATCGAGTCATAGAGGTTTACAGCATGGAAACAGGCCCTTTGGCCCAACTTGTCCATGCCGCCCTTTTTTAAAAAAAACCCCTAAGCTAATCCCAATTGTTCGCATTTGGCCCATATCCCTCTATACCCATCGTACCCATGTAACTATGTAAATGCTTTTGAAAAGATAAAATTGTACCCGCCTCTACTACTACCTCTGGCAGCTTGTTCCAGACACTCACCACCCTCTGTGTGAAAAAATTGCCCCTCTGGACACTTTTGTATCTCTCCCCTCTCACCTTAAACCTATGCCCTCTAGTTTTAGACTCCCCTACCTTTGAGAAAAGATATTGGCTATCTACCTTGTCTATGCCCCTCATTATTTTATAGACCTCTATAAGGTCACCCCTCAGCCTCCTACGCTCCAGAGAGAAAAGTCCCAGTCTATTCAGCCTCTCCTTATAACTCAATCCATCAAGTCCTGGTAGCATCCTAGTAAATCTTTTCTGATAGTTGGTCACTATCTTTATGCAGCAACATTACACAAATTGTGATTTCAGTTGGTTTGGCATCACTTTAGCTGCTGTTCCCATAGGATGATGTAGCACAGAATGATTCAACACATTCATGCCAGTGCTGGCTCTTTGGTAGAACTATTGGAACAATTTGGGGTGGCACAATGGTTAGCACTGCTGCCTCATAGCGCCACGGACCTGGGTTTGATTCCTGGCTTGGGTCACTGTGCGGAGTTTGCACATTTTCCCCGTGTCTGCATGGGTTTTCCCTGGGTGCTCTGGTTTCCTCCCATAGTCCAAAGATGTACAGGTTAGGTTGGCTGGCCATGTTAAATTGCCCGTTAAGTGTCAGGGGAATTAACAGGGTAAATATTTGGGGTTATGGGGATAGGGTGGGAGTGTTGTTGGTGTAGGCTCGGTGGGCCGAATGGCCTCATTCCACTCTCCTGTTCTTTCCTCCAATCCTGCAAATTTATGCCCTTCAAAATTCCTTTCTTCAAATTATTATTAAATCCGCCTCCATTATTCATTCCGATAGTACACTCCAGATTATAACAACTCGCTGTTTTCATTTTTCCCCCCTCGTGTCACCCGTCAATTGCTTTAAAATATAGATGAACTTCCAATGCAGTCTCAAAGCATACACTCCCGAAAGGTCCACGTGAAAATTGCTCAAATCTTAGTCATTAACACAGAAAAAGGAAGTAATTTCCCAAGGAAATGAATGAATCAAAATACCAACCCACTTGTAACGCTTCACTGCTGGTAATAAATATTTGCAGCGCTGCTGTGATTTTCTTAATTGTGCATTTAGTAATGATTAACTGCAATTTTCAGTAAAAGGATGAAAGTGGATTTCTTAATCATGGTGACAAAATTTTGCATGTAGAATCATAGAAATAGAAACCCTACAGTGCAGAAGGAGGCCATTCGGCCCAACGAGTCTGCACCGACCACAATCCCACCCAGCCCTACCCCCACATATTTACCCGCTAATCCCTCTAACCTACGCATTTTAGGATTCTAAGGGGCAATTTTTAACCTGGCCAATCAACCTAACCCGCACATCTTTGGACTGTGGGAGGAAACCGGAGCACCCAGAGGAAACCCACGCAGACATGAGGAGAATGTGCAAACTCCACACAGACAGTGACCCAAGCCGGGAATCGAACCCGGGACCCTGGAGCTGTGAAACAGCAGTGCTAACCACTGTGCCATCGTGCCGCCGTGTAACAAAAACAATGGCTATATTTTTATTGCTTCATAAAAAATTTAAGCAGCACCAAGTTTTAAATTGTATTTAAACTCCCAACAAGGTAGTAACTTTGCCTATCGGTTTAGTCAGAGTTGCTTTGACAAGCTTTCTGTTCTGGCAGCCATTAATGGTAAATTCTCTGCAAAGGATACTTAGGGTGGCACAGTGGCTAGCTGTTGCCTCACAGCGCCAGGGACCCGGGTTCGATTCCCGGCATGGATCACTGTGCAGAGTTTGCACGTTTCCCCCATGTCTGCGTGGGTTTCCTCTGGGTGCTCTGGTTACCTCCCACAGTCTGAAAGACATGCTGGTTAGGTTCATTGGCAATGCTAAATTCTCCCTCAGTGTACCCGAACAAGCGCCAGAGTGTGGCGACGAGGGGATTTTCACAGTAACTTCATTGCAGTGTTAATGTAAGCCTATTTATGACACTAATAAATAAACTTAAACTTAATCATCTGGAGCATGATTCTTTTTTCAACAGATTAACATTAAAACAATCAAAATATTTTCCAACTCTCTATTCAAGTCAGTGAACCATTTTGGGATCTGTTTCTGGGTTACTCTCAGTCCTTCTGTATTACATCCAACTGGCTGCTCTTCATTGGTGAGCGTAATCAGTGAAAAGAGTGTTGCACAGACATGGACAAAAGAGACACCCAAGTAACATACAAAGTGAGGTGGAATAAATGGGACCACTAAAAATTGCTGTAAATCACAGTGCTGTTTGTGAAACCCCAAACATTTAACAGATTGATGCAATGGAGATTCCATTTAAAACTCAGTTAAACCGAAAACAATCTTTCATTAGTTAACCTCCAGCTTTACCTTTCTGGCACAGGCTAATCCCATGTATCCTCTCCTGCAGGCGCACACATTCGGCCTGATGCACTTGCTTCCATACAAACATTTCTGCTCACAGATCGCTGGAAATGTAATCAGAGACAAATATGAAGCCAAACTTCCACCTGTGAGATGGTTACTTACATAATTAGATCAGAAGACTTCTTTCAATTCATTCGTGGGACATGGGCGTCGCTGGCTAGCCAGCATTTATTGCCCATCTCTAGACATGGAATAACATATTCTACTAACATACAACACACCTCTGTAATTAGTGCAGCACTCACAAAAGAGAACATGGCAAATAATCTATCTCATGCCTGGGGCACTTTAACTGACTGTAATGTTTCTGTCATGGCTTGGTTGAGTGGCAAAAACTCAGTCTGCAAGTACAACAGGTGATCAAGAAGGCAAATGGGATGTTGGCATTTATCGCGAGGGGGATAGAATATAAAAGCAGAGAAGTCTTGTTGCAACTGTACAAGGCATTGGTGAGGCCGCAGCTGGAGTACTGTGTGCAGTTTTGGTCCCCTTACTTGCGAAAGGATATATTGGCCTTGGAGGGAGTGCAGAGAAGGTTCACCGGGTTGATACCGGAGATGAGGGGTGTAGATTGTGAGGAGAGATTGAGCAGATTAGGTTTGTACTCGGAGTTTAGAAGGCTGAGGGGTGATCTTATAGAGGCATATAAGATAATGAAGGGGCTGGATAGGGTAGAAGTGGAGAGATTCTTTCCATTTAGAAAGGAAACCAGAACTAGAGGGCACAGCCTCAAAATAAAGGGGGGTCAGTTTAGGACAGAGTTGAGGAGGAACTTCTTCTCTCAGAGGGTGGTGAATCTCTGGAATTCTCTGCCCACTGAAGTGGTGGAGGCTACCTCGTTGAATATGTTTAAGTCACGGATAGATGGATTTCTGATCGATAAGGGAATTAAGGGTTATGGGGAGCAGGCGGGTAAGTGGAACTGATTCACTTCAGATCAGCCATGATCTTATTGAATGGCGGGGCAGGCTTGAGGGGCTAGATGGCCTACTCCTGCTCCTATTTCTTATGTTCTTATGCTCTTATGGTTGAGGTCAACTGACAAACTGTTTTTTTAAGTATAAGCTTTTATATATTTGATTGTTAATTTTATGGAGCAATTGGGGCATGTGGCTTCATCATCTCAGGCACAGAATTAATTGGACATCCATGTTGCTGCTCCATTGTCACCCTGCTTATATCAGATGCAGTTCTGCAAGCCTAGAGTGAAGTGGCTTTTGCTTCCCTAACAGGATCTGTGCTTCCATTTAAAATTAAAATTCCTGGCACTTTTCCTCCTATTTATTTTTGCTAGTACTGACCAAAGAAACCCAGGAATAAAACATGAAGCGGGGTGGAGGGGTGGTCCCATCCCGTCCCCGATGGGAATCATAGTGGGGTTGGGGGGGGGGGGGCGGGGGGAAGGGGGGAGGACCATGGGCCATTCAAAGGTCCATTGACCTCGGGCAGGATTTTCTGGCTTTCAGGCGAACACGGCTGGAAAGTCCTGCCTAAAATGTTCTTTATAACAAGTTGTATGTGTGCAGCAGTGCAGCGGCATTTTAGTGAGGTGAGGTTTGGGTATCATTCTGCAAGGCTGTGTTGTTCTCCAACTGTTTTCAAAATAGTTCAAGACTTGGGCTGGAGAGAAGTGAATCAAGTCCTGTGCCAGTATTTGATTGCGCACCTCTTTCACCTCCCCATCCCCTACTCGGGTAAAAGAGGCAATATAATGCAGAGAGGGTGGCACGGTGGCACAGTGGTTAGCACTGCTGCCTCACAGCGCCAGGGACTCAATTCCCGGCTTAGCTCACTGTTTGTGTGGAGTCTGCACGTCCTCCCTTTGTCTGTGTGGGTTTCCTCCGGGTGCTCCGGTTTCCTCCCACAATCTGAAAGACATGCTGGTTAGGAGTATTAGCCATGCTAAATTCTCCTTCAGTGTACCCGAACAGACGCCAGAGTGTGGCGACTAGGGGATTTTCACAGTAATTTCAGTGTAGTGTTAATGCAAGTCTACTTTGACTAATAAATAAATAACAAATAAATAATATTTGTGACTTTGTTACATCGGTAAAGTTCACAATTGTTGCATGTTTTAATAAGTCCCTTAAAAATAATGGAACACTTAGACAATAATGGAAGCTCACTGTGAGAGCAGCTCAATGATTTTCATGTTGAAAGCTATGTCAAATAAGCAGAATATGTCAGAAGAAATTTATTGGAAGTCCCAAAGAAGTATTTTTAGAAAATACTGCAGCTCCAGATCTGGAGGAACAATTGATTTACAAAAATATTTACAGCATAAGGCCAGGCCATTTGCCCAACAGATCTGCTGTTGTTTATATACCACACATACCTTCTTCCTCTTTAAATTGGATAAATATTTCAAATGCAGAAAGAATCATTACAACCAGTATAATTAGTTTCGAAATACTTGGGCAAAGTGCCTGTTCAGCCAAGATGGACTGAATGACCTCCGTCTGTGCTGCAACCTTAGAATCATAGAATCCCTACAGTGCAGAAAGAGGCTATTCGGCCTATCAACTCTGCACTGACCCTGTGAAAGAGCATCGCACCCAGGCCCTCCCCTCCGCCCTATTCCCTGTAACCCCGCGCATTTACCATGGCTAATCCACCTAACCTACGCATCTTTGGACACTAAGAGGCAATTATCATGGCCAATCCACCTAATCTACACACCTTTGAGCACTAAGAGGCAATTATCATGGCCAATCCACCTAATCTACTCATCTTTGGACACGAAGAGGCAATTTAGCATGGCCAATCCTCCTAACCTGCCCGTCTTTGGACTTCTATGATTTTATAAGTTAGACAGACTCTGGTCCACAAACACGACACAGAGACAGAAGGGGTTAGGCAACCTCTTATTCATAGTAACTGCAGGGTTTATAAAGTTCAGGTAGCTAACTTTCCACATTGAGGTTAATTTTTTTCACATCACAATGAGGTTGAAAATTGACATGTTAAGGTCAAATACATAAAAACAAGGTGACACTAGAATTACATTGACTGTTGTCTAACTTCAGTTACTTACGGTTTTGACACAGCATTCCTCCCCAGCCAGGTTTACAGTGACAGGTACTTGGTCCCACACATTCTCCATCATTCTGGCATTTTTGCAAACAAATTGCTGGGTGAACAAAAAATGATTGAAAATTTATTCATTAAAAGGAGTAACTCTGGAGATGAACCCGGTGAATATGGTGAAATCAAACCTTGAAGCTAAAAAGTTGTTATTGAGAATCTCTACCTTTTTCAATGGCGTTGAGAAAATTGATGGCTGACTTGAGAAAGGTCTTCAAGGTAATGATAAGTTATGTATAGGATCATTGAATCCCTACAGTGCAGCAGAGACCATTTGGCCCATCGATTCTGCACCGACTTTCTGACAGAGTATCTTACCCAGGCCCTCTCCCCCATCCTACCCCTGTAGTCTCACACAGTTCCCATGGCTAATCCACCTAACCTACACATCTTGGGACACTAAGGGACAATTTAGCATGGACAATCCACCTAATCTGCAAATCGTTGGACTGTGGGAGGAAACCGGAGCACCCGGAGGAAATCCACACAGACACAGGGAGAACGTGCAAACTCCACACAAATAGTCACCCAAGGCTGGGATCGAACCCGGGTCCCTGGAGCTGTTAGGCAGCAGTGCTAACCACTGCGCCACTGTGCCACTACACCGTACCCCTAGGGCTGCACTATATCCACTTGTTGGCGAGAATATACTGACAGCTGAAAATTTCAAGAAAGTCACTAAAAGAATTTGAGAGAACATTAAAGGAAGTTTGTTTGCACATTTTAAGATACGGAATTCGCTGCTGCAAAACAGTTATGAAAGCAAGATTTTAAGTAGTGAATTTGAAAAAGAAGTATTCTAAATGAAATGCAGAGTGAGCAAATTAGTTGGATTATACTAGTTGGCTCACTGAACAGAAATAAATTGGTGCAAGTTGGATGGACCTCTCTGTAGTTGCCAAATTATTAGATTTTATCAGTTTCTACAAATACAATTGCAGTATTTGAAAATCAGAATCAAATTAATCAACTTCCATGTTATTTACACTCCTACCCATTCCAGGGTGCACTTACGTTGATTACATCGCTGCCCCTTCCACCCTGATGGACAGTCACATATATCCGGGCTCGCACATTTGCCTCCATTCATGCACACTGGCTCACAGACACCTGCACAGAGGAGAATGTGGACAAATACTTCAAATTACAAAAGAGCATCTGCCTCCCAGCGCAATCCTTGGTGCTGCTAGTCCTTCCAGATCGCTCACATTTCCCCGTGATTGGATACTCAGTTGTCTATCCCGTATTGGGTAACAAACTTTTTTTAAAAACCCAGCAAACACAAGGCTGATCAACGGAACATCAAAAAGAAACTTTATTAAGTGATTCCTTTGGAGTGACGCTTCAGGCTTCATTTAATCTTTGTTCCGAAATAGGTAGGAGTTTCATAATAATTTTTAAAAGAAGCTGCAATATCATAACATCCCTTGCATTATTTCCAGGTCTGAAAAGAGTATATTACTTGGTTGCAATGATGCCCATATAATGAATGTCTCAAATTGCTAGGTTCAGACCTAGTTATGAAAAATTTAAGTACCTCGTAAAAATGCTCTGTAGTTTTAAGGTCATTTCTGCATTTTTCTTCTGATTCAAACCCTGATTTTATGAGCCGGAATGATAATTGATCTGCTGCTGCTTTTGTACTTTCTGTTCAATACTGACAATTCCTCCAGCTAATTTCCATCTGAAGATTGAGCTGTCTATACCTTGATTTGGCAGATGATGAATGGCTATTCTTAAGGGCAAACTATGACGGCAGACCTGATGGTCCAAGTGCAATATAACTCTTCGGTTGGATGGTCCTTCACAAATATTTCAATCAAAGTGCATTTGCCGACAGACAGACCAGAGTCTGATTGGTCATATCCACCAAGTGGCCACTGATCTATTCAAAGGAAATTATGTACCGATCATGGCAACTTGTCTTGACATGCTCCGGTCGATAAGCAAAGTCAGGTGTAGAGCTGTTTCATCCTCTTTCCTTGCACTGGAATTGTGATCTCAATAAGGCTCTTGCAACTTTCATGTAAAACCACAACTTAAAACACCAACAATAAAGTCTTATGCAGCACAGATTTTGTTTCTATTCATTCATGGGACATGGGCCATTGCTGGCTGGCCAGCATTTATTGCTCATCCCTAGGTTACCCTTGTTCAGAGGGCAGTTGAGCGTCAACCACATTGCTGTGGCTCTGGAGTCACATGTAGGCCAGACCAGGTAAGGACGGCAGATTTCCTTCCCTAAAGGACATTAGTGAACCAGATGGGCTTTTCCGACAATCGACAATGGTTTCATGGTCATCAGTAGAGTCTTAATTCCAGATATATTTTTTAATTGAAATCAAATTCCACCAGCTGCTGTGGCGGGATTTGAACTCAGGTCCCCAGAACATTAGCTGAGTTTCTAGATTAAGAATCTAGCGATAATACACCTCCCCGTAACCAGATGTGACCAAATGAGAGCACTGCTGATTTGCCATTACTTTTTGTGTTGTTTAAGGTTAATGCAGAAGTCCAAAGAGATTTCCGCCAGAAAGGAATCAATAATACTCAAATGCAGAGTGTTCTGGTTAGTCTTAAGGCTGAAAAAGCCAATCTAGTTCATGGTTCATGTTTAAGAATATTAATTTTAGTTTTTTGAATTAAAGTTTTAACTGTAGAAAACAGGGAGGGCATCTAGTTAGGAAACTGATAAGCAACCCTGAAATAAATGCAATTCAAACAAACCGGGAATTTATTACATTTGAAAGATTGGGCCAAGTTGACTAAAAAGGTTAACAGCTAGAAATGTACAATCATAAAATGGCAATTTGAAACTGTGCCAGTGGGCTATTGGAAACAAAGGATATTTTTCTGATGTTTTAATTTGCTACGCAGTTGTCACAGGGAGGCCCATGCTTGAGACATGGAAGGCAAGAGTCATGGGGTCAATAAAGTATTTGGAGGGTTGCATAGTGCAACGTTAATGTATCGACCTCCATGAAATCTTGTACCTTGGTGAATAGCTGGAACACTAAGTTTAAGTTTATTTATCAGTGTTACAAGTAGGCTTACATTAACGCTGCAAGGAAGTTACTTTGAAAAATCCCCTAAAGAGGATTCGCTAAAGAGAAATCGGAGGGAATTCCAGCAAATGGTGACACAGCTTTTGAGTTGGTCCCAGGAAAAGTTTAATGAACCTTAAAGATTTGGGAAATAGAAAGTAAAACGGAGTTTATAGCATAAGCCTTTATAAGCTATAGTGTTAAGAGTGCTTACTTTGTTTTAATTATTTCTGACACATAATATTTAATTTTGTTAAAAGGAAATGTGAAATCCTGTGGCATAGTTCTGTCAATTAATTACTGGATGCTGGGATTTCTCCTTTATATGTTAACCGTCCCGAACAGGATTGTAACAATCACCAGAAAGGGAGATAGTCAACACAGGAGGAGAAAATGATCCTAACCCCAAAGGCAGTGGTTCCCAAACTTTTTTCACTGGGCCGCACTTTCAGAATAAAAATTTGCTCGCGCCACACTGAATTTTTTATTGATAAGAAATACATTAAAAAACAAAAAAAAAACAACTCCCAGCAGTGCTTGATTCATAACATAGGACACAACTACTTTATAATATGGTCATGGGACATCCAGAAAGTATAAAACAATCACTTTGGAAAAATATCTAATCCATGCTTAAATGTTTCTTTGATTGTCCTTGAATCTTCCCGCCACACTTGCCATCCTCTCTCGCCGCGCCAGTGTGGCGCGCCGCACCCTTTGGGAACCACTGCCCTAAGGGAAAGGTGCTACATTAGGTAGTAAGGAAGGAATTTTAAAAATGCTTAATGTCTTTTGATACAAAAGCGATTACTTCAATTGTAATAAACAATTACGAGCAGCTCATATTTTAGTATTAGATTCACTGATGCTTTTCGATCTCTGAGATCAGAGTTTTCATCTTTTCTATGGTAAAAAAAAGCTGATTGAGTCTGGCTGTGAAAACTTGGAGCATAACAGGGGATTAGAACTCACTCTTCTGACATCTTCTTCCTGTATAGCCATCAAGACAGGAGCACACATTGTTTCTCATACAGTGACCGCCATTCTTACAGGGGGGATTGCAAACAGCTGCAAAGGAAGAGATTGGATTTTAATGTTATCAATAGGTACTTCCATTTCAATCATCTCCTTTGCTATAAAAATGCATTTCAGTCAAAGCAATATGGTTATTACTTCCACACATTTCTATTTCTCTAATGGATGGATGGATTTATTCTGCAATGCCGAATTGGACTTGCATTGTTCAAGCATGGTTTCATCATTCCTGTTGCAACTCAGGCCTTGATCTCACCAGCTCGTCCTGCCGGTTGATCGGTGTGTCAAGCAGGTAAGGTCAGGCGAGAGGCGAAAAATCAGGATTTCGCCCAGTATTTCACTCTCGCAATCTTACCAGCACAGATTTGCCAGTGAAATCAGTTTTGTGCCATTTCTGAATGGCATTCATGACATGCCAGTGGGACCGGAGGCCATTAAGCCCCATGGGCAATGCCAGCCTGGCAGACCCCACATGGTACCCTGGCACTGCCCACCTAGCACCCTGGTACTGCCTAATTAGGGAGTGGGGCCTGAGGGCGCAGCGCAGCTCCGTAGGGATAGGGAGGGAAAGAGGGAACTCTGCAGAGGGGTGGGGTTAAACAGTGGGAGCGGCGATCGGGGAGGGTTGGGATTGATCGGTGGGGGCGGCAGTCAGGGGGGTGGGGGGATGATGTCTGAGGCAGCGGTCGGGGTTGGGGGGATGATGTCCAGGGCAGCGATTGGGTGGTTCGGGGTGGGTTGGGGGAATCTCTGGGTAGCGATTCGGGGGTTGGGGGAACTTTGCAGCAGCAGTGATCAGCGGGGAGGGAAAACGGGTAATGTCCGGTGGAGGGGGTGGTGGGGGAGACTGTCACAGGGAGCAATCAGCAGCGGGTCTCGATGTCCGTGGGGCGCGAGTGACAGGAGATTGGGGTGCCCGCGCAATGGCGCCCCCTAGAGCTCAGAAGCCGGCTTCACAAGCGAAATGAGGCACCATGTCCTCCTCTATTGGTGAGAATCGCATCCTGGCACGTTTTTTAGACTAAGTGCCATAAGATTGCTTTTTTAAACTCGCCCAAAAAAACAAATCTGAAACTCTACCATTTTCTCACTCGTTCAGCACTTCATTTTTTTTCATATAATTCCGCCCTCAGAGTTGGTTTGCTTGGTGTGCTTGTTATCTTATTTTGAGATTTTCAAGGTTTGCTCTGCTAAGTAAGGGGGCTAATTTTGAAGGGTGATTTTCCTGGGTGCTTCTGAATCAGAAATAGTTCTTATAAACAGCCTCACCCTACTTCTGAAAAGGTGGAAGTAAAGTTATTCAATGAAATGTCAGCGTTTTTAATTCCCACTAGCACCGCAATATTTGCAAATGCTGCACAATAATGTTTTCTGAAAACTTGCTGATAATGAAATATAACGCTGAATAGGAAGCGGTGAAACAGGGAAGATAAGATTTTTTTATTTCTTAACAGAAACAATTTACTCGTGCTTTTCACAAGAAATGAAATGGGTCTGTAATTTGTACCTTATCGCACTGGTTTTCTTGGCTCACTGCCTCCGATATCAGCATTAGCAGGTGCTCAGAATGTGCGACTTTTAAATTGCATTCAGTGTATCTCAATTTTTTACAACCTTTTGTGCTAGTTTTAGAGACATCACTTTGGGAGCAGTCCCAATCCTCAAAGATGACTAAATCTCCATTGGGGGTTCCCACTAATTGGACTTATTTGTGTTTAAGTTTATTTATTAGTAGGCTTACATTAACATTGCAATGAAGTTGCTGTGAAAGTCCCTGAGTAACTTGTGGGACCTTCGGGGAGACTCCAAAAAATAAACTCAATCTTTTCAATGCATGGTCACTAATAATAATATTTTGAAAGTTTATAACACTTTATTTTTACAAAATAACTTATTACTCTACCCTAACCCAACTCGAAAATAGTTCTGTATTGTAATTTTCAGTCATTTCGAAGTGAGTTACTCACAGGTGGTGGATTGACACTGTGGGTGGGATTTTCACCTCAAGACCAGAAAATCACGCCCGAAGCTAACAGACCTTTGTATGGTCTGCCCCCGCCCACTATGATTCCTGTGGCTGGCGGGATGGGAAAATTCCACCCTGTGATTTTAAATGCTTATTTTTTTGTGATGTACCCATATCCATCTGTATTAACAGATTTTACCAAGTTACCAGTATATCAAGGGTTTCTTGAAATAAATGTTTTAAAACGCTGACTGCACTCGTTAGTGGCAGATTTTGCTGATATGCAAATTAATTTTGAGCGGTAACTCAGTGGGGGTTGGGGGAGGGGGGTGATGGCGATGGGACAAAGCACTTTTAAAAATGGACATAACTTGCACCTGAATCGTAGTTGTGTTGCACTTAGAAACTATCGCAGGGCATTTTAAAAACACATGTCAATTATTACAGCAAAATTCCCTTGCTCAGGAGTCTGAGCTAAACAAGACCTTGGGTCAAAAGTTTGATTTGATTTGATTTGATTTATTATTGTCACATGTATTAACATACAGTGAAAAGTATTGTTTCTTGCGCGCTATACAGACAAAGCATACCGTTCATAGAGAAAGAAACAAGAGAGTGCAGAATGCAGTGTAACAGTCATAGCTAGGTTGTAGAGAAAGATCAACTTAATGCAAGGTAAGTCCATAAGATATTGCATTAAAGCATTGTTGGAGAGTTTAAAAGAGTTAAAATAAAGTTTTAGAAGCATTGAACGAGAATAAAAGATAGAATTAGAAGGTATGCTGGGCACAGCTTGCAAGAAGTCGCCTCGTTCCGGCGCCATCAAAAGTCTAAGAATGGAATGTTTTTATTCCAACTTTAATGTTGAAAAGGAAGGTACACCAGACTACTTTTGTGCATCTCTTGGCGGTTAGATCATTTGCAGAAACCCCGTGGTTGCAGAACAGTGCATGGCGCTGAATAATATTTAAAACCCATTGGGAGAGAACTTACCATTCTGACAGTGAACCCCGTAGAAACCACGAGGACAGATACATACGTTGTGTCGTACACAGATTCCACCATTAAGACACACAGGGCTGCAAACAGCTGCACAAAATGAGGAATTAACCAGTATATTAGTGAAGGGATGCACGAGAATGTACATCGCACATTTTAAAAAGGAGAACATAATGCAAAGTTGAATCTCACAAGTGCTCTGTTTGGAGAGATATGTAAAAGTTTCAGAGGACAGCACTAATTTATGTTTACGTGAGCATAGAAATACACAGGTCCAGATTGACATTCAAATTTCCAATCTATTTACCTGTTTCACAAGAGGGTCCTGACCACCCAGCTTTACATTTGCAAACATCAGGAGATGTGCACTTGCCACCATTCTGACAGTGCCTATTGCAAACCACTGTGAATATAAAAAAAACCTCAGTTTCAATTGCATTCAACATGTCCATGGCAGGAGGAAATGAAGCACTTCACAATTTCACCAGAATAAACCTTTTCATCATCTCAAGGTGACAGAAAGAAAATATCTATCATTGTGTAGTTTTAATAGTAAGAAGTCTTACAACACTAGGTTAAAGTCCAACAGGTTTACTTGAAATTGTGAGCTTTTGGAGCGCCGCTCCTTCATCAGGTGAGTGAATCACTCAGCTGATGAAGGAGCAGCGTTCCGAAAGCTCATGATTCCAAATAAACCTGTTAGACTTTAACCTGGTGTTGTAAGACTTCTTACTGTGCCCACCCCAATCCAACACTGGCATCTCCACATATAGTTTTAATCGGTAAGAATAGAGAAATACATTTTGGAAGGAGAAAAAGCCATGAAGCCTATTCAATCGATTCCTTTTACATTCCATAGATGACTGTCTCAATTTTATCCACCCCCAGAAAATCTCTGAATACATTTTTCCCCATGTGAATCAAACAGATCAAACAATATTTCTATCAGCTGCAATCTTAGAATCATACAACGCAGAAGAGGCCCCTCAAGTCTGTACTGATGTGTGAGAAACACCTGACCTCCCACCTAATCCCATTTACCAGCACCTGGCCCATTGCCTTGAATGTTATGATGTGCCAAGAGCTCATTCAGGTTCTGTTTAAAGGATGTGAGGCAACCCGCCTCTACCACCCTCCCAGGCAGCGCACTCCAGACTGTCACCACCCTCTGGGTAATAAAGATTTTTTTCATATTCCCCCCTAAACCTCCTGCCCCTCACCTTGAACAGATGGGATTTTCCGGCCCAAGACACCGGCGACTAGGGAAAAATGGGAGAGTTGATCAGCTTTCCAAATTTTCCTGTCCCACCCGTGATGGTGGGACTGGAAAATCAAAGAACAAAGAACAGTACAGCACAGGAAACAGGCCCTTCGGCCCTCCAAGCCTGTGCCGCTTCTTGGTCCAACTAGACCAATTGTTTGTATCCCTCCATTCCCAGGCTGCTCATGTGACTATCCAGGTAAGTCTTAAACGCTGTCAGCGTGCCTGCCTCCTCCACCCTACTTGGCAGCGCATTCCAGGCCCCCACCACCCTCTGTGTAAAAAACATCCCTCTGATATCTGAGTTATACTTCGCCCCTCTCACCTTGAGCCCGTGACCCCTCGTGATCGTCACCTCCGACCTGAGAAAAAGCTTCCCACTGTTCACCCTATCTGTCCCCTTCATAATCTTGTACACCTCTATTAGATCTCCCCTCATTCTCCGTCTTTCCAGGGAGAACAACCCCAGTTTACCCAATCTCTCCTCATAGCTAAGACCCTCCATACCAGGCAACATCCTGGTAAACCTTCTCTGCACTCTCTCTAACACCTCCACGTCCTTCTGGTAGTGCGGCGACCAGAACTGGACGCAGTACTCCAAATGTGGCCTAACCAGCGTTCCATACAGCTGCATCATCAGACTCCAGCTTTTATATTCTATACCCCGTCCTATAAAGGCAAGCATACAGGATTTGTGGACTTGCACACCTAGGTCCCTCTGTGTTTCTATACTCCTGATGACTCTGCCATTTATTGTATAACTCCTCCCTACATTATTTCTTCCAAAATGCATCACTTCGCATTTATGGGTGGAAAATCCCACCCATAATTTCATGCTGATGTTAAAGAAGTAGGATAATATACTTGGGCGGAGGTGTAGTATAAAGGGTTCACAGATGGGATATGCTAGTGTATGACATAGATGATTAGTTACCACTGACGTTTGTCAGTCATGTTTGAGGCTCTTGACAGAGGTTGGAATCATGCCTAAGAGTTACGTGCCTACTCTGTAACCTGTTTCAAAGTAGTACTAATGAACAAGTGTCACATAGATCCCAGAGTATGTCTGCAATCTAAGACTCAAGTCCCATGCCTAGAGTCCAAGGCAGAAGGACCCAATCTCAAAAAAAGATCGTAGCTCAGAACAGTCCATTCCACATCATATAAAAGCGAAATATTGCAGATGCTGGAATCTGAAACAGAAAATGCTGGAAAATCTCAGCAGGTCTGACCGATCTGTGGAGAGAGAATCAAGCCAACGTTTCGAGTCAGGATGACCCTTCGTCAGAGTCTATTCCAAATATCTAGTCTGTAAATGAGTTAAGAGGATTTTCTGATCTTGCTACTGGTTTAAAATTATATTGGAATAATGACGAATATTATTCCATGTCAGCGTCACAATTTGAGTACAACATTCCTTAATAAAGCCTATCTTACATAAAATTCCCTTGCATAATGTTTTTGTTGTTCAGAATAATATCAAAGCAGGTCATTCACTTACTCGTTTCACATCTTGGTCCCACAAACCCGTAATGGCAAGAGCAGGTATTTCTGGTTATACAGGATCCACCATGTTCACATGGAGGAATACAGAGAACTGCATTTAGAAGTAAAGATCATTAGTACAATACAACATTAGTATGAACACTGACTTGTCTTACATTGTCACATATTTCATCAGTCTCATTAACTTCATCAGTGAAATAAACTAAAGCTTATAAGGTTTAAAGTTTACTTATTAGTTACAAGTAAGGCTTACATTAACACTGCAATGAAGTTACTGTGAAATTCCCCTGGTCGCCACACTCTGGCGCCTGTTCGGGTCAATGCACCTAACCAGCACATCTTGCAGACTGTGGGAGGAAACCCAGGCAGACACGAGGAGAACGTGCAAACTCCACACAGACAATGATCCAAGCCAAAAACTAGAACAGATGTTGGATCTTTGAAGATATTTTTGATACCAGTTGAAATATCTATTTTCAGTCATTATTAAGGGAATCAATTGGAGGAAAACAGGGAAACATACATAGAAACATAGAAGATAGGAGGAGGCCATTCGGCCCTTCGAGCCTGCTCTGCCATTCATCACAATCATGGCTGATCGTCCAACTCAACAGCCTAATCCTGCTTTGCTGCCTAGCCTAATCCTGCTAGCGACAAAAGATTTTTTCACTAATAATCTCAATGGATTTTGTTATTTTCAGCTGAAGGGAGTACAATATCTCCCTCCACCACTGGGGGAACACACAAGCAGCAGAGTGTACCATTGACAAGATCCACTGCTGCAACTTGCCAAATTTCCTTCAACTGGATCTTTGAAACCCGCAAGCTCTACCTCCTGGAAGGACAAGGGCAGCAGGTGCAATGGGAACATCGTTACCTCCAGGTTCTCTTCAAAGTTACTTAGCACCCTGGCTTGGAACTATCTCACTGTTCTTTCACTATTGCTCAGTCAAAATCCTGGAACTTCCTCCAGAATAGCACATTGGGTATGTCTAGCCCATATGGATAGCAGCAGTTCAAGAAGCAGCCGCCACCATCTGAAGGGAAACTAGGGATGGTAGATGCTGGCCTTGTCCCAAGGAAATAAACAAAGAGAGGTTAGTGGGGCTCAGTTCTGTGATTTACCATTGCACTCCCACACCATTTAAAACCCCAGGCTGCACTATCCACATTGTTTAAATTTTATTTATTTGTGTCACAAGTAGGCTTACATTAACACTGCAATGAAGTTACTGTGAAAATCCCCTAGTCGCCACAATCGGGTACCTGTTTGGGAGAATTTAGCAAGGTCAATGCACCTAATCAGCATGTCTTTCAGATTGTGGGAGGAAACCGGAGCACCTGGAGGAAAACTACACAGACACAGGGACAACGTGCAGACTGCGCACCGACAGTGACCCAAGCTGGGGACTGGACCCGGGTCCCTGTCGCCGTGAGGCAGCAGTGCTAACTATTGGATGGTTACAGCCAGTTCTTGGCTGGATCATTTGAAACCAGAGAACCCTATGGCTGCAGGTAGATTGTAAGCTGTCAAGATTCATCCAATGTGAATTTGACAGACAGAATATACACATTCAATATCTCAGAAACAACTCCATTCAGGTGGGTGGGATTTCACAGCCTCGCTCGAGCGAGACCAGAAATTTCTGCCCGAGGTCAATGGAGATCAATGTTGTCGGACCATCGCCCGCTCCAATTCCGTGGCGGGCAAGGTGGAGTTCTGGTGAATGTTCCCATATGCAACAAATAATTTCAGAAAAAGTTGAATTTGACGAGTCCTTATTCAATCAATTACTGCAGGTGGAAATGCACAATTTGTTGAGGATCTGTTCATCACTCTTGATTGTAAAAACAATTGCTTGTTTATTTTTGTGGCAAGGATGCATCTAAAGCATCCGACTGAAGGCAACCATGGCCACGATTCTCCCATCGCGACTTGCAACTTTTCTGCTGGGTCGGGATGGGAGTTGCGTGCCTCCGGCCTTGAACAGGGATTTGTGCATGCGCCGGGAACGCATGCAGATCTCCCAGAGCCGGTGAACAGTCACCGGTCAGACCATGCTGGAAACCGGCAGGAAGGCAGGTAAGTCATTCAAATTTTTTAAAAATATGTTTAAAAATATGTAGATTAGTTAATTATCGGGACAATCTCCCACCCCGCCAGGAGTACTTCATTCGGCGGGGTTCAGACTAGTTCCCCACGCTCGGGGAACTAGTGAGAGACCCTGCTGGAATGAAGGGGGGGGGGCAATCGGGGCACCCCAGAGGGTCGGGCAGCGGGGGGGTGGTGGTGTCCGCTGGACATGGGCACCCTGGCAGTGCCAGCCTGTGCCCCTGGCACTGCCCAAGGAACAAAGTGCCCATGTCCAGGGGGCACCTTGGCACTGTCCACCAGGCATGGGACAGTGCCAAGGGGGTGGGGCCTATTATGGACAAGGCCTAGGGGTGATCGGTGGGGGGGGGGTCCTGCTGCCACTCTGCATTGGGATGGAGGGAGGGCAGCGATTGGGGTGGGTGGGGGGGGGGGGGGGGCGGGTGGGGTGGTCTGCTGGGGGCTAAGGGGGAGCCTGCCTTTGGGGGGGGTCTGACCTGGGGGGGCGCTCTGCCAGGGTGAGGGGGCTGGGGGGATCGCCACTACTAGGGGGAGGGGGGGGAAGCTGTGCATTGGGGCACTCCGGGACGGTGGGGGGTGGGGGGGGGAGTCAGGGCTGGCCCGGGAATTGCTGTGGGGGCCGTGATCGGGCCGTGGGGGGGGGTCTGAAGGGGCAGCACTGCGGGGGTCCCGGGCTGCCCAGTGATCGGGCTGGCCAGCAAACGGGGAGACTGACAGATCGGGACCACTGCGCATGCGCAGATTTCCAGAACTCTCAAACTCCAGCGTGAATAGGCCCCCCCCACCACTGGGTTTTTAATGAGATTCACGACTGGGATCTCTGCAGTGCACAGAGTGCGGAGATTCAGGTGAGAAGCTGAACTGACAAAACAGTCGGGATTTAGAACAGTTCTCCCACTAATTCAGCACTTTTGGGAGAATCGTGGCCTTTGACCGATGACTGCAATGATATATCTACATTTCCAAATGGTGAAAGGAGAATGAATTCAGAATAACCAATAGAAAATAATGAGAATAATAATAAGTGAGTCACTGCAGAATTGTAAAGTTTTTATTTTATTTAAAGTTCATTTATTTATTAGTCACAAGTAGGCTTACATTCACACTGCAATGAAGTTTGCAAGTTTGCAATTGCAGAGCTGGGCTGAAAAATGGCAAATGGAGTTTAACCCTGACAAATGCGAGGTGATTCATTTTGGTAGGACAAATTTAAATGTGGATCACAGGGTCAAAGGTAGGGTTCTGAAGACTGTGGAGGAACAGAGAGATCTTGGGGTTCATATCCATAGATCTCTGAAGGTTGCCACTCAAGTGGATAGAGCCGTGAAGAAGGCCTATAGTGTGTTGGCATTCATTAACAGGGGGTTTGAGTTTAAGAGCCGTGGGGTTATGCTGCAACTGTACAGGACCTTGGTGAGACCACATTTGGAATATTGTGTGCAGTTCTGGTCACCTCACTACAAGAAGGGTGTGGAGACACTGGAAAGAGTGCAAAGGAGATTTACCAGGATGCTGCCTGGTTTGGAGGGTCGGTCTTATGAGGAAAGGTTGAGGGAACTTGGGCTTTTCTCTTTGGAGCGGAGGAGGTTGAGAGGAGACTTAATAGAGGTTTATAAGATGATGAGGGGGATAGATAGAGTGAACGTTCAAAGACTATTTCCTTGGGTGAATGGAGCGGTAACTAGGGGGCATAACTATAGGGTTCATGGTGGGAGACATAGGAAGGATGTCCGAGGTAGGTTTTTTACTCAGAGTGGTTGGGGTGTGGAATGGACTGCCTGTAGTGATAGTGGAGTCAGAAACTTTAGGAACATTTAAGAAGCTATTGGATAGGCACATGGAGTACTTCGGGATGATAGGGAGGAAATAGCTTGATCTGGGTTTCAGACAAAGCTCGGCACAACAACGTGGGCCGAAGGGCCTGTTCTGTGCTGTACTGTCCTATGTTCTATGTTTAAAAGACAACAGAATACACAGAAAGTCAAAAAGGTAAAAAAAAATCACTACTGTATCTGATTCAGTTGCCCTGCATCAATAGCCAAGCTTCTCTGCGCTCGTAAGCTTACTGGCTTTGTCTATGTCAGCAACACAGTGATGTGTGTAAGATTACTGTGTTGGTGAATGAGTTGTACCAAGGCCAGTAAGGCTGTCAATGGCAATATAATGAACACAATACAAAGTAAAAACCCTCCTTGCTTTCATTATTTCCATCTGTTCATGTTTTTCTTCTTGTGCCAATTTGTATTTGAATTAATGCACATTTTGGACTGAACATGCAGTCAATTAAATTCTACAACTTTCGAAACTGTGGGTTCTTAATATCAACGAAAGGAATTGCTATTCTCTTATTGTCAATGACCTGATAGTGAAAATATAAAACCTACCCAAAACACCTATTAGCCAACTGAGCCATAGAAAGAACCAAGACGGTCGCTGGATTCCTGCGGTTAAGACATGTTTTGGAATAAAACTTAATCCCCAGTTTTTGCATTCTTTGTCAAGGGGATAACAACTTGTAATTCTTCAGACAGAGCTGCAACAGCAGACATAACACTTCCAAAGTTCACATTTCTAACTCATAAGGACAGTTATGAATCTTGGGACTGGATTTTTCAGATGATGGGATTTGTTCTGTTCCGCCACTGAATATGTTGGCGGAGAACACACCACCGTTTAGCACGGCCGCCCTGCGGCCAATTAACGTTCTTTCATTTACATCTTGGAAAGATTCCTGCTTCCAAAAGCCACCTGTCATCTGACTGACTGCAGCGCCACTGGGAGTGGTGGTCACTACTGGGACTACACCAAGCCCCATGGAACAATGTTCCCAGGATGGAGGTGATCTCTCAACCGAGCCAGGAGAGGAGGCCACTAAATGGAGGTTGGGGTTGGAGGGAGCCAGGTTGCAAAGGTCTGGGATGGAGACGAGGGGGACACCTGATGGATGGGGTGGGAGTTGGGGGCAGATATTGGGGAAGAGGCCTGATCACAGAAGGCGTTTCCTACCCAAGGCCTGAGCAGGCTAATCTGCTGGACTTCCCCCGAGCAACTCCCCCCCCCTCCCACCCCCCAAACCGGTAGCCTAGAAATTGTGGCGGGAAACAGCCCTTTTTGACCACTTAAAGGCCTCAATTGGGACAAGGGCAGGTGAACCATCGTAGGCCTTGCCTGCCTCCCATATATTCACTGCCAGGTCAGGAGTGGGTGGTTAGGTGGCGAGAAGGAATGAAGGAAATTTGCAGGCCTCCCCTCCTGTGAGTCCACATGCGGTTGACTGTAAAATTCTGCCCTGGGAAAGGAGACCATGGAATGTGTCAGTGATGGAGAATTAACGGCACACATGACATTCTTTCTCTGTTCCTGCTCTTATTGTATCCTACAATAAATGGTCTGGAAAACATATCATAAAGTCCTCAGATTATCTCATCTACTGGAAGTGATGAGGATTCCAATTATCATGAAGTTATTTATTCCTCCACTACCAGAGCCAGAAACCGCACTTCACAACACACACCATCAAATATTCCATTCCTCCTAGCTCACCAGTATTTATCAGTGGTCAGGGAGTAAGCTAGACTGATGTGCACTGAATGATGTTGAGTACAAGTAAGTTAAAATGGTGACAGATGTGGAGGAAGGTATTGCTGATAGGAAAATCAGGAATGGAGTCGGGATCTGAAACCAATGGGTTCTCCTTGTATGAACTTACGAACATATGAATGAGGAGCATGAGTAGCCTACTCGGCCCCTTGAGCCTGCTCCAGCAAGGGTCAGCTCAGGCCTAGTGTGCGCACACACGTGCATGCGCACATACACACACGTGCACATGCATGTACACACACACATGCACATATGGGTGCACATACACACGTGTACACATACATGCATTTACACATGCATGTGCACGTATGCACACACATGTACATACACACACACACACAAGGGAGGAGAAGGTGGATGGCTGGACTTTGGAGGGCAGGTGAGGTGAAATGTTTTCTCGTGTTAGTTACAAAGAAATGGCCTTTCCACTCCTGCTGCCTGCACATGCCAACTATTACAAAACTATAGAAATGTCATGACACTGAAACTTGCCGCTTATTCTAATCCCATCTTCAAGCACCTGGTCTGTAGCATTGTCAGTTATAACACATCAGATGTAGATCGAATTCTGGTAGTTCCCCTCTCAGCCAAGGGAAACAGGTCTTTCCTGTCTATTTTATCTAGGCCCTTCATAACCTTGTACACCTCAATTAAGTCACTCCTTAGCCTCCTCTGTTTTAAGGAAAACAACCCCAGCTTATCCAATTTTTCCTCATAGGTGCAATTTTCGAGCCCTGGCAACATTCTTGTAGATCTCCTCTGCACTCTCTCCAGGGCAATTATGTCGTTCTTGTAATGTGGTGACTGGGTGCACAAAATTCTAGCTTTGGCCTATCCAGCGTTTTTTACAGTTCCATCATTACATCCAAATTTTTGTATTCAATACCCTCGTCCAATAAAAGGAAATGTTCCACCTTATTCACCTGTGCTGCCACCTTCAGGGACCTGTCAACATGTACGCCACAGTCTCGCACTTCTTCTATCCCTCTCAATATCTTCCCATTTACTCTGTATTTCATTGTCTTGTTTGCCCTCCCTAAATGCATTTGCGCACACATCTCCAAATTGAATTTCTTCTGCTACTTCTCTGCCCACTCAACTAAACCATTGATATCATTCTGGAGTCAACAGCTATCATCTTCACTGTCAACAACATGGCCAATTTTATTGTCAACTGCAAGTTTCCCAATCATGCTCCTTGAGGCTCCGAAAGCTAGTGCTGCCAAATAAACCTGTTGGACTTTAACCTGATGTTGTGAGACTTCTTATTTTGCTTTCCTGACCAGTCTGTCTTTGTCAAATGCCTTAGTGAAATCCTTGTAGCTGACATTATCTTTATGGCACGGGCAGCATATTACCACGTTCAATAGGCTCCGAGGAGGCATCTGCCCACCTAGAGTATTATGGGGGTCAGTTCAGGGGTAGGCGGGCTAGCCAGCCGACATGCCCCCCTGACAAAAACAGGTCTGCTGCGGGGAGGAGGGAGAAGTGTAGAATTCCACCTCATGGCCTGTACAAAAGTCACTGTTTTTGGAAGGTTGGATGCTGCTTTCATGAATGGGAGCATTGTGTGTTCTTGTGTGTTAAGTAGAAAGGAAAGCATTCGGTGGAATATTAGTGAAGGGAAATTGAGACTTTTAATGCAGTTGTCAGATTTGGAGGGTATGAGATACTCTACATAAGAATTGCCCAAATATGTGTGGTAATCAGTTAGTCCTCTGCATCTTCTTGAGTTTGCTGCAGTATCTCAGACTGACCATCTCCCCCACTCCACCCCCAATCCACGGCATCCTCCGCCACGTTATTGTTACATATAACAATCCTAGCCAGGCTATTATAGGATATCCTAGACCAACCTGGATAGCTGAACCATGCCTTCAATGTGCAATAGTGTGCTTAATCAATGGTAAGTGCATGGGTCTTGTTAGAATGCTTGGTCACAGCTGAAGAATAAAATCTAGATCACCCAGCAGCTAACCTTTTATGATCAAAATATGGTGGGGTATGTTGGATTGCTTCTTCCTATTCTTGCAAAGCAAAGTTACAATGGGAACTCATGGTTCTCTGTTAGAAAGAGGAACATAGACTGGGTTGTGGTGGGTGGGTAGCTAGTGGGTGTTCGCGACGACAAACGTGCATGAAATCTCAGTCGGTGGCTGGAGGTAGCAGAAACAATTAAAGTAATGCTTTGAATTACTGTTTCTGCGAATCCTACCAATCTTTGTATTGGTCATAGAATCCAAATCATAGAATCCCTACAGTGCAGAAGGAGGCCATTCGGCCCATCGAGTCTGCACCGACCACAATCCCACCCAGGCCCTACCCCCACATATTTACCCGCTAATCCCTCTAACCTACACATCCCAGGACTCTAAGGGGCAATTTTTAACCTGGCCAATCAACCTAACCCGCACATCTTTGGACTGTGGGAGGAAACCGGAGCACCCGGAGGAAACCCACGCAGACACGAGGAGAATGTGCAAACTCCACACAGACAGGCACCCAAGGCCGGAATTGAACCCGGGTCCCTGGTGCTGTGAGGCAGCAGTGCTAACCACTGCGCCACTCTACCATGGAGCACAAGTAGCCAGGCACACAACATATATCACTTCTGTAGGTGGAGAGGAGATGAAACAAATTGGTTCCTACCATCTTCACAGGTCAGGCCATTGTATCCGCGGGGACACTCACACACATCTGGTTTGATGCATTTCCCTCTGTTTTTGCAGTCAGGCCGGCAGATCGCTAATAAAGACAAGTCAACACAAGATTAGTGTTTGCAGCAATAAAATATTCCGCTGTCATTCAGTGGCAGACAGTAACATTGCAAACTGACATATTTCAAATTAAGGACACTTCTTACAGGTCCTTTTTGAAGCAAAGTAGAGTTCGTACCTATGTGGCAGTTGTACCCAGTGTAGCCAGGCTTGCAACGACAGGTGTTGGGAGCCGCACATTCCATATTCTTACCACAAGGGTACCTGCATATGGCTAACAAATATCACAGTTGTTAGTTGGGCCCACCATTTTTTTAAACCATCAAGCATGGTTGTTATTCCTGTAACATCAGTCTGAATAGTCACTGATAGCAGGTGGCATGATGAAGGAAAGCAACCAGCTCTGACTCAGCAGGATTTCCTGCAGAGAAAATGTAAGCACAACCCTGAAAATTCACCAAAGATCCTTAGACAGCACCTTCCAGACCCACACCCACTTCCATCTCGAAGGACACGGGCAGCAGATACATGGGAAAACCACCACCTGCAAGTTCCCCTCCAAGCCACCCACCGTCCTGACTTGGAAATATATCGGCGTTCCTTCACAGTCGCTGGGTCAAAATCCTGGAATTCCCTCCCTAACGGCATTGTGGGTCAACCCACAGCACGTGGACTGCAGTGATTCAAGAAGGCAGCTCACCATCACCTTCTCAAGAGCAACTGGGAATGGGCAAGAAATGCTGGACAGCCAGCGACGCCCATGTCCTATGAATAAAAAAAGGGATAAGGGGGAATAGGGTAAAGTTGCATACAGTAAGTTTTGATCTGCCAGAGATCATACTGGACAGAGATTTCAGGTATAGATGGGAAGTGGCCATGACATAATCCATTCTATATTAATTATAAACTATTTTTAAAAAATTCTTAAAATATTTTTTAAATAAATGAGGCACCATATGCACCAGTGGTTAACAGTGCTGCCTCACAGCACCAGGGATCCGGGTTGGGTCACTGTCTGTGCAGAGTTTGCACGTTCTCCCCCTGGGTTTCCTCTGCTTTCCTCCCACAGTCTGAAAGACATGCTGGTTAAGTGCATTGGCCATGCTCAATTCTCCCTCAGTGTACCCGAACAGGTGCCGGAGTGTGGTGACTAGGGGATTTTCACAGTAACCTAATCGCTTATTTGTGACACTAATAAATAAACTTAACAAAAAATTCATGACTTTATACCTTGGTAGCGTGCAGATACAAGCAGCAATTTCCAAGTCATATCACACAACAGTGTACAAGCTGCTGGGCCGGTGAGTAGAAAGGGACATTGGAAAAAGGAAGAATTAGGATGGTGAAGCATACTTAATGATAAAGGCATTATGGAGGCGTTTGTATAATTGCGAGGGGAGTGAGAAGCTGAGCTGCGGAGAGAGGAAGGAAATTCCAAAGGGTGGGGGAATGGTGGCCAAGGGAGAAATTATCTGTGGTGGAGCTGTGTAAACAGGGAAGAACCGATCTGCCAGTATTAAAGAAGCAGAATCTTCATGTAGAGGCAAACAGCTGACAATCTCTGGGGTAAGGTCGTATATGGTCATAGGAGGTGGTCGCTATTTCTGAACTTTCGAAACCACTTCTGCGGATATGTGGATTTTACACAATGGAAAGCATGGTTGCGATCGATATGAACCCCCTCCCGTAGATCGCAGTGAATTGCAATCAGTTCATTTACCTTTGCATGTAACACCATCACCAACGTATCCAAAAGGACATCGTCCACATTTAAAACTTCCAAACTGGGTGGGCTCACAGGGCACTCCATTAAAGCAAGGCATGTCAGCACAGGTGATCTGTTTCTCCGCAGGAACCAACTCATTACTGATGTGGCTGATGGACATGGCTTGGGACGCTGTCACGGCTCGCAGGGCAGAGACAGCAGGTCTCCAAAACATGGTTGTCTTCTGGAGAACTTTGGGTTGAACAGCAATCTGAGATATGGTTCCAGAGCTTAGGGCTGCAGTACCTGTAATAGCAGTGGCAATGTCCTGTGGTGAAGTGCTAATGGAAGACGATAAACCCAAAGTCGTGTGTGGCTTATCTGTCTTGGGAGCTGGAAGGAGTTTTGCTTTAGTGACCGCTTTATCCATTGTCACTCTGCTAGCTACAGGAGCGTGGCGAGGAGTGGTTTTCTGGCCCATTGGCTGCAGCCTGACTGGGTCGTTGCTTGGTCTCAAAGTGGGAAACCAGTGTTGACGAAATCTTGATGCAACCTGTGGGGAAACTAGAGGAACAGGGACAAAAACGTTGATGAATATATTGCACCTTCCAAATCACCCCATTTAATGTTATGCCCTTTGAGAATGTAAGGAATGAATTTATCTTTGCTGTTCAGCATTTTTAATATTAAGCATTGAAAATGTTGGTGACTATCAGCACCATGCTGGCAATTGTAGATACTGGCAGGACCATTTGTGAAAAGCCAATAAATTGAGGTTTACTACATTATATGGTCAGGATAAACCTACTTTAACCCTAGGGTGTCCAACCAATGACCAGTGGACAAAGTCTTGTTTATGAGAGCTCTGACAAAGACTTGAAACATTGGTTCATAGAATCCCTATAGTGCAGAAGGAGACCATTTGGTCCATCGGGTCTGCACCGACCACAATCCCACCCAGACCCTATTCCCATAACCCCTCATATTTACCCTGCCAATCCCCCTGACACTTGGGTTAATTTAGCATGGCCAATCAACCTAACCCGCACATCATTTGTACTGTGGGAGGAAACCGGAGCACCCGGAGGAAACTCACGCAGAATGTTCAGACTCCACACAGACTGTGACCCGAGGCCGGAACTGAACCCGGGTCCCTGGTGCTGTGAGGCAGCAATGCTAACAACTGTGCCGCCATTATTCTCTCTCCACAGATGCAGTCAGGCCTGCTGAGGCTCTCCAACATTTTTTTTGTTTTTGTTTCAGATTCCAGCATCTGCAGTATTTGCTTTTGTCTCACTTACAAGCCCTAGTTTATCAGCTCTGAAGATGTCTGGATGCTCTTCCTGCTTTGAAGCTGATGGCACAGATAGGTGTGCGCTCAACACTGCTCCTGCTTTTGGAAAAAAATCAGAAGCCATCTGTGATTTGGTTCTGACACAAAATTAATTATCCACCATAACACTAACAGCGAGAAGATGGTGTGATGGTAATATCACTGGCTGAGCAATCCAGCGGCCCAGGCTAAAGCTCTATCGACACTGGATCAAATCTCACCAGAGCCGCTGGTGAAATCAAAATTCAGTGAATCAAATCTGGAACTGAAAACTGGTCAGGTGTCCTGCTCTGTTGTCTTTTGCCTTTTAAGTGTGATGGGCTGGGGAATGGAGACAGCCATATATCCAGAATGTATCCTCAGCAATACATTCGCTTTTCCATCGCTGTAAACTACATAATCCTGTCTACTATTTTCAAAGTACCTTCTGTACCAGTAGCATATTTCAATTTCCAGTCCATGTAATACAGATATTTCACAGTAATATTCTTGCCTTACCTTGGTCCTATTTTCTAGCAGAGCTGTGGGAATGAACTGACTGTGTTCACCTGGGACAATGCGTTGGTTCATTTGCTGTCTCTTTACATATGTTTGGCTGTCCTCTTCCACCACTTTCTCAAGTTTTTGAACAGTCGAGTTTTACCAGCACAAAGGCGCAGTCTGGTTGGTAAAACTACTTGAAGTTCAGCCAATTTGCTCAAAAACTGAACACTCCCCACCTGCATCAAACCTTAACATTTGATGCTGGTTAAGTGGCTTTAAATGATTATTGTTAGCACACTGTGGCTGGCTGCTGGTTAGTAATTATCACAGCTCATGAGATTACCTTCTTAGTCATACCTCCCTGCAATTTCACCAGTGTATTACTTAATAAACAGATTTTGTTCATTTTTCCTCAGAAGCGGAATGTTTAATCCCCAATTAGAACATTAAAAAACGATTGTTGAGCTGCATCATCAGCTATGCTACATATTTTTGTCAAAGATTGTTAATTTGTATTAAGTTATTTGCACAATCCCTTCCCTGCGACTGTGCGTGTTAAAACCATCCAGTCTAAAGACAGTGGGATGGTAGCAGTAAATGAGGAAAGTGAGGGTTATCACCCTGGCAGTGAGGACTACTGCCCTGGCAGTAAGAGTTATCATCCTGGCAGTGAGGGTTATCCCCCTGGCAATGAGGGCTACTGACCTGACCAAATCTAACTCCTCTTCCACCTGGTTACATTTTCTGTGCTTGTTTGTAAATGACACTGAGGGAGAGTGAGGTCTGAGCTTTCCTGGCACCCACCCAATTTACCATTGCAATCTCAGAGACATCATGTAATGGCAGGAGAGTGACTGCTTGAGGTTTCACTTCTGTTGCGACTATTCTCTTTGCATTGTTTGGACCACCCTGGAAATCTTTCTGGGACCCTGGTGACTGTGACCCAGGGAAATGGGTCAAAACTGGGGTAGATCCATCCAGCCCCAGATTTCAGTAGGAGCTGCAACTGGTGGCATTGCATTTCAGAAATTTAAGCATGGACTACCTCGGATGGTTTGAACTTTCCACAAAACACGGCTGAACAATCATTGTAAGACGTCTCACAACACCAGGTTAAAGTCCAACAGGTTTATTTGGTAGCAAAAGCCACTAGCTTTCGGAGCACTGCCCCTTCATCAGGTGAGTGGGAGTTTATTCACAAACAAGGCATATATAGACACAAACTCAATTTACAAGATAATAGTTGGAATGTGAGTCTTTACAGGTAATCAAGTCTTAAAGGTACAGACAATGTGAGTGGAGAGTGGGTTAAGCACAGGTTAAAGAGATGTGTATTGTCTCCAGCCAGGACAGTTAGTGAGATTTTGCAAGCCCAGGCAAGTCGTGGGGGTTCAGATAGTGTGATACGAACCCAAGATCCCGGTTGAGGCCATCCTCATGTGTGCGGAACTTGGCTATCAGTCTCTGCTCAGCGACTCTGCGTTGTCGTGTGTCGTGAAGGCCGCCTTGGAGAACGCTTACCCGAAGATCAGAGGCTGAATGCCCGTGACCGCTGAAGTGTTCCCCGACAGGAAGAGAACACTCCTGCCGGCGATTGTCGAGTGGTGTTCATTCATCCATTGTCGTAGCATCTGCATGGTCTCTCCAATGTACCATGCCTTGGGACATGCCTCAGCTTCTGATCTTCGGGTAAGCGTTCTCCAAGGCGGCCTTCACGACACACGACAACGCAGAGTCGCTGAGCAGAAACTGATAGCCAAGTTCCGTTCACATGAGGACGGCCTCAACCGGGATCTTGGGTCCATGTCACACTATCTGTAACCCCCACGACTTGCCTGGGCTTGCAAAATCTCACTAACTGTCCTGGCTGGAGACAATACACATCTCTTTAACCTGTGCTTAACCTTCTCTTCACTCACATTGTCTGTACCTTTGAGACTTGATTACCTGTAAAGACTCGCATTCCAACCATTATCTTGTAAATTGAGTTTGTGTCTATACATGTCCTGTTTGGGAACAGAACTCCCACTCACCTGATGAAGGGGCAGTGCTCCGAAAGCTAGTGGCTTGTGCTACCAAATAAACCTGTTGGACTTTAACCTGGTGTTGTGAGACTTCTTACTGTGCTTACCCCAGGCACAACGCCGGCATCTCCACATCATGAACAATCATTGGCAGGGCTTGCTGAAATTGATGTCAATGAATTACTATTTCCTGAAAGTAGTGGGTTGTTCCAGTGGATTTCCTTCAAAACATTTTTCTAGTATTGCTTCATTAGTAACTGCTTGAAAATTTGAAGCTTTTTTACTCGTAAAAACACGCCTGGATAAATAATTGCTGAATTGAAATCCAAGTTGGCCATCTTCACCGTCATTCTGACAAGAGGCAAATATTGTGACGGGTGAATCTTGAGGTCAGCGAACATGGAACTTGCTGATGAGCAACGAGATGGAAGAGTTAGCAGATGACATCAATACACCACAGTCCAGTGCAGGAGAGAATGAGCCAGTCCAGCGTGGGACAGAATGAGCCAGTCCCGTGTGGGACAGAAAGAGCCAGTCCAGTGTGGGACAGAATGAGCCAGTCCAGCGTGGGACAGAATGAGCCAGTCCAGAGTAGGACAGAATGAGCCAGTCCAGTGCGGGACAGAATGAGCTAGTGCAGAGTAGGACAGAATGAGCCAGTCCAGTGCGGGACAGAATGAGCCAGTGCAGAGCAGGACAGAATGAGCCAGTCCAGTGCGGGACAGAATGAGCCAGTGCAGAGCAGGACAGAATGAGCCAGTCCAGTGCAGGACAGAATGAGCCTGTCCAGTGAAGGAGAGAATGAGCCAGTGCAGTGCAGGACAGAATGAGCCAGTCCAGTGTGGGACAGAATGAGCCAGTCCAGAGTAGGACAGAATGAGCCAGTCCAGCGTGGGACAGAATGAGCCAGTCCAGTGCAGGACAGAATGAGCCAGTCCAGTGCAGGACAGAATGAGCCAGTCCAGTGCAGGACAGAATGAGCCAGTGCAGTGCAGGACAGAATGAGCCAGTCCAGCGTGGGACAGAATGAGCCAGTCCAGTGCAGGACAGAATGAGCCTGTCCAGTGCAGGACAGAATGAGCCTGTCCAGTGCAGGACAGAATGAGCCAGTGCAGTGCAGGAGTGCCTCGGTGTTCCTGGCCTGCCCTGGGTGAGTTGCAAACCTGCTCGCCTTTTACAAAAACAGTAAAATGTCGCAGTCTGTGCCTCTCCTTCCTTGCCTAGTCGCCTCTCTTCATTCCTCGCCCGTGCGCCTCAAGTTAACTGTCCGTACGGTTCGGACCAGTGTTTTCCTGCTCTTTCAGACTTACCAATCGGAGTCTGACTTCTTCAAATCATAGAGTCCCTGCAGTGCAGAAGGAAGCCATTCGGCCATTTCACTCTGCATTGCCTTCTGATAGGTTCAAAATGAACCTATCAGTAAAGGCAGAGTAATCCGGCTTTGATTGGATGTCCATTGCACAGGCCGGTGCGAGAGGCCCCCCCATTGGTCTAGGCCCTGTACCTAAGCATGGCTTGTTTCATTGTATCTTTGCCTCTGGTGATCGGACAACAATATGTTATAGATAGGAGTAGTTGGGCTGTTTGAACTTGAGGAATGTTATTTCCCTTTTAGCGAAAACTGAAAATATCGATTTTTATTGTTGACTAATGATCCACTGACAAAACTGCATCAGTACGTGACTGCTTTCTCAGCAAGCAATATCATTTTTTTGTCCAAACAGTAATTTCATCCACAATTCCAAAGTACGCTGATACAGTCTGACGCAACCCAATTTCGGGCAGTTTAGTGTCGTGGCTCCCTATTTTACTTTTGGATCAGTGAAAGCAAAATACAAGAATCTAAATCATCGTGCCACAATGGATTTTACAAGTGACAACAAAAAAGAATGTGTGTCATCCGGAAATAAAAACATATCATGTCACCACAGTAGGTGGATTAAAAACACAGATGGGAAACATCTGCAAACAATCTATAATGGATACAGTGAGTTCCAAGTCAATACAGACTTATAACTGTGCCACTTTGATTCAAACTGGGTTGTAGTACAGCTGCTGTTACTCAAAGGCCTATCTACATTGTGGCTTTCTAAATCTAGGTGTCTCAGGCCATAAAAAAATGCGATGCAACTATTTAAAGTGCATTTGTATTTCATTTATGTTTTACAATTGAGCGGTTGGTGAGCCTTCAGGGGTACTGAGCAGTAATGACTGTGACATTGGTTGATGATTCTGTTCTACCCAAACAACAGTATTTTTTTAAACTTAGTCTTATAATGTAAGCTTCACTGACAAAACAGGCATTTATTGTCCATTCCTAGTTGCCCTTGAGGAGGTGCTGGGTGGTAGGTCACCTTTTTCAACACTGCATCCATTTTTCTCAAAAAAAGCAATGATTTTGATTTTCAGAGTAAAGAGCATATGAAATAGACTCATATCGATTAACAGTGAATAATGACTGCTAAACCATTGAAAAAAAAGAAGGGTATTGATTCATGAATCCGCAGGGATTGGAAGGATATAGATTTGGGCATAGGTGAATGAAGTATGGGCCTGAAGTTTCCATGTAGCGGGGCAATACTGCATGTAATACGGCTGCCACAGAAATGCAGAGCACAGTGTCTCCCTCGGGAGCTCCAGTGCAGCACAATAGAGTCAGGGTAAGACAGGACATGACCACCTTTCAAGGCTTTAGATGCCGTATTCTGTCTGGTAAGCTGAAAGGTCCATGCATGTTAGTGAATGGATGAGTGGATGAATGGGTGACTGAAGAGTTGATGGATGAGTGGTTTGTAGGTGAGGGGGTACGTGGTGAGGTAGGTAGGCAGTGAGGTGGATGAGGTCTGGTGGTTGAGGTATGTGAGGGATAGGTGGGTAGGTAGGTGAGGTGGGTAGATGGTGGATTGGGTAAGGGGTCGGTGGGTAAAGTGGTGGAGTGGGTATGTGGTGAGGTAGTTGAGGGGTACATGGGTTGGTGGGTGAGATGTGCAAGTGGTTAGCTGTATCAGGTTGGTAGTCAGGTCAGGGGTAGTCGGGTAGTAGTGAGGTCGGTTGGGGTGTCGGAGCAGGGGGGGGGGGGGGTAGTCAGCTGTTAGCCTAGTCAGTTCGAGGATAGTTGGCTATTTTGGGAGTTGCAGTCAAGTAGTCAGGGATTGTCGGCTGATCAGGGGTGTATTTGGCTTGGAGGATGGGTGTAGTTAGGTAGGGCTGGGGCAGTTAGTCAGATGGTAGTCGGGTTGGGGTTGGTATGGTGGAGGTCAGCTGGTTGATCGGCCATGCTAAATTGTCCCTTCGAGTCAGGGGGACTAGCAGGGTAAATACATGGGGGTTACAGGGATAGGACCAGGATGGAATTGTTGTCGGTGCAGGTTCGATGGGCTGAATGTCTGCGCTATAGGGATTCTCTGATTCTATGGCCAGGGTAAATAGGTGATCGGGGGAAGTTGGGTCGGCTGGGGGGACGGGATAGGCAGAGGTTAGCTGGGCAGTCAGGGGTTTAGTTGAGTCAGCAAGGAGGTGATTGTTGTAATATGCCTTTAAGAGATAGTGGCATGACATCACTAGAGGAGAAATATACCATGTGATCCAGTTTTAGTTCCACTTTTATTCTGAGCAGAGCATGCACACAATAACTTTGATGCCTTCAAGCTTTATACTACTGTATAAGTGTTCTCATGCTCCGAGTCTTAATAAGTGATCCCATACGTACTTACCCAATCTCTTTTGAGTGATTGGTGCATTATGTATTGTATAGTAAATAAGTTTATGGTATTGCTACGATCCTACAAGCTCCAAGCTCAGAGTGAAAGCTGGCTTGATAGATCCTAACTTTGTTTTTTTTTAAACCGTGGAGGAAAGTTACTAAAAGCAGTAATATGGTGGGCACACCTGCCCTGAGACCAGATATTAAAGGTCAATGGACCTTTAAATGGTTTGCCAAATTTTCTGTCCCACCTGTGGCTATTCACATGGCAGGCAGGACCGGAAAATGTACTCCAGTATCAAGGACACTTGGTGCTGGATTTTACAGCTGCGCCTGCCCCAAGGCTGGAAATTACCACCCAAGGTCAACGGACCTTTGCATAGTCCACCATCGCCCGCTACGATTCCCATGGCTGACGGGATGGGAAAATTCCACCGTTAGTCTCAGGCTTTCAAGAGAGTGCAGAAAAAATTTATAAGATTGGATGCAGGAATGAGACCTTAGAGAAAGGAGATTAGATGGAGATGTTCAAAATCATGAGGGGTCTGGTCAGAGCGGACAGAGAGAAACTGTTACCGCTGGTCTAAGGTTTGAGAAACAGAAGATGTTGATTCAAGGTGAATAGTGGAAGAACCAATGGCGACATGAGAAAAACACTGCTTGGCATTACCAGGGAGACAGGTTCAATTGAAGCTTTCAAATGGGAATTCAAGACACCCGAAGAGAAAAGAAAACTGTATGGTTTGACAATACTGTGCCTTTTAGAAATGTATTTGAGTCATGTTTCTGTGCATTTCTTTTAGCAGGCAATTCTATGTATCAGTGCAGTTTTCTCTACATCCAGCAGCCCTGTTGTTACTGCAGCATCATAATTAGTCTCAATGGCAGGGATGTTTGTTTTAATCTGGGCCAATGCAGGGTAGTTATTTCAGTGTTTGTCCCTGGGATGTTTTCACAGTGGGGCTTGATTAGATCATGTGACTGGGCGAGGCTAGGCTCACAAAGAGAAACCCAATTCAGTTGTTGTGTGGGAGCTGTGAAGTGCAGAAATAGCTCTGTTGCTCTGGAGACTGGGACTTGCAGAAGTTCTGCTGTTTGAGGTTAGCTGTACCTCGGGAAACCACTTATGGGTGTCAGAAGGCAGGTGTCTTTCTGTATCTGTCCAGTGGGGTTAAAAAGCTGGAAATCTAGCATCCATGGCAGCACATCTGCTTTTTGGTGCTAATTGGTTCTGAAGTAGGATTTATGTCCATGGGAGATACTGCTACATTGGAAGAATAGAGATAGCTTGCTGTTAAGAATTATATTTTGTCATGTCTAAGATAAAAGTTATGCTAATTTTTTTTGGTATATGTTAACTGTGTTAAAAGTAAAAGTTTTTTTGATAAAAGCTTCCTAGTGGGTCAACTGAATCATGCCTGGAGTGAAACACCTTATGCTCACTCTAATGCCAAAATGAAAAAGTTAGGATCCAGGCTAACTTCATACTATACCTTGGAGTTTCTGATCTGGTCCCTAACACATAGTTATGGAGCAAGGACAGGAGAGTGGGACTAGCTGAGTTGGTCTTGGAAAAAGCTGGCATGAACATGACAGGCCAAAAGCCCGTCTTCTGCATGCTAATAGATCTATGCGTTCAACTCTCATGTACTCACGGGTTTACAGTGCTAAAATCCAACTCACCATGCCGAGGGATCTTCATACATGTTCGCCCAGTGCCAAAGAATCCGCCAGGACAGCGACCACAAGCAAAACCAACATAAGGTGGCTTCCGATCCAAACACTGAACTCCCGGGAAGCACGGTTTATTGGCACAAGTAATTGTGTTCTGTGGGACCGTGATGAAGCCTAAATAAAAAGCAGAAGGCTAGTTTAGAATCAGAACAATTTATTTTATGGAACGTTGCCAAGTTGTAAAACTGGATTAAGCCTTTTTTAAAGAACTGTTTATATCCATTATTAAAGCAGAAATGCTGGAAGGTGAAATGGAGTGATTAATTGCAAGTTGCATCAGTCTCTCTGCTTATGTACGCTCCACATGCCCCTGTCTACACCAACGGGGATGAAGTAGAAAGGGTCGAGAGCTTCAAGTTTTTAGCTGTCCAGATTATCAACAACCTGTCCTGGTTCCCCCCATGCCAAAACTATAGCAAAGGAAGCCCACCAACGCCTCTACTTTCTCAGAAGACTCAGGAAATTTGGCATGTCAGCTACGACTCTCACCAACTTTTACAGATGCACCATAGAAAGCAATCTTTCTGGTTGTATCACAGCTTGGTATGGCTCCTGCTCTGCCCAAGACTGCAAGGAACTACAAAAGGTCGTGAATGTAGCCCAATCCATCACGCAAACCAGCCTCCCATCCATTGACTCTGTCTACACTTCTCGTTGCCTCGGCAGAGCAGCCAATTTATGTTGCTCCAGCACAAAAAGACACCACAAAGACCAGGGTGAAGATTCCTCCACCGTCACACAAGGGTGGCACGGCAGCACAGTGGTTAGCACTGCTGCCTCACAGCGCCAGGGACCCTGGTTCGCTTCCCAGCTTGGGTCACTGTCTGTGCGGAGTCTGCACATTCTCCCTGTTTCTGCATGGGATTTCCTCCAGGTTCTCTGGTTTCCTCACACTTTTTGAAAGATGTGCTGGTTAGGTGCACTGTCCATGTTAAATTCTCCCTCTGTGTACCCGAACATACGCCGGAGTGTGGCAACGAGGGGATTTTCAAAGTAATTTCATTGCAGTGTTAATGTCAGCTTACTTGTGACACTAATAAATAAACTGAAACTTAAAGATAAGGACCCCACCCACCCCAGACATTCTCTCTTCCACCTTCTTCCTTCGGGAAAAAAATAGAAAAGTCTGAGGTCACATACCAACCGACTCAAGGACAGCTTCTTCCCTGCTGCTGTCAGACTTTTGAATGGACTTACCTTGCATTATGATCTTTCTCTACACTCTAGCTATGACTGTAGCACTCCATTCTGCACTCTCTTGTTTCCTTCTCTATGAACGGTATGCTTTTGTCTGTATAGCGCGCAAGAAACAATACTTTTCACTGTATGTTAATACATGTGACAATAATAAACCAAATCAAACATGGGATTGTGCAGCATGGCGATTATGCACTTTGATCTTCTTCACCCTCAAGCACTGGAGCTGGGCTGCGTTTTGACATCTCACAACTCATTTGAGCCTGTTGATACCGCCGGATGATCTTTAAGTTTCAGTTTATTTATTAGTGTCACAAGTAAGCTGACATTAGCACTGCAATGAAATTACTCTGAAAATCCCCTCATCGCCACACTCCAGCGACTGTTCGGGTACACAGAGGGAGAATTTAACATGGACAATGCACCTAACCAGCACATCTTTCAGACTGTGGGAGGAAACCGGAGAACCTGGAGGAAACCCCATGCAGACACGGGGAGAATGTGCAGACCCCGCACAGACAGTGACCCAAGCCGGGAAGCGAACCCGGGTCCCTGGCGCTGTGAGGCAGCAGTGCTAACCACTGTGCTGCCGTGCCACCCTTGTGTGACGGTGGAGGAATCTTCACCCTGGACTTTGTGGTGTCTTTTTGTGCTGGAGCAACATAAATTGAGATGCTGGAGATTCCAACTGCAGAACCTTCTTAAAAAGCCTGCAAGGTGATTTCCAACTCTTACTCAGGGCTGGCTGCCCTTTAAGATCCAGCATAGCCACCAGGTGACACGGGCTTCCCGATTTCAGAGCTGCCCTTCTCCCACCGCCCCCGCCATGTGATGCGCCGCTTCCATTCATGAGCTTGCCACCATGTAATTGGTTTAAACCAACCGACATGGACCTAGTCCTGGCGACTTCTGGGTCCATCGGTGGGTGTGGGTGGTCTCAATCCAAGCCTGCTTCAGCCTAACTGCTGGTGAAAATTTAACCCACGCCTTTGGCAAGGCGGTTATGTGTACATTGAAGTTTCAAGTCCTCGTAACCCGTACCTCGTGAATCAGGTACAAGAAATCCACCGTATTTAGAAATAACCCAATTGACATTGTTGTTATCCATTGATGTGGCGAGAGGTTTCAATCCAGCCCACTGTCTGCCTGCTTTAGCCTAACTGCTGCTGAAAATCTCATTCATGCCATTGGCAATTTGAGATTTGATTATTCCAATACTCTCTAGCTGTTATTTCATTACCCTCAGGGCATTCTCTGGCATTTTCAGGAGAAAATAATTAATAAGAACATAGGGGAGGCAGAGAAGCAAGTTCAAATATGAACATTTTTGTCAGAAAAATATTCAACAGAAATTCATTGACTGAGTCTTAATATAGATCATCTTCAAAGCAGAAAAACCCTTTAATCTTATGGATGTTGTGTGCCTATTCACAACACAGTTGCCAAGGGATACAACCAGATCCTTTGAACATAGCTCTTTTTCACAGATGTCAAACAAACAGAATGATGTGCTGCAATTAACACATAACACAGCGGCTCAAACACATTTAGATCTGAGCACATTGAGTCTACTTCTTCAACATATATGCTACCATAGAGCATAAAACCAGCAAGCTTTTGAATCATCTTGGGGAAACGTAAAGTGATGAAGGAAGCAAAGAACTGAACCTAATGAGAGTAAATTCCAGAGGTATGAATTCTGTTGAAATCTTTTCCCATTTGTCACCTTTATGTCGTTGGTGAAAAAACAGACTAATTACAAAGCTTTCACCCAGCAACTTTTCATCCATTGATGTATCCTTTCTTATGCTTTCCTGTTGCTATGAATCTTTCAGCATGTAGTACATCATTGACTCATAGAATCCCTACAGTGCAGAAGGAGGCCATTCAGCCCATTAAATCTGTACCAACTCTCCGACAGGACATATCCCACACAGTAGAGAGAATAGAACCAAGGTTTCGGGGTGAATTTTCCCATTCCCCCACCACGGGAATAGAGTGGGCGGGGGGGGGGGGGAGGGGGGGGCGGGGATGGGGGTGGTCACACCATGGAAAGGTCCGTTGACCTCGGGTGGGATTTTTTGGTTTTGGGGCCGGGGCCGGAAAATCCCGCCCATCAAGTCTGGATGACCCTCAAGGGGCTTTAAACGTTGGCTCTATTCTCTCTCCACAGATGCTGTCAGACCTGCTGAGATTTTCCAGCATTTTCTGTTTCTGTTTTAGATTCCAGCATCCGCAGCATTTTGCTTTTATCACAATTCACTTAGTTGCAAAGCTTTGTATCATCAGCAAACATTGAAATGGTGCTCTCTACATCTGAGTCCAGGTCACTCACATATAACACTACCTCATAATTCTCTCCAGTCAATAAAAAACCTGCTCTGCCTCCTATTCCATTTTGCATTCCTAAGTTACTGCCAGTCCTTTAATACCTCACACTTCTTTTTCCCAAATAAATCCATTCTGTGTAACTTCATCAAGTGCTTTTGAAAGTTCATATATACTCCTAATGCACCACCTGCATCAACCCTATCTGTTACTTTATCAAAAAAACTGATTCAGAGATGAAGTAATCCGAAGGAAGTGGTTGTGAAAAAACTGAAGTTTTACAAGCTACATGTCTCCAAAACACATGGCTCAGAATACTTAGCTGGAAATTAAGTTTGTCATGAGCTCTCAAAACACATTCGCTTGCAATGGGATAAGGTTTCCCTTTTCACACTGTGTTAGGCAAGTCATGCGCCTCCCTCTCCTCAAGTAAGAATGATGATGCGGCTTTAAAAAATAATGTTTGCAAAATGTTTTTACATCAGTGCTTCCTGGCGCCAAAGTTGAATAACCAATAAAAACCAAGATTCTGTCTGGTTTGATTCATTATTGCATTTATCTGGTAACAGTAGTTGTGAGCAAATGCTGATTAAGCTGCTTCATATTAACAGACTATCATTAACAATTTACCGTTATGCATGTGGAAGAGGAATTGCTTCTTAACTACATGCTTTCAATTTAAACAACAGCGATCAGAAAACAAGTGTGGCTTTTCAAAGGTGCGCACAATAAATATGCCATGCTAATTAATGCAGTATTGTCTCGTTCCACCCAAATAATACACGGTTCTTAATTTGATTAATATCAGATTATTCATCTATGAGTGGAAACAATTTCATAGATCTGTTGGAATCAAAAAGTCAAACTATAAATACAAATAGGTCATATCAGATTAATAATGGTGCTAACCAAATATATGAGACAATGGAAATTATAACTTTATAGGAGCTGGATTGGTAAATTATACTGCATGGGCTGAGCAACGAATATCCTTGAAGGCTTTCTAACTTGGTGCTTAGGTACCATAATTGGCTACCAATAGCGAGGTAAAATCAGAATGACCTGTATCAGGTGGATTCAGTGTAAAGCCATGGGATTAATGTCTTTAGAGATTTGTATCTCTCTATTTCTGCGGTGCCTCCTATTACCCACAACCATTAGATTACACTAAAGTTGTTCAAGGTCTTTGATAAGTTGCCCCTTGATAGACTAATGAATAAGGTCAGAGAATGTGGAGTCAAGGGACAAGTGGCAGAATGGATTGCTAACTGGCTTCAAGACAGAAAACAGAGAGAAAGATCGTCTGGCCTTTCCCATCGGCAGGATCTTCCGGTCCCGCTGAAGGCAACTCCCTGCGAATGGGTTCCCTGGTGGTGGGACAGACAAGCCATGCAAAGCATTGTAGACACCTGAAAGATCTTGCTGCAGGCCAATGACAAGCCGCCTGCTGTCACGCCACAGAAAACATGCCGCAAGGTGGCTGAAAAATCCCACCCAGAGAGTGGGAATGAAAGGTATTTTCTCAGAATGGCAGAATGTGGGAAGTTGTGTTCCACATGGATCAATGCTGGCACCACTGCTATTCACAACTTTCATTAACAATCTGTACGTTGGAATCAGAAACAGAGGCTGTAATTCTCCATCCCGCAGCCAGCGAGAAAGGAGAATTTGATGCTCAGCAATTAAATCCAACAGAATACAGAAGTAGTCCTTCTGCCCAGCCTGCCTCTGCACCCAGCAGCCTTTGCCCTGGATAGCCTCTGCACTCATTCTCGGGGCAGTGGGCCCAGGTTCTAATCCAGTCTGCCATTCCGGACTGGAAATCAGAACTGCGGGCCACCATTTTGAAAGATCAGCTCCACAGAGCCGGTCACTGGGATGGGCAAGTAATCCCAATGAATGAATGAAAAAGAATTCTCCCATCTTTGCACTCCTGATCCAAGAATTTTGTTTGATATGAAATCTGTATCAACTTTGAAGCATTTTGAGACATTTTACTATGGTTGTGACAACATTTAAATAGAAATATTAATGTGGGCTGTTTCATTTACCTACTTCATGTTCAAAAGCCTCAGCTTAATCAATCAGTAATTTGATTAACTAAAGCATTTTAAGTATGAGACATAGAACATTTTGCAATTCTATACTGAAATTAATTGACAGATTAGTGCAACTTTTGCACTCAATGCTTCTTCCTATTTCCAGTTACTCAGAAATGGATTGAGCAGCCCCTCAGTGGCACAGTGGTTAGCACTGCTGCCTCACAGACCTGGGTTCGATTCCCAGCTTGGGTCACTGTCCGGAGTCTGCATGTTTTTCCCTGTGTCTGTGTGGGTTTCCTCTGGGTGCTCCGGTTTCCTCCCACAATCCGAAAGACATGCTGGTTAGGTGCATTGGCCATGCTAAATTCTTCCTCAGTGTCCCCGAGCAGGTGCCGGAATGTGGCAAAGAGGGGATTTTCACAGTAACTTCATTGCAGTGTTAATGTAAACCTACTTGTGACACAAATAAATAAACTTACAAAGAAAACAATGTGAGATCCGACAACTCTCATAATAGTTATTAAAAAATAAATATTTCAATACCTTTCCAGCATTTTAAAAAATATTATTCTTCTAGCATTACTTTATTAAACGTGTTTAGTTAATTGTCATTGAAATGTTATTCCTTGCAGTTAATTTATTCAAATTTTTCATCGTATTTTATCAAGGGGACTAAAATAAAGTGCGATCAAGTGTTATTCATTGTTGAAATCCCAATGAGCGTCAGTTAACACCTACTTTGGAAATGTCTCAAATTCTACTGCATGAATGAAGTACAGGCTAGTTATGACGGATATTGTGAAAGTCTAAGCAATGGTTTTTGTGCCTTGTTTTGCATTTTTGGATACCTGAAAATTAAAAAGGGGGATATATAGATATTAGCCTAATAAACACGGGATAGGCTTTCAAATACCTTTAAAAGACTGACAACATTGATGGGAATCAGATCGGTCGAGCAGTTAACAAATGGGGAAGCACAGAATCCAAAAGCTAAGAAGATATGCTAAACCTATACGAAATGTTTAGCCTCAGCTGGAGTACTATGTTTATTTCTTCCCACTTTAATAAGGGTGGGAAGACTTGGGCAAGGCTACAGAAGACGTTTACAAGAATGGTTTCGGGGATGGGTCATGTCAATAGGATGGAGAAACAGGAGTCCTTTTCCCTAAAGCAGAAAAACTGAGTTCAGATTTGGTAGAGACATTTAAATTAAAGAAAAGTTTAGATGGACTAAATAAAGAGAAACTGTTTCCAGAGGCTGAACAGTCAATAACCAGAGGCACAGATTTAAGGTGATTGGCAAAAGAACTAGAATTGAAACTGAGGAAAAAATGATTTGTGCAGTGGTTGGTTAGGATGTGGAATGCACTGTCTGATGCACTGTCTACATCTACAAATCTAAATGTAGATTTAAAAGTAGCCTTCAAAAGTGAACTGAATCAATCCTTAGAGGTATGGGGAAAAAGTGGGGGTGTGGAACTAATTGACTTGCTCTTCAAAAGAGCAAAGACAGACAGAGGTATTGACAGGGTGGATGTGGAGCAGATGTTTCCTCTTGTTGGAGAATCTAGAATTAGGAGTCACTGGTTAAAAATAAGGGGTTGAGATGAGGAGAATTTTCTTTCTTTTTGAGGGTTCTGAGTCTCTAGAATTCTCTTCCTCAAAAAGCAGCAGAAGCAGAACCTTTGAATATGTTTAGGGCAGGGCTAGATAGATTCTTGATTAACAAAGGGGTGAAAGGTTATCGGGGTTGGTAGGAATGTGGGATTGAGCTTACAATGAGATCACCCATGATCTTATTGAATGGTGGAGCAGGCTCAAGGGGTCAAGTGGCTTACTCATGCTCCTAATTCATACGTTTGTACGCCTAATGGATCAAATGGCCTCCTTCTGTGCTGTCCTATCCTTTGATTCTATGATTTTACTCTCCAGGTATTGATGAGACTTAAGACTAATGCACATATTGTGTAGCAACTTCAGGTGAAGGCTATATCTTTGGTTAAATGCAAATGCACAAAAGTCATTGCGCACATAGCGTCCCACATTTAGCTACACATGAACGGCATCTCGCCTTCTGCTTCTTCATTGAAATGCATTGAATCTTCTGAACTTACTGTATTAGCTCTGTAGGTACAAACTGAAATTGCCACAGAAAGTGTAAGTCCCTAATTAACCATGTGAGAAGTGTTAATTACTACCAATCTAACTTGTAGCATTAAAAATGAACAATTACAAGTGTGGAGCCACATTCCTTCAGATATCAATTGCTGAACATTATAAAAATATGTTTTCTCTAAATTTTCCTTGTTTCTATTTCCATATTTCTATTCCTCCTTTTATGTGCCTATTTGACATTGAATTCACCCATTCTGATTTGCATTCCCTTCTCAATCCTTCCTTTATTTATTTTTCAAACCTTCAATTTGATTGATTAGGAATGTACACTGGAGTTAAGAAGATGCTAGCTTCATTCACTCAAGTCATGGATGTCCTGTTGCCCACAATTTGCTGTTATTTGACCATACTTTCAATAAGTTACCATGCAAATTATTAAAAAAACTGAACTCAAAGGTCAAGTCTAACTAATGGGAGATATTTGATGTCCTGCTGCAACAGGAAATGTAGGCCAACATATTGCAAACTGTCGTAAATGATTGAATAACCTGCTGTAGAGCCCATCTCTATGTCCCATTTCTTCCCGAAGTTAAACGTAGGCCGCGATCTTTCCTGCCGACTAATGGGCGGGGTGAGCAGATAAGATTGCGAGAGAGCGAGAAATCAGGTTCATGCCCGATTTCTTGCCTCTTGCGATCTTACCGGCACTGGATATCCAGCAAGATCAGCCTCGCGGGCAAGGGGGTGGATGGGATCGGCTGCGGAGGCCAACCAGCAGTAGCTGGGGAGACTGTCACTGAACATGAACAATGGTGCCCTCTGCTGCTATCTGTCGGCTTTCAGTGCGCTTAGGCCCCATCCCCTCCCCCTGCTGGCAGAAAACAGATTTGGCTTCATTTTTTTGACAGTGAGGTAAGATTCCATTGTTAACTTGCCCCAAAAAATAGTGTGAATTTCTCCCTTCTTCATGCTGGTTTGGCACTTAGAATGTTTTTGGCAAGATCCCTTAATCGTTACAAATGAGCGTAAGTGGCAAAATGTAAGCAATAAACATGATAATTAGGAGATTATGATTGGAAATGGGTTTTTATAGGTAATAATCACTGCAGCTGGAAGGTTATTTAAATACAGAACCAATCTCTTCAATATTAGTATCATAAAACAATAATCAGAGGTTCAGCCACTTGCATTTGAAGAATCCTGAAAGCAATCTTTGCACAGTGGCCTATGATATCAAAGATTAAACATCTCTGCTGTTTTCTTCACAACTTTTCTCACTTTTCTGATTAATATATCAAAAATATTCAGCACTTATGATACTGAATGCTCTAACGGATGCTCTGTTTAAACAAAAATCAACAGCCATTTTGGATCTAGAAGATATATTGCAGCTGGAATGTTACATAGGGAGCTGCATCTTGGGAATCCAGGCTGCAACTCCATTGCTGAAATTCAGTGGACTGAACGGCAGTGATTAATGATAAAGTGCAACAGCAGAGATAGTTGCAGCTGTTTCTAATGCATTAGGACAAAGCAATAATACTCGCAAGTAGAGACAGATGATTTAAGAAGATAACATAGTGCCCGAAGAATTGTCATTACCATCCACTCATTCATCCTTTAACTCTTTCTATGGTACAGATTCTTCAGTAAATTGCTTATTTTCATGCCTTTGATGAATTAGACAGAATGGTGTTCTGCATTTTTGATGCAAGTTAAAGTGGAGTTTGATTGGAATATGACAGAATATTTAAGTGCCGAGATGCTTCTATAGCAAGCGAAGGTTTACCAGGCTGATTCCCGGGATGGCAGGTCTATCATATGAGAGACTAAGACGGTTAGGATTATATTCACTGGAGTTCAGGAGAGTGAGAGGGGATCGCATAGAAACTTATAAAATTCTAACAGGGTTAGACAGGGTAGATTCAGAAAGAATGTTCCCAATGGTGGGGGAGTCCAGAACTAGGGGTCATAGTTTGAGGATAAGGGGTAAATCTTTTAGAACCTTTAGAGGTGAGGAGAAATTTCTTCACCCAGAGGATGGTGAATGTGTGGAATTCACTACCACAGAATGTAGTTGAGGTCAAAACATTGTCTGATTTTAAGAAGAAATTAGATATAGCTCTTGGGGCTTAAGGGGTCAAGGAATATGGGGGGAAGGGGGGGAAATCAGGATATTGAATTCGATGATCAGCCATGATCAAGATGGATGGCGGAGCAGGCTCGAAGGGCTGAATGGCCTACTCCTGCTTCTAGTTTCTATGTTTCAACCACAGATCTAACCTAGGTGAGTCTGATATAATCAACCTACCTATGAATGAGACAACCCTGTTAAGACTCGTCATCCCCATTCCTTTAATGGAACAATGGGAGGCAGTGGCACAGTGGTATTTTCGCTGTGCTAGTAATCCAGAGACCCAGGGTAATGCCCTGGGGACCCAGGTTCAAATCCTACCACGGCAGATGGTGAAATTTGAATTCAATAAAAATCTGGAATTAAAAGTCTAATGATGACGGTGAAACGATTGTCATAATGTCCTTTAGGGAAGGAAAACTGCTGTCCTTACTGTTGTGAAGTTGAATAAAGATGTAACGAATGTTTGTAAAGATGTAAAGGAATTGTAAAATTGCTAGAGGGAAAAACATTGTGTGGTCCCTTTAAAAGTTGTGTTTGTGTTCAATGCTTGAATGTTTAAAATACAGGCTATACAGATTGCAACAATTGTAACTAGGACCAAGCATCAGAGTTGCCTTGGTAACAGGCTTTGCAGGCAGTTGCATATTGATAGCGTATCGGTTTAAAGAAGACACTCAGCGGTCAGGAGCCTATCAAATTTGAATTTGCTGTTGTTGACACCATCAGACCATCATGGTATAGGAAAATGCATATGAATCATAGAATCCCTACAGTGCAGAACGAGGCCATTCGGCCCATCAAGTCTGCACCAACCACAATCCCACCCAGCCCCTATCCCCGTAGCCCCACGTATTTACCCTGCTAGTCCCCCTGACACTAAGGGGCAATTTGGCATGGCCAATCAACCTAACCCGCACATCTTTGGACTGTGGGAGGAAACTGCAGCACCCGGAGGAAACCCACCCAGACACATGGAGAATGTGCAAACTCCACATAGACAGTGACCCAAGCCGGGAATCAAACCCGGATCCCTATCACTGTGAGGCAGCAGTGCTAACCACTGTGTCGTCCTTGTCATCAGGATAGGAACTCAACTGCCTGCCTTCAGTTCAGTGAGCTAGTGAGTTCAATTCAGTTCATTGAAGTTGACCTGTAAAGCTGCCACCTCTCAAGAGAAGACTGTTTGCCAGCTAAAGAAATATCTCAAGAGAAATCTCCATCTATCTACCAGAAGGGTACCAAATCAGAAAGAGTTTACCGACATCAACAAAGAACTCCAAAGGTTTTTCCAAAGCCACAAAACCTGTTTATATGTTTTCTTGTGAGTGACTAACTTAGTGTTCATTTTTTTTGGTAATGACTGATCCTTGTATTTACTTGAACAATGTTCCATTCGAACCTTACTTTAATTGATATGTTCCTTGTTTAGTTAAAGTTTCCGATTGGTTAAACAAATGACTTGTTAATTATTTACTTAAAGTGAGTGTCAGGTCTTTCTGTTAATGAACCTCTAAATGTTAATGATGAACAGTTAATACCTTTCCAAACAAATTTAACAGATTACGAAGCAAAGTAAAGGAGATTAACCTCTGCGTCGTAACAATGCCTGGTCTGGCCAACATGTCACTCCTGACCCACAGCAACGTAGTTAACTCTTAAATGCCTCTGTGAAATGGCCGAGCAATTCGAAGGCAATTAGGGATGAGCAATAAATGCAGGCCCAGCCAGCGGTGCCCACATCCCATGAAAAATTAATCATTTGGAATAATTTATTGGAATATCAGAAATGCGATTCAAATGCAATGGTCTCATTTTGAAACGATGACTTTAAAGTTAAAGTTTATTTATTAGTCACAAGTAAGGCTTACATTAACACTGCAATGAAGTTACTGTGAAATTCCACTACTCGCCACACTCTGGCACCTGTTCGGGTCAATGCACCTAACCAGCACATCTTTCAGAATGTGGGAGAAAACCGGAGCTCCCGGAGAAAACCCACGCTGAGACAGGGAGAATGTGCAAACTCCACACAGACAGTGAGCTAAGCCAGGAATCAAACCTGGATCCCTGGCGCTGTGCGCCAGCAGTGCTAACCACTGCTACCACGCCTCCTGACTGCAGAGGGAATAGTTAACAGTTTTAATAGCTTTAATTCACGATTACATGATTACATACATTTAAAAGGTCGGGGCTGGGGGGTGGGGGCGCTGTTCGGGGGAGTGTGCCTGAAACAAAGCAGCCGACATTATTCTACCAGAGCCAGGACGACCACTGCTGATTCTTGAGGTCCCACAAAAATAATTTTAACACATCTTTTTGGGCCTTTTCTGCTGTATCACCAGATTTTACTGATTTGATTTTTGTGGCATCCTCCCATTAGCATTCCAATTTATTTATTTATTCATTCACGGGACATGGGCTTCGCTGGTTAGGCCAGCACTTGTTGCCCGTCCCTAATTGCCCTTGCGCAGGTGGTGGCGAGCTGCCTTTTTGAACCACTGCTGTCCATGTGGTATAGCTCCTGGGGTCCTGTGCATGTCACTGCAACCTCATTTGCATAAACTGACGATCCCTTCTGATCTAGGTGGGTATCTCAGCCGCTCAGCAGGTGGCCCATGGAGAATGGCAGTGGAGCAAGAAATGGGCATAAAGTCCACTTGCCTCCATTTTAACTCTGCTACTAGTTTGTTTCTACCATGTTCAGGGAATCAAAGTCCATTAAGTAATTAATTTCTCAACATTCTCTTTTGTTTAAAGATATGTCTATATTAGTATTGGGTCTTAAATTATTAAATGGTCTTTGTATCTTTCTATTCGTATTTCTCAGCTGACATGTTTGCATTCTCTTTAACACGTCTTAATTTTTTGGCTTTTTTAAAACATTATTATTAGCTACAGCATTTATTTGCTTCTTTTGGATGAAGATAGACTTTAAAATCTCCTTTACAACATATGCTGCCAACTCTCACTCTAGTTTATTCATAAGTTATGACCGCTTGATTGGAGTAGCAGAGGGCTGCTGCTTCTGCCTCATTGAGAGCTAATGCTTTTTGAAGAGGGTTGGGAACAGGAGGTATAAAAAGGGTCTGGTCTTGCACCACTGGTTTAATATTGTGTTCTTTTAGCTTTAGGCTAGATGGCCAATCCAACTCAGGCTGATGGGATTATCGTTCCTCTCTATTGGGATTGGGTGCGCATTGTCTTCCCTTTCTCACTGAGATCTGACTTCAAATCTAACTACAGACTGATAGGTCCTCCCTCCGCGAGACAATAATGCGTGAAATTAGTTGAACTAGTCCGTCAATTAGTTCCTTGTGGGCATGAGTCCATAGCACGAATGACCGCTCTTTCCTATAAAGGTTATAAGGATAAGGATATCCAGCAGGAAAATTGCATCTGGTTAAACTATACCTGACCGAGGAGTGTTTGATGTTGACACTGGTCAAGTTCCATATTGGACCTTTTTAATTAGGTCACTGCAATAAGAATAAATCATTTTTGTTAAGGACCACACTGTTCAATTTTACTGTTGTGCTGAGACTTGTAAAAAAGGCTGCACCATTTAACAACACCATCAGATTACGGTTTGCCATGTCGTTGCTTGGTTTTGATGATTTGTTTGCTTATTTAGACTATTTTCAGCTGTGTGTTTCCCCTGAGCTTTTCCTATCTCCTTATCTTCAGAGAAAAAAAAAGATTAAAAGAGTTGAAGCAAAATTGGAAATCCTGTTTATCAGAGTCACACTGTTATACAGTCTGGTCACCTCGCATTAAAACGATGAACCTAGACTTCCCCAGAGTTCAAGAATGAACAATGAGTTGCCCTTATAAGAATGCATTTTACCCCAAACTGGACAACCCTTATCGACTGCAGGGACGTCATGCAGAGCAGCGCCATTGTTGAAATATTTATGTAGGTCCAGGACAGCCCGGCCAAAAACAAATTAAACACATCCTGGCTTGTTTTCAGAGCTGTCTTCAGCAGTTAAGACTCTTTATGAACCACTGATATGATCATGCCCAGTACAAATTGGTAGAGAGCATGCCTGCAGCCTCTTCCCACTTAGAATCATAGAATCCCTACAGTTCAGAAGGAGGCCACTTGGCCCATCGAGCCCGCACTGACAACAATCCCGCCCAGCCCCATAACCCCAAGTATTTACCCTGCTAATCCCCCTAACCTACACATCCTGGCACACTACGGAGCAATTTGGCATGGGCAATCAACCTCACCCACACATCTTTGGACCGTGGGAGGAAACTGGAGCACCCGAAGGAAAACCCATGCACACAGGGAGAATGTGCAAACTCCAGACAGACAGTCACCCAAGGCAAGAGCTGAACCCGGGTCCCTGGCGCTGTAAGGCAGCAGTGCTAACCACTGCGCCGCCCCTTGTACCATAAAATTGATACCAGAGCTCTTTATTCATGTACTCGGTCCCTGATTTGTGTATTAAAAGTAGCTTTCTAACTGAAACAGGCGGGTGCTCCAGCCACCAATCTCAGGACCCTATCCTGCAGGATGGCAGAAGTTGAGATGGAAGAAGAAACAAAGCAGTAGTTGGCCTATTACCAATTCTGGGTCACTGAAGTCTGTTTGCCCTGGGGAGAGTGGGTTACAATTGGCCTTATTGTTCTAATACAGCCATTAATAAAGTTAAATACCTGACCATTCTTTTCTGCAAGAAAAAGTGGTTTTGCAAAATGTTTTTTTCCCAAATTCTTAGAAACACACACTAGGGCCAGAATTTTACCACCCCACCCACCACGGGAACCGTAGCAGGCGAGGGGTGGACAATAGGAAGGTCAGTTGAACTCAGGTGGGATTTTACAGTTTCAGGACGAGCCCTAGGAATAGACATCGAATCCCGACAGTGCAGAAGGTGGTCATTCGGCCCATCAAGTCTTCACTGACTCTCCCAACAGGCCACCTTACCCAGGCCCTATCCCCATAACTCCACATATTTACCCTGCTAATTCACTCATCCTTAGGACACTAAGGGGCAATTTATCATGGTCAATCAACTTAACCTGCACTTAAACTGGAGCACCCGGAGGGAACCCATGCAGAATGTGTAAACTCCACACAGTCACCCAAGGGTGGAATTGAACCCAGGTCCCTGGCGCTCTGAGGCAGCAGTACATGAACGGAGTGGGAATGGAGGGATACAAAAGAATGATCTAGTTTGGACCAGGGAGCGGCGCTGGCTTGGAGGGCCGAAGGGCCTGTTCCTGTGCTGTATTGTTCTTTGTACTAACCACTGTGCCACCCAATAACCCACTCTCCCCAGGGCAAACAGACTTCAATGACTTAAGTGTACCACACGACAAAGAAGAAATTGTCTTTGTTGTCTTTCTTCCTCTAAAACAATGAGCAGACTTTTCTGAAACTGCCTGTGGCGGGTTTAGTGACGGACAGGCACATTGAATCTGGCAGAAGCCAAAAAGTCAAAACCCGCTGGTATAAAATCACGATGCTTTTCTCCCACTGGTGGGTTAATGGTGGGTCAATCTTCCCGCTGGCTGGTGACACAAATTCCATTTGCATCTCATGATTGCTCAATAAATCAGCTGTCTGCTGAAATCCTCTCAGGCTTTCCAATCTTGGGAATCCAATCAGTGGGAAATCACATTGACGTCAAACTGAATTGATAAACGCTGGCTTGCATAAGACACCTTCCAATTTGCCAGAGACGTCCAGGTGAGAGCAGCTTGCAAAGCCTCCCTAACATAGTGCTGCATTGTTTCTGATGCACTGTGCACCATTCCGCCAGGGCAGACAGGGTCCTGACCTTCATCTCCATGTCAAGCTGATCTTCATGGACGGCACCGTGCTCCTGGACCCATGGATCCTCCTGTGTCGCCAAGCTGGATCAGTACTGCACTTGGAGCTGGGGAGTACAGGGCTCTCTGTCCATCTGGACAGCACTGTGCTGTGGGACTCATGCAACCACCACATAAAAATTCCAAAGTTCAACTCAGGTTGGGTTGCGAGGTGAGACCAAATGTGGGGGGTAGACAGACAAAGATAGGGCGGGGGGGTGGACAATGTGCAGGAGGGAGGTGGAGGAAGGGTGAGGACTCATGGTGGCAGGCAGAGGGACAAGGAAGTGGATGAAGAGGACAATGAAAGACTGAGGGAAGACCAAGGGGAGGGAGACCAAGGGAAGGGGTCAAAGGGCTAGCACATGTATTACTGGAAGGGGATGCATGCACATGGCAGATCATGGGATGGATGCATTTCAATGTATCACATTAGGGATGGTTCACATGGACATTGAACAAGTGCGGACTGCAGTGCTTTGTGAACGTCCCTGTTGTCTGTAGTCACATGTTCTCATCCCTCACAGGGCTTCAGATGTGGAATGGAATGCTGCTAACCTCTATAGTGCCAGGGTTTAGCAGCCTAACCTCTCTCACGGCTCTCCCATTAACACCTTTATACTCAGCACCCTTTTACCCATTCTGGGTTTCAATATCTCTTTTCAGAGAGGAGCCAAAAGTGAGAATGGATCCAGTGGTCCAGGGAGCTTTACTGTGAATCCTCATTCGAGGCAGGAGGGGTAGGAAGGAAAGGCATCTGTGTGCACAGTTCCAGCAGGGGGCACTGCATGTGGGACAAGGCCAGAGAGAGTGTGAGCATCAGCAGGAGGATGAGGGGCAGAGACTCAGACTGCGGAGATGACTGGCAACACTCGGTGTCTATGGTCCACCAGTCTCCATTCTGGAGATGAATGAGAGGCAGTGCGGGGCAAGGCTGCGATTGTCCAGAGAGCTGGTCCACCACGAGCTTGTGGCGGTGTGAGCAGTGTTTTAACTTTGCTCGGCTGGAAGCTAGGACTTCTAATTCACAAATGTTGTTTGAATGCCTTTGCCAACACTACAGCCCAATTTGTGATCTGCGTCTCCAGATTTTTTTCAAGTTATATATTTTTTTCAGAAAATCGAGCTGAACAGATTTTACATCACATGGGATGACATGCAAATTATGATGTATTGCCTCTTCCACCTCCGCCTCTAATTGATTTTCCTAATGATCCACTATCAAAAGAGAACAGAATTGTCTCTATCATAGTCTCTCTATATTAGAGATTTATTCCCAACCTACAAATTTTAAAAATTTATTTTAACCTACTCTCCCAAATATGATCATCACTCACCTGATGAAGGAGCAGCGCTTCGAAAGCTCGTAATTCCAAATAAACCTGTTGGACTTTAACCTGGTGTTGAGAGACTTTTTACTGTGTTCGTTAAGGCATTTAATTATTACAAGAAGCAATTAAAATCTGTTTCTGCATTCAACAAGTAGTGGACCTATTTCCCAAGTTCTGTGGAACACACCAGGATCACAAAGACACAGCAGTGAAGCGCTTATTCAGTGAAACTGGAAGGCTGGGAAGGTTTTGATCAGTAAAACTGGCCATGGTCAGGTGAGAGGCTGCTGTTCACACAGGAAGTGCTTTTAGTGCTTCACAGGAGACTGCCAACTGTCTGGCGCTTCACCTTCCGTCTCCTTTTGCTGAACTTTGCTGCAGCATGGAAGCAGTTTATACAGCTCCACCTTACACCTCTGACTAAAAGCCAGAGGAACAGCTCCAGCAATAACAATAGCACCAGCAGCAGAAACAACACCAGCATCAGCTCCAGCAGCACTAGCTTTTTTTCCGGTCGCACAGGACAGACCGGATGGACAAAGAAGAGGTGAGACCCTCACCACAGGGTCTACAGGCAGAAAATCTACCCCTCCGACATATCAGAGCACCATTGCCTCAAGAGCAAATGCTGACATGTGTAAACTCCTGGCTTAAGAGCTCCTTCCCAATCTACCATGTGGGGACACATTGCAAGTGGCCATTAAGGCGCTCATTAATGAAGGTGCACCCTATCCCCCCTTCCTCCCCCTCCCCCTGCAACACCCCATTCCCCTGGTCTCCCTCCAACTATTTAATATTTCTTCTGTAATACAAAGACCAAACCTGAGCTTAATGCTCCAGATGAAAGCTCATCAAAGCTAGATACAACTTGAAAATCAACTCCTTTCATTCAGAGGTCACATCTTTAGCCATACATCCCAAAAATTGCCTTTCTTTATTGCTGTAAACCGGAATCAATGGTTTTAATGACCAAGGCATCAAACCCTTTATGTTTCTTTATGATACTATTGCATCACGTTAGCAAATAGTACTAATAAACAAAAAAAAGTATTGCATGTAAACCTAGACCTTGGAATGTGCCAGCTTGCAACACTCAGCAAATAGTATTAATAGACAGAAAAGAAGACTTTACCTTTCACCAACCTGGTAGTGACATGATACAATGGTAGTTGCTGATTAATGATAGCATTCAATTATTCAACAGCCTCAAATCATTTACATAATCTCATGCCTTTATACTAAAGTGCTAGACTCCAGCTGCCCATGTCTGCTCACTGACCTAACAGGCAGAATTTCCCCGTCCTGCCCACTACGGAAAAATCGTAGCGAGTGGGCAGGGGTGCGGAGCATGGAAAGGTCCATTTACCTCGGGCGGGGTTTTCTGGTCTTAGGACAAATCCTGCCCAACATGTCCAGTTCTTTTTGGTTTATCGCAAACTGGTTAGCATCATCAGCCAATGCAAGGAATTTGGTGTCATCCGTATAATTAAGACATGAATAGTTCTAAGTAATTTGTAAAAATGTTAAGTCACAGCAACAGTGACGTTAACTCTATGCTTTTCCACTGACAACTGCCCACACACCATAATCTTTCTCTGCCTACTTTTCAGACAGTCATCAATTCAATCTAACAATGTGTCATCTGTTCCATGAATACATAACTTGTAAATTAGTTTGTTATAGGGTAGTATCAAAAGCCTAAAATTCATGTAGCTGACATTCATTGCTATCTAGAAATTCTGCCATTAGCTCAAAAAACTCCATTATGTTGGTGGAACACATTCTATCCTTTCTCAACCCACATACACTCTGTTTAATCATCCTCTGTTTTGCCAGATGATCCCTTACACATCATGGGCAAAGCCTTAACAATTTTCCTACAATAAAAGTAATGCCCATCAGTCTTTGATACTTCAAACCTTGCCTGTTTTACAGGAACCGTATTATCTTTCCCCTTGTGGGGCAATCTACAACAAGAGGTCACAGGTATAGGTTGAGAGGCGGTAGATTTAAATCTGAGATGAGAAGGAACTACTTCCCGCAGAGGGTGGTGAATTTGTGGAACTCGCTGCCCCATGGCGTGGTGGAGTCTGAATCATTAAATGGGTTCAAGGAAGAGATATATATATATATTTATTTTTAAAAATGAGTGAAAGGGATTTGGGGAGCAGGTAGGTTGGTGGATTTGAGACCAGGAAGAGATCAGCAATGATCTGATTGGAAGGCAGAGCAGGTTCGAAGGGCTAAATTGCCTACTTCCGCTCCTAATTCCTATGTTCCTATTTTCTACTTTCCAACCCATTTGAATGTTACCAGTGCTGGTGTGCTTTGAAAGACATCAATGAGTAGCTGCAATTTGCTCAGTCACGTTTACCTTGGATAGAAATCATTAGACCCTGGAGGTTTATTGTCCACCTTACGTTCTCTTTACCTCTTGAATCTGCCTCTTTGTTCTGTCTCAGAGTAATCGGCTGGCCATTTAAAACTGAGATGAGGAGGAATTTCTTCACTCAGAATCTGTGGAATTCTCTAACCCAGAGAGCTAAGGAGGCTGTGACTGAGCATGCTCAAGACAGGAATCAGTACGTTTTTGGGTACTAATGGCATCAATGTATATGGGAACAATGGGGGAAAGTGATGCTGAGGCAGCTGATCATCCATGATTTAAAGAATTGTGAAACAGACTTGATGGGCTGAGTGGCCTACTCCTGTTCCTATGTTCCAATAATAAAGTTTATTTATTAGTGTCACAAGTAGGCTTGCATTAACACTGTAATGAAGTTATTGTGAAAAATCTCCTAGTCGCCACACTCCAGCGTGCCTGTTCAGGTACACTGAGGGAGAATTTAGCATGGCCAATGCATCTAATCAGTACGTCTTTCAGACTGTGGGAGGAAACCAGAGCATCCGGAGGAAACCCACACAGACACGGGGAGAACATGCAGATTCCGCACAGTGACCCAAGCTGGGAATCGAACCCGGTTCCCTGGCGCTGTGAGGCAGCAGTGCTAACCACCGTTAGTTTGATAATAGTTTTAAAATAAGGGGTCAACCGTTTGGAACTGAGGTGAGGAGAAACTTCTTTACCCAGAGAGTGGTGAATGTATGGAATTCACTTTCATTACCACAGAAAGTAGTTGAGGCCAAAACGTTGTGTGATTTCAAGAAGAAATTAGATATAGCTCTTGGGGCTAAAGGGGTCAAGGGTTATGGGGGGAAAGAGGGATCAGGATATTGAATTTGATGATTAGCCGTGATCATAATGAATGGTGGAGCAGGCTCGAAGGGCCGAATGACCTACTCCTGCTTCTGGTTTCTATATTTATACAATGCTGAGTCTCCAGTCCCTGATATCCATTCACTTACCGCGGGAAGCAGTCATTCACTATTTACCCTCTCCCAATCTTTTATCGAAAATATCTCATTTTGTGGGAAGAGTTTAATTTCTCGCTATTCACGGAACATCTGCACAGAGCAGCCTTTCAAAGTTCTGTGCAGATGCTGTGCAGATGTTTTACGTTTTACAGGCTGAACAAGCAACGGCAGCCAATCTGAATTACAGTTTCAGCTATCACATTTACATCGTGAACTTGATTACAGGAACCGAAAGAACTTGGATGGCACCTTGCCTATAAAAATGTCAGCTCTTTGTGAACTTCCATTAATCAATACAACATGATACTCACGTTTGCAGGAACGGCCGTCACCCTGCATTTTGCCTGGGCAACTTCCACATTCGTAGGATCCAAAGTTATTGAAACAAGAGACTCCAGGAAAACATGGTGTTTTTTTGCATTCATTAACATCTTCTTGACATGCGAGTCCTGCAACCCAACACAGAACAGATGACAAACTGAGTGTTTGAAAAAAATAACATATGAAAACAGGACTCCCACCAGGAAAATTCACCAATTATCATTTTTACCTTGACACAATTTATTCAGTTATTCTGGCTTGAATAATTAATAGAATTTGTTGGAAATACATGCTGTGGGATTTTCCGGCTGCGCTCGCCCCAAAACAAGAAAATCCTGCCTGAGGTCAACGGACTTTTGCATGGTCTGCCCCCCCACCCCCCCCGCCCCCCTGCCGTCCATACGATTCCCGTGGCAGGCGGGACAGGAAAATCTCCCCTGGTATGTTTATCAGGATTTGTAAAAAGAAAAGATAGGTCGCTTTATGTCTTTTTCAAACTTATTCGTTAATCGTACTAACGTGAAACCACTGGTCAGAGGGGTATATTTAGTGGAAAAAAAGCAAAATACTGTGAATGCTGTAAATCTGAAATAAAAACAAAAAATGCTGTAAACACCCCAATGTGGCATGCAGAATCTGTCATTATACGTGGTGATTTCTTCATTAATTTTCTCTTCTCTCACACTTGGCCCCAAGTAGCGCCTTATCATTAGCGATTATAACCCTCATCTCAATTCCATTACGCCTCTCCAATGATTGCCCCAGCTCCACAACCCTATCCACTGCTTTGTCCCAGCCTCTTCAACTCTGGTGTCTAGGGCTTCCCTTCCTTTTCGCTCTTTCTGTTTCAATCTCACCGCCCACGTCTTCAGCAAACGTTACTCTTTGCAACTTGTTTTTTTATACTTCTCTGATCTTTCTGTTGCCTTTAAAAGCCATCATAAAAGATTTAACTGTGTTTTCAATCATCTCTCCAACCTCTCCTCTACTACTTGTCATCTACTCCTCCATTGTGATCATCTTGGAATGTCTTCATTGTTGGAGATGGTATCTAAATTGAAGTTGTGATTGTTGTGACACAGGAGCTATTGAGTGTTCCCTACAATTCCCCAGCATTCTGACTCCCCATTCATGGCAATAATCAAAATGGGAGCTTCTCCAGAACGGACTTACAAATTCTCATTTCAAGGGCAGTAGTTTTCTTTGTGAACATAGCTTTTCTGAAATGACAGCTAACAAAGTGTTTCAATTCAAACATGTGCCAGAATTTTACATTGCTCGGGCAGGCATGCACCTCACCCGGTGGTGTGTAAAATTACGTAAGAAGACATCGGGCATGCCTCCTGAATGCATGGTGGCCTCGCACAATGTTTTGGTCGGCAGTCATATGCGAGTCAGAAGCATGTCCACCGACAATCAGGAAGCCAATTTAAGTGAATTAAACAGCAATTGACTGGGATTTTACGTTGCCCGTCTACTTTTACGGTTGGCGGGCATGCCCATTGGCCAGGCGGCCTTTACGTTTTAGGTGCCACCTCGATCCAGGGCAGAATGAAATTCGGGGCTCAAATAAGGTTAACAAATGCGTCTGGGGACAGAAGTCTGTGCATGTTTGTGCTGCCTCAATATGTGGCACAAGTTTTCCATTGATATTTATTGCATACAGTTCCCTCAGATAACTCCAGAGTGGTTGTCCCCCTGAAAGAACTCATTGGAAGTTCCAGCCCGCACATTTCCTTTTCTTGATGCCCACCCTTACTGGCAGAGTTCAGTTTTTGACAGAGCGCTTTTGACGCTGGATAGCCAACTAACACCTCTCCAGTGTTTATATTTTTAGGTTTATTTATTAGTTTCACAACTAGGCTTACATTAACACTGCAATGAAGTTACTGTGAAAATCCCCTAGTCGCCACACTCCAGCGCCTGTTCGGGTACACTGAGGGAGAATTGAGCATGACCAATGCACCCTAACCAGCACGTCTTTTGGACTGTGGGAGGAAACTGGAGCACCCGGAGGAAACCCACGCAGACACGGGGAGAATGTGCAGATTCCGCACAGAGAGTAACTCAAGCCGGGAATTGAACCAGGGACCCTGGTGCTGTGAGGCAGCAATGCTCACTACTGTGCCACCGTGCTGCCCCACTGTGGGACAGTAGTTAGCACTGCTAACCATGGTGACAGTGTAATATTGCATTAACAATGCGAGCTCGGGCAGGAGTGCGTTTCACATCACCTCCCGCCTGCGTCGACTTTGGGCATCCCCCAATCGTAAAATTAAGGTCATAATGAAACTTGACATTTAGAATGACCAATTTTGAAGGAAACATTTAAACAAGCAAAATTTATAATAGCAGATCTGCAGCATATAAAGCCCCATATTAATCAGGTAGAGGGGAGAGAGACACAGGACCTGATTTTACCAAACCTTCGCGCCCGTTTTCAGGCGCAAAATCACGGTAAAGTTGGGCGTCGGGCCTATACCGCGATCTGCACCCGATTCCGAGCAGATCGCAGCTTTACTGACACCCAATCCGGGCGGCTCGACGATTTAAATGCATTTGCATGCATTTAAATCGACTTAATGAACCACGCGCCCAACTCTACTGCCAATCCCACTTTACCGTCTTCTGGTCCGATGCGGATCCGCACTCTAATCGACCTGCCGAATAAAAATCCGAAGTCGCCACTGCAGCCTCCAAAGAACAGGGTCAGAGACTGCAACGGCTCTCTGACCCAGCTCCTCCTCGGGGGAGGGAGGGGGGGGGGGGGGGGAGGAGGAGAGGGGGTATGATGTATCATCCTCTGGGGGGTGGGAGGGGAGGGGGTGTGACCGATCATCCCCTGGGGGGAGGGGTGGGGGGCGGGTTGGGAGGAGAGGGGGCGTGACCGATCATCCCCTGGGGGGGTGGGAGCAGAGGGGGCAGGGAGTTCCACTGCCACTCTGCGGCCGATCGGTGGGGAGGGAGGGGGCAGGGGGTTCCGCTGCCAATCTGCGGCCGATCCCTCCTCCCCACCAGAGGAACGAATCACTCCTCTCCGGAGTGGCTGCATACTTCAAACACCACGACTGTCATTATTCACCTCAGCGGAACCCCCTGCCCCCTCCCTCCCCACCGATTGGCCGCAGAGTGGCAGCACCTCCTCCCCCCCAAGAGGATGACACGTCACATCCCCTCTCCTCCCAAACCACCCCCCTCCCAGAGGATGATATGTCACAACCCCCCCCCTCCCACCACCCCCCCGCCAGAGGATGCTACGTCAGACACATCCCCCCCCCCCCCCACAGATGGTCTGTGCCAGAGAGCCGCTCTCTCTGCTTTTTTCTTTCGTGCCGCTTCAGACTTTTTTCAATCTGCGCATGCGCAGTTCAGAGCTCCAATCGTTCCGGCAGTGCTAAACCCCGCCCACAGCGCGAATCGGACTGGAGCCAGCAAAACGCGTATGGGCGCGCTGGAAAGAGGATTCCAGGCTCTGATCCGTATTACGCCCAGATCCCGCCCTTAGGCTCCGATTGGTAAAATCGGGCCCACACTGTTGGAACATATTGCTCTATACTTCTGTTCTGCTCATATTTTTCTCTGGTACAATTTAGGCCACAGCTTCTGTGTAATATTCTCTGACAGACATGGCAAAGAACAGTGAACTCCCACTTTGATTCTGTCAGCAGAGATCAGTCAAGTTGGACCAGTTTCTCTTGAACTAAATCCCTGGTCTTGAACTAAATCCCTGGTGTGGCTCCATAACTGAGAAGTGTAGGCAATCACACCTGAAGGATCTATGGGCCACACTTTACCCCTCTTTCTACCCAAAATAATTGATGACAATCGATGATAATAGTTATTGCAACGACGTGCTGAGGGACGCACTCAAGTTTGGGGCAGCCACCGCAAAGGCGTAATGGGGAAAGGCCAGCATTTAAAGCCTTTCAACCAAGGCAGACCGAGGAGCCAGTAACTGTAATAAAAACTCTCGACTGCGTAACTGTGTGCAACCCTGTAAAAGCAGCACATAGTGAAATGTGATGAATGTATACAGTTTAACGAAGAACTCAGAACTGCATTGTAATGTATGTAATGTCTTGGAACTGAGCACTGTAAAATATTGAAGTTAAGGAAACTGCAACTATGACTGTTTTTCACTTTTTGTAATGATTGGAAATGTTTTTTCTGGAATGTATATTTCAGATTATTTATGAATAAAGTATATTTTTGAAATAAAACAATAGTTATTGCAATGGTTTGCTCTATTTAAGTGTGGTCAGTTTAAGCGATGGGACTATATTTTTTCTTTTATAGATTTTTGATCATGCATCATCCTCATTCCCTACACTTGTGGTAAATTCCCATTCCCACCTTGAGCTAAGGAAAGGGTAGGTTTTACCATAAATGTACGGCGATCGGGCAGCTTCCCAGAGTAAAATGTCAACTAATGTGTGTGAACATTCTGGGGCTCAGATTTGGAAAGTGCCATAAATGGCTGCCACAAAATCTAGCACTTAACTTAAATGATGCTGAAATCTCACATTGATTTTACAGTTGCCATTCTGTGAAGCTTTGTAAATGTTACCAGTCAATAGGCATTTCCTGGCTAGTGAGTAAATTGGGATTCATGTCTTCCGCAATGGTTATTATACATGGTGTGCAGATTTGCCGTGGAGTATTAATGCCTATTGCGCTGATGGAAAGCACACATTCGAGAATCTGTGATGCATTGGCAGGCTTCCGCATGCACTGTCCACAATGACAGTGCAGAAGTCCAGCTGAAGCATGAGCAGATTCACGTCATGGAGCGAAAGTGTCTTTCTCCATGTTTGGACAACTCTGTGAAACATCAGTCTTCGCAATCAAGTGAATCCACAACATGCAGACTCTGTACGTCACCTTTAACAGGATGGCAGAAATGTTAGACTGGGTTTTATGGTGTGGGGTGAGTGGTGGGTGTGGTCTATCATTCACCCCTCATGATCAAAGGCTGCCCCAGGTATAATGCACTGAGGGTGGCCTTAACAAGCTCAGTATGGGTCTTACGCACCTCACAGAAGGAATCCCCTCCCTCGAGAGCTTCCAGCCAACTGGAAGTTCTTTGTAGTTCAACAAAGTTATGCACCAACAAGGATAGGTGTTTGACAAAATGTTATATTGTTAACTTTCTATTGTTAGCTCGGAACACATTAAATTGATTACTTTGCACCGTTTTCTGGCATTGCTTGCTTGCTGGGAGGTCACCTTTTCAGTTGCTTGCAGATGAATGGGAAGACATGAATTGATGAGAATCCATCGGGAGGAGTGGGTGGGGGAATGGGGGTTCCTGTGCAGATGCGCAATGAACAAACAATTGATTAGAGAACCGTGTTGTGTCACTGGAGTTGGGAACTGATGGAGAGGGGAAAGTGGTTGTAAGATGTGACTGTTACATTGGTGTGGTGGTAATGATAGTGGTAATGTCTAACTGAACCTTACAGCTACATTGAAATCCCTGAGCAGCAATATGAGTGGCTGGCTTGGCAGAGATATCCTTATCTTCATTGGAATCCTTTGCAGATTGTGTGTGCCTAACACATTGTTCCTCCTGCAGCTCCTACTTTCACTGTTGTGCAGTGGACAGCACACTCGGATCATTTTGGAGACTCTGGCTAGGCAGAATTGAAGGGCACCTCGGGATCTGTCTGGGCCCAAGTTACCTCATCATAATTAACTGAAACACCCTGTGGCCATATGGCCATTGTTATCAGAATCATAGAATCCCTATAGTGCAGAAGGAGGCTATTCGGCCTATTGAGCCTGCGCTGACAACAATCCCACCCAGGCCCTACCCCTGTAACCCCACGTATTTACCCTGCTAATCCCCCTAACACTAAGGGGCAATTTAGCATGGCCAATACACCTACCCTCACATCTTTGGAGTGTGGGAGGAAACCAGAGTATCCGGAGGAAACACACGCACACACGGGGAGAATGTGCAAACTCCACACAGTCACCCGAGGCCGGAATTGAACCCGGGTCCCTGGCGCTGTGAGGCAGCTGTGATAACAACTGTGCCACCGTGCCGCCCTATTCTTGAGCTTAATTGGTCAGCTCCTTCACAGGTGTCATCAGCTAAGTTTGAACAGAGTATCCTTTGTTCCCTAGCAACCACTCCTCCAAAAAGATCAGGGAGCTTGGACTTTTGCAGAATAAAAGCATCATGGCAGTTCCCTAGAAATCCGGCGCACACATGCGTAAGCAATCTGTTGTTACTTTGATGAGCATCAGCGCGGACAAAGTTAACTACTGACCATAGCAAATAAACCAGTCACTGGCCTTACGAATTTGTGCACAGCTTTCTGGGAAATACTGGATATATCTCACAGCCCGGAAGAATGCAGAGGCAAAATAAAGTTGAGGCAGAAGTCACTTTCACAAGAACAGGTAATGTGTAGCCATCAGGTCCAGCAAGGTTTTCTTCTAGGAGGTCTTGGGTCTTGACAATCAAAGCAACCAGAAACAGTGCTCTTACAAGAGGTCAAAGTAGCCGAGGCTCTGTCTGTACATCCTGCTCATCAAAGTGAACAGGCCTTTGGGTTTGCCTCTCTGACTGGCTTCCCACAGGTACAACTTGTCATTAACCACACACACAGGTGGGCAATCCCATCCACCAAGAATGTTGATAAACCACATGGAAATCAATGTTTGGATGGCGTACAGTATCAAGAGATGGCTTAAGCACGTGTGCACCAGATTTCTCGGAAACTGCTATGATAGGAACATAAGAACTAGGAGCAGGAGTAGGCCATCTGGCCCCTCGAGCCTGCTCCACCATTCAATAAGATCAATGTTGATCTTTTTGTGGACTCAGCTCCACTTACCCGCCCGCTCACCATAACCCTTAAATCCTTTACTGTTCAAAAATTGATCTATCTTTGCCTTAAAAACATTCAATGAGGTAACCTCAACTGCTTTCACTGGGCAGGGAATTCCACAGATTCACAACCCTTTGTGTGAAGAAGTTCCTCCTCAACTCAGTCCTAAATCTGCTTCCCCTTATTTTGAGGCTATGCCCCCTAGTTCTAGTTTCACCCGCCAGTGGAAACAACTTCCCAGCTTCTATTTTATCTATTCCCTTCATAATCTTATATGTTTCTATAAGATCTCCCCTCATTCTTCGGAATTCCAATGAATATAGCCCCAGTCTACTCAGTCTCTCCTCATAAGCCAACCCTCTCAACTCCGGAATCAACCTAGGTAATGTACTCTGTACTCCCTCTAGTGCCAGTTTATCCTTTCTCAAGTAAGGAGACTAAAACTGTACGCAGTACTCCAGGTGTGGCCTCACCAGCACCTTATACAGCTGCAACATAATCTTGCTGTTTTTAAACTCCATCCCTCGAGCAATGAAGGACAAAATTTATATCCACTATATATTTCATTCTGAAAAAGTCCAAGCCCCCTGATCTTTTTGGAGGAGTGGTTGCTAGGGAACAAATGATACTCTGTTTAAACTTAGCTGATGACACCCGTGAGGGAGCTGACCAATGAAGCCCAAGAATTTTACATGGGCAATGCCTACTGTAACTCATTGCTGACCCCTGTAGGTCTCTCAACAACTGGCTGCCTGAAGTTGTCAGCCTCATTGCCCCTCAGACTCACACATTTAGTATCTCAACAAAACCTTTCCTAGTGGGAGCGAAGAGATCAGGTGAGGGAACTGAGCATTTATTGATGTTCATATTCGTGCCTTTAATCTGCCTCATGAATCGCTCCACAATTGTCTCATCTACCACTCAAAGGCAATCTTCAAGAACTCCAGGGAACCTGGGACTGTGATGTTACTGGTCAAAAATCTGACTAAAAGTTCCTAATTTAACTACTGCAAGCAGCAATCTTCCTCTCTGGATGAGTTTCCACATATGCATCAAAACAAGTCTGAGTTCACTCACAAGTTGGCACACTGCGCTGCTATTTTGGCTGACGGTAACAATTCTCCTAAATCTCGACCCAAACTCTCTTTAACTATTAACATTCCCGTCAATTATTTTGTGAGTTGATTCTGGAGGAGGTGAAACGTCTGGGACAGGATTGTATATGGGAATATGTATGCTGTGTAACTTGAGTCAGTTTGATGCTGGTTGCACATTAACAAATACGGGTTTGAGAGGGTGCTAAAAATGTAATGCTAGTGGATAATGAGGAGAAATTAAGTTAATTATTGGAGAATGGGTCCAATTATGTTTTGCAATTTTTAAATGCTAGGAGGCACACTTAAGAGTTTTCATTCAGCAATTATATTTAAATTTTGCATGGCTGAAAATTACTTTGCTGCTTTACTGAAATAAGGTCCTACAAGTTCAGTGGAGCTGGCATCAGTTCCAAGTTTCAGTATAAATGAAGTCAAATTTTCCACTTTAAAATTAAAGTTTAAAATCCATACACATTGTCCATAAGGTTTTCCTTTTATATACAGCCAGCAACATGGAAGATTGATGGGCCAAATGATATATTCCTGTTCTTACTATTAAATTTGTGTGTGTGTAAATTATTTCACCTGCCCAAATCCATTGCAAATTTGAGACCTCTGCTGTAAGATTTTAAATCACTTGATATATCTCCTGTGCACTGAACTACTTTGTTTAAAGACCTTGACTTCTGAGAGTAAAAGATGCGTTATTTATTTGCTGAATAATGATGATATATGATGCCATTCCAACATTCCTCTTATGTACCTGGCTAACGCACAGTGCAAGAAACTTTCTTTGGAACATGTATAATCCACATTTTGAAGCAAGCAGCAGACTAATTGATTCATACCTGTTCTGGAAACAAAAACACAATTATAATTTCCGTCGGGAGAAAGATACAAAAATCTGAGGTCACGTACCAACCGACCCTGCTGCCATCAGACTTTTGAATGGTCCTACCTCATATTAAGTTGATATTTTTCTACACCCTAGCTATGACTGTAACGCTACATTTGGCACCCTCTCCTTTCCTTCTCTATCAACGGTGTGCTTTGTCTGTACAACGTGCAAGAAAAAATACTTTTCACTATATCCCAATACATGTGACAATAATGAATCAAATCGAATCAAATCAAATACTTTTTCAGCAGAATTCCCAAGGTTGAAGGGAAGGGTGAACAAAAGTATGAAAGATTTTGAAAAGATAGAGAGGGATCTATGCACCTCCCACCGCCACCTCCCCTTCCCCCACTGGTTGGGGAATCAATGACAAGGAGGAATAACCTCAATAACATGAGAAAATGCCAAGGCAATTGCTATTGTTGACACATAGAACTAACAGAACATGGAATGCTTTAACTACTATTGAACAGCCACTGAGGCAGCAAGTATAACATCGGTTAAGATTGAATCCAATAAATGTTTGTAAAGGAAGAATATGGAAGGGCACGGGGAAAGTAAACAGAGATAATTGAAAGGATTAACTTGAATAACTTCAAAATTGAAAAGATGACAACCAGGCAGGTATTGTGAGCTGAATGACCTCCTCCTCAAATGTACATACCATTAGTTCTACAATACACAAGCACAGTGGCACAGTATTCAAGTTACTTTGATGAATTATTCTTCTCGAGACCACAAGTGTCAGAGGATTGAATTGTAATGAAAAATTAGTAGAACCAAGGATGCTTCAGCTTTTAAAGCAGCAGATCTGAGGAATCTTATAGAAGTGTATGTGTAACCAAGTAGAATAGGAAAGGTTAATCTAGTGCAATTTTTAAAGTTAAACTATGAGACAAGTTTGTGGATACAAACGAGCAAAAGGCAACTTCAGTATTGATATTGGGAGATTACCACTTGAAGGATGATTAATACCTGAGAAGGGATAATGGATATAAATATACCAGATAGAAACACACCGGAATTGGTCAAGAAGCAGTTAGATATGTTTCAATGCAAGGATGAGCAAGAGGGTCAAATGTCTTTTTTTAGGTCGTGAATGTAGCCCAGTCCATCACTCAAACTAGCCTCCCATCCATTGACTCTGTCTACACTTCCCGCTGCCTCGGCAAAGCAGCCAGCATAATTAAGGACCCCACTCACCTCGGACATACTCTCTTCCACCTTCTTCCATCAGGAAAAAGATACAAAAGTCTGAGGTCACGTACCAACCGACTCAAGAATTGCTTCTTCCCTGCTGCCATCAGACTTTGAATGGACCTACTTCGTACTAATTTGATCTTTCTCTCCACCCGAGCTATGACTGTAACACTACATTCTGCACTCTCTCCTTTCGTTCTCTATGAATGGTATACTTTGTCTATATAGCACGCAAGAAACAATACTTTTCACTGTATACTAATATGTGACAATAATAAATCAAATCAAATCAAATCAAATTGTTTCATGGGAGTGGGAGTCATTTACTGGGTCAACATTTATTGCCCATCCATAATTGTCCTTGAACTGAATCACTTGTGCAACCATTTCAGAGGGCTTTTCTTTTAAAAGAGTCAATCACAATTTCTGTGGACCTGGGGGTCACGTGTAGGTCAGGCTGGGTAAGGATGGCAGATTTCCTTCCCTGAAAGACACTAATGAACCAGATGGGTTTTGACGACAATCAACAACGGTTTCATGCTCATTGTTAGACTTTTAATTCCAGATTTTTATTGAATTTCACCATCTGCTGTAGTGTGATTTGAACTGGGGTCCACTGAGCATTACTCTGGGTCCCTGGATTGCTAGTCCACTATGCCACCGACTCCCTAATCTGTACTTATTTTTCTAAGTGCCTTTTCCTCCTGTTATGGAAACAACCTTAAGCAAAGAAAATACACTACAGTTTATGGATCTAACCACATAAGTGGAAAAAAAAGCCCAGAACTCTGGCAGAAAATGATAAGTAGAACTCAGCCACACCAGGCAATTGAGAACAGGCTGAGCAGCTGTTAGCAGTTTAGAAGGATCTGAATGAATTCTCAGCTGTTATCAGGTCTCTATTTGTCTCAGACTCCTGCCCCGGATTATTTCACTTTTAATAAAAGCAAATTTCAATCCAATTCAGGGATTTGCAAATAGTTCAATTCTATCAACAAAGAGCTCTGTCCTATTTTGGCTGCAGCTACTGTTAATGTTCATGTTAAAGGATTGTAAGTATAGGTTCACTGAGTTATTTTATCTATGTCCAAGAGCATAGATCATTTTGGGGATGATTGTCTGCCTAATGGGCCTTTTCTAATATTAATACTGTTATTCAATACCTTCAATTAGAGCCCTCATAGGGACACTGACAAGCAGCAGCTTGGCTTACCACATGTGGTAAATGAAAGCATCCAATCAATACAGTCGTTTAATCTCCATTAACACACCAAGTTGGGCAGCAAAGTCAAAGCACTGATTGGAGAATTCCAACCAATGTGTCTTCCAGAAGCTGAAGAAGTACAATCCTCCCATTTCCAGGAGGGAATAAGAGACAATTGAAAATATTTGACGTAACGTCCAAAACAGTTGTAATGGTGGCCTGAATTTTCTCTCCCCAGTCGGGTGCACAGAGTCAAGAAATGTCCCGATTCCCCAAACCCCAGCTTGGGAAAAACCTTCCCAGGAGGGGCAGGTGCTAACCGGAGTCAGGCCCACCACCCCTAGAAACAGTGCGGAGGCAATCACAGAGGGTGTTGAGTGCTGAGGGGGGCTGCTTCAAAAGCCTGCTGCAGTGTTCTGGAACTTCAGCTTAATTGAGATAAGAACAGTCCTCTAGCCCTCACCCCTCACAACCCTCAACTCCCCACACAATCCTCATACCCCATCCACACAACCTCATATCTCCTATTCACCCCCAAATGGCTCCTCGTACCCTCCATGCCAACCTATGCCTCTCTACCCACTGCCATCTCCTTCATACCATTGAAACCAACCTTTGCCTATTAACTCACCCCCCTGGCTCTCTATACCCTCCATGCCAACCTATGATCCTGTAAGGACCCCCATTAGTTCCCAGTCATCCCCACTGCCCTTTATAGCTCCTATGTCAATTTAGTACCAACTCATACCAACCACTTCCCCCACCCTCCATTCTTTATCCTTACACCCTCCATGCCAACACACTGGTATGCAGCATAGGCTAACCTCATGAGCCACGCTGAGATGAAAAAAAAATAAAGTTCTAAGTATCTATTACAGACTCCATGATATTAAAAACACTCTCAATGATAAGACATCTATTTAATACATTAAATACCTTTGAGTACTCAATACATTCTAAAAACAAACATTTGTATTCTTAGCCCCTCAAAGGGAACTAATCCCTTCATAACCACTTAGAGCTGTCATTCAACTGTGAATGCACAGCCCACCACTGTGATCTGGATAGGATGTGGAAGTAACCATCAAGAAATAATAATGATAACCTTCAGGCCTATGTTAGCAAACTGGCATGATAGTTCGACAGTTCCACAGTCCTTATCCAGCTTTTACGCACATCCATGTCCACTCTTGATAATCCCAAAAGGATACCTTAAACTCTCCAGGAGAGTACCTGACCTGTTTCAAAAGGCTACCTGACCTCCCCAAAGAACTCTGTTAGGTTTAGAACTTTTCCTCAAATTTGTAAAGCTCATAAGCATTGCATCAGAACCTTGGGTGGTGAAAATGTCGTCTGAGTGAAGGTAACTTTACTTTTAAATCTGTGAACCATAGCCCTGTGAAAGATGTCCCGCTCCTGTTCACTCCCCTTAGAGAAAATGGTGGGTACAGGGTATGGGCTTGGAACTTGTTCTATTTTGGCTAAGGTGCAGGACACTTCCTACTCCATGAAGATTTGGGCCAATGTCAAGAATACAAGTATGGAAAATTCTATGTTCAATCTAGAATTCAGAAAGCGCACAGTTACAATTACCAAACATCGGCACAGAGCCAGACAAAGGTAGAAGGTCAACTGCTCCAATTGGTAATAGTGACAGAAGCTGATAAGCTATTCACAATTGTGTCCATAAACATCTCTAATGTCTTCTGACATAAACCAATTTGAAGTATAGCTGTAAAATGTGTTGATATGTGATTGTTTTATGTACATTTCTGCCTTCAGTTATTTAAACATTAGCATTAATGTTTGACTGAGATAACATTTCTGTGCTATACTATTGGTTTTATCCTTGCTCCACCTAAAAACCAATTGCAGCAAGAGGACTGCTCTGTTGTACACCCCACAGGAAGTCACATCCAACTACCCACTGCAATTATAACAGATGCGTAGAGGAGGCAATGGCCCAGTTGTATTATTGCTAGTCTATTAATCCTGAAACTCAGCTGATGTTCTGGGGACCCGGGTTCGAATCCCGCCATGGCAGATGGTGGAATTTGAATTCAGTAAAAACTCCGGAATTAAGAATCAACTGATGACCATGAAACCATTGTCGATTGTTGGAAAAACCCATCTGGTTCATTAATGTCCTTTAGGGAAGGAAATCTGCCGTCCTTATCTGGTTTGGCCTACATGAGATTCCAGAGCCACAGCAATGTGGTTGACTCTCAACTGCCCTCAGACAACAAGGGATGGGCAATAGATGTTGGCCAGCCAGCGATGCTCATGTCCCACAAATGAATTAAAAAAAACACAGCGGCCGGGATCCCCCAAAAAGATTCTAAGTTCCCAACGTGCGGGAAAATGGGAGTAAATCCAGCTGGGATTTTTCGCATAATTTCCAGAATGAATCTCCAACAATCTGTACATCACCGAGTGCCATAGCATGATTCACTCTGGAAATCTGGGGACGGGGCCTATTCCTACCTGAGAGGCTGGGAGCATAGTGCTGAGCAGGCCACTGTACATGCGCCGATTTGTCACAGCGGAGATTGGTGCATGCGCACTGGCCCTCCCCCCATTGCCAGCCTCCAGATAGCTGGCCAGCCCCGCAAACCCCCCCCCATCCATGGGCTTCCGAACCCCCATCCCCTGATTGCTGACCTCCCGGACCTCCCTCGGCCAGCCACTATGTCTTCCCCGCCCTTTCCCATCCCTGGCCAGCCCCAGTCTCTCTGACCCCTCCCGGGGAATCCTGAACTCCCTCCCCCAGACAGTCCCAACTCCCCCCTCTGATGACCAGTCCTGACTCTCCCTGCAGTCCCGGCCCCTTCCCATCCGGATGGCCAGCCCCCCCATCGCCCTCATTTCCTCCCTCTCTCAGTCATCCCAAGTGCAGAATGGCAGCTTGTTTCCCCCCCGCCCCATTGATCGCCCCTCAATAGTCCCCACCCAAGTAGTCCCCACCCCCTCTTCCCCTCCCCCCTCACACACCCCCACCTGTCATTGCCCGATGCCCGGGATGCAACTTGTCCATGCCGTCCAGTTTTTACCATTAAGCTAGTCCCAATTGCCCGCATTTGGCCCATATCCCTCGATACCCATCTTATCAAATTAACTAGTTAAATGCTTTTTAAAGCACAAAATTGTACCCACCTCTACTACTACCTCTGGTAGCTCGTTTGAAACACTCACCACCCTCTGTGTGAAAAAATTGGGCCCTTTTGTATCTCTCCCCTGTCACCTTAAACCTATGCCCTCTAGTTTTAGACTCCCCTACCTTTGGGAAAAGATATTGACTATCTAGCTGATCTATGCCCCTCATTATTTTATCGACCTCTATAAGATCACCCCTCAGCCTCCTACACTCCAGGGGAAAAAAATCCCAGTCTATCCAGCCTCCCCTTATAACTCAAACCATCAAGTCCCGGTAGCATCCGAGTAAATCTTTTCTGCACTCTTTCTAGTTTAATAATATTCTTTCTAATATATACTGCAAACAAAAGATGAGACTTTAAATACCTGTTGGGTTCAAAAAAAGAACTTTAAAGCGACAACGCCCTACCATGGCTGGTATATAAGTTGATTGAGATCGATCTGCTCATATTCTTTCTGTGCAGAACAAATACAATGACCATGAATGCCTCTGCCTCCCTGTCTTCAATCAGATATTGGGTCAAGTCAATTCAAAGATCTCAATCGTCCTATCATCTCCTTGTTCCTATTGGTTTGGAGAAGGTGTAAATGAAATAACAGGATTATTACTAACAATGAACACAATGGGGCTAGTAGTCATGATCTGAAATTGTTGAACTTAATGTTGAGTCTGTATGGCTGTCGGCTGTAAAGTGCCTGAGCTGCTGTGAGAACACAGCAAAGGACAACAAGATCCATCTGTTGTTGCTTTCCCTATCCTGTTACTGACCCCTATTGCCTTGCAGCATGATCGCTTTGGTCCTTCAGTTACTTCATCCTATCACAGACCCTCACTTCTTACTCTCCCTGAGCCCCTTACCAATTTCCCTTGCACTTACTTTAAACCTGTGACATCGCCAACTTCTTCTAGTTCTGATGCAAAGTCACCAACCTGAAACATTGGGCTGCATTCTATGCTGGGTGTGATTTCAGTGAGGGGGGAGGGAGTGTGGGGCCATGGAAAACATGGCAGTTCCATACCTCTGAGCTTATCCCTATAATGCAGGGGAGTAGGCAGGTGCTGAAATCAGCAGCCCATCCACCCACCATATAATCAAAGTGTTAATTGAGCTTGTTAACAAGCCAACTGACCATGATAATACGCTGCCCACAACATAAAATGGTTGGCTTGGGCAGTCGGGCGGGATTGGCAGGCCGCTATTTTAAGAAACCTTTCCCAAAGTTGGGAAGGAAGAGGGAGCTCTATCTTTGGGGGCGCACTTTGCAGATTGGGGGAAGTCCTTGGAAGTTGGAATCCTCCTTTCTATCTCCCCGCCTGTTCCATTAAATAAACCACAACCACCAACCCTGCACCCCTCCCTAAACTGCCCATCCCCTCCCAGCCCAAGACCCTGGACTTAACTGTCTCAGGAATCCATGAGCCACCTTCCTGTCCCTGGCAGTATCCACTGATAGCAGGACTTCCTCCCCAGTGGGGTTCCATGCTGACTTTCAATTTGTGATCTGTCCGTGGCCCCACGACCACCTAATATTTTGCCCGTTGATTCTGTTTCTCTCTCCATGATGCTTGCAGGTTATTTCTGTTTTTGTTTCAAATTTCCAGCATCTGCATTATTTTCCATTCAGAGAATCCATAGAATGACCAGTGCAGAAGGAGGCCATTTGGCCCATTGAGTCTGCACTGACCACAATCCCACCCCGGCCCCATTCCTGTAACTCCACTTATTTATCCTGCTAGGCTTAGATGGAGAGAAATTTGTTGAGTGTATTCAGGAGGAATTTCCCATTCAGTATGTGGATGGCCCGACTAGAGAGGCAGAAAAACTTGACCTCCTCTTGGGAAATAAGGAAGGGCAGGTGACAGAAGTATTAGTGAGGGATCACTTTGGGACCAGTGGCCATAATTCCATTAGTTTTAAGATAGCTATGGAGAATGGTAGGTCTGAACTAAAAGTTAAAATTCTAAATTGGGGCAAGGCCAATTTTGATGGTATCATAGAACATAGAAAGCCACAGCACAAACAGGCCCTTCGGCCCACAAGTTGCGCCGATCACATCCCCACCTCTAGGCCTATCTATAGCCCTCAATCCCATTAAATCCCATGTACTCATCCAGAAGTCTCTTAAAAGACCCCAACGAGTTTGCCTCCACCACCACCGACGTCAGCCGATTCCACTCACCCACCACCCTCTGAGTGAAAAACTTACCCCTGACATCTCCTCTGTACCTACCCCCCAGCACCTTAAACCTGTGTCCTCTCGTAGCAACCATTTCAGCCCTTGGAAATAGCCTCTGAGAGTCTACCCTATCCAGACCTCTCAACATCTTGTAAACCTCTATCAGGTCACCTCTCATCCTTCGTCTCTCCAGGGAGAAGAGACCAAGCTCCCTCAACCTATCCTCATAAGGCATGCCCCCCAATCCAGGCAACATCCTTGTAAATCTCCTCTGCACCCTTTCAATGGCTTCAACATCTTTCCTGTAATGAGGTGACCAGAACTGCGCGCAGTACTCCAAGTGGGGTCTAACCAGGGTCCTATAAAGCTGCAGCATTATCTCCCGACTCCTAAACTCAATCCCTCGATTAATGAAGGCCAGTACGCCGTACGCCTTCTTGACCGCATCCTCCACCTGCGAGGCCGATTTAAGAGTCCTATGGACCCGGACCCCAAGGTCCTTCTGATCCTCTACACTGCTAAGAATGGTACCCTTCATATTATACTGCTGCTTCATCCCATTGGATCTTCCAAAATGGATCACCACACACTTATCCGGGTTGAAGTCCATCTGCCACTTCTCCGCCCAGTCTTGCATTCTATCTATGTCTCGCTGCAACTTCTGACATCCCTCCAAACTATCCACAACACCACCTACCTTGGTGTCGTCAGCAAACTTACCAACCCATCCCTCCACTTCCTCATCCAGGTCATTTATGAAAATGACAAACAGCAGGGGTTCCAGAACAGATCCCTGGGGCACTCCACTGGTCACTGACCTCCATGCAGAGAAAGACCCCTCCACAGCCACTGTATCAGGCAGGAACTTTCAACAGTTAATTGGGGGAGTCTGTGGGAGGGCAAAGGGATGTCTGGGAAGTGGGAGGCTTTCAAAAGTGTTTCGAAAGTAAAGAGCAAGGCTGGTAGAAGTCGGGAACCCTGGATGACTCAGGATATTGAGGCCCTGGTCAAGAAGAGGAAGGAGGCACATGACATGCATAGGCAGCTGGGATCAAGTGAATCCCTTGAAGAGTATAGGGGGTGTAGGAGTAGGGTTAAGAGATAAATCAGGAGGGCAAAAAGGGGACATGAGATTGTTCTGGCAGATAAGGTAAAGGAGAATCCAAAGAGCTTCTACAAATACATAAAGGGCAAAAGAGTAATTAGGGAGAGAGTAGGACCTCTTAAGAATCAACAAGGTCATCTTTGTGCGGATCCACAAGAGATGGGTGAGATCCTAAATGAATATTTCTCATCAGTGTTCACTGTTGAGAAAAGCATGGATGTTAGGGAACTTGGGGAAAGTTGAGGAGTGTACTTATAACAGAGAAGGAGATACTGGAAGTCTTAAAGTGCATCAAGGTAGATAAATGTCTGGGACCTGATGAAATGTATCCCAGGACACTGTGGAGGGCTAGGGAGGAAATTGCGAGTCCCCTAGCAGAGATACTTGAATCATTGATAGTCACAGGTGAGGTGCTTGTAGATTGGAGGGTGGCAAATGTTGTGCCTTTGTTTAAGAAGGACTGCAGGAAAAAACCTGGGAACTACAGGCTGGTGAGCCTCACATCTGTAGTAGGTGAATTGTTAGAAGGTATTTGAGAGACAGGATCTACAGGCATTTAGAGACGCAAGGACTGATTAAGGACAGTCAGCATGACTTTATGAGAGGAAATTCATATCTCACAAATTTGATTGAGTTTTTTGAAGGGTAACAAGGTAGATGAGGGCAGTGCGTTGATGTTGTCTACATGGACTTTAACAAGGCCTTTGACAAGGTACCACATGGTAGGCTGTTGCATAAGGTTAAATCTCACGAGATCCAGGGTGAGGTAGCTAAATGGATACAATATTGTGGTTGTAGCAGGCTGGTTTTCACACTGGATGCCTGCGACCAGTGGTGTGCCTCAGGGACTGTCCACTGTTACTTATCATTTATATTAATGATTTGGATGACAATTTAGGAGGATAGTAAGTTTGAAGATGACACCAAGATTGGTGGCATAGTGGACAGTGAAAAAGGTTATCTAGGATTGCAACGGGATCTTGAGCAATTGGGCCAGTGGGCTGACGAATGGCAGATGGAGTTTAATTTAGATAAATGTGAGGTGATGCATTTTGGTAGATCGAACCAGGGCGGGACTTACTCAGTTAATGGTAGGGCATTGAGGTGAGTTATAGAACAAAGACATCTCGGGGTACATGTTCATAGCTCCTTGAAAGTGGAGTCACAGGTGGACAGAGTGATGAAAGAGGCATTTGGCATGCTTGGTTTCATTGGTCAGAACATTGAATACTGGAGTTGGGACGTCTTGTTGAAGTTGTACAAGACATTGGTAAGGCCACACTTGGAATACTGTGTACAGTTCTGGTCACCCTATTATAGAAAGGATATTATTAAACTAGAAAGAGTGCAGAAACGATTTACTAGGATGCTACCGGGACTTGATGGTTTGAGTTATGAGGAGAGGCTGGATAGACTGGGACTTTTTTCTCTGGAGCGTAGGAGGCTTAGGGGTGAACTTATAAAGGTCTATAAAATAATGAGGGGCATAGATCAGCTGGATAGTCAATACATTTTTCCAAAGGTAGGGGAGTCTAAAGCTAGAGGGCATAGGTTTAAGGTGAGAGATACAAAAGTGTCCAGAGGGGCAATTTTTTCACACAGAGGGTGGTGAGAGTCTGGAACAAGCTGCCAGAGATAGTAGTAGATGCAGGTACAATTTTGTCTTTTAAGAACTGTTTAGGCAGTTACATGGGTAAGATGGGTATCGAGGGATATGGGCCAAACGTGGGCAATTGGGACGAGCTTAGGGGTTAAAATAAGGGGTGGCATCGACAAGTTGGCCGAAAGGGCCTGTTTCCATGCTGTAAACCTCTATGACTCTAGCCCCCCCTGACACTAAGGGAAATTTACTATGGCCAATCAACCTAACCCACACATCTTTGTGACTGTGGGAGGAAACTGGAGCACCCGGAGGAAACCCACGCAGACACAGGGAGAATGAGCAAACTCCACACAGACAGTGATCCGAGGCCAGAACTGAACCTGGGTGTCTGGTGCTGTGAGGCAGCAATGCTAACCACTGTGCCAGCCTATGCAAAGTTTCTCTTCATCTTGATTAGGCCAAGAAAATAACACCTTGGACATTGTGTGAGGCCATCTCACTTTGATAGGCAGGAGCTGTGACTACTTAATCTGACAGAATGCCATTAAATTATCCTAATTCTCAGTGAATGTAGTTTCTGCCATTTGTCAAACTGTTGTAACAAATTTAACATACTACGTACAGTGTAACAGTGACCACAAAATTCAATTAAAAATCAATACAGGAAAGCAGAAATTGAAATGGTGTATGCGACTTCCATTAGAACCTACTTAGACAGATTGCTTGGAAAGAAAAGTGCTGCATGTAATTATGTTTCTGCATTGTTAAACCTAAAACATCCAGCTGGGTTAAGGACTATTAAAAGCTGAATTAAACCATGTAAACAGTGGGAAGAAGTGTAACTGCTGTCAGAAAACATTTAGTCTGGAAAGCTTTTGCAGAAAACCCCCAGAAAGAAACGTGATTTGACGTTTGGGCTGGATTTTTTATCCCTGAGGCAGGTAGCGGGAGTCGGGGAAATTCTTGGCTCCTCCTGTCCTCTTCAGGAGAAAGTGCCAGGAAAGGTCGGAGTTTCATTCTGGGTGAGGGGGTGCAGATTATAGATGGGTGTGCTGATCTTGGAAAATGTTTTCTGTTTTCTGTTTAAAAGGCCTGCCTTAGTGCTGTGGAGCTCCATCCCATTTATAATGAGAAAAGGGCCTCTAGCCCTCACCCCTTACACCCTCTCATCTGCCACACAGACACTGCCTATGCCCCATCTCTGCCACCTCATTCCCCATCCACATGTCAAGGTATGCCCCCTACCCACCCCCATGGCCACAATATTCCAGCCTTGGGTCACTGTCTGTGTGGAGTTTGCATATCCTCCCTGTGTCTGCGGGGGTTTCCTCCGGGTGCTCCAGTTTCCTCCCACACTCCAAAGATGTGCAGGTTAGGTTGAATGGCCAAGCTAAATTGTCCCAAGGTGTGTAGCTTAGGGGGATTAGTGGGGTAAATATGTCGGGTTACAGGGTTAGAGTCTGGGTAATATGCTCTATTGGAGAGTCAGTGCAGACTTGATGGGCCGAATGGCTTCCTTCTGTACTGTAGGGATTCTACTCTATTCTAATTGGAAAGTTAACAATGAATAGACTTTTTTGAAAGCTTTTTTGACACATCCTATTGTCACAACATCCAAAGACACCTCACAGGAGGCTCCAGAAAAGGGAGACCAAGCTAATGCAGGGAGCGGTCACTAAAGGAAGAACAAACGACAAAGAGAATGATCAACAAATGTTTAACATCATGCTTTTCCGATAGACAAGGTCTGTGATGGTGAGCAATGGTGACTGCTTTACTGAGCTATTAATCTGATAATGTTTGGTCTTGCTTCAGTGAAAATAACAATTCAGTAAAACTCTATTTCATGAACCATTACTTTAACGAAGGTAGATACGACAGTATATCACGGCAAAACAGATTGAACTGTAGACATCAACTTCCCCTCACTAAGACCTGTCAGTCTTTGATTTTATTTTCCCTCTCCTGACTCCATTTGCAAACAAATTAAATTTGTTGAAGGCCTGAAAGACTTCCCACTTTGCTACTGGCTTTGTATTTTGGTGCTAGGACAATAAAGGAGTTGGTATAAATAGATGGTACACATTATTCATAGAAAATCACAAGTAAAGCCTGATCCAAATCTGACTAAACCTTTAAAATTGCTTCTTTTTTAATTCTTTCATGGGGTGTGGGATTGGCGGCACTTGTTGCCCACCCCTAGTTACCCATGAGAAGATGGTCGTAAGCCACATCCTTGAACCGTTGCAGTCCATCTAGTGTGGGTACTCCCACAGTGATGGTAGGGAGTGACTTCCAGGATTCTGATTCAGTTTGAGTTAAAGAACAGCAACAGTGTTCCAAATTTGGTTGGCGTGGAACATGCAGATGGTGGTATTACCACATGATGCACAACTTTCCGCAGATGACCACCTAGTTAAACCAGAGTCTTGTCAATTCTCTCACGTAAAAGAAACCATGGCACTATTTCGAAGGAAAGCAGGGGTGTTACCCATGATCTCCTGGCACATAATTATCCCTCAACGAACATCATCACGTTGCTAGATGAGGGAGTTGTCTGTGGAATTGACTGCTGCATTTCCTACATTGTAACTGGAACTACACTTTAGTATTTCATGGGCTGTAAGGTGTTTTAGCATGTTCTGTACTCATGAAAGGTGCTGATTCCTAGGATGGCAGGTCTGCCATATGAGAAGAGACTAAGTCGGTTAGGATTATATTCACTGGAGTTGAGAAGAGTGAGAGGGGATCTCATAGAAACTGATAAAATTCTAACAAGGTTAGACAGGATAGATTCAGAAAGAATGTTCCCGATGGTGGGGGAGTGCAGACTAGGGATCATAGTTTGAGGATAAGGGGTAAACCTTTTAGAACTGAGGTAGGGAGAAATTTCTTCACCCAAAGAGTGTTGAATGTGTGGAATTCACTACCACAGAAAGTAGTTGAGGCCAAAACGTTGTCTGACTCCAAGAAGAAATTAGATGTTGGGGCAAAAGGGATTAAAGGATACGTGGGGTGTGGAGGTGGAATCAGGATATTGAACTTGATGATCAGCCATGAACATAATGAATGGCTGAGCAGGCTCATTGGGACGAATGGCCTATTCCTGCTTCTAGTTTCTATGTTTCTAAATGCAAATGTCTCTTTTTTCAAAAGTATGTCATCTAACTATAGTGCAACTCCAGTGTTGTAATCATGGAATTCTGCAAGATCATGTAACATGAAACGGTTAACAAAATAATAAACAGATCTCTTTTGGATTTCTATCAATTTTACAAATGATTCAACATGCTCACATCCCTTCGATTTTAATCTAACTTTTGTTATGATATAAACTACAGGTGGTAAGATGGCTTCCTACCTGTGAGACCAGCTGGACAGTTGCACAAATAGCTGTTGAGACCATCCACGCAGGTGCCAACACCACATGGATTTGATTTGCACTCATCTATGTTTTCCTGGCAAAGCTCCCCTTCAAAACCAACAGGACACACACAGAGGTATTCACCACTTCCTGGGGGGAAATTGATATTTGTAACACATGTTCCACCATTAATGCAGCCACATGGCTTCACTGCAACCTATAAAGGAAAATGAGGAACACTTGAGACAGCTTAGGCAGCAGTGCAGTAACACTCCTTCACAATTGTAAACAGGTGTCTTTTTAAATAAAACACATATACACAGTAGATTTTGTTTTTTTTTTCACTGCCCCTGTGAGTTTGCAGTTTGATTTGTGTCATTCTTCCCCCATGCCCTCCCCTCAGTGGTCAGGTTTACTGGAATCATGGCGGTAAGTGTGCCAGTGGCCATTTCACATTTCATAAGTTACCCAAGCGAAATACAACTTAAGTGGTTCGTTGAAAAAAAAATCAAAAGGCAGCAGATATACCTGCAGCAACAATAATTAAAGCTCTCTTTCCTGTTTTACAATTAATTTGTTTCTTTGATGATAATCCTTTCCCTGGAGGGAGGCAGTATCCAGGCTAAGCATTCTAATGCTGCTCATTTCTCAGCCAGCTGGTGGTCTACTTTCCACACAGCAGGGTGCACGTTACCATTACTTCACAGGAGGAGAGATACAACAATTAACGGCTCACACAAGACCCTAATAAAATGCTAGGAATAGATTAGTGAAAAAAAAACCTTTAGCTGTTGGAATTTTACCCTTCTAACAGCAAGCGGAGCTATGTTCGATGTGAAGCAGCTCCCCAGATATGTGTCCCATTTATTTTCCAGACAATAGACCTATTTTGCTAAAGGCAACCTCAAGACCCATCAAATATCCAGTGATATAATCCCCTCCCCTCCCTCACTACCTCAGATGCAGATTTATCATCCCTTCTAAACCCACCTGATCTTCATTTGAAGGGAAGTGATGCTGGAAGCTTGGCTTGAGTACTTAAATCACAGTGAAGAAGAGTTTTCACTTTGGGCTCAGTTGGCAAAATGGGTGCATTTAGCTTTCTAATTTCTGCTCAGACTCATTTTAAATTGCAGAACTCAAAATCTAGCACCGAGGCAATGCAATTGGCCAGTGTTTTAATTTAAGAAGAAAATAGGCCCTATAAATATTTGTTGGTGTATTTAAGAGCGGCAACTCAATGCCATTTGCTTCATACGGCTGAAAAAAGGATTATCACAAAATAGAAGCATTTTAAATCAGTATTGATCTGCCACCTGTGAATAATCAGATTATTAATTACTGAAAATGGCTTACAAATATAGAGAATTGTTTGGTAGTTTTATTAAGGTAGTCAGTTTCCTAATGAACGAAAAGGACTGCATTCAAAAGCACTTTAAAACGTTCCTATTAATGTCCTTACACTTAAAAGAAGAATCTCATTAAGGGCCCACGAATGAGTGCAATTGACACAAATTCATAATGGTGATGAATTCAACCGGAGGGGGCGTGACAGTTTCCGTGACCAGGGTCTACTTCTAACATCTTGGACGGGGTTTTCCGGCTGTGCTCACCCCAAGACCGAAAATTCCACCCGAGGTCAACGGAGTAATACATGCCGCAATCAAGGAGCATGTCAAACTAATGAACATAGAACATAGAACAGTACAGCACAGAACAGGCCCTTCGGCCCACGATGTTGTGCCGAGCTTTATCTGAAACCAAGCTCAAGCTATCCCACTCCCTATCATCCTGGTGTGCTCCATGTGCCTATCCAATAACCGCTTAAATGTTCCTAAAGTGTCTGACTCCACTATCACTGCAGGCAGTCCATTCCACACCCCAACCACTCTCTGAGTAAAGAACCTACCTCGGACATCCTTCCTATATCTCCCACCATGAACCCTATAGTTATGCCCCCTTGTAATAGCTCCATCCACCCGAGGAAATAGTCTTTGAACGTTCACTTTGTCTATCCCCTTCATCATTTTATAAACCTCTATTAAGTCTCCCCTCAACCTCCTCCGCTCCAGAGAGAACAGCCCTAGCTCCCTCAATCATTCCTCATAAGACCTACCCTCCAAACCAGGCAGCATCCTGGTAAATCTCCTTTGCACTCTTTCCAGCGCTTCCACATCCTTCTTATAGTGAGGTGACCAGAATTGCACACAATATTCCAAATGTGGTCTCACCAAGGTCCTGTGCAGTTGCAGCATAACCCACTGCTCTTAAACTCCAACCCCCTGTTAATAAAAGCTAACACTTTTAAATGACCTTATCCAGGAGAACATGGCAAAAAAAAAATGCCCCATGCCTAATTTTAAAGAGTTTAAGAAGTTAACTCCTGAGTGAAACAAAAAGATGGACTGTATGACTGTGGGATATAGGCCGAATGCAGGCAAATGGGACCAGCTCAGTTTAGGAAACTTGGTCGGCATGGACGAGTTGGGCCGAAGGGCCTTTCTCCATGCTGTATATCTCTATCTATCTCTACCTTTATATTCGATTGTTTTTAAAACTGGGCTCACTATACAGTCCTTGTATCAAAACCTGACAATAACAGTTAACTATCCATGGTCTGCCCCTCGCCTGCTACAATTCCCGTGGCAGGTGGGATGGTAAAATTCTGGCCCATGTTTTTAAATGAGCGCAAAAATTGCAGAATTTTTATGTTGTGCTGAATGTAATTCGCTTTTAAAATTCCGCAGCCTTTTGCACCGCTTACAGAGACTACAGTCAAATTATCCCAAAAAAGACCAAAACGAAACGCCAACACAGTTTATTGTTCAGCTTTAAAAGAGGCATGAAGACACTCCACAGACAGTCATACAGTCCATCTTTCCGTTTCACTCAGGAGTTAACTTCTTAACTCTTTAAAATTAGCCATGGGGCATTTTTTTGGCCATGTTCTCCTGGATAAGGTCATTCATTAGCTTGACATGCACCTTGATTGCAGCATGTATTACTCATTGTTGAAATAAGCATTGCCTGCATAATAGCTCCACGGTTCAAGGAGCCAAACTGAGTGAGGTCACCAAAATATCTACCTCACCAAAATGCATTTTAATTGGACAATAGAATGACATTTTCTGTTGCAGACATTGTAATGACAGGTTTAAGAGCCTTGTTTGAAGTAAAACCTTTGTGACGCTATCTTCAGCAACCTTATCAATTTTAACCAAGCTTCGACAAACAGGAGACCAATGGAAGTGAATGGGACAATGGCTTATCCAACATTACTCTCTTTTCACTTCAGTGAAGGGTAAAATTGAGCAGTGGTGTAAACCCAGCGTTGCTGATCTCCTCAGTTTCCCATTGGGTGGATTAATTGAAATCATCCATATCTGATTTGATCTGCTTTTATGGGTTAGCCTGAATAACTCCATGCTAAATCTCAGGGTGCAAAAAAGATTTACAAGGATGTTACCGGGACTGGAAGGTTTGAATTATAAGGAGAGGCTGGATAGGCTGGGACTTTTTTCCCTGGAGTGTAGGAGGATGAGAGGTGACCTTATAAAGATTTATAAAACCATGAGGGGCAGAGATAAGAAGAATAGTCAATGTCTTTTCCCCAGGATAGGAGACTCCAAAATTAGAGGGCATAGGTTTAAGGAGAGAGGGGAAAGATTTAAAAGGGACCTGAGGGGCAACATTCTCACACAGAGGGTGATGCTTATATGGAATGAGCTGCCAGAGGAGGTTGTGGAGGCAGATACAATTACAACATTTAAAAGACATATGGACAGGTACATGAGGCAAATGCAGGCAAATGGGACTAGGTCAGTTTAGAATACCTGGTCAGCATGGACGAGTTGGGCCGAAGGGCCTGTGTATCTCTATGACTCTATCTCTACCTTTATATTCTATTGTTTTTAAAACTGTACTCATTATGCAGTACTCGTATCAAAACCTGACAATAACATTTAACTATTTATTTTGCTTCATATTTGTATCTAAATATGACTTCAATAGGAATATGTCTTGTAACCACAATTATACGGTTTCAAAGAAAATATTACCATTCTCCTTGTACATTTTTACATTTTTTCAACAGTGATGGCAAGACAGAGAGGGGCATTTTCACTGTGCTGTCACATTTACTGATGTATATAATTGATCCTGGTAATGATTAAATATGCTCCTTTGACACATGCACCATAGAAAGCATTCTTTCTGGTTGTATCACAGCTTGGGATGGCTCCTGCTCTGCCCAAGGCCACAAGCAACTACAAAAGGTCGTGAACGTAGCCCAATCCATCACGCAAAACAGCCTCCCATCCATTGACTCTGTCTACACTTCCTGCTGCCTCAGCAAAGCAGCCAGCATAATTAAGGACCCCACGCACCCCAGACATTCTCTCTTCCACCTTTTCCCATCGGGGAAAAGATACAAAAGTCTGAGGTCACATACCAACCAACTCAAGAATAGATACTTCCCTGCTGCTGTCAGACTTTTGAATGGACTTCCCTTCCATTAAGTTGATCTTTCTCTACACCCTAGCTATGACTGTAACACTACATTCTGCACTCTCTCGTTACCTTCTCTATTAACGGTCTGCTTTGTCTGTATAGCACGCAAGAAACAATACTTTTCACTGTATGTTAATACATGTGACAATAATAAATCAAATCAAATCCTCTCTTGTTTGGAGCTTTATCTTCAAGAGGCTATTTGCTACTATAGTGGCTGTTACACAAGATGCAATTATAGACGATTTTTTAAATTCTTGGGCAGGATTCTACGGCCTCACTTGTCCCAAAACTATAAAATCCCGCCCAATGCCAACAGATCTTTCCGTGCTCTGCCCCTTGCCTGCTCTGATTCCTATGGCAGGTGGGACGGTAAAATCCGGTCCTTGTTTTAAAGGGCCATTACATTTTTTGAATGGAAAGATTTAAGTTTAAAGTTTATTTATTAGTGTCACAAGTAGGTTTACATTAACACTGCAATGAAGTTGCTGTGAAAATCCCCTAGTCGCCACACTCCAGCGCCTGTTCGGGTATACTGAGGGAGAATTGAGCACGGCCAAGGCACCTAACCAGCACGTCTTTCAGATTGTGGGAGGAAACCGGAGCACCCAGAGGAAACCCATGCAGACATGGGGAGAACATGCAGTCTCCACACAGACAGTGACCCAAGCCGGGAATTGAACCTGGGTCCCTGATGCTGTAAGGTAGCAGTGCTAACCACTGTGCCACAGTGCGAATGTTCAAAAGTGGTTGAGATTATTAATAAAACTACATGAGCATTCTTCAACAAAGTGGATCTTTCTGTACTCACTTGAACAGAATATGTGTTTTGTGCATTGCACTCATCTGACACTGTGAAGCTAAAGTTGCCAGACTCTTGAGAATTCACTTTCCAGATCAGAAGTCCCGCAGGTGATAAGCTGCCATTCTGTGGTCCGGATTCCAGCAAGAATAATACAGCTGACCCTTCTGGATCCACAGCAGTGAACTGGTAAACAAAATTTTCACCAAAGAATGTTTGGAGCTTAGCTGTGGTCACCTGGTAAAATGGTGGCTGATTGTCTTAAATAAATGCAAAAAAAGAAGGCAATTAAGATTCATAGAATCATAGAACCATAGAATCCCTACAGAGCAGAAGGAGGCCATTCAGACATCGAGCCACTGATAACCATCCCACCTACCCCTATCTCCGTAACTCCACGTATTTACCCTGCAATCCCTGACACTAAGGGGCAATTTAGCACGGCCAATCAACCTAACCTGCAAATCTTTGGACTGTGGAAGGAAACCAGAGCACCCGGAGAAAACCCACACAGACAGGAGGAGAACGTGGAAATTCCACATAGACAGTTACCCAAGACCGGAATTGAACCTGCATTCCTGGCGCTGTGAGGCAACAGTGCTAACCACTGTGCTGCCCTGTTAGTCCAAATAAAACAATAGCAACCCCACCCCATCCCCAGATACCCAAACCACCATCTTCTCTCCACAAAATACAGAAGGGCTGAAATTTTCCAGCTGTTCCCGGTTACAGAGGGTGCGAACAATGGGCAAACCCATTGACAGTGGTGGGACTGGAAGATCCCTCCACCGGCCAATGGCGAACTCCCTCCGCCGCTGCAAAACATGCCCCAGTGGGGGTTGGAAAATCCCGCCCAAGTTCTCCTTAATCAAATTGAAAAGCTATACATTTAAACTTACCTTCATTTATGGACCAAGTGAACTTGGAAATGTCAGGCCTACAGTGTAAACAAAGACTTGTTGGATTTGTGTCTCCTTCACCATAGCATAGGCCATCTATATTACAGGTTTTTTCCTGTGGATGAGAGTGATATTTATAATTTGGGACAAGGATCAATGAACACAATCACTGCAACAAAAGCAGAAAACAATGGAAATGCCCAGCAGGTCTGACAGCATTTGAGGAGAGATAGAATTAGCGTTCAGGTCAATGATCCATCGCCGGAACTGTGTGGTAAAAGATCACAAACCTGAAATGTTGGACGGAATTTTCCCATGCTGCCAGCCACGATAATCATAGCGGGCGGGGGCGGACCACACAAAGGTCCGTTGACCTCAGGCAGGATTTTCTGGTCTTGGGGCAAGCGCGGCTGGAAAATCTCACCCATTAACTTTTTTTCTCTTTCCACAGTTGGTGCCAAGGCTGCTGTACATTTCCAACATTTTCTTTTCAGAGCTTCAGCATCTACAGTATTTTGCTTTCACAATTACTGCAACATTTGGGCGGCACGGTAGCACAGTGGTTAGCACTGCTGCTTCACAGCTCCAGGGTCCTGGGTTCGATTCCCGGCTCGGGTCACTGTCTGTGTGGAGTTTGCACATTCTCCTTGTGTTTGCGTGGGTTTCCTCCGGGTGCTCCGGTTTCCTCCCACAGTCCAAAGATGTGCGGGTTAGGTTGATTGGCCAGGTTAAAATTGCCCCTGAGATGCGTAGGTTAGAGGGATTAGCGGGTAAATATGTGGGGATAGGGCCTGGGTGGGATTGTGGTCGGTGCAGACTCGATGGGCCGAATGGCCTCCTTCTGCACTGTAGGGTTTCTATGATTTCTATGATTTGATTATCGTTATATTAAGCAACAAATGTGCTTAAAAACACTCATTAAACCAATCTAACCATATGGAATTTAATAACAAAAAGCTTATTTATTATTGTCACAAATAGGCTTACATTAATACTGCAATGAAGTTACTGTGAAAATCTCCTAGTCGCCACACTCTGGCACCTGTTCGGGTACACTGAGGGAGAATTGAGCATGGCCAATGCACCTAACCAGCACGTCTTTCAGACTGTGGGAGAAAACTGGAGCACGGGGAAGAAACTCACCCAGATACATGCAGACTCCGCACAGACAGTGATCCAAGCCAGGAATCGAACCTGGGTCCCTGGCGCCGTGAGGCAGCAGTGCTAACCACTGTGCCACAGAGCCCTTTGTGGAAATTTTATCTTTGTAGATATGACTTTACTTGTAAATTTAACATTTTTCCCAAATTACAGCAGTGACTATTCAGAAGCATTTCATTGGTTGGATGTCTTAGATGTCCTGGGTTGTGAAAGATGCTATGTAAATGTAAATCTTCCTTTAATTTCACCCTGTAACCGAATCTCTGTGTTCCTACTTTTATCTGTTTATCACAGATTTGCAGCTGTTCTACAGTGCTTCGGCCAGAATTTTCCCATCTGCCTGCCATGGGAATCGTAACGGGCGGGACACGGGCCAAGCAAAGGTCCGTTGATCTCGGGTCGGGTTTTCCAGTCTTGGGTTGAACCCGGCTGGAAAATACTGCCCTTCGTGTCCAGTTACTATTCCTGCACTTTCCTTTTTGACTTTCAGGCAGCACCTGATTTAATATTTTCCTTATCTACATTATCAGCCTCATGTACAGTCCTCCTTGCTGTGCACAAAACCGATTAATTAAAGAACGAGATGCCGTCTCAATTAATGGTTGCACACTGCTTGGTTACTCCTTCTGTGACACTTCAAGGTGACCGAGTGAATTATGCTTCAATGCTCTTGCAGGCCAACATCCCACATGCAGAACGTAGCTTCGGTGTATTAAATCAGCACGCTGCAATTCGGGCTAACTCTGCTGCACCCACATTTAATAAACAAATGTCAGGATAAAGATTAAGACATAAACATGGTAAACACCCTGGGGGCAACTCCATAATTAGGCCAGAGTGAAGGAGGGGGATGGTTTGGGATGGGCAGTGCTCATTCCAGAAAGAGATAAGGTACCCTGAATGGAGTTACAGCCAGTGGCAAGAAGAGGCAGAGATTAAATTGTGAGGTATAATGACCTGTATTAGGCTTTATAATGTTAACTACATTTTTGACTGGATGCAATAAAAGCAAGGCAAAACACAGTGCTCTTTGTCGAATTCAAAACTCCATCATTTTGTGCAACGGAATAGAACAGGGAAGTTGGTATTTTGTTATCAAGGCTATGGAATGATGCACCTGCACCTTGTGAAATTATGAATTTTACCAGATTTTTAATAAATGAGACATCAAAGTGAAGCGATGTCTCAACATTTCTGCATGATATCGTTTTTCTTCTGTGTTACATAACCAGGAATTATATTGTATTTCAAACCCAAATTCAGCAAGTAGCTCAACCAAATTCAGGGGGGAGTTTTGCCATTCTGCCTGCCATGGGAATTGTAGTGGGCAAGGGGTGGACCATGGAAAGGTCCGTTGACGTCGGGTGGAATTTTCCGGCTGCGCTTGCCCGAGACTGGAAAATCCCACCCATGATAGAACATAGAACATAGAACATTACAGCGCAGAACAGGCCCTTCGGCCCACGATGTTGCACCGACCAGTTAAAAAAAAAAACTGTGACCCTCCAACCTAAACCAATTTCTTTTCGTCCATGAACCTATCTACGGATCTCTTAAACGCCCCCAAACTAGGCGCATTTACTACTGATGCTGGCAGGGCATTCCAATCCCTCACCACCCTCTGGGTAAAGAACCTACCCCTGACATCGGTTCTATAACTACCCCCCCTCAATTTAAAGCCATGCCCCCTCGTGCTGGATTTCTCCATCAGAGGAAAAAGGCTATCACTATCCACCCTATCTAAACCTCTAATCATCTTATATGTTTCAATAAGATCCCCTCTTAGCCGCCGCCTTTCCAGCGAAAACAATCCCAAATCCCTCAGCCTCTCCTCATAGGATCTCCCCTCCATACCAGGCAACATCCTGGTAAACCTCCTCTGCACCCTCTCCAAAGCCTCCACATCCTTCCTGTAATGTGGGGACCAGAACTGCACACAGTACTCCAAGTGCGGCCGCACCAGAGTTGTGTACAGTTGCAACATAACGCTACGACTCCTAACTTCAATCCCCCTACCAATAAACGCCAAGACACCATATGCCTTCTTAACAACCTTATCTACTTGATTCCCAACTTTCAGGGATCTATGCACACATACACCTAGATCCCTCTGCTCCTCCACACTATTCAAAGTCCTCCCGTTAGCCCTATACTCAACACATCTGTTATTCCTACCAAAGTGAATTACCTCACACTTCTCCGCATTAAACTCCATCCGCCACCTCTCGGCCCAACTTTGCAACCTGTCTAAGTCTTCCTGCAAACTACGACACCCTTCCTCACTGTCTACCACACCACCGACTTTGGTGTTTGATGTTAGAAGCAGACCCCTAGTCACGGAACCAGTCACATTCCCAGGCTAAATTCACCACCATTGTGAATTTGTGTCAATTGCATTCATTTGTGGGCCTTTAATGAGGTTAAGTGTTGTACATTCCTACAGCAAGACAACTTTTCCGGTTCTAACAGAGAAACAAATCTTGCGTGTGCTTTTCTCAACAGTGTGCTTTGGAAATCCTTGCTGAAGTAACTGGTCTTCCCAGGTGTCATCCTCTTAGCTGACTAAAACTGACTGTTCCACTGAAACTACAACAGTACACTGAGAAGCCACATTTTCTGTTGTATCAATATCCAGAAATCTGAAATTACCTTCAACTTACAAAGTCCATGAGGCGTGCTATCACAAATCTGGCAAACACCATCATAGAGTGTCAGCACTTTCGAGTCACTGAACAAGGATCCATCATTCGTAATCTGCCACAAAGAAAAATTACAACATTTTCAGCCGTGTAATTTTATAAAAATCATGTGATATTTGGGAAGGTGAAAACTGACCTGAACTCCGTGCAAAGCAGCAGGAAATTCATGAAACATATTTTTAATCATTGAGTTTACAAGACAAATACCAGTGATTGCCTCCACAGTTGCTTCTCTCACCAAGGTTCTTGTGCAGAGCTCATACAAAAACCTAGAAGCAGCTGCTGTTGTTGGATGCGCCATCAAATTTAGTATATAATTTAACCCAAAGTTATTTTTTTTGCAATTACAGTGTTCAGTCTTTTCCCCATTTGTATCCCAGCTGTTGCTCATTCTTCTGGTTTCTAATGGGTTCATTTTTAGGCCCCCTCTAGTACTATGAGCCACAACCATTGAAGCTTACATTGACTTTGAGCAATTTAGAAGGGCTGCAGTAAATGTAAAGAATTAAGGCAAAAAGTATCGGGGCAGGACGTTAGAAATCTGAAGAAAGAGGTGGGCTTCCGAGAGGACAGGCTAAATCTCCAGCACCATATTAATGGTTGCAGTTGAAACAGGGAAGGCTTCGATATATCTTTCTGGACCTCCCAATAACTCATTGGATTGGTTTATCGCATAGTACAATGGTAAGGATTTTCAGCCTTAAAAATCAGAAGAATCCCCTGATCCCTAACCTGCTTTGAATGATTTGATTCCTCGCACTAGTGACATGATATTGATATGCTCACATTCATTAACTCTGCTGTAGGAATGGAACAAATCTACCAATGCAATTCAATGTTAATAAGTCTGAAGAAAAACATAGAACTTACTAGTTGAAAATAGGACCACAGGCCATCAAGTTTGCCATAAACTATCCTAGTAGCTGCATGATAGAATAATGGAATTGTTAACTAATCATAACCATCCGTCTCTATCTCTAGTCTACAACAGGTCCAGATATGACAGAAGAAAATTGTGAGTGATAGCAAGCGTTGGGAACCACATATCCAAAGCTGCCTGTTTCTCCTGAGGATGCTACTTCCCACATTTCATGTCATAAATTGTTAAACTTCTTTCAGCCAGTTGTGGAAGCGGGAGACCAGGGAGTCAGCCTTTACTCATGGTTTAGATTTAATCAAAGTGAAACAATACAAAAGAATAACTCCGAACTCTACAACCTGCCACTGGTGTCAATAAGTGTCTCTTTATAATCTTCGGAAGTGCTGATTTTAAAATGTAAACAAATAAAGAAATGAACATCTCCCTTTACAAAGGGCCACTACAGATTTTCTGTAACCTAACAAAAGCGCAAAAGAAACATATGTAAATTAAAAATTGTTGCCGGGGGTGATGATGTGATGATGCACTCCAGCCCTTCTGGTGCCCATTGGTCTCGAGCGTGCCGGTGAATACCACATCCTCCCTCTCTGGGGAGACCCGGGTCAAAGGACCTCCTCAACTGCCTGCTGCCTGGATCTGTTTCTAGCCACCTTGACCAGTCAATTAAAACTAATCAACTAAACATCAAATGATCAATGCCTCAAAGTGGCACTGTAACAAAAACAAAATTCTTAAAAGAAACTTGACAAATTTAAATTGAAATAAAATTTTGCAGGGAGATAATGCGCTCCAGTTCTTGTGGCATGGACACTCTAAGTGCACTGGTGGGTACGGCATGGCTCCCTCTCCAGGGACACCCCGATGGGGACATAACCACAGAAGAGCAGCAGGAAGTGTTCCTTACAATCTTTTGGGGGTACCAATAAAGTAACAAATGATGTAATGATCAAATTAACAAAATGATAGTCCTTAAAAAGGGACACTGTAAAAAAGAACTTTAAAGGAACCTTTACAAATTTGAAATTAAACTCCATTTTGAGAGCTGATGTTGCACTACAGCCTGTGCAGTGCCCATTGGTTGCGGAGGGCATCAAATGCACCAGTGAGTACCGCATGGCTCCCCCTTGATGGACACTCACGCACTGACGGAAAAGAGGCAAGAAGTGTCCCTTTATATGTACACGAGTAATTATCCATTTAATGCCCCTCACTTATTTACACAATCTTAATTTGTACAAAAATGACTCGTACCGTGTTTAAAAAACTGAAATAAACCTATTTCTATCATTTGAATAAATAAACCATTACAAATTGCTTCTACTCCTTCCCCAGCACGGAGAGTGAGAGCTAGAGGGCTGTTTTTTTGTTTACTGTTGTACAACCCCAGAGCACCATGGTGGTCTTTCAACAACACGGGAGCGATCTTACCAGACGTTCACGCCACACTCCCGCTGCAGCGAGGACAGAGAATTTGGCGGCCAGCCAAATCTCCGTTCACTGCGGCGGGATGGGAAAATCCTGCCAGTGTGAGCGATGGTTAAGATTCTGACCCAAGTCTCTGCACTCAGCATAGCCTGTGGCTGCCTCTGCATTGTCTCCAGGGGCAGGGGGACCCAATTCCAGATAGCACCAGCACCCTCCACCATCAGAACAAAAATCCTTTGCGTCGGGGCAGTTTCTCCCCAGTTAGGGGGAGAGCGAAAATTTGGGCCACACCCTCTGACTGAATGAGTTAACGGGTCAACCTTACACTTCATCAGGGGGTTAGCGAGGCAGAAACTCGAACTCGAGGGGAAAAAAATGAGCAGAAGTTTGTTATTCAATCCCCTTGTTAACCACAAATAATTCAACAATTTCAATCAATTCATATTGTCAAATTCTATTTTAATTTTCAGTTTTAGAGTGTTTTAGTTCTGAGAGATTTCAAGTCTTACCTTGATTTGCCACCTGGCAATGGGTTTATCTGAAAACATGAAGTCCACAGTCTCCGTTGCCATACTCGTTAGCACAGGAATTTGGCAATCAACAGCTTTGGTACTAAGGAACGTGGCCTTGATTATCTGGGTAACTCCTGGAATCCATTCATTATTCACATACTGCTCTCGAGATTAACGGGAAATACAAGGAGAATGATCATGTCTGTGCAAGCTCCTTCAGTCGCACAAAAACTATCAATAATTTAACATTTTAGTCCTCAGCATTAACAAGGGCGGCACGGTGGCACAATGGTTAGCACTGCTGCCTCACAGCGCCAGGGACCCGGGCTCGATTCCTGGCTTGGGTAACTGTCTGTGTGGAGTTTGCACATTCTCCATGTGTCGGCGTGGGTTTCCTCTGGGTGCTCCGGCTTCCTCCCACATCCAAAGATGTTTGGGTTAGGTGGATTGGCCATGCTAAATTGCCCTTTCGTGTCGGGGGACGAGCTAGGGTAAATGCATGGAGTTATGGGGATAGGGCCCAGGTGGGACTGTGGACTGTACTGTAGGGATTCTATGAAGTCCTCGCAATCCGAAGCGATGCTTGATTTTCAGTCACCAAAAACCGCATTAGCTAGGTGGGGATGACCTCAAGCTGTGATCAGTGGACTTGAGACCCTGTTAATGCCAATGCATCAAGTCACTGTCATTTTTAACTGCATCCTCATTCTGAACAGCCAAAGCCCCAGGGCTGTTTCCTGTTTGCATATGCAAATCAGGGTCCTGTGATTATTTACAGGACACCTATTGTCAGGCAGGGCAGAACCGGTGGGAGCAGTCACCAGACAATGACCAACCAGTTTTACCAGGGCGGAAGCAAAAAGTTTAATAATTTTTGTGGAGTTGAGTGACCAGCAGCACTTATCCAAATCCGGAACACCATACGGATGCCCATTTGGATCAGGAGCTTGGCAGGTCTATTTAAATTAGATTTGGGCTTCAAAATTGTTCTCGCTTTTATGCTGCCAGAACAAGTGGGCAGCTGCTCCTCATACACTTCATCTGTTCGGATATCACACTGTCCGAAAGTTACGCACTAAACACATTCAACACAAGTTATGTTTTCACCCTCATGACTTGCATCTGTTTTTTTTTAAATTGAGAGCTATCTCTATTTATTCATCTCTAGGATCTGCTTATTACGATCTTTTATTAATGCCCCTTCCCAACATTTTACTCTGTGCATTAGTTATAAATAATTGATGAATGGATCAACAGACAAATACATGTTAAATGAGGAAACCAGCTGGGTACTTCTTCAACACTATAAATTTGAGTCAGCAAAGAGATAAACAACAAGTTTGTGTTTGTAACACCTTGTACACTCTCGGGATGTCCCACAGCTAATAAAGCATTTTGGAAATGTAGTGACTGTGATATGGGAGGGGTTGGTGCACAGCAAGCTCCCACAAACAGCACCAGAATAATGACCAAATGGTTTGTTTTTGAATATTGGTTCAAGGGTAAATGTTGGCCAGGCTGCTTCAACTAGTATCACGGGGTTTTTCACATCCACCCAAGCAGGTGAATGGGCCTCCATGCACTGTTCAAAATATATGCTTGCAATAATTCAAAGTAACAATAAGGCCCAAATTTTATATTTGCCCTGAATGCAAGGAAAATTGCCACTTATTGAACAATCACAGCAGTGCTTTCCTGGTCTGAACTGGTGGTGAGTGAGGCTCCTCCATTCATTTATTCATTTATTTATTAGTGTCACAAGTAGTCTTACATTAACACCGCAATGAAGTTACTGTGAAAATCCCCTAGTCGCCACACTCCGGCGCCTGTTCGGGTACACTGAGGGAGAACTTAGAATGGCAAATGCACCTAACCAGCACGTCTTTCGGACTGTGGGAGGAAACCGGAGCACCCAGAGGAAACCCATGCAGACACAGGGATAATGTGCAGACTCCGCACAGACAGTGACCCAAGCTGGGCATCGAATCCAAGTCCCTGGCGCTGTGAGGCAGCAGTGCTAACCACTGTGACATTGTGCCAACCACTGTGCCACCATGCCAACCACTGTGCCACCATGCCGCAGGTGCAACAAGTTACCATGTGGGCTGTTATGGCAGAGCTATTTTCACAGGCATTTGTTGCAATCAGATATTTTGAACTGAGGTATTTTTTAAAACATTAAGGATTGAGGACCAGTAAACTTGACCTGGTTTGTGATACAAATAAGGTCCTAAGTTCACAACAAATGAACCCTAGTTCAATGAAGAGTGCAAGAGAGCATGCCAGGACCTGTACCAAGCCTACCTAGAAATGAGATGCTAATCTGGTGAACCTTTAACATACCAAACAGTGAAAGCAGCATGCCATAGACAGAGTTAAGTGATTCTACAACCAATGGATCAAATCTAAGCTCTGCAGTGCTGTGCCACATCCAGTCGTGAATGATAGTGCACTATTAAGCAACTCACTGAAGAAGAAGCCTCTACCAATATCCCCATCCTCAATGATGGGGGATCCCAGTACAACAGTGCATAAGATGAGGCTGAAGCATTTACAACCATCTTCAGCCATAAGTGTTGAGTGGATGATCCATCTTAGCCTCCTCCTGATATCCCCAGCATCGAGATGAAAATCTTCAGCCAATTTGATTCACTCCACATGATATCAAGAAACAGCTGAAGGCACTGGACACCACACCGGCAATGGGTCTGACAACATTCTGGCAATAGTACTGAAGACTTGTGCTCCAGAACTAATCATGACCCTGAGCAAGCTGTTCCAGTATGGCTACCACACAGGCAACTAATCAACAATGTGAAAATCTGCCAAGGATACATAGGGTGGGATTTTACAGTCTTGCTCGTCCCAAAAACTGTAAAATCCCGCCCAAGGTCAACAGACCGTTCCAGGTTCTACCCTTTGCACGCTCCGATTCCTGTGGCGGGCAGGGCGGTAAAATTCTGGCCATACTGTCCACAAGATACAGGACAAATTGAATCTGGCTAATTATGAACACATCAGTTTACTATTGATTATGGAATGGGTTGTCCACAGTGCTACCATGTGGCACCTACTCAGCAATAACTTGCTCCCTGATGCTCAGTCTGGGTTCCACCAGGGCCACCTGGCTCATGACCCCATTACAGCCTTAGTCTATGGACGAAACAACTGAATTCCAGAGATGAGATGAGAGTGAGTGCACTTGACATCAAAGTAGCATTGACTGAGTGTGGCATCAATCCCTGGCAGAATTCAAGTGAATGGAAATCGGGCAGAAAATCTTCCACTGTTTGGAGTCATACTAACACAAGGGAAGATAGTTGAGATTATTGGAAGCTAATCAGTTCAGTTCCAGGACATCGCTGCATGAATTTCTCAGGGTAATGTCCTCGGAACGACCATCTTGAGCTGCTTCATTAATGACCTCTCCCCAATCATAAGGTCAGAAGTGGGGATGTTCGCTGATGATTGTACAATGCTCAGCGTCATTTGCAACTCCTCAGATACTGAAGCAGTCTGTGTCCAAATGCAGCAAGACCTGGACAATATTCAAATTTGGGCTTATAAATGGCAAGTAACATTTACACACACAATTTATGCTGGGCAATGGCCATTTTCAAGAAGAGAGAACGTAACTATCTACTCTTGACATTCAATGACATCACCATTGCTGGATTCCCCCAATCAACATCCTAAGGGTTATCACTGACCAGACATTAATCTCTTAACTCTCTAAAGCCTGCAGTAATTCAAGAAGAGCATTCACCGCCAACTTCTCAAGGACAATAAGGGATAGGCAACAAATGTGGGCCTTGCCAACAACACCCACATCCCCGAAAGATAAAAAAAAGCTGTTGTGCATTTAATTTTCTCCACTCTTATTCTCTTCCCCTTAACATCAATTGCTCTCCAATCTATCACCCTGGTCTTTGTAATCCTTATATTCATTTCAATTATTATCTTAAAGAATATTATATTATGGTCACTATTTCTGAGATGTTTCCCTACTTTTACATCTCTTGTCTGCTCTACCCTTTCACTCATTTGTAGATCCAGTAATGACCCCTGTCTGTTGGGCTTCTCACACACAACTTTGGAAGAAAGCCATTTGCTTATCCCCTTAACCTACTACTTCCATCCAATTAACTTCAGGGTAGTTGAAACCCCTCATGATTATTATGAAGTCATGTAGACCAGTAGAGACCTGCCCCCGGAATTGGGGCGGGCGTGCCGGTAAAATTCCGGCCATTGTCTGTGCAGAGTCTGCACATTCTCTCTGTGTCTATGTGGGTTTCCTCTGGGTGCTCTGGTTTCCTTCCACATTCCAAAAGACATGCTGGTTAGGTGCATTAGCCATGCTAAATTCTCCCTCAGTGTACCCGAAAAGCGCCGGAGTATGGCGACTAGGGGACTTTCACAGTAACTTCGTTGCAGTGTTAATGTAAGCCTACTTATGACAATAATAAATAAATGAATGAAGGAGCCTCACTCACTACCAGTTCACATCAGGAAAGCACTGCTGTGATAAACTGCAAACTAAAACTAGGGTACAGCGGTGAATGGACGTGGTCTTTGCTGGGTTTTGGTTTCATTCTGCCTGTGTACGAGCTGTGCGGCGAAACCTACTCAGCAACTTCTATGCCCTTGAACAAGAGCCTTGTTATCTATTGTCCCATAAATCCTTGCAGAAAGAAAGTCAATAGTTTATTTTCTTAAATAGAAATTTTGCCTGAAGGCGCTACCCCAATGGAAGTTAATTTTAAAATGTGCTCATCACCCCACAACTGGTCACAAACTCTCCGGTTTATGAGGAAGACAGATGTTTCTGTTATTGCCCAATCGTGTTTACAGCTTTAGTTGTTCTGTGGATAAGAGATTCTAAAGGGACACACGGGACAGGATTTTTTTGGATGGTGGGGTCTCCTGCCCCGCCATATAAAGAGTCAACAAGGAACATATCCCACTGATCACGGAGATGGTGGTATCACTAAGCCAGCAATTCAGGGGCCCAGATTAATGCGCTGAGGTCACAGGTTCAAATGTTACCATGACAGCTGGTGGAATTTAAATTCAATTAATAAAAATCTGGAATTAAAAGCTAGTCTCAGTTATGATGACCACAAAACTACCATTGATTGTTTTTAAGAACCCATCAGGTTCATTAAAGCCCTTTAGGGATGGAAAGTTGTTGTCTTTATCTGGTCAGCACAGCATGTGACTCCAGACCCATAGGGCCCGATTTTACCATTTTGATTCTAAGTGCTGAATCTGGGTGCAATTCAGATCCGACTTGGAAACCTGCTCTCAGACGCCCCCATACGCACTCAGCCTGGAAAAAAATCACGAGTCTGAATCGCGCTGTGGGCGGGGCTTATCGCGTCTGAAACGATCGGAACCTTGAACTGTGCTTGCGCAGTGAGAAAAAAAAATTTGAAAAATGCGTCCCTGTCACATCGCTCCCGGGCTGCAAGAAGCAGCTCGATTGCTGGCCTGTCCCACGACCCCCGCATCGCCGGCTCTCCCACCCCCCCATGGCCCGATCGCTGGCCGCCCGAACATGCCCGGGCCAGCTGCAACCCTCTAGCTCCGCAACCCCGATCTCCCGATCTCACCCACCAACCAGCAGCCTGACCCCCCTCCCCAACAGGCAGACCCGCTCCACCCTCATGGCCAGCCTCTCCCTCCCTCTGTCAATCACCAGACTGCAGAGTGGAAGCGGGACCTCCCCCACCTCAACCAATCGCCCACATGAGACCCCCCATCAGGTCCTGTCCCCCCATCAGGCCCCGGCCCATTAGGCCCCACCCTCTTGGCCCTGCCCGATGCCCAGTGGGTAATGCCAAGGTCCCCCTAGACAGTGCCATTTTTCCCCTTGGGCAGTACCAGAGGGCTCAGGCTGGCACTGCCATGGTGGCAATGCCCATGGGGCATCCCCCGGTGCCCAGCCTTCTGGGGGGCCTCGAATGCCCCCCCTTCATTCCAGCGGGGTTGGGCCACCAGCTCCCTGAAAAAGGGGGGCTATAGTAAGCTCCGCTGGAGTGAAACACTCCTGGCGGAGGGGGCGACACTAGCGGGCCCAGAGACTTCAGTCCTGGGTCCTCCAATACAATTTAAATAGCATTTAAATGAGGATTTGCATACATTATCTAGCTCCGCACTGATTTCTAGCACGGAGCTGATGATGCCAGAAATCTGACTGCCGGAGACACTCCACGGGGAGTGAAGTGGCCTCCGGTCGAGTCTCCCGGCCTTCTGCGCTACAAAAGCAGTGCAGCAGGATGGGAAAATCGCCTCCTGTATTCTTTATAAGTCCCACAGCCATTTTACACGCCATGGGATGGAAACTGGACCCGCCTTCTTAAATCGGGCACATGTCCTGCCACAATCTGATTGATGTGGAGATGCCGGTGTTGAACTGGGGTAAGCACAGTAAGTTGGCCAGCAGCTTTGTAGCCTCAGCAGTGCTAGTGGCAACAGTGGCCGAGACTGGGCCTAGAAACAATCCCTCAACTTTCCCATCTCTCCCACCACGGGAATCGTGGCGGGCGGGACGCGGACCATGCAAAGGTCTGTTGACCTCGGGCGGGATTTTCCGGTTTCGGGGCGAGCGCAACCAGAACATCCCGCCCCCAGAGTTCCTGATCAGGTGGGTGCAGAACTTCTCACAGTAGTTGAGATGAGGCCAGGGGGAGATGGGGTGGGGGTCTTAATGGAGAAGCCAAGGGGGAGGGAGCACTTGATGTGGAAAGGGGGCTCTTGAGAGAGGTGATAACGCTTCTTACCCTAGGCCCAAGCAGGGCGTCCCCTCCCTTGTCCCTGCCAGCTTCAAAATCATCCTTCCCACATCCTTCCCACTGAATAATTGTGAACATGGTGGAGGTTTTGGGGGCGGTCAGTGAGGTGGTCACCAGGGGAATTTATGGCACCCACAACTGCAAACCGGATGGCAGGGAACCGTCAAATTATTCCCATATCGCTGAATATATCCCTTACCTTTATAGCAGTAACTTCACACTGGAGATCAGGAGAGTCCCTGAAACCCAGGCCAAATACTCTGATACTGTTGCACTCGTAGATTCGGATATCACACAGGCCACCATTCTCTAGATCAGTAATCTCAGGAGGCTGATCTGAAAAAGGGAAGAATAATCACAAGCATCTGCATTGCAGGGAACGCTGAGTAGAGATGTGGAAAAAGAAACATTCTGACAGCGCAAACATTTTGCGCATTAGTGCTTCAAATAGCTTAATTTCAATTAATTGAACTGAGCTCCATCCTTCACAACATGACGAGAAGTGCATAACTTATTTTTAATAATCTCAATTTTAAACTTAACTTCTCAAACTGATTACAGCTCAAAACTACACGGTGGCACAGTGGTTCGCACTGCTGCCTCACAGCACCAGGGACCCAGGTTCGATTCCCCGGCTTGGGTCACTGTCTGTGCAGAGTCTGCAGGTTCTCTCCCCGTGTCTGCGTGGATTTCCTCCGGGTGCTCCAATTTCCTCCCACAGTCCAAAAGACATGCTGGTTAGGTGCATTGGCGATGCTAAATTCTCCCTCAGTGTACCCGAACAGGCGCCGGAGTGTGGGGACCAGGGGATTTTCACAGTAACTTCATCGCAGTGTTAATGTAAGCATATTTCTGACAATAATAAATAAACTTTGAAAACTTTAAACATTAAAACATGTGCCATACAGCGGAGAAACAAAGCTGGTGGTTATGGTAATAGACACTCCAATGAGGGCTTGATCCAAATTGTAAACCACGAAATCCAGGACACAAAACCCAAGTGTAACATGTCGCTATGGACATAACGAACGACGGGTGTACTCGCTCTACTAACAGGAAAGCTATCTGTCATGACAATGCTGGAACAATGCTTGCACGCTGACAAAGACAAGTCTGTATAATCTTAACTGGGCAGAAAAGGTCCTGTTAACCAGCCGCAGATCATTAGTCAATCGAACTGCAGCCTTGCCACCATTTCCTGTGTGAATGGTCTTGTTCATCAAATCCATGGGTCACACTGACGGGTAATATTCCAATTCCTGGTGCCATACCAGACTCAAACGTGAATGAAGCACGGAATAACAAACAACGTGAGGAAAATGGATAGCAATGGGTCACCTCAAGTTGTAACACTAATGCACAGCTTCAGGTGATTGCGAGGATCCATTTAAAACACAAGTTTAATGATGGGTGGGGGGCGCCCGTCACTGCTTCGGATGGAGGCTTTGCAGCCATTAACACTCTGTGGAGCAAAAGCACTGAACAGAACATAATCTCATCATGAGGTGGAAAGACTGATGAAAGGTGTGATTTCTCTCCACACCTTTGGGGCAATAAGTATCACAGCAACAATGAAACCACTGTCTGTTTGCATTCTGACATGTTTAACATTGGTAAGTCTGGACTTTTTTCTGCCTTTTGCATCTGAGGTCACTCTCAAAAATGTGCCCTAACTCTCGGTATTTTCAACATTGTTTTCACTGGTTTTACTGACCAGATGAATGCTCTGTCATGTTTTCACTCACGTTGGCAAAGTGTACATCTGTTTGACTTACCATGGGGCAGAAACTCATAGAAGATCATAGATCATAGAATCCTTGCAGTGCAGAAGGAGGCCATTTGGCCCATCGAGTCTGCACCGGCCACAATCCCACCCAGGGCCCTATCCCCATAACACCAAGCATTTACCTTACCTGGTCCCCCTGGCACTAAGGGGCAATTTAGCATGGCCAATCCACCTAACCTACACATCTTTGGCCTGTGGGAGGAAACCAGAGCACCTGGAGGAAACCCACGCAGACACGGGGAGGACGTGCAACCTCCACACAGACAAGCTGGGAATCAAACCAAGGTCCCTGGTGCTGTGAGGCAGCAGTACTAAGCACCGTGCCACCGTGCCACTCCTAATCACTGTGCCACCGTGCTGCCCTCGGACATCTCGGACAGTATCACAGCATGTGCAGTTTGTAGTGGCCGACTGTTATACACCTAGCCCAATGTAAGGTTCCATTGACTTCCACAGAAATGGACGTGGAACAGCAATTATAAAAGCTGGTCACTGTTGGTTGAACTGCTGTCAAGACTAACTCCCAGCCCCAAAACTTATAGTACACATCTTCTGCGTGCTTTAGCAAAAATGACCTGCAAGTGAATGTTAACTTATACAAATATATGTTCATTAAAAGCTACTTGTTCTAATCAATGCGCAATATTCCAGGCTCAGACAGCCTGCTTTGGAAGAAGGCGCCCGCAAGGATGAGATCTTCACTGTCAGGGTAGTGGATGGGCGTGGGCAGCAGTCAGGCCAGCTGACCATGGAAGAAGTTCAGAGGTAGTCATAGAGGCTGCCAGTTGCCAAGGTGGGCTGCTTAAAGGCTCAACTCGGTGCTGTGGGATTTTGCTGCAGTTATAATGAAAACAGAAAGGCACTCTAGCTCTCACTCACCCCATACATGGCCCTCATGCACCACCCCCACCCCCATGGCCCTTCATGCCACCCATGCCAAGATATGCCCCCCCAATTTCTTCTGGTCCCTCATGACCTCCATGCCTAGCTATGCCAATTCAATGCCCATTCACCCAACTATACACTGCAGAGAAGCAATTAACTCCATAGTGAAGTAGGCTGTGTAAAAAAAGCTTTTAAAAAGTCATTCATTCATAAGTTCCCACTTTAAAAAAATCATTTTTACTATAGCCCAATGAAAGTGTCAATCATTTAGGCCCATTAAAGTGTCAATAAAAAAATTGCAAGCACTTGAAATCTCTTCATCTTGTCTAAATAAACATTGTGAAATTGACAGTATGTATCAAAGAACCAGAATTCTCAATTAAGCATTATTTTCCCTGGGGCTCAGATATTCCAATGGAGTCATCACAACTCAGTATAAAACCAGGCCATAAAGTGAGAGCTTGAAATAAATGCTTTCTAAGAATGTAATTCATTATTTGCTCCCACAAAATTTCAGATATCTTTTTGATTTGCATAAGAATTAGAAACCTCCGTTAGTGTTGGGGGATTAATGATTAATCTAGTACCACCAGGAGTTCAGAACAGCACTAGAATCAACTACATAAAGGTCTAGTAAATGGTGTCTGTATTCTACAAAATTGCCTGCAAAATAGAAAGTATTGAATTGCTGTCTCACAGTAATTGTTTGCAGTCCAGAGTCTGTATTATGTTTTCCAAATGGAAGAGAGGTCTTCTGGTGAAAGCATTAATTTGCAGGAATGTCATACAGACAGTATCTGCTCAACTAATATTCTATAAATAATTAATAAACAAGCTGCAAATGGTACACATTATTATGCTGAAGCACGAGGTTCACAGAAAATACACAGTGTACAGTGGTTCCAAATGTATTTAAAAAGTCAAATTAGCAAGTATAGAACAACATAAAAATGTAAGGACAACTTACATAATAAAATGTGACAGTATGTTGTCCAAATATTGTAAAATGTTAAAATACAAATAACCATTCAAACAGGTCACTATTCAAAATTTAGGATTTTGGGCTCAAAATGCAAATACGTTAATTTAGGACGTGATTGGCTTTTTAAAATGTCTGCCTTGAGCTTCTGCTGAATGTGTAGGCACTTTTGCAAATTCAACACAGTCATGGGGCATGATCTTAACTGCTGTTCATGCCAGGCTCCTGCTGCAGCGAGGTCGGAGAATTTGGCAGCCAGCCAAATCTCTATTTGCTGTGGCGGGTTGGGGAAATAAAGTAAAAGTAAAAAGTTTATTTATTAGTCACAAGTGGGCTTACATTAAAACTGCCATGAAGGTACTGTGAAAATCCCCCAGTCACCACACTCCGGAGCCTGTTTGGGCACACTGAAGGAGAATTTAGCCAATGCACCGAACCAGCATGTCTTTTGGACTGTAGGAGGTAACCGGAGCACCCAGATGAAACCCACGTAGACACAGGGAGAACGTGCCCATTCACCCAACTATACACTGTATAGAAGCTCAACTCCACACAGGCAATGACCCAAGCCGGGAATCGAACCCCGGTCCCTGCCGCTATGAGGTAGCAGTGCTAACCACTGTGCAAAACCTGCCGGCGTGAACGGTGGTAGGATTCCGGCAGTGGAGTATTTCTCAATAATTTACACATCAAACATAATTCTACAAAATGTTAAAAATGCCAGTCATTGTGACTAATACTTTGACCAGTGTGACTGTTGACAACTTTTCGGAAACATTACAGAGTAACTCATCTGCCTGTTGTTTACCGCCATGAATGTTTGCAGTTTTTAATGAACATGGTAGACGCCGCTGTTTCTCAAATGACCTTCCTCACGTATAATTATCTCGTCTGATTTTGTAAATTTGCTTTCATGTTTTTTTCTCTCTAATAGCGTGATTAAAGTCACTGCGAAGGCTGCTTTATGTTACAACAAACATATCCCTCGTGAGGCACATTATCCAAATCTCATGGCATGAACAAAATGCTGTCCTATTAAAGACACTGATGAAACTCTCTTTAGTATTTGCATACTTCAACTCACACCTACCTGTCACTAACATACAAGAAATAAACAGATAAACCTGCCCTCAAACATCAACTAGCCTTTTCGTGATAAGGCAGGCAAGTCCCAAATTACTAGAAAGGAGACAAATAATGAATGCATTCTATTGGGATATTCTCCCAGAAGGAGACCTTTGGCCTTTGAAAAGTAAAATGTCAACATTTACAATGTTATTGAATGCTAATTTAAAACAAATTTCATTTATGGGATACAATTCTTTGGAAAACTGAAAGGCAAAACACAAGGAGGGGGTAGATTCTAAAATTTCCAAGTGTCACAATGGTGAGAATAATGGAGTGGTTAGCGCTGGTCTCTCAGACACGCTCCGCATCACAATCCTCCCTCACTCGGTCACTCTTTTAGGGAGTTGGAGGTTTTGCACCAGTAATGGGGGGACAGGGTCTAAAGATGCCGGTGAGCCTGGCTTCTGAGTACTCGGGCGCCATTTCACAAGGGTGCCCCAATCTCAGAGTGGATTGCCCTCCCTCATCCCAAGGACATCGGGACCCCCTCCCCCCTCATCAACACATGCACCCGCACCCCCACCCTGATACGTGCCGCCAGCATTGGGGCCTTCCCGATGGTCCCCCTGCCCAACGCTGACATGCACCCATATCATGACCCCCCGATATGCCACCACATTAGGACCCCCGACAAGCCCCCACCCCTGTCAAGACCTCTGACGTCCCCGTCCCCCCATCAAGATTGCCTTTTTGATCCACCACTGCAGGATACCCTTCTGCATAGCTCCCCTGTCACGGCCCTGACTCAGACCCCACCTTCTCAGCACTGCCCCTGGCACACTGGCGGTGGACAACTGGCCCCACTGGGCTGTTCAGTGGCCACTACCCATGGGCACCACCGATGTGCTAGATGGGCACTGCCCGATGGACATCATCCAGCCCTGTCCCGACCCACCCTGGAGTTTCAGTGGCCTCCGAACCTCCCGGCTTGATGACTGCACCAGGTGGAGACCAGTATTGATTCTCACCATTATCGTGCCGCGCCAGAAGGCTGTCTTTGAGCAACTGAACTAAACACTCTCAGTGGATAATTTTGATACTGCCAGTGTGATGCGCGACAATCAAGCACGAGGTACAAGGCTTCTGCTATTGAAGGCTTTTATTAGCAAACAATGGAACTAACTAACACGAGTACACCAATTCAGACTGGAGGGGTCCCGCCTGAGCAGAGGGTCTTATACCTCTCCCCAGGAGGCGGGGCCCGACCGGGATGTGCCATAACAACATCTACCACAGGTAAACACCCTAACCCAACAACATTATACAACCCCCACAGTGGCAACACCCTAACCCAACAGTAACATAGGAATAACCCCACAGTGGTAACCAACGATGGTTCACCACATTCACCCCTCCTTTAAAAACAAAGGCCGGCGGGGTGCGAAAACAGGTCACATATATACAAAATTCACAAGTCCAGACGGTCTGGAGGACCGCACCGTCGCTGTGATCTCCTCAACACCGGTTGCGACACCGGAGCAGGTGCTTGCGGTGGCGTTCTCTCCAAAACAGCGTCCGGCTGTCCCCTCGAGGACTCCCGGGCCGGTTGACCCTGGTGAGGCGATGGTGCAGGGGATCCTGGAACCTTCTGTGGTGGCGCCGATCTCCGAGTCTCAGGCAAGCTGTACATGGGAGTATAACTGTTATGCACTGGTCCCGGTGCTGACCGCGCCACATCTGGGGAAGAAATAAGTGATAGGGGATTCATGACAGGGGGTATGGGAGCGACAGGAGTTGCTACGTCCCCTGCGGGCACCAGGTCTCGAATCGAGACTGTGTCCTCTCGCCCGTCAGGATATGCCACATAGGCATACTGAGGGTTGGCGTGGAGGAGTTGGACCGGTTCGACCAAGGGGTCGGACTTGCGGGCCCTCACATGTCGCCGCAGAAGGACGGGTCCTGGGTACGTCAACCAGGCTGGTAAGGAGATCCCCGAGGATGACTTCCGAGGGAATGAGAACATCCTCTCGTGGGGAGTAGCATTGGTTGCCGTACACAGGAGGGAGCGAATGGAATGAAGCGCATTTGGAAGGACCTCCTGCCAACGGGAGACTGGAAGGCCCCTGGATTTCAGCGCCAGTAGGACAGCCTTCCAGACTGTAGCATTCTCCCTCTCCACCTGTCCGTTACCCCTAGGGTTGTAGCTTGTGGTTCTACTAGAGGCAATCCCGTATGAGAGCAGGAATTGCCTCAAGTCGTTACTCATGAACGACGAGCCCCTGTCGCTATGTATGTAGCAGGGGTACCCGAACAGGGTAAAAAGATCACTGAATGCCTTAATCACTGTGGCAGTCGACGTGTCCGCACAGGGGACAACAAACGGGAACCGGGAGTATTCATCTATTATATTGAGAAAATAGACATTCCGGTCCGTTGAGGGAAGGGGGCCCTTAAAATCCACACTCAGCCTCTCGAAGGGGCGAGTGGCCTTGACCAATTGTGCCCGGTCCGGTCGATAAAAGTGCGGTTTGCATTCCGCGCAAATCCGACAGCTTCTTGTTACTGACCTGACATCCTCCACCGAGTAGGGCAGGTTGCGGGCTTTTACGAAGTGGTAGAGTCGGGTGACTCCAGGATGGCACAGGTCATTGTGGAGGGCCTTCAAGCGGTCCTCCTGCATGATGGCGCATGTTCCGCGCGAGAGGGCATCCGAGGGCTCATTGAGCTTCCCTGGACGATACATAATATCGTAATTATAGGCGGAGAGCTCAATTCTCCACCGCAAGATCTTATCATTCTTGATCTTGCCCCTCTGCGTGTTACTGAACATAAACGCCACGGATCGTTGATCCGTGATCAGTGTGAACCGCTTCCCCACCAGGTAATGGCGCCAGTGTCTGACGGCCTCCACAATGGCCTGAGCCTCCTTCTCCACCGCTGAGTGCCGAATTTCGGGGCCTTGAAGGGTGCGGGAAAAAAACGCGACGGGCCTGCCTGCCTGGTTCAGTGTGGCGACCAGGGCGAAATCCGATGCATCACTTTCCACCTGAAAAGGGATGGATTCATCCACCGCGTGCATCGTGGCTTTCGCAATGTCGCTTTTCAAAGCCTTGAAGGCCAATTGGGCCTCCGGCGTGAGTGGGAAGGTCGTGGATTTGATGAGCGGACGGGCTTTGTCCGCGTAGTTGGGGACCCACTGCGCATAATACGAAAAGAAGCCGAGGCATCTCCTCAGTGCTTTTGTGCTAGCGGGCAAGGGAAGTTCAGTAAGGGGGCGCATACGGTCTGGATCAGGGCCGATGACCCCGTTTTCCACCACGTATCCAAGGATAGCTAACCTGCGCGTACGGAATACGCACTTCTCCCTGTTATAGGTCAGATTCAGGCGAGATGCAGTGCGCAGAAAGTTTTGGAGATTCGTGTCATGGTCCTGCTGGTCATGGCCGCAGATGGTGACGTTATCCAGGTACGGGAAGGTAGCCCGCAACCCGTTCTGGTCCACCATTCGGTCCATAGCACGCTGGAAGACCGAGACCCCATTGGTGACACCAAATGGAACCCTAAGAAACTGGTATAGACGACCATCCGCCTCAAAAGCCGTGTATTGTCGGTCCTCTGGGCGGATGGGGATTTGATGGTAGGCGGACTTAAGGTCTATGGTAGAGAACACCTGGTACTGCGCAATCTGATTGACCATATCAGATATGCGCGGGAGAGGATAAGCATCCAGCTGCGTATAACGGTTAATGGTCTGACTGTAGTCGATGACCATCCGAGGTTTGTTCCCGCTTTTAACCACCACGACCTGCGCTCTCCACGGACTAGCACTGGCCTGTATGATCCCTTCTTTGAGGAGCCGCTGAACCTCAGATCTGATAAAGATCCGGTCTTCAGCGCTGTAACGCCTACTCTTAGTAGCGATGGGCTTGCAGCCTGGTACCAGATTCTTAAATAAAGAAGGTGTGGTGATCTTTAGTGTGGAGAGATTGCATGCGGGGCACTTTGGGCAATTTGGAGGCTGCGGCTGATTCCCTACTGCCAGTGAAGGGAGTGGCCCACCGTACTGTAGGATCACACTCTTCATGTGGACCATAAAGTTTAGTCCGAGGAGAATTGGCGCACAAAGGTGCGGTAACACAAGGAGCCTGTATCGCTCGTACATTGTGCCCTGCACCTCTAGGGTTACCATACAACGTCCTTGGATTGGTACAGACCGGGACCGTGATGCCATGGAAATTGTCTGTTTGGCAGGTAGAACCCGGAGTCCACACCTTTTTGCAGTGTCAGGGTGAATAAAACTCTCGGTGCTCCCACTGTCAAACAGACAATACACAGTACGACCATTTACCTTGATGTTCATCATGGAACTGTCAAGCCTGTGATGCTTTGTCTGGTCCAGAGAGATCGACGCCACCATTGGCCCCTGGGCGTCACTGCATGCAGCCGAGGTTGATACTGATGACCCCTGCTGGTCGCTCCTAGTCGTCGTCGACCATGATGGCCGCCCCCATGAATCGCACGTGGGTGAGGGCGCCAAGCGTAGCGACTCCTGGTGGTCTTCCTCCTCCTCCGTCAGCCACAATGGCGTCGTCCTGGGTTCGCATGTGGTCGGACCTCGTGGGTACTGCGACGCCGAAGGAGATTGTCTCCGCTCTGGAGGGTCACAGGCTGCACTGCCGTTCTTGGGCTTCGACCTGCAAACTTTAGCATAGTGCCCCTTTTTACCACACTGGCTGCAGATCGCCGTTTTTGCAGGACACTGTTGCCGTGGATGCTTGGCTCCGCCGCAAAAATAGCATCGCTGGCCGCCTGGAGCTGCCGCCGTCGTCGGATCGATATGGGAGCGCGAGCCCGTGGGGCGAGGAGGGATTTGTGCTTGCTCCTGCCACGTTGTCTCCACGTGGTCTTCGGGGTACAGAGCCAAGCTTTTCGACGCTGCCTCCAACATCTCAGCCATCTCCATCGCTTGGGTCAAGTTGAGGTTCCCTTTCTCTAATAGCTTAAGCCGGATGTACGAGGACCCTACCCCTGCTACGAACGCATCTCGGGCGAGGTCGTACATATATTGCTCTGCCGACACATCCTTGCAGTCGCAGCCCCTGGCAAGCTGCAAGAGCTCATTGGCGTAGTCCTCCATGGTTTCGCCCGACTGCCGACATCGTGTAGCGAGGAGGTAACGAGCGTGGATCTCGTTGGGTGGTCTCGTGTATCGTTTCTTCAAGAGCTCGATGGCCCTCGGGTAAGTGGTGGCCGCACGAATCGCAAGATAGACCGTGTCGCTTACCCTCGCGTGGAGGACCTGGAGTTTGTCGTCGTCCGTAGTAACAGCTGCAGAGGCTGCCAGGTAGTCCTCGAAACACTTCCACCAGTGGTCGAAGGTGTTCGCGGCACCGACCGCACGTGGGTCCAGCGTCAGACGCTCTGGTTTTAGTATTTGTTCCATACTCCCTTTACTGTCGAGAGTTTTATGTTTGCTAATAAAATTGATGCGCAACAATCAAGCACGAGGTACAAGGCTTCTGCTATTGAAGGCTTTTATTAGCAAACAATGGAACTAACTAGCGAACAATGGAACTAACTAACACGAGTACACCAATTCAGACTGGAGGGGTCCCGCCTGAGCAGAGGGTCTTATACCTCTCCCCAGGAGGCGGGGCCCGACCGGGATGTGCCATAACAACATCTACCACAGGTAAACACCCTAACCCAACAACATTATACAACCCCCACAGTGGCAACACCCTAACCCAACAGTAACATAGGAATAACCCCACAGTGGTAACCAACGATGGTTCACCACACAGTGCACACGCAATTTTGTGCCCTGGGATTTGAATGGTCTACAGACTCACAAACTGTTTGGTGCCAGGTGCGAAATGGAGTTTTAGAATGCTCTTCTCCAGGACTGGTGCAATCTACTAATGGTACAGCGGGGTCAGAGAATCCCCTCAATCATGATATCCTAGGGGGCGAAGAATGCACCAAATGAAATCCAGAAAATCCACAATACTGAAGTGCTCAATTCATCATGATAAAGCGAAACTAAGATCATCAATAAATTGTTGAATTAATCAATTGTTTGATTAATCAATTAATCCTTCATTTTGTTGACATTGAGGGAGAGATTATTATCGCTGTACCAGTTCACCAGATTCTCTGTCTCATTCCTGTGCTCTGTCTCGTCATTGACATCCGACCTACTACGGTGGTGTCATCAACAAACTTGAAAATCGAGTTGGTTGGGAATTTGGTCACACAGTCATAGGTGTATAAGGAGTTCAGTAGGGGGCTGAGAACACAGCCTTGTGGGGCACCGGTGTTGAGGATGATCGTGGAGAAAGTGTTGTTGCCTATCCTTACTGATTGCGGTCTGTGGGTTAGGAAGATCAGGATCCAGTCTCAGAGCGAGGAGCCGAGCTCCAGGCCACGGAGTTTGGAACGAGAGCAGAGTGGAGACAACTGGCAGGTATTCAGATAGTGATGAGGTCAGGGTCAGAGGCAGCCGGGCTTGCAATCATGCGTTGCAGCCTATTGGGCTTGTTCGCATCACCTACCAGACACTGAGACATTTTTAAAGAACCTGAATGGGGTCAGAATGGCAGCCCATCTGCAAGTGGGATTTACAATCACGCCGACTTTGCACATTAGGTTGAAACATGACTAGTGCATCAAAGCGATCTCATGACAGGAATGGGGGGAAGTGCCATGAATAATCCTGGGAGGTACCCCACAGCTTCATCTGTCATGATCGCCAGGCCACAGCTGTGGGAGCTGGTCATCCGGTAGAGGAGTTCCTCCCCCCGCCCCACCCCCCCAAACTTAAATGGTAAAAAATTTCAGCCTGCTGCTGTGCAGAGGGACCTGGGTGTCCTTGTGCATGAATTCATAAAGTTGGTTTGCAGGTGCAGCAAGTAATTGAGAAGACAAATGGAATTTTGTCCTTCATTGCTTGAGGGATGGAGTTTAAAAACAGGGAAGCTATGTTGCAGCTGTATAAGGTACTGGTGAGGCCACATCTGGAGTACTTTTTTCTCCCTGCATGATTTTGTAAAGGTAATTTTTCGTTACTTCATGTTAATGTACTTATTAATTCAATTAGCTAATGTCTGTCCCTTGCTAGAATTGGGTTCATGTGGACGTTAAGGGAAGATTGAATTAGGGCTCTGACTCGAAACGTTGGCACTATTCTCTCTCACAGATGCTGTCAGACCTGCTAAGATTTCCCAGCATTTTCTGGTTTTGTTTCAGATTCCAGCATCTGCAGCATTTTGCTTTTATATCATGGAATGAGGTTTAGCTGTGCTGATCCTCCTTTGAAAGAAGAGTCGACCGAATGTACTGTCTAGACTCAGATGAAGAATGGCTAGAAGGATGAGGAATTGGAGGATAAGCAGTTCCTATCAAATGATCCCCAATAAGGATTTAAAACTTTCATGGTGAAGGAAGAAAACTGGCAGAAAAAGGGGCAAAAAAAACACTGGAGTTTTGTTTTGGAACAGGAACTTTTGATTCTGATTCAATCATAATTCTGAACAGAACTCTCTGTTCCACGTCAATTCGTAATGTGGAGATGCCGGCATTGGACTGGGGTAAACACACTAAGAAGTCTCACAACACCAGGTTAAAGTCCAACAGGTTTATTTGGTAGCAAAAGCGACTAGCTTTCGGAGCGCTGCTCCTTCATCAGGTGAGTGGGATTTCAGTTCACAAACAGGGCATATAAAGACACAAACTCAATTTACAAAATAATGGTTGGAATGCGAGTCTTTACAGGTAATCAAGTCTTAAAGGTACAGACAATGTGAGTGGAGAGAGGGTTAAGCACAGGTTAAAGAGATGTGTATTGTCTCCAGCCAGGACATTTAGTGAGATTTTGCAAGCCCAGGCAAGTCGTGGGGGTTACAGATAGTGTGGCATGAACCCAAGATCCTGGTTGAGGCCGTCCTCATGTGTGCAGAACTTGGCTATCAGTCTCTGCTCAGCGACTCTGCGCTGTCGTACAGATGGTGTGACATGTCAATTCAACAGAGGGTGCGTGTTGGCAAGAATTAGGTCATCTTCTCAAAGCATTCACCTGCATGGGAGGCACGGTGGTGCAGTGGTTCGCACTGCTGCTTCACGGTGCCAAGGACTTGGGCTCAATTCCAGCTTTGGGCACTGTCTGTGTGGAGTTTATACATTCTCCCCGTGTCTGTGTGGGTTTCCTCAATTAGGTGCATTGGCCGTGCTAAATTGCCCCTTAGTATCCCAAGATGTATAGATTTGATTAGCCATGGTAAATATATGTGGTTATGGGGTTGGGTTAGGGTAGGGGAGTCGTCATTTGGTCAAGGACTCAGTGTGTAGTTGGGCCAGATTTAGTCATGTCTGATGGTCAGTGAAGGGTAGTCGGGTCTGGAAGGGAGGTAGTAGGGTCTAGTTGAGTGGATAGTCTGGCGGTAGTCGGCTTGGATGGGTAGTTAGAGGGAGGTAGTTAGATCTGGTCATCGGGATAGTCGTATGGTCAAGTGGGATAGATGACGGTGGGTGTTGGGATCAGGAATGGAGTGAAGAGCAACATGGTGACACAGTGGTTTGCACTGCTGCCTCACAGCGCCAGGGACCCGGGTTCAATTCCGGCCTCGGGTCACTGTCTGTGTGGAGTGAGCATGTTCTCCCGTGCCTGTGTGGGTTTTATCAGGGTGATCCGGTTTCCTCCCTCAGACCAAAAATGTGTAGGTTAGATAGATGGGCCATGTTAAATTGCTCCTTAGTTTCCAAAAATGTGTAAGATAGGGGGTTTAGCGGGGTGAATGCATGGGGTTACAGGGATAGTGCAGATGGGAGGGTCTGGGTGGGATGCTCTTTTGGAGACTTGGCACAGACTCGATGGGCCGGATGGCCTCTTTCTGCATTGTAGGGATTCTATGATTTTATTCTATGGTTCTTATCCAGGTGTTAGACCAGGATCTATCTAACATCTCCTGGGAAGCTCTCCAGGAAAGTCACATGGATCTAACCCAGACTCTTGCTCAGAGTCAGAGATGTTCACACATGCTACTGAGGAGCAGGGAAACTGCCCATCGGAAGATTAAACTTCCCAGGAAATTTCCATGTAGGACAGGGTTTTTGCAGGGTCCTGATGTGCATCTTCAATCATACCTCTGGTTTCGGCTGGAAGATTTGGGCCAAATTGTCCATTTGGACAGACAACCAGTAATGACATATTTTGTCCATTTAGCCTTGACTACTCCCCACAGAGTGAATTTTAGAGATCAAGTGAGTGAAATGTTATAGATCTGCTGTTCATGGTGCAGTGCACCATATGAGATTATGAATTGAAAGCATTGTCCAAGCAATGTAATACACAACATGAAGTATATTGATTCAAATTTAATATCCCTGACATGTTAGTACCAACACCTAACTAGTCCGACTGACAACACCAATCATGTAAAATATCACTTTCCATTTTCAGAATATATGTTGGAAAGAGTTGTTGAGAAAAGCACTGGTAGATATAGATTAATACTCCTACAATTGGAAATTAATTGTCCCATCCCCAATTTATGACCGGCATTACTTTTCCTCCAGGGTGAAAGTGGTGATGTTTTATGCTTTTTTTTCACTAATGTTGCGGAACAAAGCCATCCAGTCCTTTATCACATCATTATTGCATTCAAAAGTGGGCAACTAATCTCAGTTTACTTCTGATGTTCAGAGGCTGCTTCTTGTTTCATGTGCATTTTATGGGACATATTTTACAATGAATCAATCATTGGTCACATTTCACCTGTTAATGGCACCACGCTTTCGAATTTAATCCACCCCTGCAAAAAATATTTTTTTCTAAGTGCTTTCTGCTGAATTGAATTGCTGAATAAATAATAACAATAAGGAGAATGATAATCAAGCATGGCAGGAGTGTGTAAGCAGATTAAGGCCAGAGTTTGAAAAAAAATAGTTAAAAGACAGAATGAAAAGCTCTGTATCTAAATGCCCACAGCATTTGTAACAAAACAGATGAATTGTCAGCTGAGATAGAAATAAATAGCGACGTGGCTATAAGGTGACCAAGGTTGAGACTTGAATATTCAAGGGTACTTGACATTCAGTAAGGACAAGAAATGAGGAAAAGGTGGAGTTAAGTAAGGATGGCATTATGTGCAATAGTGATAGATGACCCTAGTTCCAAAGATCAAAATGTAGAATCAGTCTGGGTAGAGATAAAAAATAGCAAACAAAGGTAAGAAGTCACGTTTAGGAGTAATTTATAAGTTCTCTAAAGATAACTACACTGTAGAACAGGGTGTACAGGAAGATGTAATTAGGGTTTGTGAGAAAAGTATGGCGATACTCATGGGTGATTTCGACCTAAACATCAGATTGGCAACGGTCGCCAGGAAAATTAGTTCAGTGATTTTGGGACAACCTCTTGAGGAGCAGGGTTTTCTGGAGCCAACCAGAGAGCAGCCTATTCCAGACCTAGTAGTGTGAAACGAGGCAGGATAAATTAATGGCCGCATAGTAAAGGAGCCTCCTGGTGGCAGTGATCACAGCATGATTGGATTTTGTATGCAGGTTGAGGGTGAGAAGAGTGAGCTGAAAATTAGTGCTTGAAACTTAATTTTAAAAACAATAAAACAAAATGATTCACCTTCCAATGGATGAATGTTCAGCAAAACATAAAACGGTTTGCAGTCTATGTTGATGTTGCCTTATGTGGCATTAGGCCAAGACTCAATTTAGCACAGCGGGGGAAGAGGAGGGAGGTTGTTTGTACTGGCACAAAAAATATTGAAACGAGAAGCAAACTCAGCATCTTACTGACATGCCCACATGTCTGTCCTTGGCCTGCTGCAATGCTCCAATGAAGCCCAATGTGCATTGCAGGAGCAGCACCTCATCTTCTGATTGGGTTCAACAACTTTAGACTGTGACCATTCTCCTCCAGCTTGATCTTTTTAAAATCCCAAACATATTTTCTCCCAATGCAAGAACCCCCACCCTCCACCCCCCAACCCCCACTGGGCCATCTGTCACTTGTTACGCTTTGCTTTCACTGAGTACTGACCTTTATTCTCTCATTAACACATTCTGATATCTTAACTTAATGCAACTATTTCTCCTGCCATTAACGCTTCCTCTGTTTTGTGACATACACTCCTGTGTTATAATCTATCCCAGCTCTCACCTATCGCTGACCTTCCATCCTGTTCTAGTTGCTCCAACCCCTCTTACGCAGTATATAATCCAACACATTTCTCCCTCTCGTTAGCTCTGAAGATGTCATGTGGATTCCAAACGTTAACTCTATTCTCTCTCCACACAGATGCTGCCAGACCTGCTGAGTCTTTCCAACATTTTCTGTTTTTGTTCCACAAATCAGCTGCAGAGAAGAATCTAGAAAATATTCAAGTGTCGTAACTACAGAACTAGTGAAGAACAAGAAACCTTCTCTCTCCCAAAACCTGCTTAATCTACTGAGTCTACCTGAAAAGGCAAACGCTGACTACCTCAACTACAGAAGCCATCACAGCTGCTAAATGCAATTCCTTCAACTTCAACCCTTAACTCCAGACAACCAACATATCAACTGCAAGCCAGAGGCCTGCATTGTAATCATAAAGAACTGAACTGAATTTTATCTTTATAAATAGTTTTTATATTTATCTGCATTTATCCTCTGTGTGTAATCACTTTATTACTTTCACTTGAGCAACTTACAGTAGTTCTGCAATAAATGAACCTTTATCTTTTTGAAGACTAAAGTTTTGCTGCTAGCTATGTTTCAGTTGAATCACTCACAAATTCCAAAAGGGGTTACACAAATTCTCAGCTCACGGATCACTTTGAGGAATGCCTCTTAAGTGGCTGTGACACTCTCAATGCCAGGTACGCAGCACTTGGCAAGAAGCTCGGTGCTGGGGATTTTGGCCTGCCAACTGATGCTGCAGACTGATTTCAAACAGTGAAGAAAGAATATTTTTAGTTGCTTTGTATGATGCCAATAGGTTGTTGCAGTCTCGCACCCATCAAGAGGTTATGCAAGAACCACTGCGTGGATCTTAGTTCTAAGACAAACTTCATGGTCATTCTGAAGCCTCCTTTCCAAACACTGAACTTGCTTTTCCAAGATGATGATTGATTGTGTCATCCAGCGTCTTGGGAAAACCTCTCTGCTGAACAGAGGGGTGTGTTGTTGACAGTGACCAAGGATCTTGGTGTCTGTTATGAGGAGTAGGTTGACCCAAGATTTCTGTCTTCTTCAGACCTACTGTTAGGACAAGAAATCCTGAGGCTCGGGCAAAGCAATTAACACCAGCTGACTCTTCTCGAGAGATGTGCTATGAGAGCGCAGTCATCTGCGAACAGTGATTCACTCAGTAGCTGCTCAGTAACCTTTGCACAATTCTTGAGCCTTTGCAAGTTGTAGAGTTTGCTGTCAGTCCTGAATTGAATGTGTAGTCCTGTACCAAAATTTCATGAGTGTATACAGGAAAGTAGCCAAGGAGTATACGACAAACCGAGCAGGAGCCAATACACAGCCTTGCTTGGTACCATTGGAGAAAGGCATCTGGTGACACTTTGCATCACGCTGGTTTTCATGAAACAAGCAAATGTTATTGATCAACTTTTAAAGGCAGCTATATTTATAAAGAACCTTCCAAAGCTCTTCCCAGTTAATTGTGTCAAAAGCCTCAATGAGTGCAACTCCAACAATCCTCAAGAATATCGACACCATCCAGGACAAAGAAGCCTACTTGATCGGCATCCTTTTCACAAACATTTGCTCTGTTCACCACCCATGCACAATAGTGTGTACCATCTACAAGATGCACTGTGGAAACTCAACAAGGCTCCTTAGACTGTGCCTTCCAAACCCATGACTGTTAGCCTCTAGGACAAGGTCAGAAAACACATGGGAACGCCACCATTTGGAGGTTTCCCTCCAAGTCACTCAATCCTGACTTGGAAATATATTGCCATTCCTTCAGTGTCGCTGGGTCAAAATCCTGGAATTCCCTCCTTAATAGCACTATGGGTGTACTTACAACACAGGGACTGCAGCGATTCATGAAGCTCACCATCACCTTCTCAAGGGGAATTAGGGATATGCAATAATGGTTGGCCCAGCCAAAGATGCCCACATTCCATAAATTATTTTAAGAAAAGGTCTTGGTCAGGTCAACATCATACAGAGGTCCTTTTCTGTTTGTGGGACTTACTTTGAATTTGACCTACTGCAATGATCATGTTGACTGTTCCCTGTCCTGCACGGAAACCTCGCTATGTCAATGGAATGAGTGATAATCCAATTAAGAATAACCCTTGCAAGAATTTGTCCAGCTTTGAAAGAAGTGATATTCCATAATGATTGTCACAGATGGACTATTTGTAAAGATGTGATATGGAGGCATGCTTGTAATCTTAAGGCTTGGTGCCCTGGTTTTAAATTAGGTAGAAAAGACTGGTGAGTTTCCTAGCTATGCGAGTCCCTCCAGACTTGAATACTTCAGGTGGGATGCCATCGGCTTCTGGTGACTTGCCCATGAGAAGCTGCTTTATGGCCTCTGTGACTTCCATTTGAGAAGAATTGAGAGGAAGCACTTTGAGTGTGGTGCTGTGGAAGTGACTCAATAGTATCATTGACACTGTTGATTCAGGAGACTGCTGAAATGCTCTGTTCAACAAGAGAGAATATAATGCCCATTGTTAGGAGTTTTTGCCATCTGCTGGGAGGATGGGTGCCACATCGTTAGTTTTGGAGCCATAGACTGATCACAAACTTTCAAGTCGAACCTTCACGTCCTTTTTTATCAGCAACTGCTTTAAACTCATCAGCCTTGTTTTCCCACCATTAGTTCTTCATCTCTCTTAGTTTTTCCTGCAGCATGTGTTTTGCATAATGGGATCTGATGTTCCGTGCTCATGATTTCTTGTTAGATGTAGAAGATCTGTGAGCATTGTGTGCTTCACCTAGAAGCTTGCCTATGCCTTGGTCAATGTTGTCAAGAAAGAAGTCTCACAACACCAGGTTAAAGTCCAACAGGTTTATTTGGTAGCACAAGCTTTCGGAGTCTCACTCCTTCTTCAGGTGAGTGAGGAGTTGTGTTCAAAAACAAGGCATATATAGACACAAACTCAATTTACAAGATAATGGTTGGAATGCGAGTCTTTACAGGTAATCAAGTCTTAAACGTACAGACAACGTGAGTGGACAGAGGGTTAAGCACAGGTTAAAGAGGTGTGTATTGTCTCCAGCCAGGACAGTTAGTGAGATTTTGCAAGCCCAGGCAAGCCGTGGGGGTTACAGATAGTGTGACATGAACTCAAGATCCCGGTTGAGGCCGTCCTCATATGTGCGGAACTTGGCTATCAGTTTCTGCCAAGTTCCGCACACGAGGACGGCCTCAACCGGGATCTTGGGTTCATGTCACACTATCTGTAATCCCCATGACTTGCCTGGGCTTGCAAAATCTCACTAACTGTCCTGGCTGGAGACAATACACACCTCTTTAGCCTGTGCTTAACTCTCTCTTCACTCACATTGTCTGTACCTTTAAGACTTGATTACCTGTAAAGACTTGCATTCCAACCATTACCTTGTAAATTGAGTTTGTGTCTATGTATACCCTGTTTGTGAACACAACTCCTCACTCACCTGAAGAAGGAGTGAGACTCCGAAAGTTTGTGCTACCAAATAAACCTGTTGGATTTTAACCTGGTGTTGTGAGATTTCTTACTGTGCTTACCCCAGTTCAACGCCGGCATCTCCACATCATTGTTGTCAAGCCAGTTTTGGTGAATCAGTTTAATGAATCCTAGGATGTCAGATCCTGTGCTGTGAGTAATATATTTATCTCTTTCCAAGAATTTTTGATGGTCTTCAATTCTCCACGATATCAGCAATTCCTGTGGCTAGTTTGTATTCTGGTCCTTGTCTCTTGACCATGTCTTTAAGAACAGTTACATCGAGCTTCCTTTGGGACTTGACTCTGTGCTGAAACATCTTGGATTTTATCTTCAAAGTCACAATACCCCTGACAAGCTGATGTTCAGGTCAACACATTGCACATCTAAGGGCACGGGTAGTGTGCACATTCTTGAAGACTCTCTGCCGTACAATAACGTCATCCAACATGTGCACTGCTTGGATCTGAGGTGCATCCATGTTGTTTTCAGTTTGTCTACTTGCTGGAGGACTGTGCTTGTAATGGTTAGATCAAACTCATGGCATTAGGAGAGAAGGAGCTGGTTACTAGAGTTTGCTCCTCTTATACCGTGGTGTCCTAGTACTTATCTCCATGTTTGACAGTCTGGGTCCACTCTAGCATTGAACTCACCAAGGATAATGAGTTTGTCCTGGTGAGACACACCTCTAATTATCTTGCTGAGGTCGTCAGAACATGCTTCTTTGACCTTATCTGTGTGTCATTGTCAGAGCATAGGCACTAATGAGTGTTGCATGCTGCTTACTGGTGAGACTTAAATGAAGAACCATGAGTCAATCACTGATCCCTGTGGCTGGTATCAAACTTGAAACTTAAATAGCGGCAATTACAAGAGTATGAAGACAGAGCTGGCTTAAGTTAACAAGGAAATTAGGTTAATTGGTAAGACAGTAGAGATGCAATAGCAGACATATAAGGAGATATGTCATAACACTCTGCAAAGATATACTCCAGTAAGAAATAAAGACACTAGGGAAGTATGTACCAACCGTGGCTAGCTAAGAAAGTTGAAGATGCTATCAAATTGGAAGAAAGAGCACACAGTTCTGTGAAGATGAGTGGTAAATCAATAGATTGGACAAATGGGGGTGACGGTAGCATCGTGGCAATGTCACCTAGAGGCTCAGGCTACTGCTTTGATGTCATGGGTTCAATCCTGCCAAGTCAGCTGGTGGAATTTAAATTCAATTAATAAATCTGAAATATAAAACAATGATGGTAACCATGCCACCTATCATTGATTGTTGTAAGACCCATCTGGTTCACTAATGGCCTTCAGGGAAGGAAATCCGTTGTCCTTAACTGGCCTCGCCTACAGGTGACTCCATATCCACAACGATGCGGTTGACTCTTAACTGCCTCTTAAAATGGCCCAGCAAGCCACTCAGTTCAAAGATAACAAATGCTGTCCATATTAGTGATGGCCACATCCTATGATAGAATAATAAAGAAGAAAGAAGTAATTTATAAACCAACGAGGAATGGCTCAAAAAAAACGAAGAGAATTAAAAATATGAAAGAAAACTCATCAGAAATATAGGGCAAAATTTTCCAGCTGTTCACTCCAGTGGGATTTTCTGGTCATAGAATGATAGAATCCCTATAGTGCAGAAGGAGGCCATTTGGCCCATCCAGCCTGCACCAGCAACAATCCCACCCAGGCCCTATCTCCATAACACCACATTTGTTTTTCTCTGCTAATCCCCCTGACATTAAGGGGTAATTTAGCATGGCCAATCAACTTAACATGTACATCTTTAGACTGTGGGAGCAAATCACAGTATCCGGAAGAAACCCACACAGACACAGAGAGAACGTGCAAACTTCATACAGTCACCTGAGGCTGGAATGAAACCCAGGTCCGTGGAGCTGTGAAGCAGCAGTGCTAACCACTGGGCCAGCATACCCCTGCAGTGAACGGAGATTTGGCTGAGCGCCAAATTCTCCATTCTCGCTTGCTGTGGCAGCGGGGCATCAACGGCTGGAAAATTCCAGCCATCAAATCAGATAGTAAGCGTTTCCACAAATATTTAACAAGGAAAAGGGTATCTTCTAGTGGGCCCTCTAAAGACTGAGCCTGGGGAATTAATAAAAGGAAATGAGGAAATGGCAGAGTGTTAAGTGGTTAGTGTGTGTCTGTCTTCACTGTGGAAAACACAAATAATCTGCCTGAAATACTTGTAAATCAAGAGGTGAGCGGGAGTTTAAAAGACTGAGAGATGATCTTACTGAAAGTACATATAGAATTCTGAGGGGAATTGACAGGGTGGATGTGAGGAGAATGTTTCCTGTTATGAGACTAGAACTAGGGGCACTGATAAAAATTGAAGCATCTCCCACAACATATAAGTGAGAAGAAAATTTTTCTCTCAGAGGGCTGTTAGTTAATGGAATTCTCTTCCCCAGTTAGTGGTGGTTGGCTCATTGAATATTTTTAAGGTTGAGATAGATGGGTTCTTGACTGATAAGGGAGTCAAAGGATATAAGGGGTAGAGAGGAAAGCAGAGTTGAGGCCACAATGAGAATCATAGAATCCTACAGTGCAAAAGGTGGCCATTCCGCCCATCGAGTCTGCACTGACCATCCAGGCCCTATCCCCATTACCCCATGCATTTACCCTAGATATCCCCCTGACACTAATGGGCAATTTAGCACGGCCAATCCACCTAACCTGCACATCTTTGGACTGTGGGAGGAAACCAGAGCACCCGGAGGAAATCCACACTGACACGGGGAGAATGTACAAACTCCACATGGACAGTGACCCAAGGTGGGAATCAAACCCGATCCCTGGTGCTGTGAGGCAGCAGTGCTAACCACTGTGCCACCGTGCTGTCATGAGATCAGCTCTGATCTTATTATATGGTGGGGCAGGCTCGAGGGGCTAAATGGCCTACTCCCTTTCTTAATTCATATGTTCTTACATATATATATGATCTAACTAGCTCAGTGGGAATTTGATGGAATGAGATAGACCATCCACTTTATACCTTGCCCAATCTTATTTTTCGTTAATTTCACAGTGCGCTGATCTTGGTCTAAACAGAACATGCACCAAATTTTGATCGGCTGCACTCATTATTTGGATGCCGAACCCTCAGGACACTGAACTGGTCGCTCCAAATGCCATGTTGGTGAGGGCATTAGCGCCCACACAGTATATGACTGTCAGAAAGAAGCAGAGCAGAGATGGTCAATGTGACACCGATAGTGATATTTTGGGGCTCAGTACTCCACCAAATGCCCTTTCTTACCTTTGTACAGCTGAAGGAACACCTCAGCAGTAGTGCTTCAAGGGATTGTCGAGCTAAGTGATTTATTCTGCCTGGTACAATAATTCTACAAATATATCATACTTCCTTTAGCTGTTTCAAGTTGCAAAAGTCATCAGGGAAAAAGGATGTCAGGGGTTGTTGCTGACTATAAAGATTCTTCACGAACCAGTTATCCCCAGACATAGGTTCACCAGCAGCCATTTGTCTTGGAATACAGCATGATGTGGAGAATGAAGATAGGTGATGTAGAGCAGGACAAGCTGCTGGAAGAGGGGAGAGAAGAAGAGAGAGAAGGGCTGAAGGCCATATCCAACAAGGGTGCTCAGCCTGAACTTCAGCCATGTACAACATGTGCAACATCCACGTTTCAGCAAAGATGTCCTCACTGAAATCTGCCACTTGCTGCAGCCACGATTGTAACCACAGAGCAAAGCAAGGGCAGCATTGCTAATCATTGTGAAGGTGACCATGGAGGTGAACCTTTTTGCATCCGACTTCTTTTTGAGAATTGAGTTGGAGATATTCGCAACATGTCACAGCTTACCACCAGCTGTTGTGTGTTCACTGGGACTCTCTGCGAGAGCTAATTACATTCCATTCTCTCTTGCCAGAGACAAACAGATGGAGCGAGCATGAGGCTTTGCCGGGACTGATATCTTCCACATGGTGCAAAGTGCCGTCGACTGCACACACAGCTCTTCACTGCTTGCGAACTCCGTTCTATACCAGAAGCAAAAGGGATTCCGTTCCCTTAAAGTCCAGCTGGTGTGTGACTGCAGGTGGAGAGTCATGCAGGTTGATGCCCAGTATCTTGGCAGCAGCCATGATATTTTCATTCTCAGTCAGTCATTTGAGTCACCGTAGCAAAGCAAAGGGTAGTTACCAGGCAATAGGGCTAACCTCTAAATTACAGAGTGTGTCCTTTTCTGAGCTGGTGACCAGGATCTTCTGCCCTCCTCCATGGTGCAATTGGTGGCACAAGAGCATTTAATTAGGCAGGATGGTGACAGCCATGGGGGGACAATGGCCTAGTGGTATTATCGCCAGACTATTAATCCAGAAGCTCAGCTCATGTTCTGAGGACCCAGGTTCAAATCCCACCACTGCAGAATTGAATAAAAAATATCTGGAATTAAGGATCTCCTGATGACTATGAAACCACTGTAAATTGTCAGAAAAACCCATCTGGTTCACCAATGTCTTTTAGGGAAGGAAATCTGCTGTCCTTACCTAGTCTGGCCTAAATGTAACTCCAGAGCCACAGCAATGTGGTTGACTCTTAACTACCCTTGGAAAAAGGGCAACTGGGGATGGGCAATAAATGCTGGCCAGCGATGCCCATGTCCCATGAATGAATAATAAAAAACCCACCCTGCCCCATCGCCAACAGGGACCCTTAAATGGCCAATTAATGCTCACTTGATGGCCTCATCCCATCGCCGCTGGTATTAATCCAGAGATGGGCAGAGGGCTGGCCATGCAGGAAGTATGACAAGCAAACCCTTTATTCAATGTTTCCATTGGTCAGATTCAGTACCTGCCTGACTGCAAAGTTTAAGTTTATTTATTAGTCACAAGTAAGGCTTACTGCAATGAAGTTACTGCGAAATTCCCCTAGTCTCCAAAGTCCGGCAAATGTTCGGGTCAATGCACCTAACCAGCACGTCTTTCAGAATGTGGGAGGAAACCGGAGCACCCGGAGGAAACCCACGCAGACACGGGGAGAATGTGCAAACTCCACACAGACAGTGACCCAGCCGGGAATCGAACCTGGGTCCCGAGCGCTGTGGAGCAGCAGCGCTAACTATTGTGCTACCATGCCACCCCAAGCACCTGCGCCAGCCTCAAAGCACCCCTTCTTTAAGAAGTAGCTTGAAGCAATACTGGCTAATTTTAACACTGCTGAGGTCTCTACCCAAATCAACAGTGAAGCTGAAGTTGGCTGGATGCTGAGCTGGCAACTTCAAGTTGACGTGCCTCATTAATTACACTGAATGGGCACAGGTTAATTCTGCATTGCGACCCAAGCACCCGTTTCCAAGGCTATCCAATTTAGCTCCTAATTTTTCTTGGCAAACCACGTACGCAATTCTCACAATTTAAAATAGTTCCGATGAGTAAGTTACTAATGGACCATTCAGCATATTTGCTTATGATTCGTTTCAGAAATGAGGATTGTCTACAAATTGCCATATTACTTACAACGGCAAATTAAAGATGTGTGCTTTGAGAAGGTTTTATTAGCATTTAAGTCCTGCTGGTGGTATGATGGATTAGTTTATTATAAAATACTCTGCATCACAGTATCTCATTCTACAGTGGATGCCTTACACGCATGGAAATTTATCACCATGCTTTAAGCATCTCCAAGCTAAATTACTTTGAATCCATGTTGGTGAGAATTTGAACTGCTCAATATGAAGTGCACATACTCTCCCCACAACAGCATATCTCACTTTTCTAAGGGTGGAGCAATTCAGCAAAGCCACGGCAAGAAGGGAGTGTTTTTAGGTAGCCTGTAGAGAGTCTAACGTGCAAAAACATCCATTAAAGCTGATTGTGAGGAATTGGAGCTACGTGACAGGTTCTATTAATGAGCTGTTTGATCAATCATCAACAATTCACTATGTGTCGTTTATCTGGCCTACAAGAAGCAGCAGATGCTAGCTGAGATCATCATTTTTAATTTGTGATCAGTTGATTTTTTTAGCAGCCAAAGTTATTCACTAAGAAATCTCACAACACCAGGTTAAAGTCCAACAGGTTTATTTGGAATCATGAGCTTTCGGAGCACTGCTCCTTCATCAAGTGACCCGATCACTCACCTGATGAAGGAGCAGTGCTCTGAAAGCTCGTGATTCCAAATAAACCTGTTGGACTTTAACATGGTGTTGTGAGACTTCTTACTGTGCCCACCCCAGTCCAACGCCGGCATCTCCACATCAACGTTAGACAGGGATACGGGGCCAAGATGGATGGATGGAGTTCAGATGCTAATCAACCATGATCTCACTGAATGCTGGATCAGGTTTGAGGGGTTGAATGGTCTACTCCTGTTGCTATGGTGAACATCATTAAAAGACAGGAGTGAGGAACTCAGAAAAATTATAATAAACTGGGAAGTGGTGTTGACCAACATTGGCTGACAAATCCCTGGGTCCGGATGGACTTCATCCTAGAGTCTTGAAAGAAGTGGCTAAAGATAAAAATGGATGCATTAGTTTTAATCTTCCAAAATTGCCCGAGATGTGGGGAAGATTCCATTCGATTGGTAAGTAGCAAATATAACCCCTTTATTCAAATAGGGAGGGGGACAGAAAGAAGGAATCTACAGGCCAGTTAGTCAAAGGGAAATTGCGAGAAGATTATTTTGAAGAAGTGCAGGAGAGTTATCCTCAGTATCCTGGTCAATATCATTCCCTCAATTAACATCACAAAAAACAGATTGCCTGTAGGAATTACATGCACTTCATTTGCACATAATGCATTTAATATAGTTCACAGTTAGTTGATTTCTCTCGACATATACTCCAAATAACTGTATTTTATTGAAACTCTTTATTAACAGGGGCTTGCTATATATAGGATATCCACATATACCTTTGGATAACTTTACTCCAAAGATACTTGCCTGGAGTAACAGATGAGCACAGAGGATTAGGCATGTGGTACTCCAAATAAAACACAACTGTTCTGTCAAATCACATGACCTTACACAGCAAATTGCCTTTTTGCTTCAACATTTAACAGTTTTTGTTGAATCATGTGCAACAGTAAACAAGCTTCTCTACTTAAATATATTGAGCATGTATGAATTTTTACACATTTTATTTTACACATTTAATTCAATGACAACGTCCTTGTTTTGTAAGCCTCATGAGGGTGACAAGATGGCAACTGAGCTTTGGGATGTTTTTGCCCATTTAACTGCCAGCCTCATCATCTAATGCTGCAGAAGTGGTTGGGCAGTGACAGGTTGGCCCTGGATAGCAGGAAGCCCACAGGAAGCCTGTCATGCAAATCAGATAAACTCTGGTTGGGATGGAGATGCCATTGGAATGCTGGGTGAAAATGTCACCCTGCTGGAACATCATCACTGGGAGGAGAAAGAGGTTGACATCTCAACAAAATAACATTTAGCTGGCTTGCAAGTTACTAAAGGCTCGGATTTGAAAATTGGAACCACTCACCACACTCCTTTATTGCAGGATCCTATCTGCCTCCTGATCTTCACCACAGTTGCAAAAGCCAGCTGAAGACTCTTCTCTACAGGTGTTATTTTAGCTTCTTGCCTCAAATGCTCCCCTGCTTGGTGCTTTAGGATGATTTGTGAGGTGAAATATACAGTATAAACACACACAGTTGATTTGCCTCTATCCAACCTTTAGGTTCAGCCTCCGTCTCATTCTAAGGTTCCATTCACCCACGCAACTGCTGTGCCGCACCTAACCCAATGCCACTACTTAAATCCCCACCTGCCCTGTCTCTGATCTCTGGCCAGAACAGTTCAAACAAAAATTGAGTGAAAGTGCAAAAATGTACGGCATGTTTTCCCAAATGCATGTTACTGAGAGAGAATCAATTTGCAGCTTGTTGGGCTGGAGCCAAGGTTCTGACGCAATTGAACTTTGCATTAACATTTCTTAAAAGACATTTAACCAACACCAGCTGCCCGCCTTGGAAGAGTCACAAATAGCTATGTGAAGCTGAATGCATTAGAAATTCTCAACAGGAACTGCTGCCCAAGTATCAAATAATCTCAGGTAAAGTACAAATTTCTGAAAAGACAACATCTGTTCTATCCAGCAGAGAGCAAAGGTTTTACCTATGTGCAAGCACAGCTATTGCTTCCATGAGGGTCAGTCTACAATTCTTCATGTAAGAGATTACAGCTTCAACAAATATCAGTGTGAAACTGAAATCATCTAAAGCCAAGGCTAGATCTTGAGTATAAAACTGCTAGAGAAATATATAATGGGTGCGCAGATTTATGAAGATGATACTACACAAACATGTTACAGTTCTGAGAGGTGCCACAAAATATCCTTAGTACAAAATTGTACAATAGGATCCATTACATCTTGCAGAATAATTAAAATTCTAACTTGCTTGGCAGGATGTATCATATGTGAAATTTGTTCTTTCTTTGATTTAAGACTTTGTGAAGTGCTGTGGGGTCACTCCCTACCCTCCCCTTGATCAACACTGCTGTCCGATATCCGGTCTTTGATGAGACGCAATTTCCTCCAGTTAAACACCGAGGAGACAAAAGAGTTTCGTTTAGCTTTGATGCAATTTGGCCGGTTGAGTGCCAGATTTTTAACCAAACATTCAATTTTTTTTTTCACCAATTAACTTTTGAAACCAAAGCTTAGGTTATTCTGGCTATGCAGTGTTTATATTTGACTATCCAAACTGCAGATTAATCCAAACGGGTGAATCATAAGATGTGAGAGAGATAGAAGTTCAGTTATTTCCCTACATTGATCCAATTGAAAACAAATCTGCACACTGTGTGTAATAGTAGGAAGTAAGGAGAAGATAAAATCTGAGCCAGAATTCCAGCCTGATCTGAACTAGTGACATGCAACAGAATTAAGGAACAAGCTAATCTTGGTATTTATTCAAATGGCTAAATACATAATAGAAGCAGACTGAGGGTTTACATTTCCAGATTTAAAGATGACACTTGCGATTTTCAGCAGCCTAGATTTGGCTCTTGTAGTGCTGGTAGACTGGTTTATGAATCAGATCTATTTGATTTGTCTACAGCAGCATGACTTGCAAAGCATTATCACCGAACAATTGATTGTTCCAGTATAACAAGCAATTGAAAGAGCTGGTCTGTTTAAAGAAGAGTTTGGTTTTGTTAAACTTTAAAAAATCTTTAATGTTTGCACATTGAAGACCATTATTCTGTTCAAGAAGTTACCACAGTTAAAATATTTTTATGCTTACCATTAGAAATGCTGCAGTCATAGGAGCTGTATGCCGCAAAGCACTGGCAGCCCCACGCTGTACACTGACCATTCCCACTGCACAGATTAGGACATCGGAGAGCTGTAACAATCTCATCAACATGTGGACCAGCTGTTCCCGGGGACCATTTCACCCTATTTTCCAAAAGTTTGCTTTCGCATTCATTGTAAAGAAATGCCAGCATCCCTTCCTCCCAAGCAAGATCATCCTTCAGTTTCAAATCTGAAATGCATAGATCCACGGCCTCAGTGAGCCTTCTTCCAAGAAGATCGTGACACACTACGCCAATGGTAGAGTTTCTGATGGCTTGTTGGCAAACCTCAAGGGCCTTGGCTGACGTCAATCCACTTGGAGTTGGCCATGTTGGTTGCACATCAGGCCGGTTCCCAGATAAATGGTCTTCTGGGAAAAAGTAGGTGAAGCTTTCCAGATCCGTTTGACTCAGGCTCTGGAATGTGAATATTGGTAGGTATTCGTAATAACCCTGCCTTTTTCCTCTGCGCAATGTAACCTTTGGTTCAATAAAATCAACTGTGTCTGGCCATCTGGAATATCCCAGTGACTGATCAGCAGGAGTAAACAGTTGGCCTTGTGTTTGAACATATTTTCGCAAATGTGCATGCCCCTCTGCCTTGTCGGAAGGCTGGGTCATATCACGCTTCTTGAACATTGACAGTTCGGGATTGCTTATGTATTCTGCAGTAATATCCAAAAAAGGAATCAATGAAGTAAAATCCACATTGGCATAGTCCTGGCAACGAGATGTTTGATGAAAATGACCAGATCCAGTGGTCAGCTTGTTAAATGAATGGAGAGACATTGTATATTCCTTCTGACAATTGCAATAATTTCTTCTTTTCTCCCTCACAGAGGGCAGTGGAGTCCTGTCAAACAAACTTTCCCCTGGATGTATTCTAAAAAAAGCACACCAAGTAAGCTAAATAATAAATATTCTTTTCAAACCACCATTCTGATCCACATATAAAAGTTTACTTTGAGAATATGTATTCTAGTATTATGATGACTTTAGATTATTATTTTAGATCAAACTCTAACTTACTAGGAGTAGAAAGCTACTAACAACATTTTATGCCCAGTTGGAGTATCAGCAAGAACTGTTCAATAACACAGTAACCTCCTGCATCAGTAAATATAGGTGACTGATATTCGTATAACCATAAAGTCATACAAAAGGACACCGCATGCACTAAAACCATCTCAGCATTTCATTTCACACAACAGGATGTGAAGCAAAAGCACTAGCAATGTTATCTATCTCCAAACAGTACAACAGCACTGTGGCACAGCAGGGTGGCAAGGTGGCACAGTGGTTAGCCTCACAGCGCCAGGGGCCCGGATTCAATTCCAGCCTCAAATGACTGTCTATGTAGAGTTTGCACATTCTCCCCATGCCTGTGTGGGTTTCCTCCAGGTGCTCTGGTTTGCTTCCACAGTCCAAAGATGCGCAGGTTAGGGACATTGGTAATGCTAAATTGCCCCTTATTGTCAGGGGCATTACCAGAATAAATGAAAGGTTTAAAGTTTATTTATTAGTCACAAGTAAGGTTTACATTAACACTGCAATGAAGTTACCGTGAAATTCCCCGAGTCGCCACACTAAGGCGCCTGTTTGGGTCAATGCACCTAACCAGCAAGTCTTTCAGACTGTGGAAGGAAACGGAGCACCCGGAGGAAACCCATGCAGACACGGGGAGAACGTGCAGACTCCACACAAACAGTGATCCAAGCCAGGAATCGAACCCGGGTCCCTGGCTCTGTGAGGCAGCAGTGCTAACCACTGTGCCACCATGCTTCCCACGTGTGGGGTTATGGGGATAGAGCCTGGGTGGGATTGTTGTTGGTGCAGGCTCGATGGGCTGAATTACTTCCTTCCATACTGTAGGAATTCTATGATTTTAACAGGCTCTTTATTCTTCATAAATAATTGATATGTGTGCAGCAGAATTAGTCACTAACAACATTATACTGCTAGAACAATCTGTTTAACTCATTGTGAATCTGAACTGTGCAACTATCTGAATTGTAAATTCAATGGACATAAATTATTGGGTAAACAAGTGTTTATATTCCTTTTAGTATTTGTACATTAATGTGAACATTAATCCTAAAATAAGTAGCAATGTTCACCAATATATTTCATGATTATTATGGTGACTGATATTGGCCATATTATAAGTAATTTATAGTCTGTGAAATCATTTTTCTAACAAGTGTCATGCACATACAAAAGGTTGGAACTCAAAATATCTTTCATTCATTGCAAATTAATTTCTTACGTTTAGTTTCTTGCCAAGTTCAGGTTGATTTGACACTGTGTGGATGTGGAATAAGGTCTATCAGAGATAGCTCACCATGCAAAATGGTCCCAAGCTTGGTGAAAGTCCAAGAAAATGGTGAGAGACTGGAGATGTTGGTATTCAGAGTTGTCATTGTACATGTTTACAGAAAGTTAACTTGTAGGTACAATGAGCAATTAGTGAAGCAAATGATATGATAGCCTTAGTTATAAAGGGACAAAGAGAAAAGTGACAAAGTTTCACTGCAATCATATCAGGCTTTGGTGAGACCACACCTCAGGTACGCTGTAAAGTATTGGTCTCTTTACCTAAGGAACGGTATACTTGTCTTGGATTGACTGTAATGAAGCTTCATTAGACTGATTGCTGGGATGAGATAACTGTTCCATGAGGGCCCACTGGGCAGAACTTTACAGTGCTGTTGAAATGGGGGCGGGGCCATAAAATACAGCGAGCCATTCAAACCTCCATTACCTTCGGCGGGAATGGAAAATCCTGCTGGCTGGAGGGGCCATAAAATTCCACCCATTGAGCAGACTGGACTAGTATATCCTAGAGTTTGGAAGAATGAGAAGTGACCATATTGAAACTTGAAATTCTCTAAAAGGCTTGACAGGGTAAATCCTGGGAAGATATTTCCCCTGTCTGAGGAGTCTAAAGCTAAGGTCTCAATCTTGGAATAAGCTGTTGGCTATTTCGGGAGAGATGAGATGAAATGTTTTCACTTAGAGGGTTGTGAACCTTTGGAATTTTCTAACCAAATGAGCCGTGCTTGCTCAGTTGATGAGCAGATTCAAGAAGAACTTGGTGGATTGTTGGATAATCGGGGATTGAGAGATATGGGAACAATATGGGAAGGTGGGGTTGAGGTAGAAGATCAGCCATGATTATACTGAAAGGCAGTGCAGGCTTTAGGCTGAATGGCTTACCCTTGCTCCGACTTCTTAAGCTTTTAAGTTCTTATTAATAAAATGTAAAACTATTAAATAAGGGTTAGTGTTTAAGTGAAACATTCCAATATGAAGCATATATCTGGGACAGGTGCCTTTTAACCTCAACATTCTTCTTATTTAATGGTTAGAGGTGATGTATTTCCAGCAGTGATTAGTTGAAGCAAATGTGATCCAGCACTTTATACTACATAAAGCTTCATTTTCAACTGGCATTGCGTCTTGTTTGTTAAACCAAAAATTTCTGTTTTGGTCCAACACATACCTCCATTCCTCGATGAAACTGTTGGGGTCGTTATTCCAACGTGCAGCCGCCATTGGATTTCCATCGGCACTGTGGAAGTCATTATTACTCTTGCGGTCAAAGATCCCACAAAGACCTCTCGTGTTGTTGAAATCAATGCTGGGCGCCCGTACTGTAATACTCATTCCCCAGTCACTTACATCTGCACGGACAAATGCCCCTGAAGGGAACATGATCTATGGAAATAGATACCAGAAAAGCCAACAGCTGTAACAAAATGTCATTTGCCACTTTAAGTATGCTGGATTACTAGTTATAAGTTACTGTTCAAAACGACAAAGAAAAGTCTCGTTCTTTGTAAGTTGGAAAATTGGAATATGTTGCAGTACCTAGTTTAATTATAACAAATAATCAAATTGGAAATGTATCTGCTGACATCACTTTTTGGTCAAAGATGATTATAGAGTTGACCTGAATTTTGCATATGCCAATAAAAGTACTGCTTTCTTCCTCCATTATCTCTAATCACTTGAATCAAGAGTCATGAAATATTAGAATGGCACAACTAGTTCTGGTCGGAGCAGAGTGTAATTTATTCTGGTGTGTGTATTGTGGACTGTTAGAGTAGTATATGACTAACAGTAAGCTATCAAACCACCTGAAAAATACCCATGAGTGCCTGATACATTTACAAGATATATCTGCTTTAAATACTTGTTAAGGTAGTTTTACTGTTAAAGCTTTATCATATAAAAAACACGACCTATTCCAATAAACTAATATTCCTCAAATCGCCAAACACCAGGTAATGCTATGCTAAACTTTGGAAAATGTTTAAAAGATTTGGTCAAGTTTAAATTTCACTAATAGATATTTGGAACTTTATTTCATCACAGCATGGCTCCTGAGGTCTGCCCATGGTGGATACTGGATGAGTTGGCATGGAGAGTACATGGGCAAATGATGGTGCATGGGGAGGCCCTAGATTGGCATGAGTTGTAGTAATTCAGTATAGGGACAAAAAGGGGCTTTGGGAGTGAGTGGGGCACCATGCGTTGTCTTTAAGGTTCACTGCATAAGGATCTCTGATGTAACACAATTCTTGGTATAGCAGACAGGTTTTACAGCTCCACACTTGAGAACTATTGCAACGCATTGTGCTTTATCAACTGCTTTGTACATAAGACTAACATTGTACATATGACGAAGATTTGCCATAGCTACATCTTCTTGATGGTTGTGTCAATGCAGTGGCTTCGCACCAACACGGAGTTACGGTGTAAATGCAGCCTGAATCTGGGGTTATTAGGTGGGGTCTTCACAGGATCATGGAAGTTCCAGGGACCTTTAAAAATGGTGAACAGAACCCAGATCTGGAAGTCCCAAAGACTATCCAGCTGATGGAGAGGCAATGGCCTAGTGGTATTATCGCTTGACTATTAATCCAGAACTAGGCAAATGTTCTGGGGACCCAGGTTCGAATCCCACCATGGCAGATGGTGGAATTTGAATTCAATAAAAATGATCTGGAATTAAGAATCTACTGATGACTATGAAATCATTGTCGATTGTCGGAAAAACCCATCTGGATCACTAATGTCCTTTAGGGAAGGAAATCTGCCGTCCTTACCTAGTCTGGCCTCCATGTGACTCCAGTGCCACAGCATTGTGGCTGACTCTCAACTGCCTCTGAACAAGGGCCACTAGGGATGGGCAATAAATGCTGGTCAGCCAGCAACGTGCACATCCCACGAATGAATTAAAAATAAATCCCATTTTTGCCAGTAGGGAAGGAAGGTGGGCATGAAACAAACAGGCATGAATTGTATTTGCCACAACTTTATGGTGGATGTGCAACTGCTTACAATGGATAGATAAAGTACGTAGAACTGTCAAGCTGACAAGGTATTTAGATCCCCATCCTTTAAAACTTGAAAAAAAATCTGCCCGCCTATGTTTGTGAGAGTAGTTCTCGCAGTTTCAGTAGATATTTGTTGACATAATGAAAATGGCTATCATTATAGCATTATTACTGCTTGACTTTTTTTGTATTAATTCTTGGGATGTGAGTGTCGCTGGCTGACCAGCATTTATTGCCCATCCCTAGTTGCCCTTGAGCAGGTGGCACTGAGCTGCCTTCTTAAACCACTGCAGTATTTGTGGTGTAGGTGCATCCACCGTGCTGTGAAGGCCATTTCTATATTCTAAATGGCAATGAAACAGCCCAAGTGCCACCACTTTATTTATTGTATTATAAGCCAGAATTTATTGAAAAAACACAGAACAGGGCAAAAAAGGCCAAAGATAAGAAAACATATCAATAACCAGCAAATTCTTACTAGCCGCCAACAGTAGTTCAAAGTATCATGGCTCATGTTCACCGTAAGGCAACATAAAATGCTGATAAGCATTAAGATATTTTTTTCCATCAATTTGTGAAGATTTAATCTGTTTCACGGTGGCAGCGCCATAAGTCAGTGGTTCTCAAACTAAGGTCTGTGGACACTCTCCAGAGGGTCTGCAAAACAACGCAGAGACCAGCAAAATGTTGGTGGGGTTGTGGGGTGAAGCACTATTGCAGTTTCCTCATTATAGCTGTCATATGCGAAGTGAGTTACAAGATTGCAACATCTGGGGAGAAAGCTCAGATTGGGAGAGCTAGACTGAGCAACAGAATTTCAGCTATGTTCTCAGGACTGACAGAGCTTCTGGATGCAAGCACAACAGCAGTTGTGTGTGTGTGGAAAAAATGAACATTGCTCAATCTATAACACTGGCAGAGTTCCCAAGTGTTTACTTTGGAAATGTAAACTGATGCGTACAATTGGATGTGTGATCCATTTTGAACATTCGCTCAGCATTTCACAGAATCCCCACACTGCAGAAGGAGGCCATTTGGCCCATCGAGTCTGAACCAACTCTCTGACAGAATATCTTACCCAGGCCCTTTCCCCATGACTCCACAGGTCTACCATGGCTAATCCATCTAACCTACATAAATTAGGACACGAAGCGGCAATTTTACTCTCGTCAATCCACCTAACCTGCACATCTTTGGACTGTGGGAGGAAACCGGAGCACCCAGAAGAAACCCATGCAGATACGGGGAGAATGGGCAGACTCCACACAGTCACCAAGGCCGGAATTGAACCCCAGGTCCCTGGTGCTCTGAGGTGGAAATGGCAGAGCTAACCACTGTTCCATCATGCCGCCCATTTTGTTGCCTAAGTGGAAAACCAGAAGAGAAGCTGGTGGAACTCATTGTTCCACTCACTGGGGCAAGCAGAGAGAGAGTGATTTGTGGCAGGAGTGCTGGTGAGAGATTTATTTATTTATTTAGTCAGTTAGTGTGTTTTTTTTGCCTTTATTTTCGTAGTAGTATTTTTCTTAATTTTAACCGGAAGTGGGCTGGTAGGGAGTCTGGCAAGGGTTTTTTTGAGCGCGCGAAGTATAAAAGGTAGGCTGCAGTATACAGCGGGCAGCGTCGGGAGCGGGCAGCGGAGTGAGCAGGGAGCAGAGTGTGAGCTATAAGGGCTTTGGCTCACAGGGCTTCGGGGGACAGGGCGAGCAGGGGTGAGTTTTTGCATTCTTATTTTCTTTTCTCTGTGTACCTTGGTATAAAGGGGCAAATATGAGTGTGAAGCCAGTGTGTTGTTCCCAGTGTAGGATGTGGGAGGTCCTGGAGGCACCTGGCCTCCCGGACATCCACATCTGTGAGGGGTGTGTCGAGCTGCGGTTCCTGAGGGGCCGTGTTAATGAGCTGGAACTGCAGCTCGAGGATCTTAGGCTGTTAAGGGAGAATGAGGAGGTGATAGACAAGAGCTATCATCAGGTGGTCACACCAGGGCCACGGGTGGAGGCCAAGTGGGTGACGGCCAGGAAGGGTAAAGCTCGGCTGATGGAGAGCACCCCGGTGGATGTGCCCCGACACAACAAGTACTCCTGCCTGAGTACTGCTGGGGGGGGGAACAGCCCGCCTGGGGGAAGCAGCAGTAGCCGTGTCTCCGGAGTGGAGTCCGGTCCTGTAACTCAAAGGGCTAAGGAAAAGAGGAGGAAGGCAGTGTTAATCGGGGACTCGACAGTAAGGGGGTCGGACAGGCGTTTTTGCGGAGGCAGGCGGGAGTCTCGGATGGTGGTCTGCCTCCCTGGGGCCGGGATACAGGATGTCGCTGGTCGACTCCCAGAAATCCTGAGTGGGGAGGGAGAGGAGCCAGAGGTAGCGGTACATATTGGTACCGCTGATGTGGGAAGGAAGGGGGAAGGGGTCATGAAAAGAAAGTATAGAGAATTAGGGAGACAGTTGAGAAGGAGGAAAGCAAAGGTAGTAATCTCAGGATTGCTGCCTGTGCCACGGGAGGGTAAGGGCAGGAATGGAGTGAGGTGGAGAATGAATGTGTGGCTGAGGGACTGGTGCAGGGGGCAGGGATTCAGGTTCCTGGACCATTGGGACCTCTTTAGGGGCAGGTGTGACCTGTACACAAAAAACGGGTGGCACTTGAATCCCAGGGGGACCAATATCCTGACAGGAAGGTTGTCTAAGGCTACTGGGGAGAGTTTAAACTAGATTGGTTGGGGGGAGGGGATCAAGACGAGGTGACTGGGAGCGAGGAAGTTAGCTCGCAAACAGAGAAGGGTTATAGACAGTGCAAGAGGGAGGATGGACGAGGGATAGAGAAGGGGAGAGCTCAGACCAAAGGATTGAGATGTGTTTACTTTAATGCCAGGAGTATAGTGAATAAAGGGGATGAGCTCAGAGCGTGGATCGATGCCTGGAAGTGTGATGTGGTGGCCATTACGGAGACTTGGATGTCTCAGGGACAGGACTGGATACTACAGGTGCCGTTTGTCATTTTCATAAATGACCTGGATGAGGAAGTGGAGGGATGGATTGGTAAGTTTGCCGACGACACGAAGGTTGGTGGGGTTGTGGATAGTCTGGAGGGATGTCAGAAGTTACAGAGGGACATAGATAGGATGCATGACTGGGCGGACAAGTGGCAGATCGACTTCAACCCAGATAAAAGTGTAATGGTCCATTTTGGCAGGTCAAATGGGATGAAGGAGTACAATATAAAGGGAAAGACTCTTAGTACTGTGGAGGATCAGAAGGACCTTGGGGTCTGGGTCCATAGGACCCTGGGTGGTTGTACTGCTGGTTTGCGGTGGACAGAAAGGATCGAGCATGTGGACATAAAGAAAGAGGATGTGTTGGAACTATTGAATGGCATCAAGGTTGGTAAGTCGCCGGGACCGGATGGGATGTACCCCAGGTTACTGTGGGAGGCGAGGGAGGAGATTGCGGAGCCTTTGGCGATGATCTTTGCATCGTCGATGGAGACGGGAGAGGTTCCGGAGGATTGGAGGATTGCAGATGTGGTCCCTATATTCAAGAAAGGGAACAGGGACAGCCCGGGAAATTACCGACCGGTGAGTCTAACCTCAGTGGTTGGTAAGTTGATGGAGAGGATCCTGAGAGACAGGATTTATGATCATCTAGAGAAGTTTAGTATGATCAAAAGTAGTCAGCACGGCTTTGTCAAGGGCAGGTCGTGCCTTACGAGCCTGGTTGAGTTCTTTGAAAATGTGACCAAACACATTGACGAAGGAAGAGCGGTGGATGTGGTCTATATGGACTTCAGCAAGGCGTTCGATAAGGTCCCCCATGCAAGACTTCTTGAGAAAGTGAGAGGGCATGGGATCCAAGGGGCTGTTGCCTTGTGGATCCAGAACTGGCTTGCCTGCAGAAGGCAGAGAGTGGCTGTGGAGGGGTCTTTCTCTGCATGGAGGTCAGTGACCAGTGGAGTGCCCCAGGGATCTGTTCTGGGACCCTTGCTGTTTGTCATTTTCATAAATGACCTGGATGAGGAAGTGGAGGGATGGGTTGGTAAGTTTGCTGACGACACCAAGGTAGGTGGTGTTGTGGATAGTTTGGAGGGATGTCAGAAGTTGCAGCGAGACATAGATAGAATGCAAGACTGGGCGGAGAAGTGGCAGATGGACTTCAACCCGGATAAGTGTGTAGTGATCCATTTTGGCAGATCCAATGGGATGAAGCAGCAGTATAATATGAAGGGTACCATTCTTAGCAGTGTAGAGGATCAGAAGGACCTTAGGGTCCGGGTCCATAGGACTCTTAAATCGGCCTCGCAGGTGGAGGATGCGGTCAAGAAGGCGTATGGCGTACTAGCCTTCATTAATCGAGGGATTGAGTTTAGGAGTCGGGAGATAATGCTGCAGCTTTATAGGACCCTGGTTAGACCCCACTTGGAGTACTGCGCACAGTTCTGGTCACCTCATTACAGGAAAGATGTTGAAGCCATTGAAAGGGTGCAGAGGAGATTTACAAGGATGTTGCCTGGATTGAGTGGCATGCCTTGTGAGGATAGGCTGAGGGAGCTCGGTCTTTTCTCCTTGGAGAGACGAAGGATGAGAGGTGACCTGATAGAGGTTTACAAGATGTTGAGAGGTCTGGATAGGGTAGACTCTCAGAGGCTATTTCCAAGGGCTGAAATGGTTGCTACGAGAGGACACAGGTTTAAGGTGCTGGGGGGTAGGTACAGAGGAGATGTCAGGGGTAAGTTTTTCACTCAGAGGGTGGTGGGTGAGTGGAATCGGCTGCCGTCAGTGGTGGTGGAGGCAAACTCAATAGGGTCTTTTAAGAGACTCCTGGATGAGTACATGGGACTTAATAGGATGGAGGGTTATAGGTAGGCCTAAATGGTAGGGATATGTTCGGCACAACTTGTGGGGCCGAAGGGCCTGTTTTGTGCTGTAGTTTTCTATGTTTCTAACTCTGTTGTGCTCACTGGCTGCACATCAGGAATGAATAACTCCCCAGTTTTGGTCATCTGTTTTGTATGTTGGTTATGACTAGCAAAGGAATGATTGTGGAAATATAAGAATGTCTGAACAGTAACTGGACTACTGGATGAACATAACTAAATACAGGTGTCCAAGACCACCAGGTGTTACTCAGTCAAATGCACTCATGAGCATTCGCCATCTTGACTCCTGGCCACGTGCCTCTTACATCATCATGTGGGCAGCACTGTTTCTCCAGGCTCACACATTAACCCCTTCAAGCCTGAACACCCTAATACCACAGAGTATTAGGGTGTTCTGCAGAGTACCCAGAAATGGGGAAAGAAGTGATAAAACTGTTACAACCGTTCCTAAAAATGTCTATCTGTAAAACATCATTTTCTATTCTGACATCGAAAACAAAGTCCAGGTCCCTCTGGAAATGAAGAATGATATGTGAGTGTCATTCTCAAACAGTATATGTAGGACAGACAGACTCTGCGATGAGAAACAGGCACACCCATCTCACAGTCTTTGCAAAAACACTGTTAAAACACTCCGCCTGCATAACCTTCATATTATGGTTATTAGAGAGTATTGATAACTTAGATGGTGGGGATCAACAGTTACTAATTCATGTGAAAGGGGTCATTCAACATAAAAGATCTGGTTTAAATGGTGAAAATTCGAACATGTTTGTAGTGTTTTAACCCAATATATGATTAGTGTTGCAACCAATTACTGTATGTATTATGAGATATTGTCTTTTGTCGTGACATACCTGATTGGAAAAATTATTGCTGCTTCAATGTTATGAGCTAGATTGTAACTTTACTTGTACCTGATCAATAAGAACAAAAATATTTTAAGATGAACAATTGAGTAATGATTAAAAAATAAAATACGCACAGTGATCTTCTTTCCCTGGTGTGTGTCCATTATTTTGACATGATGTGGTTCTGATCCACTGCTTTTGACTGACAGGTGAGGTCTGGTCTCTTGAAAGTGCCCATTGCACATGTCAAACGCAATGATGTCATCGCCCTCCCTGGCAACCACTCCACAGTTACACGACACGGCATAGTGGCGACTGCCACAGTCCCACTGACGCACATGGACTTCAAATTCTCGCAAAAGGCTTTTGTACAGCACGAAAGTCCCAATTCTATGGTTGTCATAGCGCCTGCAATACAATGGCACATTCATTAGCCCACTGGAACCCATCCAGAATTAATAAAACAACAAGATATTACAATGATGACACTGGCAAGATTGTTATGATTCTGGACTGTGTCTTTAATATAAGGTAAGATGATGGGGTCATGTGATCCCTTCTGACAACAAGCCTGGGTAGTTTGACTATCAGAGATTAATGGGGGCCCAGATTGTTTTACCTGGAAGAAAATGCAAGGTATTTACAGTTGGAGACAGTAGCAGCAAGCTGTTTGCCAACAGTGGATAGATTAAGGGGGCTGAATTTTCACTTCCAATTCAGGAGTGCAGAGTCTGGACTTGGGGGAGAGAACCATAGAACCATAGAATCCCAACAGTGCAGAAACAGGCCATTCAGCCCATTCCCTGCCCAATCACCGTAACCTCATGCATTTACCATGGCTAATCCACCTCATCAAGACATCTTTGCACACTAAGGGGCAATTTAGCATAGTCAATCCACCGAACCTGCACATCTTTGGATTTCTGGAATAAGGCCTCCTTCACCATTTTGGCTAAGACAGAGCCCTGCTGTCTCTGCAAGAATTCTAGTCCGAGTCTCCAATGCCCCACAAAAGAAACATAGAAACATTGAAGATAGGAGGAGGCCATTCAGCCCTTCGTGCCTGCTCCGCCATTCATCACGATCATGGCTGATCATCCAACTCAATAGCCTAATCCTGCTTTTTCCCATAATCTTTGATCCCATTCGCCCCAAGTGCTTTATCTAGCCACTTCTTGAATACATTCAATGTTTTGGCATCAACTACTTCCTGTGGTTATGAATTCCACAGGCTCACCATTCTTTGGGTGAAGAAATATCTTCTCACCTCCGTCCTAAATGGTCTACCATGAATCATCAAACTGTGATCCCTGGTTCTGGACTCACCCACCATTGAGAACATCCTCCCTGCATCTACCATGTCCAGTCTTGTTAGAATTTTATAAGTCTCTATGAGATCCCCCTCATTCATCTGATCTCTAGCGAAAACAATCCTAACCTAGTCAATCTCTCCTCATACGTCAGTCCCGCCATCCCCGGAATCAGCCTGGTAAGCCTTCGCTGCACTCCCTCGAGAGCAAGGACATCCTTCCTCAGAAAAGGAGACCAAAACTGCACACAATGCTCTAGGTGTGGCCTCACCAAGCCCTGTATAATTGCAACAACACATCCCTGCTCCTGTACTCGAAACCTCTCGCAATAAAGGCCAATATACCATTTGCCTTCTTTACCACCTGCTGCACCTGCATGTTTACCTTCAGTGACTGGTGCATAAGAACACCCAGGTCCCACTGCACACTCCCCACTCCCAATTTGCAGCCATTCAGGTAGTAATCTGGGTTCATGTTTTTGCTTCCAAAGTGAATAACCTCACATTTATCCAAATTATACTGCATCTGCCATTGATTTGCCCAGAAGAACTCAGAATGTTGAGTTGTAAACAGTTATGCTTTCAACTGTTCACTTTACTTCCAAGATAAAGCAAGTTGGGATCGCAAGGATAGCTAATCTACCTAGAAAAAAGGCCCATGAAATTCACGTTGCCGTGGAGATAGGCCTTGGGTACTTCCCACTATTCTTCTTTCATTTTACCTATTCACAGAGTTAGCTAGTTTATTATGGATAGTCCCTGTTTCATCCCGATTTTAATCAGTGGGACACCCATGGGATCAGGCAGATTGCACAGTTCACTCGTTGCGTGCAATTACTTGTTGGCTGTAATGGAGTATAAAATTGGGCTGGGTGTAAAATTGAACGTTTCACAATGTAAAAGGCTGGGCATGGGAACAGTTGATCAGACACTAATTAACTCCTATTTATTCAACAGGATTTGCGAAATATAAATGATGGGGTAAAGGAACATTTTGTTTTGTGGTTAGTTATTAGTCAAGTTTCTATTAGAAGCCTTCTGTAAGATAAGCAGCCCATATTTACTGGTTGTAATGATAGTGTTGAGACCTTCTATTATTAGGTTCTACATATCTACTGTTACACAAGCTTGTGTTTCAATTGAAAACTTAGCAGTAGGTAGGATGTAAAAATCAGTGTTCCACCTGGCCCCCGAGGTTCTCATGTCACGGGCATTCAGCCTCTGAGCTCCGGGTAAGCGTTCTCCAAGGCGGCCTTCACAACACACGACAATGCAGAGTTGCTGAGCAGAGACTGATAGCCAGGTTCCGCACACATGAGGACGGCCTCAACCGGGATATTGGGTTCATGTCACACCATCTGTAACCCCCACAACCTGCCTGGATGTGCAAAATCTCACTGGCTGTCCTGTCTGGATACAATACACATCTCTTTAATCTGTGCTTAATGCTCCCTCCACTCACATTGTCTGTACCTTTAAGACTTGATTAGCTGTAAAGACTCACATTCCAATCATTATTCATGTAAATTGAGTTTGTGTCTTTGTGCCCTGTTTGTGGTCAGAACTCCCACCCACCTGACGAAGGGACAGCCTGTTCCAAAAGCTAGTGGCTTCTGCTACCAAATAAACCTGTTGGACTTTAACCTTGTGTTGTTAGACTTCTTACCCCGAGGTTCTCAGCAGACTAGTTGGGTTAAAATAGTCCCTATCATTGCTGTCCCTTTCCTCTCCTTTTCACTGGCACCTATTTTCCTCTCCCCTCAGTGCGACTCCTGAGTTTAGCTGATAGAATAGAATAGAATAGAATAGAATAGAATAGAAACCCTACAGTGCAGAAGGAGGCCATTCGGCCCATCGAGTCTGCACCGACCACAATCCCACCCAGGCCCTACCCTCACATATTTTACCCACTAATCCCTCTAACCTACGCATCCCAGGACTCTAAGGGGCAATTTTTTTAACCTGGCCAATTAACCTAACCCACACATCTTTGGACTGTGGGAGGAAACCGGAGCACCCGGAGGAAACCCACGCAGACACAAGGAGAATGTGCAAACTCCACACAGACAGTGACCCGAGCCGGGAATCGAACCCGGGACCCTGGAGCTGTGAAGCAGCAGTGCTAACCACTGTGCTACCGTGCCGCCCGATCTTACTGGTCACTGCACTGCGTATACAGGAACTGTTTTTTCTTGACAATTCCCATCTGCAGCATACGGCAGCTGGAATCATTTCTATTAGAGACTGGGGCACAGTGGAGAAAGAATGGTTTATGTTGTCCTTCAGACTGATCCCCCAGAATGCTGATGGATGGCATTCCTAGCTCCCTTGTTCGCCCCCAAAGAGCATGAATAAATCCCAGACAATAACTTTACAACCCCCCTCATTCAGTTTCCTAGGCATTTATGCCTAGCTTTGAGCATCTCCATTTGCTTCTTCCTTGCAGTATTACCTCCCAGGTGAATGCACCAGCACATCCATGTCTGACAATCACAATGTAGCCTTTGGCAGACATGGCACTGATCTATTTACCTTCAAAACAGAAGTAAACAGGAACAAAGCACAACACTGAATCTCCAGTCATTTTCCCTCCCCAAAAATTCTCCCTGGTTCCAGTAAGGTCCAGTTTTTGATTGAACATGCTATACTTCAACACTTTTCTGTCTCTACTGTCCATCTTAATGGGAAACATAGAAACTAGAAGCAGGGATAGGCCATTTGGCCCTTCGATCCATTATGATCATGGCTGATCATCAAATTCAATATCCTGATTACCCCCTTCCCCCACATCCCTTGATCCCTTTAGGTCCACGAGCTGTATCTAATTTATTCTTGAAATCATACAATGTTTTGGCCTCAACTACTTTCTGTGGTAGTGAATTCCACACATTTACTGCTCCCCGGGTGAAGAGATTTCTCCTCATCTCAGTTCTAAATGGTTTACCCCTTATCCTCAAACGATGACTCCTAGTTCTGGACTTTTCTTAGTGTAACACTATTGCTCTTTCATTCATTAGGTTTTTTTTCCAGTATCACTCATCTCCATTGTCAGTTTTATAATGGCCTTATGCAACCTGTCTATATATATTCAGCTATAGAGAGGTTAAAAGCCTCCTGTGCAATGCATATACCCACTCATACACATGCATAAACCTATATCCACTCACGTGTACTTATCACCTTTTTCTTCACCATCAGCTAAATAAATACCAATGAAAACCTTCACTACTTTCAAAAGGTTTTACACTTCCAACTCCATCCTGAGAATTTGATTAAGTACCTTAATGCAAGATTTCACAGATGGAAATTATTCATGGGGAACCCCTCCAATGACTAGAGTGGATGCAGGCAGTTTAAAACAAGGGGACAAAATCCAAATATGTCAAAAGAAGTTCAAAGAATGAGCCTGCTCCCAATTCTTAGCTATATGTAGCAAGTCAGCAGGCTAAAGATTCAGTGCAAACTGATTACAGAAAAATAAGCTAAGAAACAAAGTCAAATTACTTCTTGTTAAGTTTTTAATTTAAACACAAACTCATGCAACTTTGGTGTACCTGGAACCTACTAATAGAGGGTTTCAACACTAGCATTACAATCAGTAAATACGGGCTGTTTATCTTGCAGAAGCTTCTAATAGAAACTTGACTCACTGCAGAACAAAATGTCCCTTTATCCCATCATTCGTACTGTGCCGATCCTGTGGAATGTATGGGAGTTAATTAGTGTCTGACCAACTGTTTCCATTAACAGGATGCCCATTACCAGGCTTTTATGTTGCGAAATATCAAAAACAGCAAGTCCTCCAGGGGAGTTTTGAACCTCGGCTGAAATTTTTGAACAGCTGTGACAAATTACAGCATTATCGCAACACAAATCTAAACAGCTTTGCTGTTTTGAAACAATCCAAGCCAATTACTAATATCAGCCCTCTGCCACTCTGGCACAGGAAGAACGAGGAGGGAGCAGCTTCTTTCATTTTTGGGAGGACGAAGCCACCAGCCATTTTGGATTTAGAGGTTTAGGTTGGTCAACATCCAAGTTGAACATAGGATTTTTTTCAATGTTTCCTTCCTTATTGCTCATACAGTTCAGGAATCTCTAAAACCCTACAGGGCATAAGAACATAAGAAACAAGAGTAGAAGTAGAAGCTTCAACTCCTCAAGCCTGTTCTGCCATTGAATCTTCAACTTCAATTTCCTCATTATCTCCATTTCCCTATATACCCTTAATATTCAAATACCTTTGGTTTGCATATGTTCAACACTTCAACATCCACAGCCTTCTGGGGTTGGGAACTGCAAAAACTCACAACCCTCTGAGAGAATACATTTGTCCTCACCACGATCCAAGATGGCCAACTCCTTAATTTGAGACTACAACCTCCCAAACTTGGTCATCCGAAGCTCAGTTGCTAGCACTCTCACCTCTAGGTCAGAGTTCAAATCCTACTCCAGGGTTTTAACCCGTTCATCAAGACTAGCACTCCAGTGCGGTACTGAGGGAGTACTGCGCTATTCGAGGCACTGACTTCAAATAAGCTGTTAAATTCAACCACCTTCTGCTGGGGCCAGCTGGATGTAAAAAATCCCACGGCACTATTTTGGAGAATAGCAGAGGAGATATCTCCAGTGCCCTGACCAATATTTATCCCTTAATCGGCGTGTGAGAAACAGATTATCTGGTCATTATCATACTGCTGTTTGTGGAGCTTGCTGTGCACAAATTGGTTTGCACTTTTCCTACATTACAGCAGTGAATATCCTTCAAGAAGTATTTAGTTGGCTGTAAAATGCTTCAAAATGTCCAGTGGTCATGAAAGGCACTATATAAATGCAAACTTTCTTTTAGTTCTAGACTCCTGAACCAGGGGATAGGTTCTTCAGCATCTACTGATACATCTTTTTACTTCATTTCCCAATCTAGCACAGCTATCTTGCCCCTCATTCCTAGGTAGTTTGCTTTAATCAGACTTACGAACTTAATTTTGCACTTAACTAAATCACTCTCGAACTCAATATAAAATTTATATTATGGGTGGGATTTTTCTCCCATTCCACAGTGTGTTTCGCAGCGGTAGGAAGCAGGGCACACTCGCTGGCTGCGGGATGTTATGGCCCCGTCATTGTCAATGGAGTTTCCCATTGAACACACCCCTCACCACCGGGAAACCTGCAACAGGGGTGCGTCATCGGTGGGCCCGTAAGATCCCGCCGGTATGGACTAGAGCAAAATTTTGGCGCATGTTTACTATTCCCAGAGTCCTCTTTAATATAAGGTTATTAATTAGGTTATTCATGAATGCTCATCTTCTCAACCTTGCCCCTCGCCTGAGGTGTGGTGATCCTCAGATTAAATCACCATTACTCAGCCCTCCCCCTCAAAGGGGAGAGCAGCCTCTGGTCATCTGGGGCTATGGCAGCTTTACCTTTCACTTTATTAATTGGCCCTGTTTCATTGCACAATACTAGATCTAAAATACCTTGATCCCTACTTGATTCCCTAGCATACTGATCTAGAAAACTATTTTGTGTACATTCGATGAACTGGTCCTCTACACTATTACTGCAAATTTGGTTTGCCCAGTCACTATGAAAATGAAAGTTCCCCCTTATTATTGTACTATTATTACATGCACCTTTAATTTCCTAATTTATACTCTACCTTTCACTACAACTATTGCTAGATGGCCAATAAACTACTCCCAGCAGTTTTCTCTTCTGTCTTTCCATCCTGAGTTCCAACAAACACCGTCTTGACTTTCTAAGCATTCTCTCCACTGCCTTTCTCCCTTCCTTTATTATCAGGTAATCCAACCTCCTTTTCCATATTCTCTGTCTCTTCAAAAAGTTAAATATCCTTGAATATTTAATTACTAACCTTGTCACTCTGCAGCCAAGTCTCCGTAACAGTTATTCGATCAAACCTGTTCACTTCCATCACTGTTATTAATTCATCAATTTTGCTGTGAATGCTTTATGCATTCAGACAGAATGCCGTTAGATTTATCTTTTTTCTATTATTCGCTGATGTTACGTCAAAGCTGAAGGCAACATATTTGTGGAAAAAATAGATTGCATAATAGGATTTGTGCATTCAGTATCATCCAATTTTTTTGCTCTGATATCCCAGCGCTCACAACAGTGCGTTTTGTGTCAAATAATGATTTTTAACTTGAAATGGACATTTAAAAAGAGGAACTAAAAGTGGCTTGAGCTTGCAGTCAGAGATGGCTATCAAATTTGCATCACAGAACTTTCCACATCCCTATCTATTGAGATCGGATCACTTTGCAAAGACCCATTAAGGACGATGACCAGTGGGAAATGACTAAACGCATATCCCGTGTTCATTAGTAAGGTATTTGGGCGGCACGGTTAGCACTGCTGCCTCACAGCGCCAGGGATTCAGGTTCAATTCCGGCCTCGGGTCACTGTCTGTGTGGAGTTTGCACATTCTCCCCGTGTCTACATGGGTTTCCTCCGGGTGCCCCAGTTTCCTCCTACAGTCGAAAGATGTATGCGTTAGGTTGATTGGCCGTGGTAAATTGGCCCTACTGTCAGGGAGATTAGCAGGGTAAATATGTGGGGTTGCGGGAATGGGGTCTGGCTGGGATTGTGGTCGGTGCAGACCCGATGGCCTGAATGGCCTCCTTCTGCACTGTAGGGATTCTATGAATGCTGGAGATGAATCGTTAAACTTAATCGCTTGGAATCTGAGCTGAGAGGGGGTTTCCAAACATTAAGGGCAGGATTTTCTGATGGCGCTCCCCCAAGACCGAAAAATCCTGCCTGAGGTCAATGGCAGGATTTTGCATGGTCCTGTCCTGCCCGCTACAATTCCCTTGGCGGGTAGGACAGGAAAATTCTGCTCTAAATCTTCAAACTAAAACGGGAATACTTTAAACCCAATCACTTAAAAAATGGAACCCTGGCTGAGAGAGGAATGTCCCAGATGTGAATTGATTAAGTTTCAATGAGGAATAAATACATTAATAATTATCCTGTTTGAATCATTGGGTAAATACAGTAAGAGTTTTAACAACGCCAGGTTAAAGTCCAACAGGTTTATTTGGTAGCAAATGCCATTAGCTTTCGGAGCGCTGCTCCTTTGTCAGATGGAGTGGAAATCTGCTCTCAAACAGGGCACAGAGACACAAAATCAAGTTACAGAATACTGATTAGAACCTGGTGTTGTTAAAACTCTTACAGAATACTGATTAGAAGTAACTTGATTTTGTGTCTCTGTGCCCTGTTTGAGAGCAGATTTCCACTCCATCTGACGAAGGGGCAGCGCTCCGAAAGCTAATGGCATTTGCTACCAAATAAACCTGTTGGACTTTAACCTGGCGTTGTTAAAACTCTTACTGTGTTTACCCCAGTCCAACGCCGGCATCTCCACATCATGAATCATTGGGTGACAGTCATGTGACAAGCCCACCCTTTGCGTGTTTAAGCTTCTGCTTTCTCTGCAGTAAGAGGACAAGGAGCGGCGAAGCTGATGGGAGAAGATACAAGTAGGGTCCCTCTTTGCTCCCCAACCCACCTTACAAGCTTTTGAAGCCAGGTTGCTGACTGCAACAACCCAGGGATGCCCGACAGAGACTTCTTGAAAGAAGTCAACCACACACCACTGTCTCCAGAAGCACAGCCAAATCAGCTGGCTATATTTTTCTATGAGCCTGATGGCACAGTGGTTAGCACTGCTGTCTCACAGCTCCAGGGACCCGGGTTCAATTCCGGCCTTGGGTGACTGTGTGGAGTTTGCACTTTCTCCCTGTGTCTGTGTGGGTTTCCTCTGGGTGCTCCGATTCCCTCCCACAGTCTAAAGATGTGCAGGTTAGGTTGATTGGGCCATGCTAAATTGACCCTCAGTGTCAGGGGGAATTGGCAGGGAAAGTATGTGGGATTACGGGGATAGGGCTTGGGTGAGATTGTTGTCGGTGCAGGCTCGATGGGCCGAATGGCCTCCTTCACCAAATTCATCCCAAAATCTGCCAAGTCACCAGATAATGGACCATCCACCCCTTCTGTTCCTCTGGACTCTAGCTCAATCAGTCCATCCTTCCCACATTATTTCTGTGTGTAAACTTCTTGTGTGCGTGCGTGCGCAAGTTAAAGCATATTTTGTTATTAAACTTAGACTGGCTTAATGACAATCAAGCTTACCCCTTTCTTTGTTAAACTCAAGAATCCAGTTGGATTGGTTTTTTTCTGATCACAAACTGTGAACAGTTAAACATTTATTCTATTGGTGATTATATCTTTGTCACCAAAACCCTTCTGCTATCAAATAAGGAATGGGAAGAAGCGAGTCATTCAACCGCACCTCACCTCATCGTAAAACAGCCAAAATGTAACCTTGTAACTTGTACACTTGGTGCCAAAATGTTTTGCTGGAGCTCAGGAAATGTTTGTTTCACAGGATGATTTTTATGCAGCTCCATATTGTTGTATTCAAACCAACTCTGATCAACCTTTGACCTCGGTAAGTGTAAGTTATTAAAAAGACAGCTGCTCCAACTGCAGCCATTTGGGATAAGAGAAGATTGGCTACATTAGCTTGAAAGACAAACATGTGTCTTCCAGCAACAACAGGTCCCACGGGTACAGAGTTTCAGACTTGGTCATATTCCTGGCTTTCAACTGAAACCCACATAAATAATTTTCAACTCTAAATCCTCAGGCGTTTCTGTGGTGTGTTTGAACGGAAAAGAGTTGACTAACAGTGTGGGGATGGCCTGCAGCACCCATTGGTCCAACATGCTTCTCGTTTCTCATTCCTTTTTATGTTCAAACTACTCCACGTCACACCCACCTTACTTTTTAATCATTCGTGGGGCATGGGTGTCGCTGGCCAGCATTTATTGCTCGTCCCTGGTAGCCCTTGAGAAAGTGCACCAATATAAAACAGTGACTGGGGCCATGGGCTGACTTGGCAGAATGTGATAGGCTCAAGGCTTGGCACTGTTCTCTATTCATGCTGAGTTGTGACCATGCCCGTAACCTCCCCCCCCTCCATTCCCCCATCCCCCCACATCCCCCCCCCCCCCCCCCCGCCACACCCCGCTGCCCCCACTTGATGACTCTTCACAAGACAGGTTACAGCACTGGTGGGCAACCTTGATGATAGTCCTATTAATATATAAATGATTAAGCATTCAAAATAAAATGGATGAATTAATTATTTTTATTTTATTTGCTATGTATGGGTCCGACAACAGCTGTGGTGAGAGGACAGAGTTAACGTTTCAAGTCTGGATGACTATTCATCAGAACATTTTCGATAACTCGTTATGAAATATTTGGTGTGTATTAAATGTATTCAATCTTACTCATGGGGTCATGTTTGGGGAACAGGCCTGATTTCAAACTTCCCACTGGTCCACTCACTAGCCTAGGTTGCCCATCAGCTTTTGTTTAGGCTCTGGGATTGTTCAGCCGCATCAAAGTTGACAGACATTCCAAGGAGACACGTGTCCAACAGCTCAGAAAGGCACACAGAAATGTTCAAATCTGCTAAAAAAAATGACAAGGAAAAGCAGACTCAAATTGAAGGCTACAAGTGAGTTAACATGGCTCTAATTGTGCCCCTCCCAGCTCCTGTCGAAATGAAAGGTGCTATGTGGCAGCACTGGCAGTCTTTCCACATGCAATTGCAAAACCACAAGTTTGCAACAGATGTAATTAGCAAACAAGAGCTGATAAGAATCACCACACTTCTAACACTGCTGGGGAGGAACTGCTACAAATTGTATTCCATCCTGCATCTATCCAATAAACAATGCAGACAACATGAGATAGTCAGTGATTTTCCCAGAGTAGAAGCCATAGCGGATGACCTACCAGTCCATGGATGTGGATATACAATGGAAGAAGCCAAAGCTGACTATGATCCGAATTAAATACGACTCCCTGAGAGAACTTGCCAGAGGCTGAACAAGAAAAACTTGGAATTAAATTGCCCCTTCGTGTCCAAGGGTGTGCAGGTTAGGTAGATTAATCATGGTAAATACGCGGGGTTACAGGAATAGGGCATGGGGGTGGGCCTGGATAAGCTGCTCTTTTGGAGAGTCAGCGCAGCAAAAGGATCTCTTTCTGCACTGTAAGGATTCTATGAAGATGCCTAAAGTCAAACACATAGGTCATATATTGACAGCAAAAGGTCTTTCATCAGATCCTGATAAGCTGAGAGCTGTAGCAGTGATACTGCGAACAACAGATGTGAAAGCAATATAGTGATTTGTTCGATTCGTGAAATATTTAGCTAAGTATTTGCCTAATTTGTCAGAGTGTGAACCATTACACAAGCTCACTGTCAAGGATATGTAATGGTGCTAGGGAACAGAACAAGAAGCAATGTTCACTAAAATCAAACAGCTAGTGAAGACAACGCCAATGCTGTCAATGATAAGGTCACCTGCAGTGTGCTGCCAATGAGACTGCCCTCGAGCAATCATATTAACTTCTGAACGTGGTCAGCTATGGCTCATTCTGTTGTGTATTCACATTGCAGTGTGATGCCAATGAGACAGGTCTTGGAGCAACCCTAGTGCAGCAAAGACAACAACTAGTCACGTTTGTATACAGGGCATCGATACAAACTGAATGACACCATTCTCAGATCGAGAAAGAGTGCCCGGCTATTGCTTTTTCTTGTCAGCATTATCATCAATACCTGCTTGGAAGAGACAAAGTTACAATGGAGTCTAACCACAAACCACTTCAAAGCATTTTTCTCAAACAGCTTCAATTTGCTTCAAATCATCTGCAAATAATGTTAATTTGTTTACAGAGATATCATGTGAACGTGACAAGCAAGATAAACAGATGTACATCGCAGACATGCTGTTGAGAGCAGGACTTTACACGAAGAAAGGATGACGATTCTATGTAGAATGTGAAATCTTCCAGATTCAAGGTGCAGCTGCAGCTCGACAAGTTCGAGGAGTCATCAACCCAGCACAGACACTGAATCTGACGGACAAGAGCCTTGCTCAAATCAAGCAATCTACCCAACAAGGTGCAACTCTTCAAAATGGCAAGAAGCAGTGATAAAAACATGGCCTAAGGGCAGCAAAGACACACCAGTGGTCACAAGAGCAAAATGGACATCCCGAGATGAACTGATAGTCCCGTATGATACCTTGTACAAAGGAAATAAGAGTCGTCATTCTTAAGGAGATAAGTGGAGAGATGCAAAAGTGCATCCATGCAAGCCAACAAGGAATTGAATCAAGTGTTAGGAAGGCAAGAGAAATGTTCTGCTGACCAAATATGAGCAACTAAATTAAAGACCACATTCATGCTGGTACCAAATACCAAGCTAAACAAGTTAGAGAGCCGTTGATGACACATGACATCCCAGACAATCCAGGGATGAAGCTGGGAATAGACCTCTTCACTATACAGTCATAGAGGTTTACAGCATGGAAACAGGCCCTTCGGCCCAACTTGTCCATGCCGCCTTTTTTTTTAAAACTCCGAAGCTAATCCCAATTGCCCGCATTTGGCCCATATCCCTCTATACCCATTGTACCCATGTAACTATCTAAATGCTTTTTAAAAGATAAAATTGTACCTGCCTCTACTACTACCTCTGCCAGCTTGTTCCAGACACTCACCATGCTCTGTGTAAAAGAATTGCCAGTCTGGACACTTTTGTATCTCTCCCCTCTCACCTTAAACCTTTGCCCTCTAGTTTTAGACTCCCCTACCTTTGGGAAAAAATATTGACTATCTACCTTGTCTATGCCCCTCATTATTTTATAGACCTCTATAAGGTCACCCCTCAGCCTCCTACGCTCCAGAGAAAAAAGTCCCAGCCTCTCCTTATAACTCAATCCATCAAGTCCCGGGAGCATCCTAGTAAATCTTTTCTGCACTCTTTCTAGTTTAATAATATCCTTTCTATAATAGGGTGACCAGAATTGCACACAGTGTTCCAAGTGTGGCCTTACCAATGTCTTGTACAATTTCAACAAGACGTGCCAACTCCTGTATTCAATGTTCTGACCGATGAAACCAAGCATGCCGAATGTCTTCTTCACCACTCTGTCCACCTGTGACTCCACTTTCAAGGAGCTATGAACATGTACCCCTAGATCTCTTTGTTCTGTAACACTCCCCAATGCCCTACCATTAACTGAGTAAGTCCTGCCCTGGTTCAATCTACCAAAATGCATCACCTCACATTTGTCCAAATTAAATTCCATCTGCCATTCGTCAGCCCACTGGCCCAATTGATCAAGATCCCGTTGCAATTGGAGATAACTTTCTTCATTGTCCACTATGCCACCAATCTTGGTGTCATCTGCAAACTTACTAACCATGCCCCCTATATTCTCATCCAAATCATTAATATAAATGACAAATAACAGTGGGCCCAGCACTGATCCCTGAGGCACACCACTGGTCACAGGCCTCCAGTTTGAAAAACAACTCTCTACAACCACCTCTCTACAACTTCTGTCAAGAAGCCAATTTTGTATCCATTTAGATACCTCACCCTGGATCCCATGAAATTCAACTTTATGCAACAACCTACCATCCGGTACCTTGTCAAAGGCTGCGGTACCTTGTCAAAGGTACCTAGTCATAGAGGTTTACAGCATGGAAACAGGTCCTTCGGTCCAACTTGTCCATGCCACCCTTTTTTTTAACCCCTAAGCTAGTCCCAATTGCCTGCATTTGGCCCATATCTCTCTATACCAATCTTACCCATGTAAATGTCTAAACGCTTTTTAAAATACAAAATTGTACCTGCCGCTCTTACTACCTCTGGCAGCTTGTTCCAGACACTTACTACCCTCTGTGTGAAACAATTGCCCCTCTGGACCCTTTTGTATCTCTCCCCTCTCCCTTAAATCTATGCCCTCTCGTTTTAGATTCCCCTACCTTTGGGAAAAGATATTGCCCTATCTCACTGATCTATGCCCCTCATTATTTTATAGGCCTCTATAAGATCACCCTTAAGCCTCCTACACTCCAGACAAAAAAGTCTCAGTCTATCCAGCCTCTCCTTATAACTCAAACTGATTATCTTGCTGCTGTAGACAACCCTTCTGACCACTACAAGTTAGGCCAACAGACTTCAATGATGTCAGGATTAATAGTGGAACGCCTGAAAGCACATTTCAATCATTATATTATTCCAGACATTGCGATGAGTGGCAATGGCCCTCAGTTCATAAGAACATAAGAACATAAGAAATAGGAGCAGGAGTAGGCCATCTAGCCCCTCGAGCCTGCCCCGCCATTCAATAAGATCATGGCTGATCTGACGTGGATCAGTACCACTTACCCGCCTGATCCCCATAACCCTTAATTCCCTTACCGATCAGGAATCCATCCATCCGCGCTTTAAACATATTCAGCGAGGTAGCCTCCACCACCTCAGTGGGCAGAGAATTCCAGAGATTCACCACCCTCTGGGAGAAGAAGTTTCTCCTCAACTCTGTCTTAAACCGACCCCCCTTTATTTTGAGGCTGTGTCCTCTAGTTTTAACTTCCTTACTAAGTGGAAAGAATCTCTCCGCCTCCACCCTATCCAGCCCCCGCATTATCTTATAAGTCTCCATAAGATCCCCCCTCATCCTTCTAAACTCCAACGAGTACAAACCCAATCTCCTCAGCCTCTCCTCATAATCCAAACCCCTCATCTCCGGTATCAACCTGGTGAACCTTCTCTGCACTCCCTCCAATGCCAATATATCCTTCCTCATATAAGGGGACCAATACTGCACACAGTATTCCAGCTGCGGCCTCACCAATGCCCTGTACAGGTGCATCAAGACATCCCTGCTTTTATATTCTATCCCCTTCGCAATATAGGCCAACATCCCATTTGCCTTCTTGATCACCTGTTGTACCTGCAGACTGGGCTTTTGCGTCTCATGCACAAGGACCCCCAGGTCCCTTTGCACGGTAGCATGTTTTAATTTGTTTCCATTGAGATAGTAATCCCATTTGTTATTATTTCCTCCAAAGTGTATAACCTCGCATTTCTCAACGTTATACTCCATTTGCCATATCCTCGCCCACTCACTCAGCCTGTCCAAATCTCTCTGCAGATCTTCTCCGTCCTCCACACGATTCACTTTTCCACTTATCTTTGTGTCGTCTGCAAACTTCGTTACCCTACACTCCGTCCCCTCCTCCAGATCATCTATATAAATGGTAAATAGTTGCGGCCCGAGTACCGATCCCTGCGGCACGCCACTAGTTACCTTCCTCCAACCGGAAAAACACCCATTTATTCCGACTCTTTGCTTCCTGTCGGATAGCCAGTCCCCAATCCACTTTAACACACTACCCCCAACTCCGTGTGCCCTAATCTTCTTCAGTAGCCTTTTATGGGGCACCTTATCAAACGCCTTTTGGAAATCCAAAAACACCGCATCCACCGGTTCTCCTCCATCAACCGCCCTAGTCACATCTTCATAAAAATCCAACATGTTCGTCAAGCACGACTTTCCCCTCATGAATCCATGCTGCGTCTGATTGATCGAACCATTTCTATCCAGATGCCCTGCTATCTCCTCTTTAATAATGGATTCCAGCATTTTCCCTACTACAGACGTTAAGCTGACCGGCCTATAGTTACCCGCCTTTTGTCTCCTTCCTTTTTTAAACAGCGGCGTAACATTAGCCGTTTTCCAATCAACCGGCACTACCCCAGAATGCAACGAGTTTTGATAAATAATCACTAACGCATCCACTATTACCTCTGACATTTCTTTCAATACCCTGGGATGCATTCCATCCGGACCCGGGGACTTATCCACCTTCAGTCCCATTAGTCTACCCAGCACTGCCTCTCTGGTAACATTAATTGTATTAAGTATTTCTCCTGCTGCCAACCCTCTATCGTTAATATTTGGCAAACTATTTGTGTCCTCCACCGTGAAGACCGACACAAAAAACTTATTTAAAGACTCAGCCATATCCTCATTTCCCACTATTAACTCCCCCCTCTCGTCCTCCAAGGGTCCAACATTCACTCTAGCCACTCTATTCCTTTTTATATATTTATAAAAACTTTTACTATCATTTTTTATATTAATTGCTAGCCTAGCTTCATAGTCTATCCTTCCTTTCTTTATCGCTTTCTTAGTCTCTCTTTGTTGTTTCTTAAATTTTTCCCAATCACTTGTTTCTCCACTATTTTTGGCCACTCTGTACGCAGCTGTTTTTATTTTAATACTCTCCTTTATTTCCTTCGTTATCCACGGCTGGTTCTCCCTTTTCTTACAATCCTTGTTTTTTGCTGGAATATATTTTTGCTGAGAACTGAAAAGGATCTCCTTAAAAATCCTCCACTGTTCCTCAGCTATCCTACCTGCCAGCCTGCTCTCCCAGTCTACCTTAGCCAATTCATCCCTCGTCCTATCATATTTCCCTCTGTTCAAACAGAGGACACTGGTTTGAGACCAAACTTTCTCCTCTTCCATCTGAATCAGAAATTCGACCATATTGTGGTCACTAGACCCAAGAGGGTCCTTCACAATAAGATCCTTAATTCTACCTACCTCGTTACACAATACCAGATCCAAAATAGCTCGTTCCCTCGTCGGTTCCGTAACATGCTGTTCAAGGAAACTATCCCGACAGCATTCTAAGAACTCTTCCTCCATTCCACCCTTACCGACTTGAGTCTGCCAGTCAATGTGCATGTTGAAGTCCCCCATGATTATTGCCGTTCCGTTTTTACACGCATCCCTTAGCTGCTTGTTTATAGCCCTCCCTACCTCAACATTATTATTTGGGGGCCTATATACCACACCTACTAGTGTCTTTCTCCCTCTACTATTCCTCATCTCTACCCATAATGATTCCACGTTTTGTTCCTCAGAGCCTATGTCATCCCTCAGTACTACCCTGATATTATCTCTTATTAATAGCGCGACCCCACCACCTTTTCCTTCCTGTCTATTCTTCCTAAACGCCTGATACCCCTGGATATTCATCTCCCAGTCCTGGTCACCTTTCAGCCACGTTTCTGTAATGGCCACTAGATCGTACCCACTCGTGCTGATTTGCACCATCAACTCATTTACCTTGTTCCGAATGCTTCGTGCATTCAGGCAAAGTGTCCTTATTCCAGCTTTTATCTGGACCCGCTTTGATGAGTCGCGAACACCCTCTCCCTCTACTCCCTTATCTAAATTACCGCCTTCATTCACTTGCACCCTCTCCTCTACCATTAATTTTGTAATTCCCCTTACCCCTGCATCCTCCACCCCATCAATTAGTTCCTTGATCCTAGTCAACTCTTCTAGCTCCCCTCCCCCCAACCTATCTAGTTTAAATTCTCCCCAGTAACCTTAGCCAACCTACCGGCCAGGATATTGGTCCCCGTGTGATTCAAGTTCCACCCGTTTTTTGTATACAGATCACCCCTGCCCCTAAAGAGGTCCCAATGGTCCAGGAACCTGAATCCCTGCCCCCTGCACCAGTCCCTCAGCCACACATTCATCTTCCACCTCACTCCATTCCTGCCCTCACCTTCCCGTGGCACAGGCAGTAATCCTGAGATTACTACCTTTGCTTTCCTCTTTCTCAGCTGTCTCCCTAATTCCCTGTACTCCCTTTTCATGACCCCTTCTCCCTTCCTACCCTGATATTATCTCTTATTAATAGCGCGACCCCACCACCTTTTCCTTTTCATGAATGAAGAATTTAGCCGCTTCACAATGGATGGGAAATTCAACAGAACACACCACCTCCACACTCTCCACAATCAAATGGAAAAGCTGAGGCAGCAGTGAAAATCGCCAAAGGAATCATCTCGAAATCGAGCAAATCTCACATAGATATGTACAAGGCAAGACTCGAGTGGAGAAAAACATCAACTGAAGGCATGGCAAATAGTCCTGTCCAAAGATTAATGTCAGGTCGTACAAAAACTGAACTTCCAATAGTAAAACAGCTACTGAACCCATAAGTATTAACATGCATGAGTGAAAAAAAATCAAGGTAAAAGGGTAGCAAGTCAAATTCCATTTTGACAAGACTGCCAAACCAGTGTCAGAGCTGAGCATTGGAGAACCAGTCAGCGTATAAACTTTAAATGCTTTCAAAAGGAATCAGCCCACGTGGTGAATTGGGGCATGTATGGAGAAGTTGTCACCTCGATCACAAGCACTGGAAATGATGACCACATATACTGACCTAACTGCAGGCATATATGAACAGTTAGCGAAGCCGTTCCTTCATAGCAGTTGGCTGCTCAGGGAGAAGGAATCTCACCAGCTGTACAGAATGTAAAACTATCTTCAATCCCAGAGGACCACAGGTCCCCAACAATAACAATGGAACAACAGCAGTTATCACGGCAACAAGTGTGGAGTGAACAACACTCTCTGGACAAGGAACATCACCCAGACAAACAGCCAATGGCGACATGCACATATTCCATTAAGAGATCTAAATGTTTTAAAGGCTAGGGGGGAATTCCCCTGTCCTGCCTGCCACGGGAATCGTAGCGGGGGGGGGGGGGGGGGGGGGGGGGGGGGGCGGACCATACAAACGTCCATTGATCTCGGGCTGGATTTTCCAGTTTTGGGGTGAGCACTGCCGGAAACTCCCACCCTATATATGCAAAGCAGGTTCAGAGACTGACTAGTAGAACAAACAATAGCTAATGCATGTGAATAGTGGGTGGTGAATGCTGGGTAAATTGGGTAACTCACATGATTGTGCATGCAAATTTGTCTTTTGTTCGTTAGGTAAAAGGGGATGTCCATGTGTTTTGTTTGTTATGAAAAGGGGGACGTTTGTTTTTTTGAAGTGCAACATATGGAGCAGTACAGTGGCACAGTGGTTAGCACTGCTGCCTCACAGCAACAGGGACTCAGGTTCAATTCCGTCCTCAGGTTACTGTCTGTCTGGAGTCTGCACATTCTCCCCGTATCTGTGTGGGTTTCCTCCAGGTGCTTTGATTTCCTCCCACAGTCCAAAATTCAAAGATGTGCGACTTAGGTTGATTGGCCATGGCAAATTGCCCTGTAGTGTCAGGGGGCTAGCAGGGTAAGGACGTGGAGTTACAGCAATAGAGCCTTGGTGGGATAGTTGTTGGTGCAGGCTCGATGGGCCAAATGGCCTCCTTTTGCATGATTACTACATGTCCGATCTGCTGTCGTCATGTGACCTCTACCATGAGGGAATCTCTCTGTAAGTTGCCATTTTACATCAGTCCAATAAAGACCTCACACTAGGAAAGACACTAAGGAGCACGACTTTGGACTTGGAACAGCACTTGCAAAGGCATTACAGTAGCAGAAGTTCTTAAAAATGACCTTAGCTGAAAGTTGGAGCATCTGGTCCTTTATTCATTGCTAGGGCTGTACTCCACTTGCAGCTGAATGCTGCTTCTTTCGGGAGTGACAAGAAAATTCATCCAATGGAGCTGCATGGCAGTTGGGTATCACATCAGGCAGTAGGCCTGTGATTATACGATAGCACCACTTCAGACAGCACAAAGGATGCTCATGCGAGCACTTTTCTCAACATGGGGCCCCATGCAGGCCACAAAAGAAGCAGCTGCAGTCACGGTGCACCCCAACAGAAGGGTGTTTAGTTTCTCTAACGCTGCGTCTAGCAGCAACACAGAGCAAGATTTCACACCCAAACTCAGAGGGAGGTTATAGCCTAGTGGTATTATCGCTAGACTATTAATGCAGAAACCCAGCTAATGTTCTGGGGACCCAGGTTCGAATCCCACCATGGCCGATGGTTGACACTAAATTCAATTAAAAAAGTCTGGAATTAAGAATCTACTGATGACCATGAAAAGATGGTCGAATGTTGGAAAAACCCAGCTGGTTCACGAATGTCCTTTGGGGAAGAAAATCTGCTGTCCTTACATGGTCTGGCCTACATGTGACCCCAGAGCCACGGCAATGTGGTTGACTCTCAACTGCCCTCGGGAAACTAGGAATGGGCAATAAACGCTGGCCAGCCAGCGACACCCATGTCCCACGAATGAATTTTAAAAAAGATTTTCGTTCAAAAAAATGGGAAGGAAATCTTGCCAGCAAAAGCATGGTCCAATCTGTTGAACTCGTTCAGCTTTGCTCAGATCCATACTTAACCAAACATTAGAAGTAAAATGTGGGGACAAATTAAGTGCAGCAGCCACAAAAACGATAGCCAGTTGTATATATTTTGTACATTAGAGTACGCTGGATAACTGAACAGAACTAAAAGTCTAACTTCCTTTTAAAAATTAATCTCTTAGTGCTTCGCAAACTAATTTAATCACAACATTCCTTTTTGAAAAACAACTATTTTTGGAACAGATGATTCCAGTTCATAAAAGGTGATATACAGGCCAGATAACATTGAGAATATGTGGAGTTTTTTTCCCCCAGCTGTCAGCTCACATAAATAAGATAACGACATGTAAGCTGTCAACTGCAAAGAATAAATAATTCTCCACTCACTCATCACATTGAAAGTCTACTGCTGTACCAGAGATAGTTAATGATGTCAGGCAACAATACTGCATTCCTGACACAAACTGTGTTTGAAATTAAGTCCTCCTTTTCACACTGCAAGGTGCCAGAATGACTAATAGCAGTACAGTTAAGTCTATAATCAGGAATGTCATTATAACCTTCAATACATAGTATAGCTTCTTCAGTAGTCCAGTTCACTATTTTTAAAGAATAGGCGGCTACTCACAGAACTAAAGCGAATGTAAAAAAAATCTACGGCCGGAATCCTGCCTGCCACTGGAATTCTAGCGGGGGGGGGGGGGGGGGTGTGGATTATGTAAAGGTCCAGTGAAGTTGGGCAGGAACCTCTGGTTTTCAGGCGAGCGCGGCTGGGTAATCCCGCCCATCATGTTTGGCTGGTGCAGTGTTTTGAAAACTATTTCCTCACTTGGACCTGGACATCAATCCACCTTAGGCCACTGAGATTAGTATCACCTCTCTCAACTGGCAATAAATTGAGCCTTTGTCCAGAGCGTACAATACAAATGGATCTGGAGGGGAGCCTTGAGTCCAGCAACTCTGTACCCCAGAGGCTTTCAAATCTAGCTTGGAACCAGCATTGGATTGTAGGCCCCCACCACAACTTCACCTCTCTATAGGGCCATGCCTCTTGGTGTACAATTGAAATCCAATTGAGTTTCTGACCCTATCTTCATCACAAAGCCTACCTGCTTCCACCACTGCAATCTTGTCCTTTCTTTCATCCTGCCTTAGCTCAGCTGCTACTCAAATCCTCATTCATACATTTACCTCCTGACTTGACTACTCCAATCCTCTCATTATCCTCCACCTTCTGTGAAGTTTCAACTCAATCAAAGCTCTGTCTTCCATGACTGACCAACTCTAGTTTGCCCTTGCACCCTGTATTCAGTGACCTCCATTGGCTCCTGGACCCTCAGATTTAAAATCATCATCCATGCCTTCAAAGTGCTTCATGACATTAGGTTTCTTCCACCATTTCATTATCTCGTCCTCCTTCCACAACCAAACTCCGTTCCTGTGACTCTAGTTTCAAGTACACTCTTCTCTCCTTTATCTCACAACTGATGGCTATGTTTTCAGCTGCCCATGTATCCCATGCTCCAGGATTGCCTCCCTGAATCCCTGCACATCTTCACCTGTCCCTCCTTCTTTAATATCTACTTTCAAACATTCATACAAGCTATTAGTCACTCCTTATATCTCCTTCTCCTGGCCACTGCCCTTTATTTTCCTTACACCTCGGCATGTTGCTGCTTAGATAAGATAAAAATATCAAACATAGTGCAGTATGGGTGTCTTTCTGAGTTGTAGTTCATGGCAAGGACTTTACCTATTGTGATAAATGTGACAACACACTGGATTCATTTTAATAAGAGTTCAGATATGATTTTGGTTCAAAAGATGAAAAATAAATCACTTTTTTAAAGATCTGAATATTCAAAGGGTTTCTTTTCTGTAACTGAGTGGTTTATCTTTTGAGGTCTGACGTAGGATCATCCACAATTGAAATGTTGGCCCTATTCTCTCTTCACAGATGCTGTCAGACCTGCTGAGGTTTTCTTGCATTTTCTGTTTTTGTTTCAGATTCCAGCATCTGTAGTAATTTGCTTTTATCTTTTGTGAGTATTTGTTTCTGCCCAGCTGGCAGCTGTACTTTTAGTATGTGTTCATCGATCTCTCCATAAATTCGAAATAAATATTTTAGTTGCTGCGGCCTGCACAATTTCTCCTGAGCTTTAACATGCACAACAACAGGCTCATGTTTATGCAGCTCCTTTAACATAGTAAAACATCCTCAGGCGTTCATAGGAGGGTTAACAAACATAATCTGGCAGGGAGCCGTGCAAGGCAATATTAAGACAGGTGTCCAAAAGGCTGGTCAAAGAGCTACAAAACATCTTACAGCAAGAGAGAGAGAGATAGATACGTGGAAAGGCTTACTGAGGGAATTGTAGAGGTAATAACCAAGGCTGCTAAAGACACAGATGCCAATGGTAGAGTGATGAAAATCAGATATGTGCAAGAGGCCCAAATTACTCAGCACAGAGATCTCAGAGGATTCTAAGTCTGAAGGAGGTTACAGGCATAGTGAGGGCCGGGTGAGGCTGTGTACGAATTTAAAAATAAGGACGAGCATTTTAAAACTGAGGCTTTACTCAACTGCGAGCCTATAGAAGTCAACAAGCAGAGGGGTGGCGGGCACTAGGCTTGGGGCACAATAGGATACAGGCTGCAGGGGTTTATGCAGGATGCAAGGTCAGGCAGCAGAAGCGAATCTAAGGGTATTGCATGTTTCATCCAATAAAAGATGACTGCAAGGGGTATAATCATTCATTTTGAGGGAAAATACATTTGCAACTACAGAATACTGAAGAGTACGGAATTCGGGTGGAGGACTCCACTTCAGGGGAATTGTCATACAATCACTGGGAGAACACATTCGCACAAGACCTCCAGACTTGCTGTCCGCCGTGACCTGAATTTTACACCACTCACCCCTCCACCACCACCCGGGAATGGGGAGGGCGGGGGTGGGGGCAGGCAGCATAAAATCAGATGGGCTGACTGGGGTGCCATATCTGTCGTTTATCTGCCTCCGCTGAGGTTTTACCAGGAAGCTGACGGTTTGCCTGATCTTAGACCAGTTGAGGCCCTTAACTAACCATTCCTCCTCCTGCCCCTCCCACTAGTATTTTGCCAGCAGCAGTGGGCCTTGACCTTGGAGGGTCCCCTGCAGCAGAAAAGGCTGTCCCACCCACTTAAACCTTCCTCCTGGCCCTGAGGAGGAGAGCACAGGACTATGGCATTGAGATAGAGGATCAGCCCTAATCATATTGGATGGCAGAGCGGGCTAGAGAGGCCTGATGGCTGACATCTGCTCCTATGTCCTATGTTTCTGTGATTGCACTCCATCCCCATCTGTTCCCTCCTCCCCAGGGCCTACCTCACTGTGCCCGGGTGGGGTTGCTCCAGTTTGAACATAGAACATAGAGCAGCACAGCACAGAACAGGCCCTTCGGCCCACGATGTTGTGCCGAGCTTTGTCTGAAACCCAGATCAAGCTATTTCCTCCCTATCATCCCGAAGTACTCCATGTGCCTATCCAATAGCTTCTTAAATGTTCCTAAAGCTTCTGACTCCACTATCCCTGCAGGCAGTCCATTCCACACTCCAACCACTCTCTGAGTAAAAAACCTACCTCGGACATCCTTCCTATATCTCCCACCATGAACCCTATAGTTATGCCGCCTAGTTACCCCTCCATTCACCCGAGGAAATAGTCTTTGAATGTTCACTCTATCTATCCCCCTCATCATCTTATAAACCTCTATCAAGTCTCCTCTCAACCTCCTCCGCTCCAAAGAGAAAAGCCCAAGTTCCCTCAACCTTTCCTCATAAGATCTACCCTCCAAACCAGGCAGCATCCTGGTAAATCTCCTTTGCACTCTTTCCAGTGTCTCCACACCCTTCTTGTAGTGAGGTGACCAGAACTGCACACAATATTCCAAATGTAGTCTCACCAAGGTCCTGTACAGCTGCAGCATAACCCCACGGCTCTTAAACTCAAACCCCCTGTTAATGAACGCCAACACACTATTGGCCTTCTTCACAGCTCTATCCACTTGAGTGGTAACCTTCAGAGATCTGTGGATATGAACCCCAAGATCTCTCTGTTCCTCCACATTCTTCAGAACCCTACCTTTGACCCTGTAATCCACATTTAAATTTGTCCTACCAAAATGAATCACCTCACATTTATCAGGGTTAAACTCCATTTGCCATTTTTCAGCCCAGCCCTGCATCCTATCTATCTCTCTTTGCAGCCTACAACAGCCCTCCACCTCTATGACTCTTGGTCGGAGAGACATACTGAGACCCAGCAGTGGGCACCGCTCCTGGGTGGCCATCAGCTCTTGAAGGTGGGACGCCCTCCCACGTGGGGTGGAAGCCCTCAGGCAGCGATTTGCCTCACAACTGTAAGATCCTGAGCCAACGGAGGTGGGCTCACCCCTGATTTCTCGGCCAGTGAGTGAGACAACTGCCTCTGAGTAAAATCCATCCACATGTGCCCAACCATCATTGCCAGGGAACACCTGAATTGGCAGTGCCCATTTCTGAAACTAGGCGTCAAAACGAAGAAAAAAGTCCCATTCCCAGCACTGGCACCCTTCACCTTGATGAGTACAGAAATCATCGCAAAAAATGAGAACACTGATATTGTTAAAAACTGACCTGCCATCAAAAGTAATGATATGGGGATCAGTGAAAGAATAACAATTCCCCGTTGGGATGTCTTGAACAATCACCTGTATGAAGAAAAATAAATGAGAGAAATTATTCAACAGGATATATATTAAGTCATTATTAATATTTCCGACGCATCTGAATTTACTGATGATACACATAACAGTACTGCCAACAACATCATATTACAACATCAAAGGAATCTGCAAATACATTTTGATCTAAGGTTTTAAGTTTATTTATTGGTGTCACAAGTAGGCTTACAATAGTACTGCAATGAAGTTACTGTGAAAATCCCCTAGTTGCCTGTTTGGGTACACTGAAGGAGAATTTTGCTTGGCCAGTGCACCTAACTAGCACGTCTTTTGGGCTGTGGGAAGAAACCGGAGCACCCAGAGGAAATCCACGCAGACACAGGGAGAACGTGCAGACTTCGCAGAGACAGTGACCCAAGCCGGGAATTGAACCCGGGTCCCTGGCGCTGTGAGGCAGCGGTGCTAACCACTATGCCATCTAATGTAAGTTAGTGGCTTTCTCATAACTTCAGTTCCTTCACCAGAAATGCAGTTTCAAATATTTTGATTGAAAGCATTCTGCTTCAAAGCATATCCTATCTTAAATTTTCACAAAGCTCACGCAATTGAGTACACAGATTCTACTTTTATTGGCATATTGTTCCACACAGATAAATACTGCGCAGCTGCTCAGGAAAGCAGTCACCAGGTAGCACTTAGGTAGAATACTTCAGTTGTTTCTTCACATTCTAAACAGCCAGCACAAAGCAGGATTCTCCATCTAACACAGCTGAAGATGAGGGTGCAAGATGTTCTGGCTTAAAATGTTTCACGCACCAGTTAAGCAGAGCTGGCGCTGTTAAACGTAACAGCAGCTGGTAACATTCAACAAAACGTATTCCCGCTCAGCAGCACTTTAAATATTTAGAGCTTTCATTTTAAACAGGAGCTTTATCCACTCTGAGGCATTAAACACTGCCTGTTTAGAATTACAGCACTCACTCAGGTGGCACCGCTTGATCTCAATAGGCAGATCTGTCAAACACACAGCCTGGTTTACTGCCCAATTTAAAGTTGGCAATGATGATATACAATTCATCAAGCATCATTATGTTTGCAATATTGTAATGTAAGCTTTTCTACATTGCTTCGCAAATTTTGCTTTGCAAACGTTTCTACAGAGTTGATATAAAGTACAATTTTTTTTTCCATACATCTACAATCCTGGTGCCATTGGAGGATGAAAGCCAAGACTAGAGGTGATCTAACCCCTGCTTGTGGGCACTTGGCGGACAATGGCCAGGTGACTTGTTTATTCCCCTGCTTATAGCTGGAGGGGCTCCTCTTTAAAAATGCAGGTCAGGGACTGAGGGCACGAGCTGGCCCTGTCCACCATTGTAACTGGTGGCCCGAGTGAGAAGCTGGGCTGGACCTAACAGGTGGGCCTACTGCTCACCTACTCCTCCGTCCTCCCAAAAGATCAATTAGAAATCAACCAACAAAGAAAAAGTCCGAAGGTCCTCCCTGCAGCAGGAACATGCAATGGACGGTAACTGTAATGACTTTAATAAGGCAATTGAGGTTGTTTGTTAGAATATGAAGTCCCTGATTAAGGGCCAAATTGGTGGGCCAATCAGGGAGCCTCTTGCTTTGTACTTAACCAAGAGTGCCAGTTCCTCTGGGACTCCTCGTGGAGGCTGCTAACTGAGAGCACTTTGTATGCTGTTGTCAGACTTGTAAATAAAAGGATTTTGGTGAAGGGGCTTCTGCCTGCGAGGACTTATTACAGTAACTACAAGGGGTGGAATTATCCTTTTTTTGGCTCATGCAAGAAAAGCAGCTCATCGGCCACACAGTCAGCTTTGCTCGCCATATTGTTTAGAAAGGGTGCCCTAGTCTCTGGTAAAAAAGAAAAGAGGAACCCCCATACATGCACACAGGCAACCTGCAGCACTGCCCCCTTGGACTGCCTCCATTGCCAGGGTCAGTGCCAGGGTAGTGTCAGGGGATACCGCCAGGATACTGCCCAGGCATGCCCCACCCGGGGGCTGTACTGATTATGTGCCCCTGGCGGGTTCCCTTCGCCTGGTTACCATTTTTAAAAACCTGTTGTAAATCTCTTCGACATGAGGGAGATCCCAATGAGAAGATACAGCGGGGGAAGCCCACTAAAAAGATGGAAATGTATTTAATTGAGGTGCCTAATCTTTCTGGCTGGGAATGATGTGGAGATGCTGGCGTTGGACTGGGGTGGGCACAGTAAGAAGTCTCACAACACCAGGTTAAAGTCCAAACAGGTTTATTTGGAATCACGAGCTTTTGGAGCAGGTGACTCACCTGATGAGCGCTCCAAAAGCTCGTGATTCCAAATAAACCTGTTGGACTCTAATCTGGTGTTATGAGACTTCTTCCTGGGTGGGAACCTCATTATGTCAATGGCAGGGGTTGAGGACAATCGCATCCTGCAATTTTGCCAGCAAGATTCTCGGTGTTGGCCTCCTGTGGGATTTTCCACTCATGGTAAACACCTGCCAGGCCGTGTTCTGAAATCTCGCTGGCGGAAATCCTGTTTTTGGCCTCCTTCAAGATTTAGCAGCCATTACGGTTTACGTGGCCATGAATTCACAGCCTGCATTGATCAATAAGTGCTTAGGTTTCTGGATTGGGACTCAAAAACGCAACCATATGACTCAGGAACAAGACTGCTGCCTCTGAGCCAATGCTGATTAAAGCTCCCTACACTGTCACATCAACAATTCCAAAGGCATCCAAAGGAATCCAAACTAAAATTAATGTATGTCAAAGTACAACACAGAAACAAGGAGAACCAACACTGGGAACTTGAGACAATGATTTAAAGTAGAAAATCCTTATACAATAGCAGCGGCTGAAATGTGGTCGCATCTGTGTCAGAATTGGCAATTAAATATTTTGAGGCATTGAATTTTCATCATGGGCATGAGTGAAGAAAGGCAGTGGGAACAGCAGCATTAATTAATTAAACAATACTGTAACACCAGGGCATAAATATTTATAAACAGAAAATTGACCCAAACTTAATCCCTTTTGATCGAGTTAAAGAATAGCAAAGGGGTTGGTCACATTACTAGAAATAGATATAGACTGCCAAACAGTGGAAAAGACACTGAGCAAGAAACTTACATCCAAATTACAAAAGAGCTCAGGGATTGAATTACTATTATACAGTTTGCAATAAGGAAACTGATTGGATTGAGAAAGGACAGTGGACATGTCACGGTTCGGACATGGAAGGAAACATTGCCCTAACTCTTGAGAATGAAACAGAGTTGGTCAGCCATGCAAGAAGCAGCACTTGGGAAAATTGACCACAACATAATTAACATCAACGAAACAGGAAAGGAATAAGATAATAACAGGACCGTTTCAAGATTAAATGGAATGTAAAATCAGCCAATATCACCATGGATTAGCTGTATGAATTATTTAAACAAGAAACAGGAGAGAAGTCAATGGTAATTGTGCTTAATGAGGAAGGGGGTCTATCAAAGGGTGGCATTCCTGCGATGAATAGGACAATTAAATCAATCTGAGACTGATAAAAGCATATTGGGATAGAAATCTCTTTGCATAGTGTGGGTTCTATGCACACGTTGAATCCCCAGGACAGGCTGCATGGCATTCTTTATAGATATTGAAGAATGCCGCATGGTCCAACCCAAGCAGGGGCCCACAATGCTGCCTGCCTCCTTGGCGCAACATGATTTTTCCATGTGGTGTTTACAGTGCAGGATGAAAACTGGGAAAAATATAAAAAACATACAGGGTATATTACAAGAGGGGAGTTAAAGTACTTAAGTGTAAGTTTAATTATTAGAGTCACAGGTAGGATTACATTAACATTGCAATGGAGTTACTGTGAAAATCCCCTAATCGCCACATTCAGGCACCTGTTCGGGTACACTGAAGGAGAATTGAGCATGGCCAATGCACCTAAACAGCACGTCTTTCAGACTGTGGGAGGAAACAGGAGCACCCAGAGGAAATCCACGCAGACACGGGGAGAACGTGCAGACTCCACACAGACAGTGACCCAAGCTAGGAATCAAACCCGGGTCCCTGGCGCTGTGAGGCAGCAGTACTAACAACTTTACCACCGTGCAACCCCTTGGAGCGTGGACAAAATCAGAGGATCAGATTAAGCAGCTCATGTGGAGAAAAACATCAGCATTAACCTAATACGAAAACAGAAAATGCTGGAATCTCTCAGCAGGTCTGACAGCACCTGTGGAGAGAGAAGAGAGTTCCGGGTCTGGATGACTTTTCATCAGAGCTGAAGCATTAACCTAATGCTCTATTTCTGTGTGTAACATTCTCTGATTCTGTGCTACGGTAAGACCAAAGGGCCAAGGTTTAATACATCTCTGGAATTGCAAGTTATCTGAATTGCCAGTAAATTAAGCTTTTCAGTTCTTTTAGTGGGAAATACAGCAGCACTTGCACTTGTTCCAATTTAGCATATGATATACAACTTCATGTGTTAATTTCCGATGACAATGTTCATGACTTCTGAGACTGAAATAGAGAATGATCTGTTCAAGCTACTAAAAAGGGTTTTCTTTGAGACTGACCTTTACATCCTTCGGAGAGTAACCCCGCCACAGGAGATTGTTGGACTTAATAGGCTCAATCTTAATACTGCTGACACGATTTCCATCTCGGGCAAAATCTGTCACAGCCATCAGAGAGAGAGAGCTTCTTGCGCAGCTGCCAGTCATACAAGGTGTCTGTACTAAATCCACATGGCATGAGGAGAGGGCTACATTCAGGGTTGCGGATCCCAGATTGTCTGAAAACAGAACAACAAATGGAATTTTTGAAAGACGCCGAACGGACGCGAGCTTGATTTCACAGACAGAGAACGTAGGTGTTCAAGATGTGACAAATATTTAATCCAAGGAATTTCAACATTTGAAGCAGGAAGTGGCAAAGCTCATTCCGCAATTTTCTTTCTTATTTTTCCAAGATTTTCTCTTCCAAAACACCTGACATTCTAATTTAGTGAAGAAAGGGAGCTCTCTCTGGCGTAAATTTGTTTGTGGTAACTGCTCCTTCTCGTCATATACACACAGATGGTGGCTGAACATAACAACATATAAACAGCCAATAACAATAAGAGCTGATGTTCAGCGCTGATAAAAGAAAACAGGGAATTACTAATGCAGTAACTGTCCCTGAAGTCCAATACATTTTAAATTTCATAGATGCTGTGATGACAATGGGCGGTATTTTCCGTTACTGCCAAGGGCGGGAACCATGCCAGGTTGGGGTACACAGCTTGGCACAATGTCAAAAGTCAGTTTCTTGCCAGTGGGAAATGAGTTTGGAATGTTGTTTATCGGACTTCGATGGCAGGTTAAAGGTGGGTTAGGTTTCCCTCTGATTTCTGTCAGGAACTATACTGGCTCTCATTTGTACCTCACGAATGCTCATTAAAAGGTGAACTGGCCATTATTATGTTGCCCCTCCAAGTTAGGCATTCCACCAGCAGAAGGGTCTGTTTCCTGACCGTGCATACGCGGTGTGCACCTGGACACCTTCAGTTCAACAATGACTTTGAGATACGTAGACGCTTCTTTCGCCTACCCTTAAGAGTGAGGCTTCATGATTTCAGATGCTTGTATCACAAGCTTTTCCAAAGTTGGGCACGAGAGGCTATATCAACAGGGAGGGGGAAGGCGGAGGGAGAACGAGCGGGAGGTGGTGGAACAGAGTGGAGTAGTGAAAGACTGTCCTGGGGAAAGAGTTTTAAGAGACGATGGGCATGGTGTCTGGGGGCATAGTGAACAGACTATCCAGAGGCTCTGGGCATGGTGTCAGGGCATTTTGAACAGACTGTTCTGGGATTTTGTAGGTTATGTTAGATGGGACAGGTCTTGGTCCCGGTCTTGGGCGGCAGAATGCCCCTCTGGGCAGTGACGGAAGTATGCAGCATGTTGTGCAAGACATGGTCAGTCACCTAAGGGATTGGTTCCTGGGGTTTAGAGGCATGGCTCCATGAGGCAGATGGCACAATCACAGTCAGGGGAGTCATCTGCAGTCTGTATCCTGGTTATTGAAAAGCCATGGTGGAGTATCCGATGGTCTCACGGGGGGACAGTGCCGGAAATTCAGGGTGCAAGTGGCCTCCAGAAGGATGGCAGTTGGGTTGACAAAGGGCATGGAGACATCAACATTAAAGGGTTTGCGGGGGAGGACAGGATTATCAAATGGATAATGATGGGGTCAAAGGTACTAGGGGAGGCTGGATAATGACAGGAAGAATGGGAATAAGACAGTAGCGACTATGGAGAAGGATGGGAAGAATAAGTTGTTGGGTGATGGGTGGAGGTAGGAAGTTGGCCGCACTCACAAATGTAATCAGCACTATGTTTGCCTTCAAAGATCAATGATGATGTGGCAAGGGTCGTGCACTGCTATTTTGGACCAATTGAAGGGGCATCTTATAAATGTCTTGCTGAAACCATGGACAACATGGTTCAGTTGAGTGCTGGACTCACGGCTCTCCTGCAGAATGAATGGCCTTGGCTCCTTTTCTAATGGTAAGCACTCATGCAGCAATCCCTTGTTTAATAGTCTTAACTCGCACCTGATCCTTACAATGTGTTATGACCAGCCCGAGGTGAGGTTCCCTAAAAGTTGCTAATCCAGGAAAGACCTTTTGATTTGTTCCTGTCCGGCTGGGAAATCCCCAAAATCGTGCAGGTGGGGAGGGGTTCAATTTCTTTATTCAACCCACCCTCTGCTGGTCGCCACAAAGGTTTAATCTTACAAGGTTCCCTTTCCCTTCTATCCTTTCTAGACCCAATAGTTATGGTTAAAAAGGAGAAATTTAGCCAGGCTTTTTTGAGTTAAGATACACTAAGTTTATTAACTACTATGAAGTTAAGGAGAAATGGTAAAACACATGTATTTACATTCATATGGATTTGAAGTAAGAATTGAGTCCAACAGCAAATGTAAATGATAAGTAAGACAGAACAGTCCTTGTGAGCAGTAGATGATGCTGTATTGCGGCCAATACAGGTTGATTCCAGTAGTTGATTTTTCAGTTCAGGCACTCTGTAGTTCAGTCGAGAGATTTCACTTCTTTTTCCAGCTGCGACCCTTCTACTGGCTGATTGACATTCACAGTTAGAGAGAGAGAGAGTTTTAGATAATCCTGCAAATGCTGGCTATTTTATAGGGGCTCTGCCTCAGTTACTGCATCACCTTCAGACACACACAAAGACACATGCAGGCACACGCACACGCACACACACACACACACCCTGACAGAAAGACAGACAGACACTGGGCAACTCTCTCAGTTAGCTTTTAACCCCTATCTTTGTGTATTTGAACTAGAGTCCACTAGTTGATCCAAGTAATTGTTCCCAGGGCCTTTGGATGAGATAGTCATTACGTTCCTTTGTCTTTACCAGAGGTGGTAATCAGCTTTTGGATTAATTTAGAATGACCTTGTCTACAGCCACAGAGAGGAGTACCACTTCCTGAGAGAACCCCCTGGAGCCATTCCTGTTAGTGGCTGGGATCTGTGTCCATTTGTGAAATATAAAAATTAGGTCTTTTTTAAAGTCCAATATTTCTGTATATAATTCCAGGGATTGTTCCCCATCATCATAACAAGAGGCATTTCAGAATGGATGCAGTTTCCAATAATCGATGGCCATGTCTGCTACGCAGAGGCAGCTTGGGCCCTACAAACCTCCTTCTTCCTAGAGTGCTGGGCATGGCACTCAAGTCACCATACTTGCAGTTGGGACAGAAGTGCAAAGACTGCTTATCCATAATTATTATACAGGCCATTGGAGGACAACCAACGCAAGACTGGCTGTGCTGCCCAGGCCTTGGGACTTTTGCACATAATGAACAAACTCATTGTGAATGTGCATTCATATCTGAGGGGAAAGATCAGTCACCTATCTGTCCACCAGGGTGATAGCATCCTGTAAGGGATGGCCTTGGTGTATATGATGTGCAGATCAAGGGAAAGCCAAGGGCTGGAGAATGCATAACTGCCTTGTAAATGGAGGCAGACCATCCATCAGAACTACCATTGATTGCTCAATTGTATCAGCTCACAGGAACAAGGAAGAGTGGAGAATGTAGGCTGCAGACAACACCGCCTTCTTGATAGTTTTGACGCAAATGAGGAGAGCCCATCACCGATCGGCACAGCTCAGGACAGACTGGCACTCTCAGGGTCAGGAGCCAGTGGGATCCCAGTAAGATCCAGATGTTGACAAGGAGGGACCAAATCCACAAAGACGTTTGGCGCAACCAGCAGTCTACAGAGGACTGTAGATGGAGATGAATAAAAGGGAGTGCCACAGACGCCTTCACTTGTCTCGGAATGTGGTAGCTCATGCTTGCCACATTCTCAGTGAGGATCCCTTACCTCACGGACCAGGAGGGCATCCATACTGGTTTCTCTTAAGGTCACCACTGCACTCAATGTTTTGCCAGCGGATTCTTCCAGCGTTCTACGGAATTCTACGGAATTCTCCAGAATTTCACAATCGATGACACATAAATGCACGAGGGAGGTGATGGACACCCTTTTCAATAAAGCTCATCATTGCGTGCAGTTCCGCATGGATGATGGAAGCCAGGATGCCAGAGCTGTGGGATGCACTGCGATCAGAGGCTTACTGTAAGTGTAGGGCGCTATCGACTGCACACATGTGGCCCTGAGAACTCCCTGGCAACAGCCTGTGAGATTTATTAATCAAAAGAGATTTACCTCTCTAAACACCCAGATAATCTGTGACCACAGGAAGCAGATCATGCATGTTCATGCTAGGTGCCCAGTGAGCTCCCACCACCCTTTTATGTTGAGTCACTTGCAGGTACCACAGATCATTGAGAGCCTTTGCTGCATAAAAGGTTGGTTCCTCAGTGATAAGGGGTTCCCCCCCCACCCCCCCACCCCCCCCACACCCCCCCCACCACCCCCCCCACCCCCCCCACCCCCACCCCCACCCCCCCCACCCCCCCCACCCCCCCCCCCCCCCCCACCCCCACCCCACCCCACCCCCCACCCCCCCCGCCAAAGACGTGGCTAATTAAGCCCTTTCGCAGTCCAAAGAGTGCATCTTGGAAGAAATACAATGCTGCACATTCAGCAGCAAATCCCTTAATGGAGAAGACTGGCTTCTTAAAGATACATTTCAGATGTTTGTACTGATTTGTACGGCTCTCCAGTACACACCACAGTCTGTCTCCCGCATTATCACTAATTTCTGTGCTCTGTACAACCTAGCACTGCAAAGGGACAGATGAAGGCACTACATGCCTCTGCATAGGAGGAGGAAGTTGAAGGGGTTGAATTTGAAGTGAGTGAAAACATGAAGGTGCAACTGCACACACACACACAGCAGGGAAGACATGCTCTTGACAACCTCATAGCTACAAGATTCCAAGAGGAATAAAGTGAAGTCAAGTTGATACAAGTACAGTTCTCCTCAAGCTTCAACGCAGGGGAGTCACTGAGAGTTTCCTTGTCACCTTCACCATCTGATGAAATATCATCAATCTCAAAATAATCATGGAAGAAGCATATGTCATCTTCAACCCTAATGACGGAGCCATCCTTGGAAGGTGCAGTCTCCTAGGGAGCATGTGGCAGCCGTATAATGGGATAAGCACTCCACTCACACTCATCCTGAAGTAACAACACATAGTGCAGTCCTTTCAACAATGATGTGAAAATGTTAGTGGCCATGACAGCTCTCAAGAGGCAGAAATGGTCTTGCATATATAGATGTACTCATGCCAGTATGGCAGCAGCTTATCAAGGCGGCTCTAAGAAAAAGGTCTGTTGGTGCTTCGTGTTTGACCATCTAAAGATGGAACTATATCCGGACGGCACAATCTCTCCAAATCTCAGCTCTCACACATGAATAATGCAGAGATCGCATCTTGATAATAAGCTGCAGGATGCCATCGAACATCAGGATGCAGTAATCTCTCACACGACAGCACAGACATAAACCTGCGAGTAATGTTCACATTGTACACAGAGAATGGTTCAGCATTGCATGATTATCGACAAATATTCATTACTCTGCACTCATCAAAATCCTGCCAAGTTTACGTCTTGCATTGCCTTGGCATCTGGGAGGGGCGTGGCCTCATCAGCTTTGACACAGCAGTCAACGGCAACTTAATTCCTTCACAGATACTGATAAGCACTCAGGAAAAGTGCTGGAGCATCACTTCTGTACCATTACAGTCCTCAAAAGTATCCATCACGTAAAGCTCAATCCTTGCTCTGAATCCTAAGACATTATTTGCACAGTATTGTGAAGATATTCCTATTGACTGGGAGTTCACAGAGGGATTCCGTCAAGCAAGACGAGTGGGGGGATTTTCCACCCCCGTTTCTGGCAGGCAGGAATGGCAGAGAATTGAGTGTGAGACCCACTGGCGGGATTTCCCCACATGACTGTCCCAGGCTCCACCAGTGATTTAATGGAGTTCCCACCATGCAGAGAAATATAATACAAATATACAAAATTATAATACATTTTAATATATTTAGCAGGCCTCCTCGCAGCAACCTCCCCCCAGGTAGGAAAGTCTCCCTCACCTGGTGGCATGACATCATGTCGGCACGGTTTACAACGGGTTTTTAAAAACATGGAATGGGCAAAAAGAACCAGGCCATGGCAAAGTGAGTACAGAAGGGAGGGTCATACCTGGCAGTACACAGCTCCAGCACTAGCCCTGGCACTGCCCCCCTCGAGCACTGCCCCCGGCACTGTCAGCTTGGGCAAGTGTCGGAGGTTTCATGCCCATGTGGGTGGGAGGCAAATGGGATCCGTGTCCGTGTGGGAGAGGGGGGTGAGTGGGGGAGGCCCAGGGTGGAGGGAGCAAGGTTCCTTTTATCTATTTTTATCGTTCTGACAATGGGTCGCCCTTGAGGTTGCTGGCAGGGTGGTCTCTTCTCCAGCCCATTCCGCTAGTATGACATTGTGGGGCCCGCCTCCTTGATTTTCTTTTGCCTAAGTGCTTAACACAACAGTAGGAAAAGCCGGCAGTGCAGTCGACGGGCTACATTCTGCTTTTCCTGCCTCAGTTGTCACTTGGACAAAGAAACTCAAAAATTCCACCTTCGACAGCCACTCGGGAGTAAAGTAACATCCTCATCAGGATGGGCGCACACCTCTAAATCAAACACTCTAGCAGACGGTTCAAATGTCATCAAGTGGAACCAACTTCCATCACTCAGCATCATGCACGGGGAGAATGAGAACGAATAAAGGAGTAATGTTCAGCCTTAAAGGCGAAGACTTGAATGGCTGTGGTGCTTGACGATGAATCACAAACACGCCTTGCCGGGGCCCTAAAATCTTGCCCATAAGTATTTTGCTGGTGTTTTAGGAGGTGCTGGCGTAGTGGCATTGTCGATGGACCAGTAATCCCAGGGTAATGCCCTGGGGACCCGAGCTCGATCAGATGATGAAAATTGAATTCAATAAAAAAATCTGGGACTACAAGTCTAATGATCACCATGAAACCATTGCCAATTGTTGTAAAAACCCATCTGGTTCACTAATGCCCTTCAGGGAAGGAAATCTGCCATCCTTACCCGGCCTGGCCTATATGTGCTTCCAGACCCACCGCAATGTGGTTGACTCTTACAATGCCCTCAGGGATGGGCAATAAATGCTGTCCAGCAAGCGACGCCCAGATCCCATGAACAAAATTTTTAAAAAGGATGCTGCGAAAGGTTCTCTATGAATGCAGATTCCTTTTCTTCTGCCTTTAAATTTTGTTGGCATCCAGGTGTCGGGAGAGCAGCGACAGAACACTGCAAGCAATTTGTCGCAGTCATTAGAAACCCAGCTTTTTAATGGTTTCATTCTTGGAGCGAGGATAAGCTTGAGTGCTCCTCCAGATCCCAAAAGGGGAGTTTAGATCTGCCCGCAGTCCCTCTCCCCTTCGCTAAGTACTCCTCAGCCCCGCCCCACCGTGTTTACTTTGGGCTCAACAGGTGTTCCCCGAGGCACTCGACTTTTCCACTGCTTCCCGGCTGTTTTGTTTGGGAGGTGGGCCAGCAGCATTAACTGCCAAGGCATTTTATGCTTGGATGGTTGTTGGCCCAACCAGACTTGTGTACACTGCAGTTTAACCTTTGTTTTGCAGCCGAAGTAATCAAGCACTGAGCAACTCAATTGCAGCCATAACAGAACAACTGCTCAAAATCATTGCGCGCAAAGTGCTCAGTCTTTCAAAACACAAAAGCTTGATAGGTCGCTTATTATATTTGTCATATAGCGCTCTGGATGCTGAAAGTAGAAATTAAGATCAGTCCCAACTCTGACGAAAGTTTTAAATGTAATTTCCGTGATTGGATCTGGATTTCTACACAGTGGCAGCGAATTAGGTATGGCTTGATACAGTCGGATTCCATGCTTGGTTTAGATGCTTACTCAGCTGGAGTTGGCAATCACAATGCAGTGTTACTAATGTATTTTGGATTCTGCATTGTGTTTAGAGGAACGGGGCTGCTAAAGTTAGATGTCAACAGATGTGATTGCAAAACATTAAGCCGAAGAATTTATTTTTAATTTTGACTTTGAAAGAAGAATGAGTTTGTTGCGGTGGGTATCAATATGGCCCAGGAATAGGGATTACTGGAGTTTGCTGTTTCTGGCTGCGATGTAGAGAGTGCCTACTGCCAATCTGTCCCTTTAAGTAAATGATATTTTCTGTTTTTAAGGCGATAATGCTTGTGCTCATTTGCTGGCACAAATTAAATGGTGCTGTCCACCAGATGATCACAGCTGTCAATGTTTCTTGCCTGCAAATGAGAACTGATGTGCCCGCTCTCTCTCGAGAAATACCACTGCAAGCTTAGCTTTCAGACCGCAAACTTTAATGGCTTCCCGATGTGTGTGGCACAAGTCAAAATGTGGAAACAAGCATTATCATTTTATCATGAAAAATCCTAAGTTTCCGATAAACTAGTCCCAATACTGTGTCTACCTAAGAGATTCGCAAAAAAAACCTTTGTATTCACGTAACACTTTGAAGGCCTGGTTCTGTTTCATCTAAGTGTTTTTTAATGGACTCTTGTGTCAATGTTATAATTCAGAAAAGGGCAAACTGCTCACTGTCATTAGTAGCTCTGCACATAAACCATGGCCGGAGGGAGAAAAGGAACAACAAAGAACATTGTGCCAGATTAAAGGAACTGCTCCTGAGTGGACTGTTTCAGTAAAACAATGAATGGGGGATGGGGAGAGATTACTCACCCACTGTCTTGTTCAAACAAAGCTACAGTACCCAAGGTCCTTAAAGGACAGAGCCTGGAAATTACCCTCTGCAATCATCATTTGTGAATGCTTCATATGCTCATATGAAATTCCCACTGTCCATTATTTTAACAAATTGCTCAGCCTGTTTATTTCAAGCCAGCAGATCACAGAGATTTCCTTCGGACGTGTTGAGCATTTGCATGCCATAATTCCTAAACCAGGGCAGACAGCGTTTCACTTACTTCGCTGTTATCAGCGAACTAGAGGATGCATGCTGTGAAGTACTACATTATTTTTATGCCACCTTTAGAAACATTCATCCTAAAGTAGTGGCTGAGCTTCTGTTTTGGATTAAAATAAATGAGTTTTCACATGTACAAGTGTTTTCACATTGTCCACAGAGAAAGCAAAGGAGCTTTAAAAATCTTAAATGCTGATGTCCAGACATAAATACATTTGATGCAAATGCTTAAAATGCATACCTCATTCAAATGCATACCTCAATCAAAATCTGTTTTAAAAGCTGGTGGTTTCGCTTTTCCTTTTCAGATAGCTTATTTTAGCTAATGATCAAAGAGAATGGATAACTATTTCAATCACGTAGGGTAAAGCTAAGTGACAGCAAAGAGAATAAACAGATAACACTTACTATAAAATAACTTATTTATGATTGTAAAATGAGGGGCACACAGCCTCCAGTTATTTTTCTTTGTAGATCTATTTTAAATTAGAAGCCATGTTTCATTAGTTGCTTAACCACTGTGTGCAGCACTTGATACACAAATGTACCATTTGCGGGATTCATTCACAAGCTTAAGTCTTACCTGTGTCATTGGTAGTGAGTTTTAATGTTATTTTACAATTATTTAGACTCTGACCATCTTCCAGACAAGAGATAGGGATGGTGCTTTGGATCGACAAAGAATGCTCCTTGCCATCTTCTGCGATCTGCAAAGACGCTGGTTCAAACTGTTTGAAAGAAATTGATTTCAAAAGGCAATCTTTGGCAATGTGAGAAAAAAATTCAACTTAAGACATTTTAAATACCGCAGTTATAAATATCCCCAGATACTGGCTTCCTGGACTAATTACTAATTCCCAGCTAATTACTTCAGAGACTATTTCCAAAAAAATGCGTTTTGGAAGTTATTCATTTTCATTCCAAGAGCGCAATTGTGAGATCAAATTTATCAGCACCAACAGACTGAATTCATGTGGCTTCTTTAATGCAATAGTACGTCCAAGGCACTTCACAAGGACATTATCACAGAAAATTTAATCTAAGTCAAAGCCACAAAAGGGTAGATGACAATAGGGTAGATGACTAAGCTTGGTTAAAACATAAGTTTTAAAGAGCATCTTGAAGGAGTAAAGAGGGGTAGAGAGGTTTAGGGGACGAATTTCAGAATTTAGGGCTTAGGCAGCAGAAAGGTTGGCTGCCAATGGTGGAGCTAGTATAATAGGAGCTGTGCAAGAGGCAGTGGCATAGTGGTATTGTTGCTGGACTAGTAATCCAGAGGCACAGGGTAATGGAAAGGGTTCGAATCCCACCACAGCAAATGGTGAAATGTGAATTCAGTAAAAATTTGGAATTAAAAGTCTAACGATGATCATGAAATCATTGTTGGTTATCATGAAAACCCATCTGGTTCACTAATTTCCTTTGGAGAAAGAAATCTGTCATCCTTACCTGGTCTGGCCTACATGTGACTCCAGAGCCACATCAATATGGTTGATTCTTAAATGCCCTCAGGATGGGCAATAAATGCTGGCCCAGCCAGCGATGCCCACATCTCGTGAACACATTTTAAAAATGAATTAGAAGGACACAGAGGTCTCAGAAGCTTGTGGGCCTGGAGGAGATTACACTTGATAGGAAGAGACGAGACCATGGAGGAATTTGAAAACAAGGTTGAGAACTTTAAAATTAATTCTCTGTGTCTAGACATCCTCTGTGTAAATATTAATATTAAGGGATTAATTAGTCCCTTCATTCCTTGTGATAATCCTGAGTTTTTTTACCAACTCACCAACCTCCAACCAGAGGTTCTGATTTCTTTATCAGAACCTCTTATAATTTTGAAGTTCCTTCATTCTTAACCTTAGATGGTTTAAAAAATCCAATTGCTCTAGTTTCTGCTCATAGCGAAAATCTCTCATTACGATATAATCTGAACAAATCTCCTCTTTTCCCTCTCAATGAACTTGACATCTCTGCTAAAACGAAGTGTCCAAGAGTATAATATTCAAACTGCAGATTAATTGGTCTCATATTAATTGCCCCTATTTAAAAAACAGAGTCTCCTGTTTTTTAAGTGAGAAGATTGAAGGATAGAATGAGAAAATGTGAGGTGGGGGTTGATATCTGAAATGAGTTGGACTCCTTGAGCCTGACGGCCTTTACTTGTTCCTAAAAACCTTAGTATTTCACTGGATAATTTTGTAAGTGATCATTACAGTTAATTTTGAGCCTCGAGGAAGCTATTGATAAGTTAGAGAATAGATGGCTTTTGCCAACACTTAAGACCTCAATTCCTAGGTCTGTGTGAGATATCCATGAGAAAATTTCACCTGCTTCCTCAATCTCCCCAGCTCCCTAAATATGTTGTACCCTTATTATGTAGTAGTTTCAACAGGCCCTCATAGGAACTGGAGAATTATCACAGAATAATTCCTCTGTATCCATCCTTAATTTAAATTTGGCAAGTAGCACCTTTAATTATTTCATTATGGCTTCAGTGTGAAAAGATGGTCAGATTCCTTAGCAGTATAAAGATCATTGCTAAAAAAAAGAGACATGTCGAAGCTTTTTGTCTTGCACTCATCAGGTTTTGCACCCTGCTTGGTCAACCAATTGATCTGAGGAATGAGTAAGCAAATGGCTGTCACTTATTTTGTTTAGCTCAAACAGGCGCAATGTGCATACCTGTTCTTTCTGTCCACAAAGAGCAGTGCCCTGTGTATTAATATATATAGTTTCTAGTACATGCAAATGTGCCACACTGCAAGCCCAACTGACAACCTTAAAGTGATCCTCAGCATAATTTTTAGCACAAAATCACATCTAATGTTTTGAAAACATGGGTTGGTTGGGTCTCGTCTGTACCTTGGTCCTTTCCAGCGTAAAATGAATAATGTGGTATATGAATTTCACTGCCAGTGTGATACTGGATATGTGAACTGTACATCCCAAAGACTGGTGCATTAATGGGCAAGGTACATTCTGTACTCAACCAACCCAACCAAAACTTAAATACAGTGCCCAAAATTAGATGTGATTCTACGAATGGACAACATTTGCTAAATAATTCTCGGTGAGCTAAGAATTATGCTGACAACCAATTTAAGATTGTTAGTTGGGTTCGCAGTATTGTGCGGGGTCAAGCTGGCTCGTTTAAATTTCAAACAATGCTTGGTAGTTCATAGAATCGTTGAATCCCTACAGTGCAGAAGGAGGCCATTTGGCCCATTGAGTCTGCACCGACCACGATCCCACCCAGGCCCTATCCCCATAACCCCATGCATTTACTCTAGCTAATCCCCCTGACACTAGGGTCAATTTAGCATGGCCAATCCACCTAACCTGCACATCTTTGGACTGTGGAAGGAAACCGGAGCACCCGGAGGAAACCCACGCTGACACGGGGAGAACAAGAAAACTCCACACAGACAGTGACCCGAGGCCGGAATTGAACCCGGATCCCTGGCGCTGTGAGGCAGCAGTGCTAACCACTGTGCCATCAGGCCGCCCACAAAAAAGACAGTTAACTGTAAGTCACCATCAACTGGTGCAATCTCCATAGCAGCGCATCTACCAATCACCGTCCACTTACCAAACAAGCAGCACTCTCTTCTCATACAAGATAAATTGTTGTTTTCCTCTTACATTGTTATTCTTCAGATGTGTTCTGATGAGGGCAAGATGAAAAGCTTCAAAGTCTCTTTTTTCGCCCATAAAGCTTTGAACTATCAAACGACAATAAATACGTAGATGATTTAATTCACCTTAATTCCAGCAAAGAATGGTTCACTATCCTTGGACAAACTGCGTACGTCTGGAGAATCCCGTAAGAAGGTTGATACGCTGCAGCAAACCTGGGGGAAAAAAAACAAAAACAATAAACCCTGACCTGAAACAGAAAATGCTGGAAAAGCTCATCAGGTCTGACAGCTTCTGTGGAGAGAGAATAGAGCCAATGTCTCGAGTCTGGATGCTCCATTGTTTCAGTTTCCAGCATCCGCAGCGCTTTGCCTAAACCCTGACCTAAATTAATCTTCTGAGAAAATAGTTTAAATTGATACTATTTAGGATGATACCATGGTGATCCTTCGAGCTTAGAAAACCAGTCATGCCAATATCCATATACCTAGAAAAATTAAAATCACTGATCCCCATTGGGAATGCCAGGTGGCAAAACCCCCTCTTTTTGCAACCAGGACTGTTTCCAAAGATCCTTATTCATGTTCTCAGCAAATGCAGCTTCTATTGGCAAGCTGGCATGAACCAAAACATGATCTTGCCTGCAAAACATCCAAGCTAACAGGTCAGAATGTTCACAATGGGCGGGATTTCCTGCATTGCGCTCTGTTCTATGTCCGATCAGGATTATCTTTCCCACTGAAAAATACCAACTTAGATGGAGCTCTTGAAGGAGTCAGAAGGCCACAGTTGTCCTGCAATGAGACAGATGGGGAAACGTGCAGGCAGAAGTCGTGCCAGGATATATGGTGAGGAGGTCTGGCATGTGTGGAGGGTGAGTGGGAGTGGGGATGTGAGGAGCAGAGGAGCTACTGCGGGGGATCATGGTGAGTGGGGTGTGCATGGCATGACAAGTGTTGGGGACCTGTGAGATGGCTGGGAGTGAGAGACCCTGGCGGAACAAAGAAAATCATTCATCTCCTTTCGGCACTGTAGCCCCATCCCCTTATGGAGTGAGCTGGCTCTCACTATCATGGCTACAGCCTCCCAGCAGGGACTGGTGACCTTGCTTGTTGCACGTCTGCGCGATCGCAGGTACAGGCTGTCAACACCATCCAGGTGTTTGGTGAGGGCTCCCACTGTGAAAAGTGGTGCTGTCTTTCTGATAACCATCCTCCCAACTAGAACTGGACAAGTACTGGGCAAGATTAGGTTTTACCAGGAGGAGTGAATCTGAGACAGACTGCCGTGGGTGTGGTGTGAAACTCGTGAAAATGCGGTGTGAAACTCATGAAAATATTGTTTTCTCTGAAAGTGGCAGAATACACAGCAGTTTTTCTCACGAATGGCACCGTCAGGATTCTTTCCGATTCTCTCACCGCAAGTGACACTTAGGAAAAATATCAGAAAATTCCACCCAACATGTCCTCTTCAAGTAGACGGTCAACTATCGACAAATCTTTTATGAGAGACAGAGAAATGAAATAACTCCTCAGTGTCCCTTCACCAGATCCTCTTTATTTACAAACTCAGTTCCACTCCTAAGAGTGCTTCAGGTACAAAGTCAGAATCCAGAGTGCCAGTGGACCTGACACTCCTCATTATATACACCGGCGAGACTCCCTGATTGGGCAGGCAATCATTACCTCAATCAGGGAGCTCGTACTCCAAGAGGTCCACCTCAAGAGCCTCTTTGAGGTCATTACAATAAATTGAACCAAAATGTGATATTAGATTAAAGAGAAGGGTAAGACTGAGGTGTAAAACTTTCAATGCAAGCCAACATTCCTTCACTGGATCCAATAACAGAGTCAGAAAAGTTAAAGCAGCTTATGATGTCATGAATACTTTCTGGTTCTGCAAGCATTTGTGCAATTGGCTAACATAACCTCACTGGAAGGTGCATGAAAAATTGAGTGCTTGCACACACCTCTGTGACCTTGTCATTCATTCATCTGAGTGCCCCGTTCCTTTCATTTTATTCATAAAAAATAAACAAAGCATGTGCAGTGCCAGGAAGCTCACATCAACTGACAGCTACATCAGATTAGAACTGAAATGATAGTGGGATATTCACATTCATCATTCCTGAATCAGCCATACCGCTTCTATCAGCTTTCCGATGATAATTGGTCAGCTTAACCTTCTGTCTGAAAGTTAAGATCAGGTCTGACTCAGAGTAAACACATGCCATAAATCTCCCCTGAACAATGCATAATGCGTTTCTCACTGCTTGACTTAAAATAGCCATTTTTACAAGGAGTTAATGCGGGATAAAATTCCATTTTCTCTGAAAATGGGTGTAGGGAACGGTTGGAGGATTACCCTGCACCCCAGGTGCTTCTGATGTAGGAAGCATGCATCAGTTAGCCGCTACCAGCAAATTAACAAGATTGCAACACGCAATCGCACTAGTGGGCTGCTGTATGCCTGAGTAAGGAGCGCAAAATTGCAAGAAACTGGCAACGTTTCAAATCTTGCCCGCACCTCTAAAAGGGGAGATGCATTGTGGCTGCAATAGTTCGTGGGTATGTTTGTGGAACGCATTCTGATGTTGAGAAAGGATGTAATAATGGCACAACATGTGAGGCAGTGGTCTCCAAGATTTTCTAATGCAGAAATGGAAGCCTTGGTTAAGGAAGTTCAGAGATGATTTATTCACAAGGGTCCAGAAGGCCTTCCATAGAAAACTTTCAGAAAGCTGTGAGACCAGACACCAGATCAGTGCCAGGAATCAAGCCCTAAGTAGCCGAATGCAATGCCGCAAGAAGATAAATGACCTCACAGTGTTCAAGGTCAGCGGATGCATCTTCAAATGCCATTTGCTATCAACTGCATTACTAGCCGTAGACAGTGCTTAATTCACTACACCTCCATCTTGCACCTATCAGCAACTGCTAACAATCACAGCTTATGCCCAACATGCATAGCTCCACCTCACCTCCACATGCTTAGCCTGTGAGTTTTGCGTGTCCTTACCCCCATGGAAGAGACAGCACTCACCATCACTGGAGTGCCATAACCAAAATCATGGCCAAAATCCTGACTGAAACTATTCAAAATATAGCCATTTTTCCACCTAATTCTTCTTCTCATGTACTGTTTCCCCCTTATTCCACAATCTCTTTTTATTTCGAAGATCCAGGTGATGTATGAATGCACCTCTTGCTTCCCAAGCTCTCCTCACCACAACCCTTGTGCCTCGCTCCTTTTCACTACCCACTACAGCATAATACAGGACCCCACGTACCCTGGACATTCTCTCTTCCACCTTCTTCCTTCGGGAAAAAGATACAAAAGTCTGAGGTCACGTACCAACCGACTCAAGAATAGCTTCCTCCCTGCTGCTGTCAGACTTTTGAATGGACTTACCTTGCATTAAGTTGATCTTTCTCTACACCCTAGCTATGACTGTAACACTACATTCTGCACACTCTCGTTTCCTTCTCTATGAACGGTATGCTTTGCCTGTATAGCATGCAAGAAACAATACTTTTCACTGTATGTTAATACATGTGACAATAATAAATCAAATCAAATCAAATCAAAAATCAGAATTTAACCAACAAAGCTATTTTTGGACAATCTTATAGTATAAATCGAATAACCGCTTATGGGTATAGAAAGCTCCACCTGTGAAGATCCGACCAACATAACTGATAACCTTGATAATCACCTTTAATTCTAAGGTAAAATGGAATTCTACATTTAATGAGTCAAGGGTCCCGTAATCATGGTAGCAGAGATATTATTTTAGCAACTACTAACACATCAACTAATGAAAATTTCATTTCCTGGGTGCAGTACGACAAACTGTATTAATTGAATCTTTGGAGAGATTTTTCTTTTAAATGTTAGCAGTCAGTTGCATTCCTTCCCTATATTGTAGAGCGGCATGGTAGCACAGTGGTTAGCACTGCTGCATCACAGCCTCAGGGATCCGGATTCAATTCCGGCTTTGGGTGACGTGTAGAGTTTGCACATTCTTTTTGTATCTGCCTGGGTTTCCTCCGGGTGCTCCGGTTTCCTCCCACAGCCCAAAGATGTGCAGGTTAGGTGGACTGGCCATGCTAATTTTCCCCTTAGTGTCCCAAGTTGTGTAGTTTAGGGGGAATAGCGGGGTAGAAACGTGGGTTGACGGGGATTGGGCCTGGGTAAGAAGCTCTGTCAGAGAGTCAGTGCAGACTCGATGGGCCGAATGGCCTCTTTCTGCACTGTAGGATTCTATGACTGTGTCAGTGTGGCAAAAGACAACTTCTATGGCAACAATCCATGTTGAAGTAAAAAATTCCCGAAATAGGGAATAAAATTGAGAAAGGCTGAATCATAATAATGTCAGAACAACAAAACGCAAGGCTGCAAATAAAAATCATGGATATACTTTTCGAGATCCTTAATGGTTTTAAATGCTCAAATAGCCATGATGAGGGACGCAGTTTCTGTTAGACATAACTGTAAAATTATGTTTTTTTTTCCTTGTTGTACAACTCCCACAGAAATTAACTGTCATTCAAATTTATCTATGCCGCTGTGATTTTGGTGCTGCTTCCCTGAATTAAGCCCCACAGTGTTCAGTATTTTGTAAAAGAGTTCAGCAGATGCAAAAGAACAAATGCATATGTTACAAGCCTGAAGCGATTTGCAGATGCAACTGTGTGTAAAGTTACACTGGGCCCATTCAAAACTGACTTTTGCACAGACATTTACAGAAGTCTTTTTGATTTAACTATTCAGACGATGAATATAATTCACACAGTGTCTGTAAAAACAAATTCTATGGTATTCAATTAACTAGGGTGGAGAAAAAATTATTTCCAACTTTAACTGGATATAAAGAAGATTGTGGGGGCGATTCTCCCATCCCACTGTGCTGCGCTAATTTTTTAGTGCAGTGGGCCGGGAGATTATCACGTTGGCCGATTCACAGGGTTCGCGCAAGCGTTCCCGCCCCGATAGCGTTTCCCAACCCAAGTTTTTTGGCGCCAATGGAACCATGCTGAAAATCAGTGTAACGGACGTTTGCATGTATTTACATGCCTTACCATCTGATTAGTGGGTCCAAGACAACAATCTCCGTTCTCATTAGCATCTCCCGCCTCTCCGGCGTGATGTCAATCTGACGCGACTTACAGAGGCAGGGCCTGATGATTTGCTGCTCGCTGTGGGGAGCTTCTTGGAGGTCTTCAGATGCTGTGCCCTGGTCCTGTAGGGTGGGTAAGGCCCTTAACGGATTGCTGGCCAGACTGCTGTCTGCAGCCACTGTAATATTCCTCTGGGGTGGGGAGAATCGGAAGGTCGTGGGATGTCCGGAGTTTCCTGAATAGAAGGCCCTGGCATGGGCTCTAGCCCTGCCTACTCCTGCTGGGTGCCCATAGACCCCGGGGACACTCCATGGAATGCCAGGGTAGCCGGACTGAGCTCCAGAAGCTCCGGCGTCACCTGGCTCTGCCAGTTCTGGAGGCCCAGATGCGTCTGCCCCGTGGTATGTGATCCCTTAGCCCTGGCCCTCTGAGACTGGTGTGGACTGGGCCAAGCTTTGGAGCCCCTCCACTCCAGCATTCTGTGAGTGAGCCAGGCTCTGGAGCCCCTCAGCATTAGCCCTCTGAGACTTAGCTAAGTTGTCGAGGCCACAGCCATGGCCACCAGTGTCTCCTGAATGCCAGTGAGAGCCCTGGCCATGGCCACCAGTTGTCTTCAACATGACCCTGACAACCATGGCCACAGACCGATGTGCCTCCCAGATGCCAGCAACACCCTCAGCCGTAGCCCGCTGTGTCTCTAGGATGGCCTGGGCCCTGTCATCCATTAGGCCAAATCCCTGACCCAGACTTTCCACTGTGGATGCCACCCTTGCAGTGTTGGCCTGGTTCCCACGCTGTGCTGGCACCACCTCCTGCAACAGCACTCTGTTTGACTTCTCTAAACAGCCTAGCAGTCGCAGCACGGTTGCTGGCAACCCATTCACAACTCCCCGGGTTTGCTGATGCATCTCCACCAGCTTTGGGATGAACGAAACCCGAGGTCCGGCATCTGGCTTGGGGTCAGCTGATTCCTCCCCTCTGGCAGACTTCCGTGTGCCCGAGCCCTCGGATGTGCCCGCCTCCACCCAAGGTGCATCAGTGGCTGTGATGTGCACACCAGGTCGTGACCTAGAAGCCTCAGCACTAACATGACCACCGTCTCTGTGTTGGTGGGTTGTGTGGTTGATGACTGTGCCAAATTACTCGCGCTGCCCTCAGAGGATTCTCCAGGGCCTCCCTCCAAGAAGTTGTCCGACGTGTCCTGGGCAGTTTCTTCATGAGGAGTAGTGGGGGTGCCGACACCCGAAGGGCCTGGTGTATCAGGATCCAGGACTATAACAAAGTACACACATTAGGGGAAAGGAAGGAAAGCAGCCTGCGCAGCATAGCACTTCCTTCAAAGAAGACTAAGGAAGAGGGTTAAACTGATGCTCACTTGCATACCAGATGCCGACCTGGCTGTTGGTTATCATTCTAGGCGTGGAGTCACCCCCCTGCCAGCTCCAGGCACGCTGCTCGCAGACAGGTGCTGCAGCTCAGGCACACCACCACCAGTCTGTGCCCTCTCTCACCAGTTGTGTGCCTTTTTTGTCCTGTGGGGACATAAGGGGGATTGGAAGCATGGATATATTGAAGTGCATGGGGTGCAATGTGTGCCTGAGTTTTGGAGCTTGGGTTGGCCATTTTGAGGAAAAGGGCCACCACTGGGGAGTGCTGATTGCGGGGGAAGGGATTGGATGCAGTTCTTGAGGGGCGGGGAGGGCTGTTGTTAGATGCCCTTCAGGTAGGTGTCTGGGGATGGTTTGACATTGTTAGTCCAGCACATGTGCAGGTTTCAGGATGGGATGCACACTCGCCCTTGCTGTCCGAAGAAGGTGGTTCCGTTTCTTCTGACACTGTCCAATGGACTGAGATGTCACAGCCCTGGCATTAACTGCAGCTGCCACCTCCCTCCACAATGCCTTCGCAGTGCTACCCCTTGGCGACGGCCCTGAGTGGGGAACAGCAGCTGGCGCCTCCCCTCTCCGGGGGGCGGGCTGTGTGTAAGGGATGGGGAGGCCAGCAATGTCCGGGTCACTGGGGGATGGGGAGGCCAGGACACCAGCGATGTCCGGGTCAGCTGGAAATGGGGAGGCCAGCGATGTCCGTCCGGGTCACTGGGGGATGGGGAGGCCAATGATGTCAGGGTCATTGGGGAATGGGAGGCCAGCGGTGTCCGGGTCAGTGGGTGATTTGGAGGCCAGCGATGTCCGGGTCATTGGGGAATGGGAGGCCAGCGATGTCCATGGGGGAGGAGGGGGTGAGAGGCCAGCAATGTCTGTAGGGGGTTGAGGCCAGTGCTGGGGGGTCTTTTTAGCGATCTCCCAGAGATGTGCGCATGCGCGGGGTCCCGCTCATTGTGCCAATTTCAGCCTCTTCAATGGGAATAGGCCCTGTCCCCTGGTTTTTAATGATAATTGCACCAGTGGCCTCTGCAGTGCACAGAGTGTGGGAGATTCATGTTGGAAAACACACTGAAAAAACCATGTGACTTTCCCCCATTTTCACACAAATTTGACACTTAGATTTTTTTCGGGAGAATTCCAGCCCGTATCACTGATGACAAAGCTTTCGCAAAATGGCACGTTTCTGATTCCCAACACTTGTTTAAGCAAAAGGTCCTTTACGGACTTTGTACTTGCAAAGTATTCATTAACTACAGGACCACAGGAATGGTAACTGCTTATCACCAAACTAAAAGCATCCATTATATCAATTATTAAAGGTGTGCAGGGAATTCAAGTAACATAATTAAGCCTGCCAGTTCCCAGGATGTGAATTGTTACAGTTTTAAAATGATAGTATAAATTCACCAATCCCACTCTTAAGAGAGTGCAGGTTGAAAGCAAACACCAAGGCTCCAAGCCGCACTTTAATTAGATGCGATTCGAAACTCTAATCACAAATAGACTTTTTAAAGCTCTCCAAAAATGTACCTAACAGCCCAAAGTCAGTTTAGACCTTCTCCTCAAATATGTAATGCCCAGGAGTCATGATTCAGACACCAGGGTGACCAAAATGGCATCTAACTGGAGGCAGCTGCATTTTTCAATGATCCGCCCACCCCCAAATCTCTGGCAAAAATGGTGAGTGCCAGTTTCGGTGATGGGTCTTCTGGAATCGGGGCTCTGACACCATTCTGGCACTGAACCCTTCCATCATTATGAAAATTCAGGCCCAGATCTCCTATTCAGATGTTCTTGCTTCTATTAAAGATTTGCTTGCAGGATTAGGAGGTAACATCCAGTTCCACAGTGACTATGAAGATAATTCAACAAGCCAGATTCAGAAAACAGAGGACACAACAGGACCCAGTTTGCCCAGCAAGATGTGAGACAAACTCCTCAAAATTATTGTCGCAGTCTTTCACTAAAAGCAATGCAATGTTGTGTACATCTGTATTCAAATTATGACAAATCTCTGCCCCACTGCACTTCCAATGTCAGAGAATAGAATCCTACAGTGTAGAAGGAGGCTATTCAGCCCATCGAGTCTGCACCGACCACAATCCCACCCAGGGCCCCACCCCCACAACCCCGTGCATTTACCTACCCTAGCTAGTGCCCCTGACACTAAGGGGCAATTTTAGCATGGCCAATCAACCTAACCCGTACATCTTTTGACTGTAGGAGGAAACCGGAGCATCCAGAGGAAACCCACGCAGACACGAGGAGAATGTGTAAACTCCACACAGACAGTGACCCAAGCCGGAAATTGAAACCGGGTCTCTGGTGCTGTGAGGCAGCAGTGCTAACCACTGTGCCACTGTGCCATCCATGTAATCATATGTCATGTGCTATATTCAGAGCTATCCTTGAGTTGTTTTTTTGGGGGCTTTTTCTAATTTTCCATTCGTACGCAGCCAAATGATAAAGATAAAAATAAGTCAGATGCTGGAAATCCAATATAAAATCAGAAAATGCTGGAATTACACAGCGGGTCTCATCTAAAAAACAGACAGGATTAAAGTTCTGAGTGTATGTGGCTCTGAACTAAATGCCAAAGTTCCTTCAGAGCCAATTAGCAATCTTGGGCGTAACATTAAGATAAGGTGCTGAGGGTGGAAGGGAAATGCTGAAGATTTTCGTGCAACTCCTGACAGCTAACTAACTTTAAATGGGTATTTGCAAACCACCAGGAGTGGGCGGCAATCTTGCCCGCTTGGTGGCACAATGATGCATGGGTTGAGACGACATCCTTTCTGCTGCAGATAAACCACTCTCCTGTTCCGAGAATTTGTAATAGTTTGGTGCATAAATGTGTATCTGACTGTCGTTCGTTACACTCTTGGAATAACCTGACTTCTTGGCTATGACATTTTAATCATGAAGCCACACAGAGAAACCTCAGCAAGAATTTAAAGCGATGCTTTGCGCTTTAACACAGTGGAACGCCAGACTTCTGTTTCAAAGGATCTGTAAATCATTACCGTATCTCCCAGTTTTAAAGTCATCCCATCCATCTCCACAAATGAGAACAGCTGCAGGGTCGTGTCCCTCTTTATCTCTTCCTTCACGCGGTGTGGGGAGAGCCGGGACCACACCACCACATATCCCATGGTGCTGTTTATCACAGGGCTCACGTAAGTGCACTTCAGATGGATGCTGGTGCCCACCAACTCTGGGGTAATCCGTGGTTTGTCGGGCAGATCGGGAAGTCTAGCTGAAAAGAAAAGGACAAGCACAGATATTTCAAATGTGGTCGGAAGACGAGCAAATTGGTTTGACGTATCGTCGGAATTCTACTCCCTCGCCCGCCACAGAATTTGAGCGGGCGAGGGGCGGACAACGGAAATGTCCGCTGACCTCAGGCAGGAATTTCTGGTCTCGCTCAAGCGAGGACGCAAAATCCCACCCATTTACTTAGAAAATTAGCCCCACACAAATGGCCAGCTTTTAAAGACATTAAAGACATTGGCCGGAATGCTCCGGCCATTCACGCCAGCCGGATTCTCCAGTCCCGCTGGCAGCCCACCCACACCCATGGGTTTCCCACCAGCATGGGGTGACTTCAATGGGAATTCCTATTAACAGCGGCAGGACTAGAGAATCCCACCACTAGCAAAGAACGTGCCACCTCCCGCTGGCAGGAAACATGCGGCTGGGAAGCCAGAGAATCTTGCCCATTGTGATCAGAGTGGTTTAAAGAGCGAGTATCAGTATGATAAGGGAACACGCTAATACGTTTGCAAACTGTCACAACCTGCTCCAACTTGGATCTTCCCCCATCTCTCCCCCCCGTGCTGCAGTAAGGAAGGCTATTTCTCCTCTCACTGCCCCGTCATATGCTAATGATGTCAATAGGCAGCATCTATCAGCTTGCCTCTCCTATCAATGACCCCAAGGGGCTGCCATGATAGGGTTCACAGCAGAAGGCTCACTAATGCCTTTAGTGATCAATTCTCCCTCCCCATGGGTTCCTGATGCCTAAATCTGGCTTAATTTGTGAACCTTCAGGGATCTATACTCAGGCTGTCCGACCAGCTGCCTACATCCACCCCACTCTCTCCCCCCTCAAACCAGCCCCCTGCCATTACCCTGCTTCCCTGCCATTGATTATCAGCAGTGGCATTTTGACACATTTTGGTGATATAGATATGTAAATCAACCTTGGATGAGTAATAAGTCCCAATAAAGGAAGATTGATTGATGTCAACCTATCTCCAGTGAGAGGAGGAAAATCTAGCCCATTGTGTCCCAGCAATTCCCCCTCAACAACCATCTGTCCTTCCCTACTCCTCCTTTTCACTCCTCCAGGCCTCGTACCGACTAGCGCCGCCCCCTCCCCACAAATCTCATCTGTCTACTCATTATTCTCCCTAAACTATTCACTATCCCCTCTGTAATCCTTACATGCCCTATTCAAAACAACATTATAGATGCAATTCACTCTTGGTGTCGGCACCAGCAGGAAAACTGGATTGCTTCCTAATGATGTTAGCAGCACCTGTAAGGTGGGATTCACGCACCTGATTAATGCAAATTTATGAATTGCGGAAAACCCACTGGCCAGCCCGATGCAGACTTGATGGGCTGAAGGGCCTCTCCTGCACTGTATGATTGAATGAGTCTAATATTAAGGCTCTCAGAAACCAATGTACATTGGAATTAGGTTGGGACGGTATGCCAGAGTTACTGCAGCAAAGCAAATGTAGTTTGCTTAAAATATTTTTGGTCACTCTTTGAAAATAAATCATCTTAATTTGTTCCAATGGATTTAAAAGAAATAAAGAACTTTTGCCCTTTTCAACCTGTTTGCATCTGTTGACGTAATGATCCCATGCGCTTGAAAGATCTCTCGACCGCTGGGCTCGCCTGATTCCGTTCTTCTCCATCCATTCATAGCCAGAAAATCATCGAGTTTCCTATCCTGCTCCCACAACATTATTTCTCATCTTCCCCATGTATCTATCCTTGCTCCCCTCCTGTTTTCATCTCCATGTTGACCTCAACTGAAAACAGAAGGACGGCACGGTGGCACAGTGGTTAGGATTGCTGCCTCACAGCTCCAGGGACCTGGCTCAATTCCAGCTTTGGGTCACTGTCTGTGTGGAGTTTGCACATTCTCCCCATGTCTGCATGGGTTTTCTCTGGTTGCTCTGGTTTCCTCCCACAGCCCAAAGACATGTACGTTAGGTGGAGTGGCCATGGGAACTGTGTGGGGCTATAGGGTTAGGGCAGGGGAGCAGGTCTGCTTAAGATACTCACTGGAATTCTACCACCCCGCCTGCCACAGGAATTGGAGTGTGCAAGGGGCGGACAATGGGAAGGTCTGTTGACCTCAGGCGGGATTTTCCAATCTCGGGTTGAGCCAGAACGTAAATTCCCGCCCACAGTGTCAGAGAGTCGGTGCTACTCGGTGGGCCAATTGGCCTCTTCTGCACTGTAGGGATTCTATGAACAGTGTCAAATAAACAATGTCAATTTCCACATGTACACAGGCCACATCCAGCTCTATCTCATCACCACCTCTGTCAACCCTTTCACTCTCTCTCTAAATTGTCAGACTGCTTATCTGACATCCAGTACTGGATTAGGAGACACTGACTGAAACTAAACATTTGAGGGAGAGAATCCATTGCGATATATTTTCTGGTCCCATCCACTGAGGGAATCGTTGTGAGCAGGATGGACAATTTGATTAACTGGTTAAAGGTTCGTTGACCTTGGGTGGGAATTTCCAGTCTCAGGAAGGGCGAGATCGGAGAATCACATCCATTGTCTCTGGTCCCTGCCACAAACTCCATTCACTAACCACTAACATCAGTCCTCTCCCTACAACTAAACAAGACTTTTGTAACCTTCGTGCCTCATTTGTTCCAAAGAGCTTCTTCCCCATTTCTGTGGTTGCCTATTTCCACTTCTAACATCGCCCAACTCCATCCTTGTCTAATTCACTAGCTGCTGAAACCCTCAGCCATGCTGACATTACCTTTATACTTGGCTATTTCAACACACACTTGGCTAGTCTCCCTCATTCTTCCCATCTGTAAACCTGAGGTCATCATAAGCTCTGTTGCATCGTGTCCCATTCACCTATTGCCCCCAACAACCTTCTCCCCCAAATCAATTCTCCACCTGTGCCCACTGATCTACCTTGATTTCCAGTTAAGCAAGATCTCGATTTTAAAATTCTTATCCTCTTTTTAAAATCCGTCTCTGGTCTCACCCAACCCTATCACTGTAATCCTCTTCAGCCGGTTAATTTTCTTTAATGCCTTTGCTCCTCCAATTCCATCCCCTTCAGCATCCCCAATTGTAATCACTCCACCTTTGGCCACTGCATCTTCAGCTGCTATGGCCCGAGGTGCTGGATTTCTCTCCCTAACTCTCATCACCTCTTACCCCTTTCCTCCTTTAAAATTCTACTTAAAACCCACCTCTTTGACCAAGCATTTGGCCATCAGCCCTGACAGCTCCTCATGGTATCAAATTCTCCTGTGAAGTGCTGTGGGACATTTTACTATGGCCAGAGTTTTCTGTTGCCGCCATGGCGGGACCAGCTGTGTGTGTGTCGGGGGGGGCGGGGGGGGGGGGGGGGGGGGGGGGGGGGGGGGGGAGCGTGGGGGGAGGTGGGGGGCGCAGTGTCCCGTCAAAAGTCCACTAGCTTTTGGTGGGACTAGACAATCCTGGTGGTGGGTGGGTCCAAGAGTATCCCACCCTATGTTAAACATCCTGCATAAATTCATGTTATTGTTTTTTTGTAGGTCAGAGACAGCACAAAGCTTCTCCCTGCCATTTCCCCAGGCTTCAGAAAGCAACCACGGATTAGGTTAGCTCTACACATTTACTGGATGATTCCCCAGCCCATTACTTCACTGCGATTCCCCTCAACAAGAATAACAAGTCGTAGTAATGGAAAAGAATTCAATATTTTTCACGGCAATTTCACGCACCAATTTAGCAAATAATTTTATTTGTTTGTGACAAACTGAGGCTCTCGATAGTAAAAACACTTTCATGACAGTGCATTTCCACCACTAAATTTATTATCATTGGCCTGTCTGACATTATTAAAGTGATGAACACAATTCCATCTCATCCCATATAATGGTGCCTGTTTTATTTCCAACCTGTTCAAAGCATCCTGCAAGCACTGCAACACATTGCAATAAAAGACCATATGGTTTCTTCCCTAAACGGGTTTGGTTCTTCCGTTAACTTAATTTCCATTTATTGAATAGTAAAGTTCATTCCGAATTGCAACACTAATATAACCCTAAACTAAACTAGCCTTTTACAACTGTAGCTGCCTAAAGACAAATGCCCTGTTCAAAAATCTCCAACCTTTAATTTCCAAACAAGTACAATGCCCCAGGCACAGAAAATGGAAGGGACAAGCGCATGAAGCACCTGGATTGTATGTATGCACTGTGCACTGTGATCCAACCTCCTACTCACAGGACTAACATCGTACACCTCCATATTTACACCTCCATATTCTGGGGCGGCGCAGTGGCACAGTGGTTAGCACTGCTGCCTCACAGCGCAAGGGACCCGTGTTCAATTCCCGGCTTGTGTTACTGCCTGTGTGGGGTTTGCACGTTCTCTACATGGGTTTCCTCCGGGTGCTCTGGTTTCCTCCCACAGTCCGAAAGACGTGCTGGTTAGGTGCATTGGCCGTGCCAAATTCTCCCTCAGTGCACCCGAACAGGCGCCAGGGGATTTTCACAGTAACTTCATTGCAATGTTAATGTCAGCCTACTTGTGACACTAATAAATAAACTTTAAACATATTCACTGCTGGTAATATAATGCTACCAAGAGAAGAAATATGGGAGCCAATTTTATAAGGTCACCATGCCTCGGTAATCCAACTCTAGACAGCGTTGGTGAATGAGCCAAATTTCAGGCTGAGCTAACAAAATAAGAATGCAAAGTGGTTCTCATATGCTGAATTGTTGGCAAAAATGTTTGTTTTCCTCATAAAAGCACTTCCAGTTTTCTTTAATTTGAATTTGCTTACTTTTGAATAAAACATTTCATTTTACTGCAAGTATTTATCGACATGGATTATTGTTGCCAAGTCTAATGTTCATTTTCTAACTCAGCAAAGCACAAGCGAAAAATGGCTGAATTCTCCCATCTGAGACTAGGTCCCGTGGTGAGGGCAAAGACGGGGAGTGTTCCTTGCTGTGGAGGGTGATGGAAAACCACGCAATATCTTCCGGCCCCAGCCTAATTACTTATACATTTGATGGCTTAACGCCACATTCTCTGACGGGGTGGGTTTGATGATGCACATCTCGCCATCATATCTGGGTGTCATGTTTAAAAGGCGCCCAACATCACTGACCCACCATTGAAGGAAGATGATGGAACTCTTGAAAAAGATGATGGAACTCCAGGAACACTCGAGGCTGGGAGATGGACCTCTTCAATGACACTGAAGCTGAAAGACCGCTAAATATATACGCGCCACATCAACTGCTATGGTGTTTCAGAGTCCAGGCTCACTGGCGGCCTCCATCCTGAACTCTGGAGGAGACTCCAGGCATTCTTCAGGTAAGTCCTGATTTTTACACGCTTTGTTGTTCCAGACGTATTCTGGATCAGTGTGTTTTCCCGCTGGCCTCATGGAGAATCAAGTGTGGAGGGGAAAGATCTGGTCACGCCTCCATTTACGTCCCATTAGAGGGATGCAAATCCATTCATTCGAGCCACCAGCGAGTTTCCCGATCTGTCATGGTGGGCACCAATGCAAGATCCCACAGCCCTCATCTATCCAACTTTTGGGCCTCCTGACGAATTCAACCGACCCCCACCCCCAGCCAACGGAGACGTAGGAGAATTCCACCCTGTGTCCTGATGAAAGGTCACAGACCTGAAACAGTAGGTAGAATTTTATCGTTTTTGCACCAAGTGCTGGCTCAGGAAAGAAAACTGGCGTGCACCTGAAAATGCAGCATGACCCAATCTCTGATTAGAAAAAATAACTACCCTTCCCCTGGCCGATATACATGGAGACCCCCCCTGCCCCCCACATGGGCAACATTACTCAGCCCACCTCCCAACCACTCCCCCATAGACACACGGAACCACCCCTCTCACCATGTGCACAGCAACCCGTTCCCCTTCCCCACGGATAAGGGGAACCCCCTCTCCTCCCATGAAGATCCCAAAGGGCTCCCCCCTCAGCACTGCCCCTTGGCACTGCCCACATCATCCTCCCCTTGGGGCGCCCCTGGTGTGGTCTCTTCACCTGGTTCACGTTTCTCCAGACCCGTTATAAACATTGCAGACATGATGTGATACTGAAAAATCTTCAAAAGCCATCATTACCTTGACAGGTTCCATCTATTTTCACTCCCCCTGGAGCACAGGACAGTGACTTTGCCTCTGTAATCGCTGTTTATAATGGGGGAGAAAAGTGGAACATTTAGTATGAACAGTATTAAACATGGATAATAATAGCATTCTGACTTATTTTATTTTCAGACAACAGAAGCTGTTTGAAGAATCAAACCACCCATTTGGTTCGCATTTTGTCTTCATTCATCACCATGCACAGTTAATTCAAAGATCATTCTAACTATATGTTATAACTGGAAGTGAAAGGAATTCCGTCAAAGATGCAGGGCCTCAGCTGTAGCTGGATTTGGGTCTGTCAAAGGATTCTGCAATCTTCTCAGTCCCTTCTTTTGAAAAAGTGGAAAGCCTCCATCGTTGCTACCTGCATCAGAAAGGAATTAGGACTCCCTATCCAAAAGTACATTGATATCCTAGAGGATTGGGATTGATCGTACCAAATGGTTGGCATTCAGTTCTGATTTGTATGTGTAGTTTACCATCTAATAAGCCATGACATGTTGGATGTTGAAAATTGAGATGCCCTGTTCTCTGCAAATAAAGGTCAAACTGTTTAATACATCCGGAACACATTCTTAATGAAATATATTGGGTGAGATTCTTTGGCCTCCCAGCCGCGTGTTTCCCGCTGGCGGGATATGGTGGTTTGTTTGCTAGTGGCGGGATTCTCTGGTCCCACTGCTGCCAATGGGAATTCCCATTGATGTCACCCCACGCCGGCAGGAAACCCACGGGATGTGCTGCTAGTGGGTTGGAGAATCCTGCCAGTGTGAATGGCGGAGAATTTTGGCCATGCATTTTCTTTTAGCATGAAACCTATCTTCTATCAGGTATATGACCTGGGATGGTTCCAAACTGAACACCTCTGGTTTGATGAGCAGCCTGTCCCTTCAGCCTGAACTTTAAGGTTGTGTATTGAAAGGCCCTCATGGTGCTTCAGTCCGCACTGAATTATACAAGTTGACATCACAGAAGGAAGCCATTTAACCCACTGAGTCTCTGCAGCTCTTTGTTGGTAAAATCCAAAACTATTCCTGCTCTTCCCCCTTACTTTTCCTCTGCCCCAAATGTTTATGTAATCTTGCCAGAAGAGTATGCAGTGGTCTTTACCTCAATTATACCATGACATTTTCATAAGTTGCTGAATAAATAACTTTCTCCTCACTCTCCTGGTGAACTTTCTAAATTGTTGTTCCCCTGTCACTGACTGTCCAACTAGCATTTCCCCGTTCACTATATCAAACTGCTCATTTTTTTAAATTGCCGATGAATTTTCCTCTTATCCTTTCCTACCCCTGTTGGAATAGCAATACTACCTCAAGTTTCTTCTCATAATCATCGATTTCACCTCTGATAGGATCCTGGTCAGTTTTAGTGAACAGTGACATCCAATAGAGTTTGCCGATCTCACTACTTTGGGTTTGCTTTGACTTACTTTGTGTTGTCCTGACAGGAGTGTCATTGAGAGGATCTATAATTGGTAAAAAGGAGACTACATGTTTGTCATAGCACTTCGCCATTAGTAAGTGAGGATTTGATAGACTAGTCCCCTGAATATTAAAGCTTTTGCAGGATGACTAACCACAGGATAAGGCTTCACAGAATGGTGCAGATAGGCAGACATTTCTCTCTCCTCTCATCTCAAAGATTAACTCCTCTTGTCACTTGGAATTTGAATATATAGGAACAAGGAGCAGGCCACTTAGACCCATTCCACCAGTCAATGAGATCATGGGTAATCTGAGACATATTCCATATTCCCACCATTGCCCTATATCCCTTAATACAGAAATCTATCAATCTAAGATTTAAAATTAACAATTGAACTGGTATCAACTGCAATTTGCAGAACAGAGTTCCAAACATTTGTCACCATGTATGTGGAGAAGTGTTTCCTAACGTCACTCCTCAAGAGGTCTGGTTCTCATTTTTAGACTATGGCCCTGTTACGATACCCATGGGCGATCATCAAAAGATCTCCCCGTGGGCCTCGCAGAATACAAGCTCCCCTATGAGGTGAGTGGTGATTTCCCTATAGGGAAGAAGCACTGGGGGCTTTAAAGCCAGCTGGTTCCACTCAGGTCTGCAGTCGGTAGACCTGGGGCTGATCTGCACTCTGTAGCCGCTGAACAGCAGTCTGAACACACTTGCTGGAATTTTACCACCTCACCCGCCTGAGGCTCATAAGATCCCGCCCGAGGCCAACAGAGAATGCCATTCTGCGAGCCTTGCCCACCCCGATTTCGGGGCAGGGGTGCTGGCAAAATTCCGGCAATTGTAAATCGAGGGTGATTGGTGACAGAAGACCGGCCTCGGTAAGATTATTAGAGACCCCTAATCCCAGACTCTCCAACCTGAGAAAATAGTTCCTCTCAATCTATTGTATTTGCTTCCCTTAGTACTTTGAAAACTTTGATTCTATCACCCTTTAATCTTCTAAATTTCAGGGAATACAATCTTAGTTTATTTCTCTCCTCATAAGCTTGGATGTCAGCTATCATTCTCACAAATCTAGTCACCAATATATCCTTCCTGAAGGCTGGTGCCCAGAACTGCTAGCAACTCACAACATGAACCAAGTCATTTACTGCTTCACACTTTCCCATGTAAATGACGACCATCTGAAAGACCACCATTTTAGGATGTAAAACATCCAAAAGCAAGTGTGCAATGTTTCCATCATCTAGGTGGCACTAACTCTATTTACATAATATTGTGATCCAGGAAGTGCCCATATTTGCCAACTACTTAAAATAGCCAGAAGTGCACTCGTTCAGAGACACTACAAATAATTTACTTCACTGGCCCTCAGCTTGTAACATGAGGATTGAAGGCATTGGTTAGGTTAACCATGACCTCCCAGAGGTGAATCTCACATGAGGATTGAAGGCATTGGTTAGGTTAACCATGACCTCCCAGAGGTGAATCTCACATGAGGATTGAAGGCAAGTCTTCCCAGAGATGAATCTCAGATGAGGACTGAAGGCAGTGGTTAGGTTAGCCATGTCCTCCCAGAGGTGAAGTTCTCTTTTCAGGTCCTCATCCCAGAGTCATAATTCAAAGTCATCAGAATTACCACAGGGAAAAAAAAAGTAGCTTAAATAAATTTAAAATATAACACTCAAAATCATCATGTGAGATACGAACTATTAGAGTGTCTGTGTGAAATTATTTTGGCCCTTACTTTAATGATAGCTAATTTATTTTGCCAATATATCCTCGGACAAATGCATCCAGCATTTATATAATAATAATCTCAAAGTAACACTTCCAGGCCGTATAGGTTGTACTGGTTAAGTTAATTTATAATAGTCAAGAGAATTTAAACAGATTGTAATTTGAACAGACTGTGCTCGTGGGCATGAACTTGCTGTGATGATATGGTTTATATTATAGTTCACAGCTTGAAATATATTTTACAGCTAATACTAGCTAACTTCTCACTAAATCTTACAAGCCGAGAAATTTGGCTCCTTACAATTGGTGGAGTTGGCGCTACGGATGTCGGAAGCCATTGAGTGTTTCCAGATGCATTCAATGCAGTTCCCCCATGCTGGGAAGACATTCGCTTGAGTGCTGTATGAAGAGGGCAAGCTCTGAGTAATGCCCTATGCCAACTTGGAGCCAGATACCTCTAGACTCTTAGACAGTAGTAGAAGGTTGCCTGGCAGGCCTGACAATGCCTCAAGCATCTCAGTGTGCATCCTCATCACTTTTCTCCTTTATGATGCCCCATTGATGTCCTCAACTGAGCCCCCACAGCAGAATTTGTGGGTGACCTTGCCTTCTAGTGAACTGCACACCAGATACTCTTAATTCCTCGTACCCTTAATCCCTGTGCTAGCCGCTGCCCACTTGCGCTTGTTGACTGACCATGTACAGATCCTGACATTATACTGGGATCATAGACACTTACAGTGCCCACATCTGAGCTGGTGGTTGCAAAGATCAGAACAAGTGACTCATCATCACTCTTCACCAGTTCTGTGCTGTTGTTTTCTTGCTTCCTCCCAGATGAGCTATGGCTGGGCAGATGGAGGCTTGGATGTCTGAAAACAGAAGGTTGGAAAGGGGGTAGTTGGGGTGAGCAAGGGGAGAAAAGCAAGGGCTCTATGGTCACCCCATCAGCAGCTTGCTCATCAAATCAGATAGCAGGCCAAGGGGGAGCTGGGCTTTGAGAAAAGGCATTAGATAAAATAACCCTTCGGGCTCCATGCTCTCAGCGATGCCAGAGGACACAGGTTGTGTTGCATTCAGACCCACAATGCAGAGAACTATCCCCTCTGCAGGGCACAAGGGATGCAGCCGTCCTTACTCCCACCAGTTCTTTGTTGTTCCTATTTGTTATAGGAGACATTGTTCTGCTGGAGGGAGAGAAGAATGTCAATGATTGTGTTCCACTGTGTTTGGGTAATGTGCCTGAATAGCTGGAGGTATCTAGGTGCAATTGGGATCTATGTGAAGGCGAAGCGGAGTATTCAGATATTAGACATGAATCCTGAGTGCAAGGGACTGCTGATGGTTGAGTGATGGGTGTGATCCAAGGTGTGGTGCATTGGGCTGAATGTGAAGATGTGGTGGGTAAGGAGTCCTTTGAAGATGTCTTCAATCACTTTGACCATCCACATGAGATCATTAAATTTCTTATGGCACTGTTGCAAACCCCCAGGGCCAGATTTCTTGCATTGACCTCCCTGGCCACCTGCTCCCATTTCCTTCTTCCAATGATCCTTCCGAGCCTCCTGACCCTGCAGGGATACATGACCTCTTTAATCCTGTACACCTCCGTGACAAAGACCACAGCATTATATTCTTGAAACTAGTGGATCTTTCTACTCCCTTTGTGCAGCCCTCATGTGAAGCCATGTTCAGTACAGACAGCTTTCCATTGAGTCCAGCTTCCTTTAAGAGCAGACTGCCTTACAGAGCAGCAGCCTGACTGCCCAACCTGAGATCAGTGTCAACTGTTCGGTCTCTGGCTAAATGCTTAGGCAGCGAGCAACATGGAATCCGTTTGTATCAATGATATTGCGGGATCAGCACTAGGACTGTGTACTTCCGACTTCAACAGAAATGGGCTTGGATAAGTCACAAACTCCAAATCCCAAGACCCGAAAATAGTCCACAACTAATTTTTAGCCCAATGATAGGCACAGTCTGCAGAAATTTTTATCTGCTATTCGTGAAAGCAGAAATAATGACACTGATGTCAATAACAGCAGAAAACGAACTGAACAGAGATCACTTTACAAAGCAAAAGAAAAGGTGAGTGTCTTGTGACGTTATAACATTTTATAAAAATAAATCCTTGTGATGATTTTTATTGTCAGCCACATAAAATCCAAATCATTATCTGTGATATGGAGGAGTAAGAATTATTTTCAAAAGGTTCCCAAAATATCCCAAAATAAGCATTCCATGAACATGCAGGAGAAAATGCCTTCAAATTGGAGTTGTGATTAAACCTAGTGCTGAGGAAGGGAAAGGCTACTGCTGTTTAAACTATGAAGACTTATACAAACAGGACATTCCACATCATTGATAAAAAAACAAGCTACCGAAACCAGAGGGCGAGAGACAGAGCAGTAAAGGGGCCGTAAAGATATCCTGCCTCATCTGGGTCAGTGCAGACACTTTGCGAGCAAAGACTTAAGAAGTTACATAGTAAACAAGTAACCCAGCCTTTATACCTCATTGATTTATTGGTCTTTAGGATATAAAATCGTAGAACAGTTACAATGGAGGAGGCCATTCAGTCCATCGTATTCATGCTGCCTCTCTGCAAGGGCAGCTCAGCTGGTTCTGCTCCTCGGCCCTTTCCTCACAGCCCAACATTTTTATTTTTGCATTTGCTTATCCAGTTCGCTTTAAGATTCACAATTGAATCTAATTCCACCACATTCCAGATCCTAAATACTCGCTGCGTAAAAAGTTTTTACTCATGTCACAATTGCTTCTTTCACTATTTGCCTTAAATCAGTGTCCTCTGACTCCTGGTCCTTCCTCTATCTACTCTGTCCAGATCTTCATGATCTTAAACACCTCTGTCAAATTTCCCCTGAACCATTTTTCTAAGCAGAACAACACTGATTTCTCCAAAATCTATCCATTTAACTAAAGTTTCTCATCCTTGGAACCATTCCTTATGTAGGGGCCTGAAAAAAAGGATAAATGAAAGAAAAATGAAAAGAGTGTGTTTTCTTGAAATATGGGTAAATTTAATGAAAAAGACATTTACCATTGTTCTTTGTTTTCTTGTGAGTTTCAATATCCTGTTTACTGGGCCAAATACCCTGAACAGATACTGTTTGTTTGAGTCATGTAAGCTAAGCCAATCCGTTTTCTAGAGAGCTGCACTTTAAGCCAATCAGATTACTTAGGGGAGGGAAAAAAGAAAAATGGCGGGAGGCAGAGGAAGCTGCAGTGGGGAGACACAGGTGGGGAAGAGGAGCTGTTTCCATGCGGTAAAAACCCAATTTTAATGTCGAGGCAAATAATATTTGTAGACTAACATACTTCACAGTGTGGGCACAAATATTACTGTGCAGTTAAAGCTCGTGTTTGTCGCAGTTTAGTAATTCGTTTTTTCCAGTTTGAAGTGAAAGGCAGCAAGGTTTAGTCCTGTTTGTTATTTTCATTACTGTTGAGAAAAAGTGTAAAGCGCATCGTCTTGTACTCTCAAGCGTGGACGTTTCTGCTCGAAACTGCCGGTGAGGGACAGTCAGCTATAAACGCCGGGCGTAGTTTTCACTGAGAAGACGGAGAGAATGAGGATTAGCTGAAGCTAACTTGCTAAGTAGCACTGCCGAGGAGGACTGGCTTCAGCGCGCTGGACCTGCGTCACTACACGGACAGCTTGCTGCATTTTCTTTTCCTGCTGCATCATCTTCCCGCTCGCAGACCCTTCTGGATTGTGTGTGTCGTGGTTGCGTGAGTAACTGGAGACTGTACTATCAGACACTGAACGGTATCAGCAGTGTGTTGTTGAGGGCGTGTTTTCTTCATATGTGCACCAACGTATGGGCCCCAACATTTATAAATCCAAGCGCTTGGCAATATTTTGAACATTTCTCCGGGTTGAAACTGTTTAATTGAAAAATCTTTAGTTTGGGACTCTTTACCTGTTTTATGAGACGCAACAATGCAAGAAAATAAATTTATTTTTGTTATTCCTTTTGCATGGTTGCCCTGAACCTTTTCTTATTATAAGGTTTACATACTTACCAGTTTAGGAGGCACCGCGCTATTATTAATAGGTTATTACTCTAGATTGCAACTGCATACACTAATCCTTTTCATTCACGCCTGTACTGACATTTATTGGTAAATAGGAAATTTAGCCGAGCTCAACACCAACCGCTAAGAACTCAGGATCCTGTTAATTGAACATTTACATAGTAGCCCCTTATAACATCAAGCACATCCCAGGTACAGCTTTACTTAACTCAGCTGGTCAGAGCATATAGTTGTCAGCAGGGGGTTACACTTAGAATCCCTACAGTACAGAAGGAAATCATTCAGTCCATCGAGTCTGTACCAACCACAATCCCACCCACGCCCTATTCCTGTAACCCCACACATTTCCCCTCCTAATACTACGGGCAATTTAGCATGGCCAATCATCTGTACATCTTTGGACTGTGGGAGGAAACAGGAGCACCCAGAGGAAACCCACGCAGTGACCCAAGCCAGGAATTGAACCCAGGTCCCTGGGACTGTGAGGCAGCAGTGCTAACCACTGTACCACCGTGCCGCCTCGGAATTTTTTTCCCACAGCCTTATACCCTCCTTATCGTGTGTTGCTCTGAATTGGACACAATCCAGTTTAGGCCAAACTAGAGTTTTATAAACGTTCTCCATAACTTTCTTGCTGTTGTACTCTATGCCCCTTTAAAAATCCAGGATCCCGTATGTCTTTTTAACTGCTTTCCTCAACCTGCTCTGCCAGCTGTATTAATTCGTACACATATACCCAGATCTCTCGATTCCTGCATCTCTCTTACTGTATCCTTGGTTCTCTAGCGCCTCTCCTTGTTTTCCTACCAAAATGAATCACTTCACGCTTCTCTGCATTACATTTCATCTGCCACCTGTCTGCCCACTGGACCAGCCTGTCAATGTCCTCTTGAAGTCTATCACTATCCTCTTCACAGTTCGCAAAGATTCCATGTTTTGTCTCAGCTGCAAATTTTGAAATCGTGCCTAGCACACCCAAATCTAGGTCATTAATATAGATCAAGAAAGCAAGGAACTAGTACTGATCCCTGGTGGACCTTACTGTATACTTTATTCCAATCTGGGAAACCAGCCGCTTATCACAGCTCTCAGTTTCTTGTCGCTCTGTGAACTTTGTACCTATGCTGTTACCCTCCCTTCTAATCCATGAGCTTCAACGTTGCTAGCAAGCTTATTATGGGGCACTTCATCAAATGCTTTTTGGAACTCCATGTACTTCACACAAACCACATTACCCTCATCAACCCTCTTGGTTACATCATCGAAAAAACAGAATCAAGTTGGATAAACACAATTTGCTTTTAACACAGCTGAGTTGGCTTTTCATAATTGACCCATGCTTATCCAAATGGCTATTCATTTTGCCCCGGATTTTACTGCTAAAATCTTTTTCACCATCAAGGTTAAATCAGTTGGCCTGTGGTCGCTGAATGAACTCAGCCTTAAACCCAATAGGAAGTCAAGGCTGCATGAGGTAACCAAGATTCATTCTTTCTGATACACGCACATTCATTCGGGGAATTCAGTTGGCTTCTTTGTAAATTAAGTTTTTTTTATTCATTTTTAGGATGCAGGCATCACTGGCAAGGTCAGCATTTGTTGCTCTTCCCTAATTGCCCTTGAACTGAAGCGTTTGCTGAGCGATTTCAGGGGACAGTTAAGAGTCCACTTTGCTGTGGACATGGAGTCATATGTAGGTCAGACCAGGTAAGGATGGCAGATTTCCTCTCCTAAAGGGCAGTGGTGAACTAGATGGGTTTTTACAATAATCGATGATAGTTTCATGGTCACTATTACTGTAATTAGCTTTGTGTTCCATATTTTTAGTCAGTGGATTTATTATGTGACTTCATCTTTGGCGACTGGTAAGAGAGTTGGCATGCAGCGTCTGCAAAGACATGTGTGTGCAGTCCATGGCACCCTGCACCATAGGAAGGTCCCCAATTCTAAGGAAACCACGCATTTGATCTGTCTGCTACTCCCTGTAAAGAGAGGGTGAAATATAGTTGCCTCTCATTGAGTACTCTCCCTTATGCAACAGCCGATGGCAAGCTGCAAAATGTTGCCTGTATCTTCAGCTCCAGTTTGGAAGGAGTCAAACATATACCAGTTTAATGCCACCATCAGCCTCATAGCTACTGGCAATGCGGCCCATGCCCTGCTCTGAGGCTGTGATTGCAAAAGATGGCTGATTTCAATTAGGACCTGGTCCGGCATCTTGTTTCTCACTGCCAGGCAGTACTTCCAGAGCGATGCCCAGCTATGCCCCCCCACCCCCCCTTCCTCCCCACCCCCCCTTCCCCCCCTCTCCCCCTCCTCTTGTACGACTGAGCGCGCGGCCAATAGCCATGTTTTACAATTTAAAAATCTTTGTTTCATTTAAAGAACATTAGTTAATTTTATGTGAGATTTTATGGCTGTGTCCACTCAGCTGATTGTATATTATATACATCATTGATACCAATTTACAATGAGCTCTGTAAGAGTGCATGCATTAAAGGCTTCACAGGATATTTCAATAGGTGCAAAAATTTGATAATTTATCTGCTAACCTTCGACTGCACAGTAGCCCATGCATCCCTGAGTCGGTTGTAGGTAATAAACAAAGAAGGCTCCACAGTTCCTAAGAGAGACAGGGATCCGAAATAAACAGCAGTCCTTTGTGCTGCCCATGAAGAATTGCCATGTAGCGCAGGCTGTAAGTTTCTTTACTTCACCAGGACGAGGCAGCGAGTTGGAGTCTTTAAGAGAGAGCCAAACTGGAGCTTGTGTGCCACACTTATTCATCTGAGAAGATATGAAATATTACAAGGAAGATTTAAATTATAACTATAAAGGAACATGTTTTGCAAAATACATTCTAAATAGCTGTGATGCATTCAATTCATTTACAATATGTGAACAATTTGTTGTTCAATGTATTGATTCCAAGTACAGTAAGAAGTCTCCCAACACCAGGTTAAAGTCCAACAGGTTTATTTGGTAGCAAATACCATAAGCTTTCGGAGCAGAGCTCCTTCACATCATTGATTCCAAGTAACAGATTTGCCAAGTTCAAAATTATAGCTCTTAATAGTAAAAGGCTTATGTTCAATTCATTTCATATGTTGGGAGTTTGATTAAATAGAAGACAAATATAAATGAATCATTGTCAATATATTATTCCATGAACTATGGTTTCTCCAGCATTATAACTGGTAACACATTTTTCAAGGTAATGTAGAGTTTAACCATGCCACAGTATATTTGGAATCCTTGGAGACAAAGGTGGAGTTCAGACCTTGACCCAAGCTACCTACTCTCAGGAATGAGGTAGATTCTAATTTCCTTTTTTTTACTTAAAGTTGGAAAGTAACTTTCCCCCACAACTCCTGATGGCAATGGAAACAAGAAAAGGACATGGGAACATCATCCCCTAGTTGCTTGACTGTATTTACTGAATTGGAATGAGTGGAACTAATCTGGTCCAGATATTGGGCAAGACTATAATTTCTATCCTACTTAGCTCTTCCAAGTTCTGTAATGATTTAGGGTTTCAAAGTGACCTCACTTCCTAAAGAGAAAAATATTTCACTTTCATTTTTGTCAGATTGCCTAATTTATTTGAATAAGATCATTCTCCAAGGCTGAAAAAAGATCATTCCCTTCCTTGACATCCTATTTTACCCCAAGCGTAGCTTCTGGCCGCTATTCTTGCCATCACCAAGATTGCCTACTTCCATTTCAGTAATATTGCTCATCTCAGACCTCAATTCAGTTCAGCTTTTTTTAATTCATTTGTGGGGCATGGGCGTCACTAGCTGGCCAGCATTTGTTGCCCATCCCTAGTTGCCCGAAGACAGTTGATAGTCAACCACATTGCTGTGGCTCTGGAGTCAAATGTGGACCTGACCAGGCAAGGACAGCAGATTTCCTTCCCTAAAGGACATTAGTGAACCAGATGGGCTTTTCCGACAATCGACAATGGTTTCATGGTCATCAGTAGGTTCTTAATTCCAATTTTTTAAAAATTGAATTCAATTTCTACCATCTGCCGTGGTGGGATTGAAACCGGGTCCCCAGAACATTAGCTGAGTTTCTGGATTAATAATCTAGCGATAATACCATTGGGCCATTGCCTCCCCATTGGGCTATTGCTGAAACCTTCATCTTTGCCTCTGTTAACACTAGATCTGTTTATTCCAATACTCTCAGGCCTCTCTCATCTTTTGCCATGCATAAGTTTGAACTCATTCAAAACCCTGATGTCCATATCCCCACACACCACGTCCTATCCACATATCACCAATGTGTTCAATTGCTTAGGTTGCTTTCTGGTCCAACAACACCTCAGTTTAAAAAATTGTGTTCTTGCGTTCAAATGCCTCCACAGCCTCACACCCCCTATCTTTGTAACCGATAATTCTTCAAGATCTCTGAGCTCCTCCAGTTCTGGCCTCGTCTACATTACTGATTTTCATCACTCCACCCATGGTGACCGTGCCTTCAAACACCAACACCCGATGCTCTGGAATCCTCTCCCTAAGCCACTCTGTATCTCCAGCTCCATCTCCCCTTTTCAACCTGCTTCGAGTTAGAGACTTCTTACATCAAGTAATGCATGAGACAGATAAAGGATGTGCTTATGTATTTTTCCATAGCTAGTTTTTTTCCTAAAACAGGTCGCTAGCCTGTCGCCACAGCCTATAGCTTGGGGCGTGTTGTTTTACATGAAGCATGGCTGGCTCACATGTTCTTAGTTGATGATCAACCCGTTTGGCCATATATGAATACATATTCCATGGCCATCAAATCCTGGGCTGGGATTTTCCAACCATTCAGGCTGGTGGGATCTTCTAGTCCTGCCAACAGCACACCCCCACCGTGGGTTTCCCAATGGTGAGAGGTGCATTCAACGAGAAACCCCATTGACAATGGCGGGACCAGAAAATCCCACCACCGGCCAATGGCAGGCTGCTTCTGTTGTCACGAACACATGGCGGGTTGCATGGAAAATTGTGTCCCTCGAGTTGGACGTGAACTCATGCATCTGGCTAAGAGGCAGACCACCTCCTGGAACACAAGACCTCCCCTCCTCTTTTAATAACCTCCTTAAGGACCTCCTTCAGCCCTCGTGTCTCCTTAAAAATCATAGAATCCCTACAGTGCAGAAAGAGCCCATTCAGCCCATCCAACTTGCACCGACAACATTCCCACCCATGCCCTTTCCCCGTAACCTTGTGTATTTATCCTGCTAATCTCTCTGACACTAAGAGGCAATTTAGCATGGCCAATCAACCTAACCCACACATCTTTGGGCTGTGGGAGGAAACCGGAGCACCCGGAGGAAATCCACGCAGACACAGGGAGAACATGCAAACCCCACACAGACAGTTACCCGGAGTTGAACCCTGATCCCTGGCGCTGTGAGGCAGAGTGTTAACCACTGTGCCACCATGCTGCCCTCCTTACGTGGCTTTGTTTCAAATATTATTTGATTATGCTTCTGTGACGTTCATTGGGAAATTTTGCAATGCTAAAGGACCTAAATAAATGCAAGTTCACCTTGCAGTTGTTGTAAGCTGGGGATTACTTAATTATATTGAAAACCTCACCAATAAAACCTTTCAAACTGAACAAATAAAACTTAAATCTAGTGAACAACATGTGAGGGGCAAAGAAAGCTTGTTTTGAGAATAAGAAATAAATTGAAAATATGAATCGCTACAGAGAACACTTCGAAAAATTGTCTTTGGAACACAAAAGATACACTTACGTATATAACTGACTGACCACTCCACCTCTTTCCCCTCAGAGGAGAAAGACAGTTGAAAGAGAATTGAAAACAGACCAGATAACAAAATCAAGAAACATGGATTTAGCCTGAGCCAAGAGAGCAAGCACATTTTCACTTTTGTCACATGGTTGTGAAGGTTGAATGAAGAGAAAATAAAAAATCAGACAGGAGAGTCAGATGTCCACAACAATGCCTATCCAAGCTAAATGAATGAATGGGAGATCAGGCATGTCCGCTTTTATAAAAGCAAATTACTGCGGATGCTGGAATCTGAAACCAAAAGAGAAAACGCTGGAAAATCTCAGCAGGTCTGGCAGCATCTGTAAGGAGAGAAAAGAGCTGACGTTTCGAATCCAGATGACTCTTCATCAAAGCTGACAAAGGGTCATCTGCACTCAAAACATCAGCTCTTTTCTCCCCTTACAGATGCTGCCAGGTCCGCTTATATGCTGGCAGTACTCCCCATCTGATTTTTCTCTCTACCCCATGCTTTACACTTATAAAAGCTCAAAATGACTAAATACAAAGTATTGAACATAAAGCAAACAGTTAGGAATATGAACTGCAAAGATTTATCCAATGTTGCATTTTAATATGTTCTGATCTTTTAGCTGTACTATGTTTGGAAAGAGCATTACACATACTACTAACTTCTATACATTTGGTTGGCATTTCTGCTGGCTTATCTCTGATCATGAAGCGGTACCATCCTGGTGTCAGGGAATGATCACAGATGAGGTCCTGGATTGCAAACTGCTGTAGCTCAATAGAATCAAAGTGAATGCTGCGGTAAGAGCTCCGAAGAACGTGATGCCCTCCTGGGGAGCATTCTGGGGCTGAAAGGGAAAAAAAGGTTCAATGTAGTGAAGAGCATAAGTTTGTTCATGCCAAACTTACAACCTTAGCATAGAAAATAAAAATGACAAATCTCATTTACTAAATATAGTCATGTCACATATCAGGCATTTCCAAAACAGCATAACTAGTACCATTGCAGTAAATACAATTAACATTGAAGAGAATGCTCCTTGCAAAGGAATGTCATAGTTGACCATCTTGCCCAAGTTGCTCAGATAGTAACAAAGGTGATTTATAAAATTCCCTCATTCCTTTGTTTTCACTTAATGACTACAGTTCTCCCAGCTCAAGTGCTGCTTTGAGATGAAAGGTGACCAGCTCCCAAGAGTGCGGCTCCGGATTTGCTACGAAAGAGATGCATGAGGATTTCATTCCTGCAATTAGATGGTTTGTTCTCCAAGTGTGACACAGCTCATATTAAAAACTCAACATGTAGTGAACTGTAATAATCAACTTTGCACCCATACCAACCAAACAGAAATTCATCAGTGGTTTAGACATCGCCACAATTTATATAGTGGGTGCCACAGGGAGGGCCTGAAGGGGAAGGAAGATACCTTTCAAAAGTTTGTAAGAAAATGCAGATGAAACTGTCAGAAGCCACAATGCTGCTTTCAGTTATTACCACCAAAGTTCGTAAAACTGGCATAGGCAGTACAACTGCTAATTCTGTCACCAGTAGGTCACCACCATATTAACTTTTTCATGACAGTAAGTTTGATATCTTGGTAACACAGTTGAAGAGTTTACTAGCTCAATCAATTGATTAAATAATTCATCTTTAGTGTTGTATCCGATGCTCCAACTTACATTTTTAACCACACCCAGTTCAGGGCTGGCATGGTGGCACAGTGGTTAGCACTGCTACCTCAGGTCTCTGTGCACTGTTGGAGAACAGATATCCACTCCATCTGACGAAGGGGCAGCGCTCCGAAAGCTTATGGTATTTGCTACCAAATAAACCTGTTGGACTTTAACCTGGTGTTGTGAGACTTCTTACTGTGCTTACCCCAGTCCAACGCCGGCATCTCCACATCATGACCTCAGAGCGCCAGGGATCCGGGTTCGATTCCTGGCTTGGGGTCAGTGTCTGTGCAGAGTCTGTGCGTCCTCCCCGTGTCTGCGTGGGTTTCTTCCGGGTGCTCCGGTTTCCTCCCACAGTCCGAAAGATGTGCCAGTTAGGTGCATTGGCCATGCAAAATTCTCCCTCAGTGTAACCGAAAAGGTGCCAGAGTGTGGCGACTAGGGGATTTTCACAGTAACTTCAATGCACTGTTGATGTAAGCCTACTTGTGACACTAATAAAAGAACTTTACAAAAGCTCATGTTCTGTTGCTGCCCAAATATTAAGCTGATTATTTAGGCTCTCATTATTGCCACTCATCATGAGGCAATAGATGAGGTAGTTTTGTTTTTAAACTCTGCCATCAAGATATTCCTCTTTCTTGATCTCCTCATTCAGCTTTATACTTTCAATGGTCAGGTGTTTGATCAATCTGCTCCCAACCTCCATCCATAGCACTTTGAAGTAGACATTACATTAAAGGTACATCTTCATACTGTGCTAAATTTGGCATGTATTTCACATACTCCTTTTTTGCTGTCATTCTTCTGTAACATAAAGTTACATCTGAAACTTCTCACTTCTATTGCTAGCTATGCAACAGGTGCCTTTAAATATACCTTAATCATCACAAGCATCACTTTGAGTGAAATTTGCTTTGCCCTGACTTTCTGTGGGAACGGTCACAGGAGATTATCATTATTATTATTTTACTTATTAGTCACAAGTAAGGCTTATATTAACATTGCAATGAAGTTACTGTGAAATCCCCCTAGTCGTCATAGTCCGGCGCCTGTTTGGGTCAATGCACCTAACCAGCACTTCTTTCAGAATGTGGGAGAAAACCTGAGCACCCGGAGGAAACGCACAGGGAGAACATGCAAACGCCACACAGATCGTGACCCAAGCCGGGAATCGAACCCGAGTCTCTGGCACTATGAGGCAGCAGTGCTAACCACTGTGCTACCGTGCTGCTCTTTTCCAGTAAAGACACGCAATTGGTGCCATATTCTGTTGAAATGATTTTGGGAAATATGTTAATATTTTAAATATGTACAAATGAGTTAACTGTTTGTATTCTAAATGCATGTCGTCATTCTTACACATGAATCTGAGCTCAACCTAGTGAAGCGTTATCGATTCACCGATGTGCTGATAAAAAACTTCAGCTGCCCTCCATCATAGAGAAAGCAACCAATAAATAACATGAGGAAGAGGCATTGTACCCTAATTGGTCAATTAGCTTCCATGTTCCCAAGTTATCAGAGAGTATATCTGTAACAAGAAAGCATTCCACTTTTAAAGGGAAATCACGCAAACATTGGAGTGTCACTAATACAGTGACCTATAGAAAGTAAGTGGATATTGAAGGGTGCAGCTCCCAGGTCCAATGTCAGGTCGTCCTTGAGGACTGGAGAGGAAATTCACAGACAATTTCTTATTCTGAATTGGCCTAAAGCTTTTTGTTGACTTTCTTTTGGCTTCTTCTAGGTGATTACCTCGCTGAAGGAACATTGGTGGGGTTGGAGCCTGAATGGGGACCAAGGTCTGGCCATAAGGGACAAGCTCAGTGGACCAGTTGGTCTTTTCTTGACTTCTTTCATAGAGTCCCTACAGTGCAGAAGGAGGCCATTCAGCCCATCAAGTCTGCACCAACTCTCTGACAGAATTTTCTACCCAGGCCCACTCCCTCATCCCTCGGCCTATCCCTGTAACCCAACACATTTATCATGGCTAATCTATATAACCCATATATCTTGAGACACTAAGGGGCAATTTACCATTACCAATCCACCCAACCCGCACATCTTTGGACTGTGGAAGGAAACCGGAGCACCCGGAGGAAACTCACACAGGCATGGAGAAAACATGCAAGCTCCACACAGTCACCCAAGGCTGGAATTGAACCTGGGTCGCTGGCACCATGAGGCAGCAGTACTAACCACTGTGCCACTATGCTGCCCTATTCTGGGGCACTTCTGCCCACTTCTGTTTTCATATATTCAGAAAAAAAAGGAGGATCTAAACTTATGTAATTGTGAAAATAATAATTGTGTAATCTTCTGCACATCTTCCTGTGTTTTTTTTCAATCTTCTGAAAGATGGTACAGATGAGTACTAAGGTCAGAGGAGGTCAATGTAACCTCAAAAATACTAGTATGCTACAGCATACATTTAAAGTTTATTTATTAGTCACAAGTAGGCTTACATTAACACTGCAGTGAAGTTTCTGTGAAAATCCCCGAGGTGCCACACCCCAGTGCCTGCTCAGATACACTGAGGGAGAATTTAACATGGCCAAATGTGGAGGCAGACACGCTGGCATTGTTTAAGACTTACCTGGATAGTCACATGAGCAGTCTGGGAATGGAGGGATACAAGCGAATGGTCTAGTTGGACCAATGAGCGGCACAGGCTTGGAGGGCCGAAGGGCCTGTTTCCTGTGCTGTGCTGTTCTTTGGTCTTTGTTCTTTGTTCAATTCACCTAACCAGTGCATCTTCTGGACTGTGGGAGGAAACCGGAGCACCTGGAGGAAACCCATGCAGACACAGGGAGAACGCACAGACTCTGTGCACAGACAGTGATCCAAGCCAGGAATTGAACCCTGGTTCCTGGCGCTGTGAAGCAGCAATGCTAACCACTGCGCCACCATGCCGCCCGAATTGAACAGTCAATTTTAGGCTCTGAACTTTCACCGTAACATTTCCCATATAGTACAAAACACCAACAGCTGCTAGCTATCTTATTTGTAATCCATAAACTTAATATTCTTTCTATTTCTGGAATAGCCAAGGCTGAAATCTGACTAATAGTCACAGTAATTTACAGCCAGCTTTGCTTTATCCCTTGCAACTGTCTTTTACTATATGCCTCAGTTCTCTTTCCAGCCTCCCTTGACAGGAAGTTTGTCATTTTGACTCTCGACTCTTTCATTAATTGTAACTTTGCCAGTAGAGCATGCCAATTACCCAGCTTCCGCCTTCCCATGTGCGAGTTCCCTACCAGAAAACTCCATATTGTTTACCAATGTATCATACTTTGTATGCAAGAACAGAGTTTCTCCCATCATCTCATGTGTGAATACCTGCTGGAAGACTGAAATGAGATAACAAATTATCTCTTGTCCCAGATGGTTATGGATAACAGTTTCAATGGTTGGTTCATTAACTCTCCGGGTGAACTCATCAATGTACCAATCTTCTCTTTGTCTCAATGGCATCAGTCAGTCTTCCTCTCTCAAGGTGACAGCAAAGAAATTGCATCTTTGAGGATTAACCCTCAAAAACATGAACCTGAGTTCCAGTTATAATTTAGACCAAAAATTATTGCCAGTTAGTAACTAATAATCCCCAGTTGTGACAGCGTAACAATTCGAGATGGAGCCAGATGAAGGAAACACGGCATTTTTTTTAAAAATCGTTCATGGGATGTGATTGTCATTGGAAAGACTAGCAAACATTGTCCATTCCTATTTGCCTTTGTTACATCCTGGGAGGATATTTCCTTTCATGGTCACCTTTTTGAAAGGCAGGGTTCGCGGAGCCAGGAATTCCCAGGACCCTGGAGCGAAAACTTGGGCCTCTGAATTAACAGGGTAACTGGATAGTTTTCGTCCTAGACCCTGTACAGCTGAGTCTATCCATGAATATCCCACAACATGAATCTGAACTGAAAGCCAACATGATATTTTTTCAAAGACTTTTTTTTTTATTCGTTCAGCATTTATTGACCATACATGTAGGCACATTGCTATGGGTCTGGAGTCACATGTAGGCTAGACCAGGTAAGGACTTTAGTGAACCAGATTACTTTTGATGACAATCAACCATGGTCATCATGAGACTTTTAGGCCAGAATTTTACTGCCCTGTCCGCCACAGGAATCGGAGCGGGTGAGGGGCATACAACGGGAAGGTCCATTGACCTCAGGCAGGATTTTACGGTTTCCGGACGAGCCAGGCCGCAAAATCCCACCTTATATTCCAGATTTTATATTAAATTCGAATTTCACCATCTGCCATAGTGGGGGGATTTGAAACTGGATCCCCAGACCATTCATTATCCTGGGTCTCTGGATTACTTGTTCAGCGACAATACCATTATACCACTGCCTCCACGATAACTATATTGCAGACAAGCTTTGGCTGTGTCTGCTGCCAACTGTTGAATCAAACCTGTAACATTTCATTGATTTGAGTGCTTGCAAAGGAAAGACCAATAAATTACACTCTTCTTTCTCACTGGAATTTAACACCTGGATTTTGGGGATTCGTAAATCAAAGAGTTTGGAACTGTTTCAATGAGAAATGAATTTCATCTAACTCAGAGTTCCTTAAACAGTTTAAGATTTATTGATGAGTAGCTGGCAGTGAACAAACATTTTACCTCGAAAAAAATACACTTGATTACATGCATTAGAGACTTTTTATTATTTCAAACTGCTTCTTCTGTAAACATATTAAACAAAGTACTTCACACATTTTTATGAATAAATCACAGCAGAGACAAAATAATCCCTCCATCTGGTGTCTTAAAACTCTGCTACAATTTTAATGGGTCGAACCATCTGTTGGCAACAGCAGCACATGCTCAGATATTCAAACTTGTGTTTTGAGATATGCTGGAATTTCAACCCAATATTGGCGCAATATTTACCAGGAAAGTTTCAATTTCCAGTGGGTACTATTCCTCTTCCTGCGACACTTTGGGAATATCTCCAACACTAAACTTGATGCACTATACTTCCTCAGGCATTTAACCAGTACTTCCTCCGCTGTTAATCTCAGGTGCAGAACAATAGGAACTGAATAGGAAAAGCCTAAAAAACATCCCCTGACACACCAACAAGGCTCAGCACCCTCTGCAAACCATACGTCAATCTTGCATCCTCAACAATTCTCACCCAAGATAATGGTCTCCCCTATCCATACCCCCTAAGCTGCTCAATCCCCCCCATAGCCCTGACAATGCACCCACTCCCGCACCCACCACATTGCTCAATACTCTTGACAATGCTCATCCGCTTCTGCACCCCTGACAATGATTACCAGCCCCCGCCATACCCTCAACATTGCTCACCCATCCTATTCAGCTGATGTTGGAAGAGTGAGTGGTGTTGAGGACGAATGGGGGAGAGAAAGGGAGTGATGAACAGTGTCAGGGGTTTGGTCCGGGGAGGGTTGTATTGAGCATAGTCAGGGGGTGCGGAAAGGTGAATATTGTCAGGCATGACAGAGGGAAGTGAGCAGCATCAGGAGTGACAATGAATTTATAATTCTGCAACTCAATGAACTGAAAAATCAGACCTTCAGGAGTTTGTCTTCGATTCATACCAAGAAAAGTAGTGGATTTGCTTCCGTCACTCTTCTTGCGGACAGAGAGATGGCTGATTCCCCCCTCCTTTTTCCACCTCACGATTGGTCATGGATAGATGTGGTTTTTTTTTAAGGAAGAGCGCTGTGACTCTCAAGACCATTGAAAAAGGCTGGTTTTCTCAAAGGTTTATAAAAATGAATAAATGTTTATGGCTCATTGTACTTGCAAGACACACACAACACACATACACACTCACACACATACAAGTACACACACATGCATACACACACAAATGTGCACATGCGTACAACACATTTTTAGTTTTTTATTCATTGGTGGGACATGGGCATCACTGTCTGACCAGCATTTATTACCCATCCCTATTTGCCCTTGAAAATGGGTGGCTTGCCCAGCCAGTTCAGAGGGCAGTTGAGAGTCAACCACATTGCTGTGGTTTTGGAGTCACATGTAGGCCAGACCAGAAAAAGATGGCAGATTTTTTTTTCCCTAAAGGACATGAGTGAACAAGATGGGTTTTTCTGACAATCGACAATGGCTTCATAAAGAACAAAGAAAATTATAGCACAGGAACAGGCCCTTTGGCCCTCCAAGCCTGCATCGACCATGCTGCCCGACTTAACTAAAACCCCCTACCCTTCCGGGGACCATATCCCTCTATACCCATCCTATTCATGTATTTGTCAAGACGCCCCTTAAAAGTCACTACTGTATCCGCTTCCACTACCTCCCCCGGCAATGTGTTCCAGGCACCCACCACCCTCTGTGTAAAAATTCTGCCTCGTACATCTCCTTTAAACCTTGCCCCTCGCACCTTAAGCCTGTGCCCCCTAGTAATTGACTCTTCCACCCTGGGAAAAAGCTTCTGACTATCCACTCTGTCTATGCCTTTCATAATCTTGTAGACTTTTATCAGGTCGCCCCTCAACCTCCATCATTCCAGTGAGAACAAACCAAGTTTCTGCAACCTCTCCTCGGAGTTGATGCCCTCCATACCAGGCAACATCCTGGTAAATCTTTTCTGTACCTTCTCCAAAGCCTCCACATCCTTCTGGTAGTGTGGCGACCAGAATTGAACACTATATTCCAAGTGCGGCCTCACTAAGGTTCTGTAAAGCTGCAACATGACTTGCCAATTTTTAAACTCAATGCCTCAGTCGATGAAGGCAAGCATGCCGTATGCCTTCTTGGCTGCCTTCTCCACCTGCATTGCCACTTTCAGTGACCTGTGTCCCTGTACACCCAGATCCCTTTGCCTATCAATACTCTTAAGGGTTCTGCCATTTACTGTATATTTCCTATCTGTATTAGTCCTTCCAAAATGCATTACCTCACATTTGTCCAGATTAAACTCCATCTGCCACCTCTCCGCCCAAGTCTCCAACTGATCTATATCCTGCTGCATCCTCTGATGGTCCTCATCGCTATTTGCAAATCCACCAACCTTTGTGTCGTCCGCAAACTTACTAATCACTCCAGTTACATATTCCTCCAAATCACTTAAATATATTACAAACAGCAAAGGTCCCAGCACTGATCCTTGAGGAACGCCACTTGTCACAGCTCTCCATTCAGAAACGCACTCTTCTACTGCTACCCTCTGTCTTCTTTGACCGAAGTTCCATCCCACCATCAGACTCACCATGGACTACTCTCTGGAATCGGTTGCATTCTTGGACACACGCATCTCCATTAAGGACGGTCACCTCAGCACCTCACTATACCGCAAGCCCACGGATAACCTCACGATGCTCCACTTCTCCAGTTTCCACCCTAAACACGTTAAAGAAGACATTCCCTACGGACAAGCCCTCCGTATACACAGGATCTGCTCGGATGAGGGGGATCGCAACAGACACCTCCAGACGCTGAAAGATGCCTTCATAAGAGCAGGATATGGCGCTCAACTCATCAATCGACAGTTCCGATGCGCCACAGCGAAAAACCGCACCGACCTCCTCAGAAGACAAACACGGGACACGGTGGACAGAGTACCCTTCGTCGTCCAGTACTTCCCCGGAGCGGAGAAGCTACGGCATCTCCTCCGGAGCCTTCAACATGTCATTGATGAAGACGAACATCTCGCCAAGGCCATCCCCACACCCCCACTTCTTGCCTTCAAACAACCGCACAACCTCAAACAGACCATTGTCCGCAGCAAACTACCCAGCCTTCAGGAGAACAGTGACCATGACACCACACAACTCTGCCACAGCAACCTCTGCAAGACATGCCAGATCTTCGACACGGATGCCATCATCTCACGTGAGAACACCATTCACCAGGTACACGGTACATACACTTGCAACTCGGACAACGTTGTCTACCTGATACGCTGCAGCAAAGGATGTCCTGAGGCATGGTACATTGGTGAGACCATTCAGACGCTATGACAACGGATGAATGAACATTGCACGACAATCACCAGGCAAGAGTGTTCTCTTCTTGTTGGGGAACACTTCAGCGATCACAGGCATTCGGCCTCTGATCTTCAGGTAAGCGTTCTCCAAAGCGGCCTTCACGACACACGACAACGCAGAGTTGCTGAGCAGAGACTGATAGCCAAGTTCCGCACATATGAGGACGGCCTCAACCGGGATCTTGGGTTCATGTCACACTGTCTGTAACCCCCACGACTTGCCTGGGCTTGCAAAATCTCACTAACTGTCCTGGCCGGAGACAATACACATCTCTTTAACCTGTGCTTAACCTTCTCTCCACTCACATTGTCTGTACCTTTAAGGCTTGATTACCTGTAAAGACTCGCATTCCAACCATTATTTTGTAAATTAAGTCTGTGCCTTTATATGCCCTGTTTGTGAACTGAAATCCCATTCACCTGATGAAGGAGCAGCGCTCCGAAAGCTAGTGGCTTGTGCTACCAAATAAACCTGTTGGACTTTAACCTGGTGCTGTTAAACTTCTTTCTTTGACTGAGCCAATTTTGTATCCACCTTGCCAGCTCACCTCTCATCCCATGTGACTCCACCTTCTGCACCAGTCTGCCATGAGGGACCGTGTCAAAGGCCTTACTGAAGTCCATGTAGACAACATCCAATGCCCTACCCTCATCAATCATCTTTGTCACTTTCTCGAAAAACTCGATCAAGTTAATGAAACACGACCTCCCCTTCACAAAACCATGTTGCCTCGCACTAATATGTCCAGTTATTTCCAAGTGAGAATAAATCCTGTCTCGAAGAATCCTCTCCAATAATTTCCCTTCATCAGTAGATTCTTAATTCCAAATATTTTTTATTGAGAGATGGTTACAAAAGAAGTCCCATGTTTTCAGATTTTTTTAAAGTCCAGACCTTAGCTATTATATTTGAGTTTTCAAAGATAGAAATTTGAAATGTTGCAGGTCTGATGATTCCCCTATGGTTTATTGTAGAAATTGAGCTTGGAGGTTTCTGGCCATGAATTTCCAGAGGCTTACTACTTGCAGCCGCAGGTTTCTGGCTTTGCTCCACCCAAGGTGCAAGCAAGCTCTTTCAGTGAAGGTCTAGCTTTGTTCTTCAAAATGTGGGCTTGGCCCACATCTCTGTCTGTTAGTGGATTCTAGGCAGGATGCTTCCTTTGCTGGGGAGGATCTCTTCTCTCTGAGTCTCGTCTCCCAGACTGACTGATTAACACTCACGATGTGTGTCAATAAATGTCCCCGTCATATGATGGTTTCTGTCAGCTGAACATGTTCCTTTACTCAGGCAAAGGTTTACTGATGACGTAAGCATTGACACACAATAGGATTTGATTTTCAGCCATTTGCATTTCATTGTAATGGAATGGGATCTCCTCACACCCATTCTGTGGAATTTCATTCTGCAGCCAAGAGGTCTGCAGATCCATTGTGCACTCGCTTCTACAGGTATCTGGACAGTGGCAGCTATTGTATCTCTAGAAAAATCTTGCATTTTAATGTCTTCTCAATGGAATGTCCCAAAAGGTAATTTGATTTTTAATGTCCTGTCCAGACAAACAGGCTAACTTCCAACCTTGTGTAGTTTTGTGTATATTGGCAGACAAGGAGAGGTCACCTGACTTCTCAACTTCATTTTGTTTCAGCACAGATTGTCGATTCGATGTTTTGTTTTTAAGATAAAGTTTCCATTATCCACAACTATAAGCTTGTGGAGGGGGGCGGGGGGGGGGGGGGGGGGGGCGGTAATACACTTTACCACTCAGCCTCCCCGAGGTGCTCCTCAATGGATCCAAACTGGAGCTGGGATCTGAATGTTCCAATATCAAAAGTAAAGGGACAGTTTCAAATGTGGTCATTGGCAAGTGATCCTATTCCATCACGAATGAGAAAATCTGGGTGAATAATTATATTCACAAGTCTGTTTCATACTGCGGCACTCTCTCATCTTAAAGGTTACCACAATCCTTTGTGAATATAGACCAGAACCCAATGTTAGTACAGGAATTGCCTTTGTCGCCTTTTGCTGTTTTATTAATAAATTAGCATTCAGTCATAAACTTTAGTATGTTACATAGAAATTACAACGGAGAACAAAGCTATCTTGCCCAATCAGTCCATGCTGTTATTTATACTCTAGATAAACAGTCAACATAATGCTATCAGCCTGCCTCATTCCATATTCCCAGCCCTACCTTTCTTTCAGATCCATATCTACCCAGCTTTTAAAAGTTGACATGGGAGGAAATTTCAACAAAACTCACTGCTTCTAGAAAGGAAACCCATGGGATGGAGTGGAATGTTGGTTTTGCACTTCACCTAACTCTGCGCTGACTCCAATGAATAGTACAGGGGATGTGAAACCAGTATTCACCCAACCTCATCAGTTTCCCAGTGGGCAGGTTGAGTTAAAATTACCCCCATGGTCTCTTCTTCACTTATTAATTCGGGTAGCGCATTCCTTCTTTTTTATTCATTCATGGGACATGGGTGTCGCTGGCTGGCCAGCATTTATTGCCCATCCCTAGTAGCCCGAAGGCAGTTGAGAGTCAACCACATTGCTGTGGCTCTGAAGTCATGTGTAGGCTAAACCAGGTAAGGACAGCAGATTTCCTTTCCTAAGGGACATTTGTGAACCTGATGGGTTTTTCCGACAACTGGCAATGGTTCCATGGGCATCAGTAAATTCTTAATTCCAGATATTTTTTATTGAATTCAAATTCCACCATCTGCCTTGGCGCGATTCAAATCCATGTCCCAAGAGCATTAGCTGAGTTTCGGAATTAATAATCTAGCGATAATACCACAAGGCCACTGCCTGCCTCATAGCCCTCAGTGTTAAACATTTCTCGCACACTCTGTCCTAAATCTCTTTCATTTAATCTGATGTCTATGTCCCCTCACTCAACTGCTCATCCACTGGAGACAGTCCATTTCTATCTACCCTGTACCATCAGTTCGTAATTTTAAGAAGTTCAGTCAAATTGTTCAAACATCTTCGAGCAGAGCGGCATGGTGGCACAGTGGTTAGCACTGCTGCCTCACAGTGCCAGGGATCCGGGTTCAATTCCGGGCTTGGGTACCTGTCTGTGTGGAGTTCACATATTCTCCCCATGTCTGCGTGGGTTTCCTCCGGGTGCTCCGCTTTCCTCCCACAGTCCAAAGACACAAAGGTAGGTGGATTGGCCGTGTTAAATTGCCCCTTCTTGTCAGCGGGACTAGCTAGGGTAAATGCATGGAGTGGGATTGTGGTCGGTGCAGACTTGATGGGCCGAATAGCCTCCTTCTGCACTGTAGGATTCTATGATTCTCTTCGATTGAAAACAGTCCTCGTTTATCAATGCTTTCCCAGCATCTGTGTTTCCTCATACAAGGCCGCTTTGTAGTGAATTTGCACTGTCCATCCTTCACTCTCGAATCATGGAATCATTGAGAATCATAGCATCCCTACAGTGCAGAAAGAGGCCATTCAGCCCATCGTCTCTGCATTGACTCTCTGAAAGAGCATCTTACCCTGGTCCACCTCAGCCTGTCTCCCACCCCTGTAAGTTGTAATCCCCCTAATTTATACCTCTTTGGACACTAAGGGGCAATTTAGCATGGCCAATTCACCTAACCTGCACATCTTTGGACTCTACAGCCGGAATTCTTCCATCCCGCCCGCCACGGGAATTGTAGCGGGCAGGGAGCGGACCATGTCAAGGTTCATTGACCTCGGGTGGGATTCTCTGGTTTTGAGCTGAGCGTGGCCGGAGAATTCTGCCTACATCCTTTCCGCTGTGAGAATTCAAACTCCAAATGTGATCTTACTCGGGTTTTAAACAATTTAAGTAGTACATCTCGACTTTTATCTTCTGTATCTCTTGAACTAAAATGCAATATTGTATAAACTTGCTTTTATCCACTTCATATGCTGTTTTTACTTACAACCTGAACCCACACGTCCCCAAATTTGGATAAGCATGCCATAATCACTCAGAATATCCAATCTCGTAACATAGATTCACTGAACGCCAGTTGTAGTCTTTCCAATGAGACTTTAAACGAAGGCCACTGCTGGCCCATCAGGTGGGCAGTGTTACTTTGAAGGAAGAATGTTAGCCAAGCACTGGGAAAGTACCCAGCTCCTCTTCATTCTTTCTTCAAAGTAACACATAACTCGGATACAGCTGCGATAACCTTAATTTGTTCAAGTTTGCTGTTGTGATTGCCGACATCATGGCAAGAAGCGTGCCAACAACTCACTGTCTATGAAGCATGGCCAAAAACCATGAAAGGAACTACATAAGTGCAAATGATTTCTGTATGAAGAAGTGCATTTTTTTGTGGAACCTCAGTGTGATGGTTACTCACAGAAACTGTAATCTTTTACTAAAGAGACAAGCTCGTGCATATATACATTTTGTTCCTTTACACCACATTCAAAACAGAGAATGCCAGCTGTCCAGATGGCGATCGAGATGTTTGGGGGATAAGAGGTTTATATGGAGCATTGCTCTAAAAGGGAAGAGAATCAAAGAGAAAGTAGGGACACAAGGTTTGCTGTCAAGGTTTTCTGCATCTTTATGAAGAGGCGGCATGGTGGCACAGTGGTTAGCACTGCTGCCTCACAGCGCTGGGGACCCGGCCTCCCACAGTCCAAAGATGTGCTGGATAGGTGCATTGGCCATGCTAAATTGTCCCTCAGTGTACTGGAACTGACGCCGGAGTGTGGCGACTAGGGGGTTTTCACAGTAACGTCATTGCAGTGTTCATGTAAGCCTACTTGCGACTAAGAAATAAACTTCACTTTACTTGAAGGATTTTAGGTTCTTTATTTGCTGAGCCTGTTATTGTTACAGTGAGTGAGTGAGTGCCTCTTAACACAGCGTCTCAGAGAATTCTTTTGGGTGACACTTGATAATGCAAACCTTTCCTGTGGTGAAATATTTGGTGCAATATGATTGTTGGAAATGAAACATAAATTAAGAGTTAGAGAAAACATTAGGATAAATACCTTGTGTAGTATACAATATAAACCATACACTGTAGATGTAACGTACATCAACAGTTGTAGCTAAGGAAGCAATGCAATTTAAAAGGAGATAAACGCAAAGTATAACCAAAGTACAGAAACCACGAGAAACAAGAAAGATCCTGGATAAATGGATAATTGGGGTTTCTGACAATCTTCTGCTTTTGTTTCAGAAGCTGAGTGGAAGAACATCGAAGGATATTCCCTTGGATATGTATTAATCAGCACCACCTAACAAATACCAGCAAACATACATGGATTATAAATTTACTTCTTGGAAGGTGCACTGCCCTCTTTGCTCTGTGATTTGCATCAAATACATCCCAAAGTAATGGGTGAGAGTCTCCTATTTCTTATGACTGCAACAGTGAAATGAGGTTATAAAGAGAGATTGGATAGGCTTGGGTTATTTTCTCTGGAGTAGAGGAGACTGAGGGGCGACCTGATTGAGGTGTTCAAGATTATGAGGGGCATGGGCAGAGTGGATAGGGAGCAGCTGTTCCCCTTAGGTGAAGGGTCAGTTACGAGGGGCCACAAGTTAAAAGTGAGGAGTGGGAGATTTAGGGGTATTAGAGGAAGAACCTTTTACCCAGAGCGTGGTGACAGTCAGGAATGCACTGCCTGGAAGGATGGTAGAGGCGGGATGCCTTATATCTTTTAAAAAGTACCTGGGTTAGTACTTGGCATGCCATAACATTCAAGGCTATGGGCCAAATGCTGGCAAGTGGGATTAGGTGGGCAGGTCAGGGCTTTTCATGCATCGGTGCAGACTCGATGGGCCGAAGGGCCTCTTCTGCACTGGAGCATTCTGTGATTCTGTGAGATTGAGCAGTTTTTGAACCCACTTTGTACTGAGAGTTGGGACGGGGATTCTGAATTTTGCCGCATCTCACCTCACTTACCACACCTTTCCACATCTCCCAGTCAGCCTATCATGCACTTCCATCAGAACAGCACGATGTACAAGTATTGCAAGACATCAGTCATACAAATATATTCAGGTTCTTCAAATTGCATTCTCCATTATGATAGGAGATAAATGCAACATGATAAAGCTAAAGAATCTTAAGATCTAATAGTATTTTCACCTATTGAGCCTCTAACTAGATTTGTGGAATAAATTCCCAACAATATTAATTCATCTTTGCAAATGAACTCTCTTAAAAAAAAGTTAGATACAGATCTCATGCGCAAGTAACTGAAGATTAAATACATGCGCATATCATGAAACTCTCTGTAGAACAAGATAGCCCCTGTGCTCTGGCAGCCGTGCAACTGTTATGTGTGGAATGTAACCAGACAAGATACTTTATACAGTTATACGCATATCCTGGAATTGCCAGATTGTGTTTGGAGTTTCACACCATTTATGATTTTTCTCAGATTTGTGACTTCATTTCATCAGGTGAGAAAATATCAGATTCTATTAAGCACCCTGTCTTTGGAAGGAGCTAATTTGATTAACTCCTTTTGCATTCATGCATTTCTAATAACTGAACTACGCAAAAGAAAAACTTGCACTTTTCCTGACCACCAGATGTCTTAAAGCGTATTATGGCCAATACTTTTTTGACTGTCATCTCTGTTGTAATGTAGGAAATGCAACAGCTAATTTACGCACAGTGAACTCCGACTAACAGCAATGTAATAATGACTGAATAACCTGTGTCCGTGATGTGGATTGAAGGATAAATATTGGCCAAGTCCCCAAAAGGTGCAATAATTCTAATCAGGGCAGACTCTCAAAATAGCTTCCAAAAGAAATGCAGCAAGATTTTGCCAAGAGTTATGATCAGAAGGGGACATTGTGCTGTAAAAATTCTCTCAAGAGCCTTACAGTTCTTGTAGTTCTTTTCTCTGTCCCTTCACTTAGAAAAATAGGAAGAGAAGAAAGTAGGTGCCATGCGAAGTCTAACAATTACAGCAACAACCACCATTTTCCAAGGTACTTCGGAGGTGCAAATGCATCTGGAGAAGTAGAAACACTGACCTTTTAAAGGTTGGAGGGGGGGAAGGGTGGGGGGAGATTGCAGGTTGGTGATTGACAATCCCATTTTACATAAACCACTTACCCATTCACAAATTAATGACAAACTCAAAATCTCTTACAGTGCAATTTTAAAGACAGATTTTGGAATAGAAAGCTAATCGGCACAGCTCCAAAATGGAGTCTCTTCAGAGACTGAAGGTATCCCGTAGATTGTGAAAATGTGAAAGCTGCTGAACGCCAGGACATCTGGCTGGAGTTAGGATAACAAACTCCAACTACACCCTATCTGGTTATTTCATTAACCGATGACAAACGAATGAAGTGCCTCAAAACATCGACTTCACTGAATAATCTGACTGCACTCAATGCAGAAGTGAGCTTAAGGTTAGCTGCAAATAGGTGTTCAGGTGAGCTTGTAATCGCGACATGTATCCAATTAAACATCCTAAGAGGATGATACATAAAGCTGGGAGTTGGTAGAGCTTTTAAGAAATTAGAGGAGGGAATTTACAATTGGAAGTAATCATAACACAAAGAGGCTGAACAAGTATTCTTCCATCAAATGGAAAACCAAGGATTGTTGATGCCTGTGACAGACTCAGCAAAAAAGTAATTTAGCTTCTGTGTCTCTCTCAATTTGAAAACTGTCAAAGAATGTTAAATAAGTTTGGACATTTTTGATATCTTAAATGATTAGGGTTATCACATTTGGCTTTGCCAAGAGAGATCAGAAAATCTTGTGAGAATGAGGGACAGTAAAATCAGAACCACTGAAGAGTAAAAAAGATGCTTACGACAGAGATGCAAGTGTTCACCAGGGATTTACTTCCCATTATAACTCAGGGGACTTAACACAACCAGGAGGGGCAACAATCGTCAAAAGAACAACAACAGATCTCTGCACCGGGACAATGAGAATGGTGAAATCTCCTTATGGTATGTGATTAAAGCAAATTAGGAACAGAAAACACAAATGTGTGGGACAATTAATTACAAATAAACGCCTGCAGCAAGTAACTCACCTCCTGACTGCACAAAGCTGCCCAACATCTGCAAGGCACAAATCAAACATGTGATGGAATACCCTCCACTTGACTGGATAAGTGCAGCTCCAACAACACTCAAAAGCAATGCCTTTCCAGAACAAAGAAGCCCGTTCGCTCGGCACCCAATCCACTAGCTTAAATATTCACTCCCTCCGCTACCATGCAACATGGCTGCAGTGTGTGCCATCAACATGATGCACTTTGACAACCATATGTTCAGCCTCTGCACGCCACATTTCTATAATTCCCTACATCTCACCACCTCGTACTCCTTTAAGGCCCTCTTAAACCCACCTTACTGACCAAATTGTTAGTCACTTTTCCCAATGTCTCCTTCTTTGTCTTGGCATGCATTTTTGCCCAATTATGCCTCACCTTGGGAGGTTATAGGTGCTATATAAATGTGAGATGTTATTGCTACTGTTACCCTCAGTAAACCTTTTTTGTTACGAGTGACACAAGAAAAACAATCTCTTTTTTAAAATGTCCCGATGATTTTCCTCCGGAATCTCACAGAGGTGTGTCCCAAAGACTGATCTTCAATTCTAAGAACTCCAGGTCAAATCTGGAGGGTTGGCAACTCTTAAAGTTTTTTAAAAAGTTTATTTATTACTGTCACAAGCGGGCTTACATTAACATTGCAATGAAGTTACTGTGAAAAGCCTCCAGTCACCGCACTCTGGCGCTTGTTTGGGTACACTGAGGGAGAATTTAGCATGGCCAATGTACCTAACCAGCATGTCTTTCAGACTGTGTGAGAGACCCGGAGCATGCGGGGAAGAACGTGCAGACTCCACACAGACAGTGACCCAAGCCAGGAATCGAATCTGGGTCCCTGGCGCTGTGAGGCAGCAGTGCTAACCACAGTTAGGAGCCGGAGGGTGGCGACTCCGGGATTTTCACAGTAACTTCATGACAGTGTTAATGTAAGGCTTCTTGTGACACTAATAAAAGAACTTTAAGAGTTGCCAACCCTTCACCGTGCTGCTCTATGCAAAATCATGAACTGGGTGTTCTTTAATATACCACAAAAATACAAATAGCATACAGTTAGTGGGGGAAATAAAAAAATGTCTGCTTGATAAACTTCCAAAAATATGTGCACAATGTGTCAATTAGGTTCACAGTGATTGATAGAAAATGATTTTACTACTTCTGCATTCCAAACCGGAATTATTTTACAACACCCAACATCCTAGAGTGAAAAACTCCCAACAGGGACCTAATCAGCTAAAATTTCCAAAAGCATGTATAAAATTTATCTAAAAATGACTGACAATTTGAAGATCTATTTTTCGCCAGCTGCAGTTCAGGCAACAGGGAAAACAGTATCTCCTGTTTTGTAATCTCTGGTGTATAATTTGTTCCAAAGCAATGTCATATCGAGTAGAGTTAAAATGAAATATTGGGCACCATGAAGGCAAAAAAAAACACACATACAGAACTTGCATGTACACTAACCAACCTCAGAATTGCAATGTTAAGCTCATTAATGCTGTTACTACCTTTCTCTCTGTTCTTCAGTGATAACATCAGACAACACGCCACATTATTTTCAGCTTTTCCTGCTCCCGACAGCAAGCAAAAAGGTAATGAGAATTTTTTTTTCAGGCAGTTATGATCTGGAATGTACTGCCTAAGGTGGTGGAGCCAGATTCAACAGCACCCTCCCAAAGGTTGTATAAGTTGAAAGGAAGGATTTGCAGGACTGTTGGGAAAAAGCAGGAGAGCAGAGCTAATAAACATCCAAAGAGCCAGCATGGACATAATGGATTGAATGGCCTCCTACTGTGCAGGACGGTTCTGTATGTGTTAATCAGACTTCCAAATTATCATTAACGTGGCGTGTTACAACTGCGGTCAGTTCTGAGTTCTGAGTAGCAAAGTTGTGAAAGTAACTCAGTCCAACGGGATCTTTATCAATTGGGCCAGTGGGCTGACGAATGGCAGATGGAGTTTAATTTAGACAAATGTGAGGTGGTGCATTTTGGTAGATTGAACCAAGGCAGGACTTACTCAGTTAATGGTAGGGCATTGGGGAGTGTTACAGAACAAAGAGATCTAGGGGTACATGTTCATAGTTCATTGAAATTGGAGTCACAGGTGGACAGAGTGGTGAAGAAGGCATTCGGCATGCTTGGTTTCATCGGTCAGAACATTGAATACACGAGTTGGAATGTCTTGTTGAAGTTGTACAAGACATTGATAAGGCCACACTTGGAATACTGTGTGCAATTCTGGTCACCCTATTCTAGAAAGGATATTATTAAGCTAGAAAGAGTGCAGAAAAGATTTACTAGGATGCTACCAGCACTTGGTGGATTGAGTTATAAAGAGAGGTTGGATAGACTGGGACTTTTTTCTCTGGAGCGTAGGAGGCTGAGAGGTGATCTTATAGAGGTCCATGAAATAATGAGGGGCATAGATCAGATACGTAGTCATTATCTTTTCCCAAAGGTAGGGGAGTCTAAAACTAGAGGGCATAGGTTTAAGGTGAGAGGGGAGCGATACAAAAGTGTCCAGAGGGGCAATTCTTTCACAGAGGGTGGTGAGTGTCTGGAACAAGCTGCCAGAGGTAGTAGTAGAGGCGGGTCCAATTTTGTCTTTTCAAAAGCATTTAGATAGTTACATGGGTACGATGGGTATAGAGGGATATGGGCCAAATGCGGGCAATTGGGATTAGTTTAGGCGTTTTTAAAGAAAAAGGGCGGCATGGACAAGTTGGGCCGAAGGGCCTGTTTCCATGCTGTAAACCTCTATGACTCTATGACTCATCACTCAAACCAGTCTCCCATCCATTGATTCTGTCTACACTTCCCGCTGCCTCGGAAAAGCAGCCAGCATAATCAAGGATTCCATGCACCCAGGAAATACTCTCTTCCACCTTCTTCCGTTGGGAAAAAGATACAGAAGTCTGAGATCACATACCAACCAACTCAAGAAGAGCTTCTTCCCTGCTGCCATCAGACTTTCGAATGGACCTACCGTATATTAAGCTGATCTTTCCCTACAAGCTAGCTCTGACTGTAACATTACATTCTACACTCTCTCCTTCCCTTCTCTATGAGCAGTATGCTTTGTCTGTATAGCATGCAAAAAACAATACTTTTCACTGTATGCTAATGCATGTGACAATAATAAATCAAATCAAATCAAATCAAAAGTGCCTTTCACTGACTATAGACTGACTTAACAAATTATTTTTGCATCCATATCTGAAGACATCAGTGCCCCTTTAACAAAAACAAAAACCTTTCGGCACGGTAGCACAGTGGTTAGCACTGCTGTTTCACAGCTCCAGGGTCCTGGGTTCGATTCCCTGCTCGGGTCACTGTCTGTGTGGAGTTTGCACATTCTCCCCGTGTCTGCGTGGGTTTCCTCCGGGTGCTCCGGTTTCCTCCCACAGTCCAAAGATGTGCGGGTTAGGTTGATTGGCCAGGTAAAAAAAATTGCCCCTTAGAGTCCTGAGATGTGTAGGTTAGAGGGATTAGTGGGTAAATATGTGGGGTAGGGCCTGGGTGGGATTGTGGTCGGTGCAGACTCGATGGGCCGAATGGCCTCCTTCTGCACTGTAGGGTTTCTATGATTCTATGAAGAGTCAGCAATGTTGCGGTATTATCACAGTATGCTTGTATTGCCCAATAAAATGTTTATTTTTCATTCACCGGCTTCAATTGACTTCCCCTTGGCCAGAAACAATTCCAGAAACCAATTACAATTTCCCAACTGTGGAATATGACCAACAGTCCCAATGAAAGTAGATTCCAGACTATACCCTCAAAGCAATACCGCTTGAAGCACTTCTGAAGGGGCAGGGAGAAAAATTAAAGTGAAACAGATTGCTGACAAGCGACTCCCAGTGAAAGGTACAAGCTTAGGTCCTGGTTGGACTCAGCTGAGGTGATTCAATGTTCAAGTATGCCCATTCCTGAGCTAAGTGCACAATCCAGACTGACTATTCAGCGCAGCAATGAACGAGTGTTGTACTGTCAGAGCTGTTCGTCAAAATCTCACTACTGTTCACGGATCTTATGGTCCCATCGACAGTGCACGCTTGCCGAGTTTCCCGGCAGCAAGGGGTACATTTAACGGGAAATACCATTGTCAATGGCGGGACCATAAGATCCTATTGCCAGCTGGCGGTACACACACCGCGGAGAGGGGGAAAAATCCCGCCTGTTGTCCTTTGGATCAGACGTTAAAATTTATTTGGGAATTTAAAAGAGCCCCTGGCACTATTTGAAAAAAATGCAGTGTGTTCTCCTAGTGACCTGGATAATATTCATCCATCATCCAACCCAACCAAACAACGTTAATTTTTCTTTGAATCTCATTAATGTTTGTGTCTCATGGTGAATCGTAGAATATATTCTACAGCGCAGAAGAGGTAATTCGGCTCGTCGAGTCTGCACCGACTCACTGACCCCACCCTATCCCCACATTTACCCTGGCCAATCTCCCTAACCTACACATCTTAGGACATCTAAGGGGCAATTTAGCATGATCAATCCACCTAACCTGCACATTGTTAGAGTGTGGGAGGAAACCAGAGGAAACACACGCAGATGCGGGGAGAATGTTCAAACTCCACACATCCAGTCACCCAAGGTCGGAATTGAACCTGGGTCGCTGGAGCTGTGAGGCAGCAGTGCCAACCACTGTGCCACCGTGCAGCCCATTTCCATGGCTGTCACAATTGTCTCCAAAGGGGGGGAAATTTCTGGTATCCATATGAGTGGGAAACGTGGCTGAATTTTGCAGGATATGACACTTTGATTTTTGGCAGTGGGTTGAAATGCAGAACTAAAGGGGAGGGGATCTCCAGCCCTTCTTCGGTGACACAGGTAGAAAATCCAGAGAGATTCACATTCTCTTCGGAGAGAATAGCGTTTCCTGATTATCCATGCCCCTCACCGGTGACATCACGATGTTCATGCCCACAAGGGGCGAAAACTTCATTTAAATGGATTTTCATGAAGTTAAATATCATTAACAACGAGTTTCGCCAAACAAGAAACAGTCAAGATGATCCCTCCAGGGGCGCAGAACTCAGAATAGCCCCCAAGGGGGAGAGGGACATGCCCAGGCAGCACCCTCTGGAACTATCCCCTCGCACAGGTTGGCACTGCCAGGTTGGCACAGTGTTAACTTGTACCATGGGACAGTGCCGGACTGGCCTTAGTGGGAGCCCCTCGGTGGCGGGGGGGGGGGGGACTTCATTTATGTGTGGTGGGGAGGAGAACGGCCATTGAGTGGGGGGGAAATGTCAGTAATACTTGTCAGGGGAGGGAAGGGAATGCCAGCAAGGATTGTCAGGGGTGGGGGTAGGAAATGCTGGTGATTATTCCTGGGGCAGTGGGGTGGAAAGGCCCGATACCTCTGTGGAGGGGGCATGTGTCATTTTCGTTCTGATCAGGGCCTCAGGGTGGAATTCTCCCATCCCGCCTGCTACGGGAATCGTAGTGGGCAGCGAAGGACCATGCAAAGATCCGTTGACCTCCGGCAGGAATTTCTGGCCTTGGAGCGAGCACAGTCGGAAAATCCTGCCCACGATCTCTGTGGAGCCGGTCTTGCCAGCTCTATGAGGCTCCAGCCTGCCAGAAGGGCTTCATAAACCCCACCCACTCATTTTTTTAAATCTAAGAGGTCAAGATCTGGAGAGAAAGCTCTCTGTGTAGCTGGAGAGCTTCACGCTGGTTTTCAGTCTGAGCTTTAAATATTTCACCCAAAGTCAGCAGCTTGCGGGAGGCAAGTCAAAAATCATACCAGTGCGTGGTGGGTTTGTGCTTGTGATATATTTGCACGCCACAAATACTCATTACCCTGAAACAGTTTTCGATAAAGTCCTACCCTTGGAATAAAGTCTGTGGCACATGAGAATCCTCTGGGACCCAGTTCACATTTGTCTTGAAGGTGACATGCACTTTGTGAAGCTGTGTCTCAGGTCAGTGGTTTTCCATGTTGAACTCTGTGGCATAAGGTTGGGCAGCAGGAGACTGGTAGCTTGCATGGAGGCTCAGGACAGGCAAGTGTGAATCAGAGTGGGGGTTTGAAAGGATGGGGTTGGGGTATCTGAAGGAATGGAAGAGGGATCTGAGGGAGGACAGAGGGTGGGGTTGGGGGCAGGGAGGAAGTGAAGTGAGAAAAACTTTGGCTGGGATTTTACAGCCTCGCTCAGGCGAGACTGGAAATTCCTGCCTGAGTTCAACGGGGATTTCCATTGTCGGACCCTTGCCCACTCTGATTCTTTGTGGGTGAGGTGATAGGGAGCTCCGGCCCTGGTGTCTTGGTTGTGATGGGTACAGTCAGTCAACGTAAGATAATGAGGGGCTTAAAGAGCAGGATCACTAGTGTCCACATGAATGCCCAGCTCAGAGTGTTGGCAGTGCACAGGGCTTTGAGTTCAACTCGCTACATTTTAAATATTCCCTGCTGACAGAAATCTCTCATAATGTCCTTTACAATGCAGAGAAGGGAGGACCATTTGAGCCTGCAAGTTCATCCCTGTGCCTCAGAGTGGTCATTGCAATACTGGACAATAACATGGAAGATATTCAATGAACAGTGAACAACAAAATATAACACTGTTTCTTTCACAAACAAGGAAATGTTCCTAACTCTCCTGTAACTATCAATACATGCCAACTGCAAGGCGTGCCTGTGCATTTAAGTTTCTGACTAAGCTCAACAAATAACACTGATGCAAAAATGAATAAGGTGAAACCAATGTCATGTGGACTATTTACAAGTGAAATTTAAATTTGGAAAAATACCTTTGTGCTCTCAGCAAGTCTTACGTTTACGGCAGAGGGGCTGGGCTGGAAGATTTTGGCCCTGATGCAGAACCTCCTTGTTTGAAACACAGAAACAGACTAAGAGCAGGAGTAGGCCACTCAGCCCTTCGAGCCTGCTCCAACATTCAATAGGATCATGGCTGATCCTCTATCTCAATGCCACATTCCTGCTTTCTCCCCGTATCACTTGATGCCATTAAAATCTTTTTAAAAATCTATCTCTTTTTGAATACATTCAGTGACTTGGTCCCAACAGTCTTCTGTGGTAGAGAGTTCCACAGCTTCACTATCCTTTGAGTGAAGACATTTTTCCTCATCTGAATCCTAAATGTTCTACCCCGTATCCTGAAACATGTCGCCTGGTTCTAGATTCCCCCTGATGTGGGGATGCCAGCGTTGGACTGGGGTAAGCACAGTAAGAAGTCTCACAACACCGGGTTAAAGTCCAACACGTTCCCCAATGAGAGAAAACATCCTCCTTGCATCTAGTGTGTGCAAACTTGCTAAAATTTTATACGTTTCAATCAGATCTCCTCTCATCCTTATAAACTTTAGTGAATGCAGCCCCTGTCGAACAAATCTCCTCATTAGACAGTTCTGCCAACTCCAATATCAGCCTAGTGAACCTTCACTGCATTCCCTCTATGGCATGGATATCTTTTCCTAGGTCGGGAGACTAAACCCGCACAAAATGCTCCAGGTATGGTCTCACCAAGGCCCTATAAAACTGCAGTAAGACATCCCTACTTCTGAACTCAAATTCTCTTGCATAGAAGGCCAACATACCATTTGTCTTCCTAATTGCTTGCTGCACCTACCTCTCCACTTTCATTGACTGGTATACAAGGATACCCAGATCTCTTTCTGCATCGACATTTCCCAATGTATAATCATTTAAATAACATTCTTCCTATCTGCTTTTCATATCGAAGTGTATCACTTCACATTTATCCACGTTACACTGCATCTGCCATGTGTTTGCCACTCACTCAACTTGTCTAAATTACCTTGAAGCTTCCTTGCGTCCTTCTCACAAGTCCACACAGTTTTGTGTCATCAGCAAACTTGGTTCCCCAATCCAGGTCATTTATATATATCGTGAACAGCTGGGGCCCAAGCACTGATCCCTGTGGGACCTGACTCATCACTGACTGCCATTTATTCTTACTCTCTGTTTCCTGTCTGTCAACCAATTCTTGATCCATGCTAATACATTACCCACTATCCCATCTGCTTTAACTTTGCCCATTAACCTCTTATGAGGGACCTTATGAAAAGTCTTCTGAAAATCCGAATACACCACATCCACTGACTCTCCCTTATCTAATAGACTAGTTACATCCTCAGAAACTCCAGTAGATTTGTTGAGCATGATTTCATAAACTCAGGCTGGCTTTGTGCAATTCCGTTAATACTTTCCAAATATTCTGTTATAATAGACTCTAACATCTTCCCCACTAGTGATGCAGGATAACAAAGAGGAGACATATGACATTTCCAGAAAAAGCAGCAAGGCTGAGGATTGGAAGCATTAAAGAATTCAGCAAAAGAGGACAAAAAATGTGATCAAGAGTGGGGGCGCGGTGGCGGGGGGGGGGGGGTGAAAATAGTGGGACAGTGGCACAGTGTGAGCACTGTTGCCTCACTGTGCCAGGGACCCGTGTTCGATTCCAGCCTTGGGTGACTGTGTGGAGTTTGCACATTTTCCCCGAGTCTGCGTGGGTTTCTTCTGGGTGTTCTGGCTTCCTCCCACCGTCCAAAGATGTGCAGGTTAGGTGTATTGGCCATACTAAATTGCCCCCTTAGTGTCCTAAGATGTGTAGGTTAAGGGGATTAGTGGGGTAAATATGTGGGGTTATGGGGATAGGTCCTGGGTAAGATGCTCTATCGGAGACTGGGTGCAGAATTGATGGGCCAAATGGCCTCCTTCTGCAGTGTAGGGATTCAATGAAATGTGAGAGTAAAATTGCAATTCTATAAATAAGAGAAGAGAAAAGATGAGTAAAGAAGTCAGAAAGTTTCTCCCTTTTTCTTCTCCCTTTTTAAGTAGCGGGAACCAATCCAGAAGATGTCCACCAATGCATCCAATATTTCCAGAGCCACTTCCTTTAGTACTTTGGAATGTACAATATCAGCCCCCTTGCGAGTTCTCATAATTTCCCCAGCACCATTTTCTTACTAACACTGATTTCCTTCAGTTCCACCTTCTCACTGGAACCTTGGTTCCCTAACATTTCTGAAAGGTTATTTGTGCCCTCTTTTGTGAAGACAAAACCAAAGTACACGTTCAATTTTTCTGCCATTTCTTTGTTTCCCATAATCATTTCCCCAGCTTCTGCCTGTAAGGGAACAAGTGGTCTGCAAGACAGGAAGTGAAAACATTTATTCCCTTTGAAGAAACCACAGATGTAAATCAGGCTTGTAACCTTTATAAACATTGCGGTTAGGAACAATGTGGGTGCTTGCGATGCATTCAAGTGGAAAGGGAAAGGAAAATAAACACAGCTGACTGGAGACTGAGGAGAAATCCATTAAGTTGTGAACGAAAGCCTATTTCAAAGCATTGCACTATGAAATTAAAAGAGACCAAAGATTTTCAATGAAGCAGAGAGGGTTTCAAAGGTTTCAGTTTTGTAGGAAGGGTAAGAGACTTCAAATAAGAGCTGTGTGAATACACTGGGGCAAAGTTAACAGCTGTTCAGAGGGGAACAACCTACTCTTGCCCCCTGCAGTGAAGTTCACATACCCTCTCTGTCGGAGGACTTCAAAGCGGCCTGCTCACACCTACAGCTTCTGACAGAAAGGGAAATCTCTGCTGCAGAATGGAGTAGTGTGGTGATTTAAAAGCCTATCAGGTGACCTGGGAGCATGGAAATTAATGTGACCTGGCCACTTCAAGTAGTTACAGCTGACAGGCAGGAATGCAGATGTTGATCACAGAGCTGCCTGAAATCACCATGGTGTGGAGATGCTGGTGTTGGACTTGGGTAGGCACAGTAAGAAGTCTCACAACACCAGGTTAAAGTCCAACAGGTTTTTTTGGTAGCACAAGCCACAAGCTTTCGGAGCACAGCCTTTTCATCAGGTGAGTGGGAGTTGGGTTCACAAACAGGGCATATATAGACACAAACTCAATTTACAAGATAATGGTTGGAATGTGAGTCTTTACAGGTAATCAAGTCTTAAAGGTACAAACAATGTGACAATGTAAAGACTCGCATTCCAAACATTATCTTGTAAATTGAGTTTGTGTCTACATATGCCCTGTTTGTGTCTATATATGCCCTGTTTGTGAACACAACTCCCACTTACCTGATGACGGGGCAGTGCTCCGAAAGCTTGTGGCTTGTGCTACCAAATAAACTTGTTGGACTTTAACCTGGTGTTGTGAGAGTTCTTACTGAAATCACCATGCCGGGGTGATCTTCAGGTTTGCCAGGGCTAGCAGGGGCAGTCAAGCCACAAGATCTCCCATTTTGGGGGAGAATGGCAAAGTCAACCACATGCCCCAGCCTAAGCCCACCCAGCCTCCAGGACATTTGGGAGACCTTTCCTCTGCAGCCTGGCAGTGGCAGAGGGGGCACATGGGCAGTGGACATACCTCCTTGATCCCCCTTGCGGCCCAAGGCACCAGACTAAAATGTAGCCATTGTCAAGGCACATGGCCTGAAGGGGGCTGAGTGGGGTGTCTGTGGAGGGATGGGGGCCTGATGGGGGGTCGGGGCAGGTCACTCTCATGCCTGTGTGGTGTAGTGGGGGGAGGGTGACCATTATTTGAATAATGGAGGGGGGGGGGGAGGATTGAAATTGTTGGGGCTCCCCTGAACCCTCGGGGTCCAGCATGCCAGGTCCACACTGCTCATTACCAGCACAAAAGCCAACCTGATGCACTTCCCGCAGGACAGGCAGGTGAATTTTGGGGGGACCGGTGTATGGGCCTTCAAAACTGCTAATTTTTACAACTAGTGGGTTTGCATAATAATTGGCTTGCCACCCGCTATAGGTGGGAACCCAATTGGGGCCGTCGTATTGGGTAAATCCCGATAGCCCTCACGCCTGTCGGAAATCCCAATTGTTGGCCGACACCCCATCCAGCAGGGCATCGGGATTCCCGCCGGCCTTCTGATGAGGCTGGTGAATTCCAGCCCAGTGGTCTACCAGCGTTTGTGGAATTGCGGCATTAGTATCTTTAGGAGCTGCGAGAGTGTTTTGTCTTAATTTATTAATTTACAGTATTTGGGCATCATTGGCTAGGCCAGTATTTATTGCCTATCCCGAGTTGCCCTTGAGTGTAACTCCACAGGGATTGGCACCTTTTTTTGGGTCGAAAATTTAGTGAATAACATAATTCAAAAGCCTATTACTTATAACATGGAAGGATATGCTGATCCACACATGCCTTTCATTAACATTCAACTTACACTTCTGCTGTATTCAAAACCCTAAGGTACCCCTCACAGCAAATCTCCTCCACTTACATCACCTTAATCAAATTATACCAAATTGAAAAGCTGAATGATTGTAACCCTGCTTTGGGGAATTGTAAATCTGTTAATCTCGGACATGTGAAATGTAAAGTGGCAGCCCATTTTGTCTTTGTATTTTGATTGAGCTTTCGTCCTATTTTTCTCTTCATTTTCTGATCTCTTAAGGGACATAACACCAAACATTGGAGAGAGAACATGATCAGCTCACAGGCCTCCTTCACTGCTGCTCTGAAATTCTGAAGGTAGGTACATGAACACAGTCCCAGTTCCCGTGAGATTGAGAACTCAAAATGATGCAGGGTTCAAACTCTATTGTCAAGTATGGAAGCATTGAATATTAATTTGCAAAATGCTGGGATAAAACTCTGAATTTAAGGAATTAAAAATGCCAAGTATACTTAACATTAAAAGATAATGGGTGTAGCAGGGTTACATATGAACCAGGGGCAGGAGTAGGCCACTTAGCCCATCGAGCCTGTTCCTCCATTCAATAAGATCAGAGCTGATCTGACTATAACCTCCTGCCTACCCCCAATAACTTTTGAATTGCCATCAGGCTCTAAGACGTAGGAAAAGAATAAGGCCATTTGGCCCATTGAGGGTGGCATGGTGACACAGTATTAGCTGCGGATGGGCAGCAGGCTCTGTTGGAAACTGAAGGGACTGGTCCGCAACCAGTTAAATACAAGGCTTATGGGAATAAGCCGGGAAAGTGGAGTTGAGGGTTATCATATCAGATCAGTCATGATCTCATTGAAGGGCAGAGCAGACTCATAGTATCATAGCACCAGGAACCCAAGTTCAATTCTGGCCTCGGATGATGGTATGAGTTTGCACATTCTCCCCATGTCTGTGGGTTTCCTGTGGGTGCTCTAGTTTCCTCCAGATGTGCGGGTTAGGCTGACTGGCCATGCTAAATTGCCTCTTAGTGTCAGGGGGATTAGCAGGGCAGATATGTAGGGTTACAGGGATAGAGCCTGGATGGCATAGCTGTTGGTGCAGGCTCAATGGGCCAAATGTCTTCTTTCTGCACTATGAAGATGCTGTGATATTATGAGTCTGCTCTGCCCTTCAATGAGATCATGACTGATCTGATAGGATAATCCTCAACTCCACTTTCCCTGCTTATTCCCAAAAGCCTTGTACTTAACTGGTTGCGGACCAGTCCCTTCAGTTTCCAGCAGAGCCTGCCGCCCATCCACCAGCTATGATGTTTCAGGCACAAGGCATGGCTGAATTATTTAAATAACATGATGGCACAGTGGTTAGCACTGCTGCCTCACAGTGCCAGGGACCCGGGTTCAATTCCCGGCTCGGGTCACTGTCTGTGTGGAGTCTGCATGTTCTCCCTGTGTCTGCTTGGGTTTCCTCTGGGTGCTCCAGTTTCATCCCACAGTCCAAAGATGTGCAGATTAGACGGATTGGCCATGCTAAATTCTCCTTCACTGTACCCGAATGGGTGCATGTGACAACTCAGGGATTTTCACAGTAACTTCATTGCAGTATTAATGTAAGCCTACCTGCAACTAGTAAATAAGATTTATTTTACTTTAAGAATCCATTGGAGTTTCTCTCCCTCTCCCGACAGCACCCAAGTTAAAATTATGAGCTAAAATTGACTCAAATAAATATCATTTATCAAAAGGAATCCTGAATTTATTTTTTAATGGGCAGATTTTAAGTGTAAAATCACCAGGAATTCACAATCGGCACCAAATCAACTGCACTCGCCGCTCACCCCAAGGAAATCTGCCCACAAAGATCTAGAGATTGTTCTCGAATAGGTTTAGCCAACATGCAATAGCAGTGATGTCATCAAGCATGTAAGCAACCAATCAAACTGAAGTATTCCCACAGACAATAAACCAAAAATAAGAATGTACTGATGCCATTCACTTTTAAATTAAATTTTGCATGTATAAATAATTGAGACATGCACATGGGCCTTAAGTAATGCTGAAATATCGTAAACAAGCTTCATAAAATAATGTAAAATGTGATTTCTTTTTTAACCATACAGGGAAATTTGACATTCCAAAAATATAAAATTAGTTTTCCAGGGTGGGAGCTATTTTTCCGCAATAATTAACAATTTAGGAGATCATTTGAAATCTGGTTACCCCTCATACACAAGGTATAACTTTTACAAGGGTTTTTACAGCATGACTAATAGCATGAAAAGGTTAAGTGCTTGCCAGTTCAGGGATTTCAACTTGATTGCAGTCTGGGAGGAGACGATGGCCTAGTGGTATTATCGCTAGACTATTAATCCAAAAACTCAGCTAATGTTCTGGGGACATGGGTTCGAATCCCACCACTGCTGATGGTGGAAGTTGAATTCAATAAAAAATAAATTCTGGAATTAAGAGTCTACTGATGACCATGAAACCATTGCCAATTGTCAGAAAAACCCTAACGCCCTTTAGGGAAGGAAATCTGCTGTCCTTACCCTGGCGTACTTGTGACTCCAGAGCCACAGCAATGTGGTTGACTCTCGACTGCCCTCTGAAATGGCCTAGCAAGCCATTCAGTTCAAGGGCACTAAATGCTGGCCAGCCAGCAACATCCATGCCCCATGCATCAGTAAAGAATGAAAAAGCAGCACATTTTATTGGAAACATAAAATCACTGATAACAACTTCTGGATTTCCATGCTCAACTACACATCTGTGGACTCCAGAAGTTGTTGTTAGTTTCAGGTCATTGTCAGGACGGGGTTAGCTCAAACAGGACTGAGTTTCCTCTTGCTATATGTCCATAAACTGAAGGAGTTTTGAATTAGTTTTTTGTAAAGAATAAGCAGAGGCGTGGCTTCCCCACCCCTTGGAACCCAACAGCAGTGCCAGAGGCAAATATTGACAGCTTCGCCATCACTCCAAACTCAACATTTAGGCTATGGTATAAACTCTGTGAACTAATAAATATCCAGTTATGAGAGTCAAGATTGCAATTTAACTTTTGGGAACATGTTGCCAAGAATTTGTGTCAAACTTGCTCTGGTGGTTTTACAATGTTCTTAGGCACATTTTGTTCTTTCATGAGATGTGAGCATCGCTGGTTAGGGCAGCATTTCTTTCCCATCCCTAATTGCCCTTGAGAAGGTGAAGGTGAACCACCTTCTTGAACCACTGCAGGTCACATGGTACACTCACAGTGCTGGTCGGAAGGGAATTTCCAGATTTTGGCCCAGCACTAGAGAAGGAATTACAATTTTGATTTGATTTGATTTATTATTGTCACATCTATTAGCAGACAGTGAAAAGTATTGTTTCTTGCATATTATACAGACAAAGCATGCCCTTCATGGAGAAGGAAAGGAGAGGGTGCAGAATATAGAGGGCACAACCTCAGGCTAAAGGGACGATCCTTTAAAACAGAGATGAGGAGGAATTTCTTCAGCCAGAGAGTGGTGAATCTGTGGAACTCTTTGCCACAGAAGGTTGTGGAGGCCGGGTCATTGAGTGTCTTTGAGACAGAGATGGATAGGTACTTGATTAATAAGGGGATCCGGGGTTATGGGGAAAAGGCAGGAGAATGGGGATGAGAAAAATATCAGCCATGATTGAATGGTGGAGCAGACTCGATGGGCCGAGTGGCCAATTTCTGCTCCTTTGTCGTATGATCTGATGGTGTTACAGTTATAGCTAAGGTGTAGAGAAAATTCAACTTAATATAAGGTAGGCCCATTCAAAAGTTTGATGGCAGCAGGGCAGAATCTGTTCTTGAGTCGGTTGATACACGACCTCAGACTTTTGCATCTTTTTTCCAATGGAAGAAGGTGGAAGAGAGTATGTCGGGGGTGGGTAAGGTCCTCTATTATGCTGGCTGATGTTCCGAAGCAGCAGGAAGTATAGATGGGGTCAATGGATGGGAGGCTGATTTGCATAGTGGACTAGGCTACGTTCACAATCTTTTGTAGTTTCTTGCAGTCTTAGTCAGAGCAGGAGCCATACCAAGCTGTGATACAACCAGAAAGCATGGTCTATGGCTTGGAGGGGAATTTGCAGATAGTGCCATTCCCATGCATCTGCTGCACTTGTCCTTCTAGGTGGTGAAGCTTGAAGTTTTGGAAAGTATTGTTGCAGGGGTTTTTGGCAGTTGCTGCTGTGCACATTATTTATGCTACATACTGGTGCCACTGTTCATTGGTGGCGGGGGCAGTGAAGGTTGAAAATGGTGGATTAGGTGCCAGTCAAGCAAGCTGCTTTGTGCTGGACGGGCGTTGAGCTTCTAGAGTGTTGTTGGAGCTGTACTCATTCAGGCAAATGGAGAATATTCAATCACTACTCCTGACTTGTGTCTTGTTGATGATGGCCAGACTTTGGATAGTCATGAGGTGAGATATTCACTGCAGAGTCTCCTGCCTCTGACCTGCTCTTGTGTCCTCAGAATTTACATGGCTGGTCCAGTTAGGTTTCTGGTTCATGGTAACCACCAAGATGTTTATTAGCTTAGAGCAAAATGAGTGCAGCCCACGGAGCCTTTTAACAAAAAATACATCTTTGAATCAGAATTCTAAATGCTGTTTAAAAGATAAACGGATTTCAAGAATACTGTACTTATATCAATCACTCATTGAGATAAAGCCTGTCCACCATCAAAAAGGCATTAGGCAGAAATGTACTGGAATACTCTCCATTTGCCTGGATGAGTGCAGCTCCAACAACACTCAACTAGCTTGACACTATCCAGGATAAAGCAATCCGCTTGATTGGAACCCCATCCACCACCTTCAACATTCACTCCCTCCAGCACCACTGACGTGCAGTGACAGCAGTGTGTACCATCTACAAGATGCACTGCAGCAACTCACCAAGGCTCCTTCGACAGCACCTTCCAAATCTGTGGCCTCTATCACCTAGAAGGACAAAGGCAGCAGATGTACATGGACACCATTCTCTGCAGGTTCCCCTCCGAGCCACACACCATCCTGACTTGAAAATATATCACCATTATTTCACTGTTGCTGAGTTAAAATCTTGCAACTCCCTTCACAGCAGCACTGTGGGTGTACCGAGGCCACATGGACTGCAGCTTACCACCAACTTCTCAAGGATAATTAGGGACGGGCAATAAATGCTGACCTAGCCAGGAATGCCCATGTCCCACGAAATAATCAAAAAATGTAACTGTAATCTCCTGACAGCATCAAGAAATACTGCCATGATAATATATAGTGATGTGAAACTTAAAAACAAAATCAGTTCAGGGGCAAATGCAGGTAGTTAAACTCCAATTAATTTGTGGTCGCAAGTGCCATTGATGGCATTTAAAGAACAAAGAGCAAAGAACAATACAGCACAGGAATAGGCCCTTCGGCCCTCCAAGCCCGCGCCGCTCCCTGGTCCAAACTAGACCATTCTTTTGTATCCCTCCATTCCCACTCCGTTCATGTGGCTATCGAGATAAGTCTTAAACGTTCCCAGTGTGCCCGCCTCCACCACCTTGCCCGGCAGCGCATTCCAGGCCCCCACCACCCTCTGTGTAAAATATGTCCTTATGATATACGTGTTAAACCTCCCCCCCCCCCCCTCACCTTGAACCTATGACCCCTCGTGAACGTCACCACCGACCTGGGAAAAAGCTTCCCACCGTTCACCCTATCTATGCCTTTCATAATTTTATACACCTCTATTAGGTCTCCCCTCATCCTCCGTCTTTCCAGTGAGAACAACCCCAGTTTACCCAATCTCTCCTCATAACTAAGCCCCTCCATACCAGGCAATATCCTGGTAAACCTCCTCTGCACTCTCTCTAAAGCCTCCACGTCCTTCTGGTAGTGTGGTGACCAGAACTGGACGCAGTATTTACTGAGTAGTAGCCAACGGATTCAGCCCAACACAAAGGTACTGAGTTAATTTGAACATCTACTGGAGCAGTAGCAGTAGCAACAACCCACCTCAAAGAGTGGAGCATCATCATAAACTATTGTTCTTGTATGCTATCATTCTTGTACGCAGAATATCTGATATGACAAATGCCAATTTTAAAATAAGCATCCAGGTTAGCTAGGTGACAGAATGTCTCCTGAAAGTCATGGAAAGCACACAGTAATACCTAAAAGGAAATATAATTTAGCAGTCAGCATTTTAATGGCTTCCATTTCCAATTAGCATTTAGATTCTTATGAACCCTAGAGTTAATTGATGAAAATTTATCTGCCCCTTCTCTCTCGCCCCGCAACATAATAACTGGTATGATTGAGAATACTCTGCCGGAGTGTTCAATAGAACAGGAGAATTAGAAGACAAAAGGCCAAGTCAATCAGGCTGTATGTGCAATGTCCTAGTGCCCATCCACTGAAACACAGGCTCCCATTTTCACTCAGAAGAGCACAGATCTCCTTATTAGCTGGTGATTAATGTTGGTGCAGGGGGCAGCAGGAACCGGTGGCATGACTATACATACCTGACCAGTCACAAGGTTGGATGGTTTCTCAAAAGCATATCAGTCACAGCATTTCACGCTTTCAGCATGAAAGAAGGCATGACAAGTTGATCAATGCACTGTGGTTCTCAAATGTACTCCAAATGATTTTGTTACATGTACTGCTATTTTACAGATGTTAGAACATGAGTACAAACTGCAATCATGAATTAACTCACAAGATTTAGGTCATCTAATCTCCAATCACAAATTAATCTTGACGTATATAAAAGGTACCTACACATGAATCTACGTATCATAAATTGAAGAGTACAGGGTTACATTTGTACAACAGTGCAATGTCAGTCCCAGATAGTTTCACATTGCAGAAGTTGGACAATTAAAGAGAAAATGCACCCTGACTAGAGAGAAGTGAAATTCACTAAAGGACATTCAACTTTGCTTTGTAAATCAAACAATGCAGAGAGTGTCCCAAATGGATAATTGCTTGGAAACAGATATTACTTGTAAAGAACAGTACAGATGTACAGCAATTAAGATACTGTGCAATACACATCATTAGTGTTATGTAATACCAATTGCACATCCTCACAGTGAAAGGCAAGTGGAATCCCACCTGTTTAAAGTGATTAATTAACTCTCGTGATATTAGCCTAATCGAAGTTTTGATGCATTGCAGTAGTCTCTTACTGTTAACATGAGCCAGGGACCTGGGTTCGATTCCCGACTTGGGTCACTGTCTGTGCGGAGTCTGCACGTTCCCCGTGTCTGCTTGGGTTTCCTCCAGGTGTTCTGGTTTCCTCCCACAGTCCGAAAGACGTGCTGGTTAGGTGCATTGGCCTTGCTAAATTCTCCTTCAGTGTACCCGAACAGGCGCCGGAGTGTGGCGACTAGGGGATTTTCACAGTAACTTCATTGCAGTGTTAATGTGAGCCTACTTGTGACTAATAAATAAAATTTTGGGGAGAATTCTCCCGTTCTGCCCCCCTCTCCCCCCACAGGATAGCGGGCGGGGTAGGAGGTCAGGCCACGCAAAGATCCATTGACCTCGGGTAGAGTTCTCGGGTTTTGGGGTGAGCGCAGCCGGAGATTCCCACCCTTTCATTTTAAATAAGTAAGATCACATCACAAAGACATTTTAACATGACAAAAAATTCTGCAGGCTATCATACTTTGAAAAATGCAACATGATCTTTTGGAAATCTGTGTACTTGATAAAAAAAAAGAATGTCTAATACAGATTTTGTAATGTTCTCACATTTTCATTAAGTTATTGGCTTCCTAATATTTCTTTGCATCATCTCTACAAATCACTTTTGTCCTTGATCTTCACTGTTATAGTTTTGGAAGGATTAAATAACACATCCTTTTAATAAAAAGGAAAACAATTATGTTCCCATAAGACTTTGAAAATCATTTAAATGATTCACAAATCAATGATCTGCGACTTTCCGCTTTCTCAGTTCCATATTAAATGTTCATTTGATTTTTATCAACTTGTGGTCAACAGTATTTGCATAATGGCTTAACACTCACTGAAAGTAGTTTATGTTTGTTCAACAGAATTAGTTTTATTTGAAGTGGTTAATGGTTTAAAATTCCATTGAGTTGTGATTGAATTCTCTGCCCAACTCAACAGTGCAGAAGAAGGTACATCATTAAATTACTAGATTTACATTTGTGATGTAATTTTAACAAGCTGTAATCCAATTTAAATTGGTTTTTGACTATTTCAAAACAAACTCAGTATTCTTCTGGGATTGTTGGTACAAATTAAGACAGGTCCCTTGTACAGCTAATTTTTCAAAAGGGAGTTAATGATTACTTTTGACTTTCATTTCATAATCGTTATATAAAACCACAAACTAACAATCCTGATTATGTGCCTTCAATCCTGCTGTTATGTTGACAAATGCAACACATTGTTCCACAAAAAAACTGAAATGAACGGCCAACTAATTAGGTTTCGGTGTCGCTGGTTGAGAAAAGGCATATAAAACAGAAGAACATAAAAAAGTACAAGAATGTGTTTCATATCCACCTGGAACACTAGACCATGCATTGTCTGGATTTAATGTCTCAACTGAAAGCCAACACCTCCAACAATACAGCACCCCCTCAGTACATCACTTCTTTATTACTCTAATCATGGAATGCAGGCATCACTGGCACACCAGTACCCATTCCTGTTAAAGTCACAGGCCAGAATTTTACCGTCCCGCCCACCATAGGAATTGGAGCAGGCGAGGGGTGGACCATGAAAAGGTCCGTTGATCTAGGGTGGCATTTTCCAGTTTCGGAGCGAGCGAGGCCAGAAAAGCCCGCCCATTGAGCCATACAGCACAGAAACAGGTCCACCATATCTAATGCCCTTACAAAGGTGGTGGTGAACTGCCTTCGTGAACTGTTACAGCCCACGTGGTGCAGGTACACCACAGTGCTGTTGGGGAAGGAATTCGAGGATTTTGATCCAGTGATGGTCAAGGTGATGTGTTACTTGGAAGGGAACTTGGAAGTTTCTGTTGTTCCCATGCACATGATGCGCTTTTTCTTCTTGCGGGTGGAGGCTATAGGTTTGAAAGATGCTATGGGAAGGAGCCTTGGGGAGATGCTGCAGTCCATTTTGTAGATAGTACACACTGTAATCACAATGGAGATGTGAATATTTAAGGTGGCGGATGGAGTGTCAATCATGTAGGTTGCTTTGTCCAGGATGTTGTTGTGCTTCTCAGCTGAACTGCATTCCTCCAAATAAGTGGAGAGTGTTAAATCCCACTCCTAACTTGTGCCTTGTAGATGCTGCACAGGTTTTGAGAAGTCAGAAGGTGAATTACTCAGGAGGTGAGAATACCCAACTTCTGACCTGTTCTTGCAGCCCCAGTATTTATTTGGCTGGTCCAGTCAAATATCTGGTAAAGTTTTAAAGTTTTTTAAAGTTTATTTATTAGTGTCACAAGTAGACTTACATTAACACTGCAATGAAGTTACTGTAAAAATCCCCTAGTTGCCTCACTTCGGTCCTGTTCGGGTACACTGAGGGAGAACTTAGCATGGCCTATCACCTAACCAACACGTTTTTTGGACTGTGGGAGGAAACTGGAGCACCCTGGCAGCAGTGTTAACCACTGTGCCATCATGCAGCCCCCAGGTGTTGATGGTGGAAGATTCAGCTATGATAATGGCACTGAAAGTCATTACCCAGTGTGGTGTCAATTTTACTTGCCACACCAGCCCAACCCTGAACACTGGACAAGTCTTGTTGCATGTGGATATGGACTCCTTCAGTAGTTGGGAAGCTGCAAATGGAACTGAAGAACTGTGCAATTATTGGTGCCTCACAGCGTCAAGGACCCGGGTTCAATTCTGGCCTTGGGTCACTGTGTGGGAGTTTGCACATTCTCTCTTTGTCTGCGTGGGTTTCCTCCGGGTGCTCCGGTTTTCTCCCACATCCCAAAGATGCGCAGATTAGGTTGATCGACCAAGTTAAATTGCTCCTCAGTGTCGGGGGACTAGCAGGGTATAAAAGTAGGCTTAAGAGGATAGGACCTGGGTGGAATTGTTTTTGGTGCATGCTCGATGGGCTGAATGGCCTCTTCTGCTCTGTAGGGATTCTATGATCTATGACTTGACCAGATCGATGTGGAAAGGATGTTACCCCTCGTGGGAGAATCTAGAACTTGGGGTCAATGTTTCAAAATAAGGGGTCACCCATTTAGGACAGGGATGAGGAAAATAGTTTAACTCAGAAGTTTGTGAGACTTAGAATTCTCTTCCTCAAAAGGTGTTTGAGGCAGAGTCATTGATTATTTTAAAGCAGAGGTAGATGGATAAACAAGGAGAGTGAAAGGTTATTGGGGGTGGGCAGGAATGTGAAGTTGAGGTTAAAATCAATTCTGCCGTGATCTTATTGAATGGCGGAGCTGGTTCAAGAGGCTGAGTGAGCTACTCCTGCTCCTAATTCGTATGTTTGTATAGCGATGCTTCAATTTGACCATAGGTGCTGCTAGTTTGGGACAAATAGTCTTCAGTATGACTGCCTGAATATTGTCAGGGCCCATAACCGCATCCAGTGCCTTGAGCCATTTTTGATACTGTGTGCAATTAATCAAATTTGTTAAAGTCTGGTATCTGTGATCCTGGGAACCTCAGGAGGAGACCAAGATGAATCATCTGCTCAGCACTTCAGGCTGATGATGATTCCAAGCGCATAGCTTTCTCTTTTGCATTGATTTGCCTGGATTTCACTATCATTTAGAACCATAGAACCATAGAACCCCTACAGTACAGAAAGAGGCCATTCGGCCCATCGAGTGTGCACCGATAACAATCCCACCCAAGCCCTATCCCCATATCCCTACATATTTTACCTGCTAATCCCTCTAACCCTCATATTTACCCGCTAATCTGCGCATCCCAGGACACTAAGGGGCAATTTAGCTTGGCCAATCAACCTAACCCGCACATCTTTGGACTGTGGGAGGAAACCGGAGCACCCAGAGGAAACCCACGCAGACACGGGGAGAATGTGCAAACTCCGCACAGACAGTGACCCGAGCCGTGAATCGAACCCAGGTCCCTGGAGCTGTGAAGCAGCAGTGCTAACCACTGTGCTACCGTGCCGCACAGGGATGGGGATCTTCTTGTTCCTCCTTCTCTTAGTTACTTGATAGCCCATTAACTGGATGCAGCATAATTTCACAGCTTTGATCTGATCCATTGATTGTAGGGTCGCTTAGCGGTCTGAAGAATGCTGCTTCCACTGTTTAGCATGTATGCAATCTTAGGTTGTAGCTTCACAATTCTGGCACTGCATTTTAAGTGTGTCTAGTTTTTTATTTATTAGTGTCACAAGTAGGCTTACATTCACACTGCAATGAAGTTACTGTAAAAATCCCCGAGTTGCCACACTCTGGCACCTGTTCGGGTACACTGAGGGAGAATTTAGCATGGCCAATGGACCTAACCAGCACATCTTTCAGACTGTGGGAGGAAACCGGAGCACCCGGAGGAAACCCACACAGACACGGGTAGAACATGCAAATTCCGCACAGACAGTGACCCAAGCGGGACATCGAACCCGAGTCCCTGGTGCTGTGAGGCAGCAGTGCTAACCACTGTGCCACCGTGCCTAGTGGTTAGCACTATATCTAGTGCTTGTCCTCGCATGCTCTCCTACATTTCACTGAACCAGGGTTGATCCTTTGGCCTGTTGGTAATGGTAGTGTCAGGGATATGCTGGGCCATGAGATTACAGGTTGTGGTGGAATACAATTCTGTTGCTAGCCCACAGTGCCCAATGGCTGCCCAGTTTTGCGGCACGAATTCTGTTCTGAATCTATTCCATTTAGCATGGCAGAACACAACATGCTGGACGGTCTCCTCACTGTGAAGATGGGACTTTGTCTCCATATGCACTATGTGGTCATCACCATTACCAATATTGTCAGTTGCATCTGCAACAGGTAAATTGATGTGGATAAAGCCACGTAGGTTTTTCTCTTGTATTAGTTCTCTCTCACCCGCTATGGTCCCAATCTGGCAACTATGTCCTTCAGAACTCAGCTAGCTTAATTAGTCCTGGTAACAGTGATGCACTATCAATAAGGAAACGAAGACTCCAGTGAGTGAGGGCTTTTATTCACAGAGAACAGGAGCACACCCTTGTAGCTGACCTGGTCTAGACTGAGGCAAGGAGGAGGGACCATCACCTTTATACCCCACTCTGGGTGGAAAGGGAGGAGTCTCAGGTGGAAAGGGAGGAGTCTCGGGCCAGGTGCAGCATGGGTGTGTCCAGGCATATACATGTAGTAACAGTGGTTCACCACATTCACCCCTCCTTTAAAAAGAGTCCAGCGGGGTAGGTGGAACCATATGTACAGGGGTATGAGGGTATATATACACATAAGAGTCACAAGCTGAAGTAAGGCGTCATCCCTTCACAGGTTCAACCTGTCGGGCGGCTTGACCAGTCGTTGTGACCGCCGCAGTACCAGTTGGGGTGTTGCTTCTGATGGCAGGGTGGAGCCGCTCGAATCGGCCGTCGTCCCTTCTGGTGGGGTCCTGCGTGGTGACTCCGGGGGCTCAGGCGAGCTGCGTACAAGGGGCAAAGATGTAAGCGGACCTGGTGCTACCTTAACAGAGGGGTTTAGGGATGTGGGGTGGGGGGTCATAGTGGGCTCCGGGGCACCCGCAGGCGCCAGGTCCCGGATAGAGACCGTGTCCTCCCGCCCATCGTGGTATGCCACATAGGCATATTGGGGGTTGGCGTGGAGGAGCTGGACTTTTTCAACTAGGGGGTCCGGAGCAGAACGGGGCCTGGGTACGCCAGCCACGACGGTAGTGCGATTCCCGAGGAGGACTTCCTCGGGAAAGCAAACATCCGCTCATGGGGGGGTGGCGTTGGTGGCCGTACACAGGAGGGACCGAATTGAATGTAGTGCATCGGGGAGGACTTCTTGCCAGCGGGTGACTGGAAGGCCTTTAGACCATAGCGCTAGTAAAACGGCCTTCCAGACTGTCGCGTTCTCCCTCTCTACCTGCCCGTTACCCCTGGGGTTGTAGCTTGTAGTCCTACTCGAGGCTATGCCCTTGGAGAGCAGGTACTGACGCAGCTCATCGCTCATGAATGAGGATCCCCGATCGCTGTGGTTGTAGTTAGGGTAACCAAACAGGGTGAAGAGGCCGTGTAGGGCTTTGACGACCGTAGTTGAGGTCATGTCCGAGCAGGGGATGGCAAAGGGGAATCGGGAATACTCATCTATCACGTTGAGGAAATAGATGTTGCGGTCAGAAGAAAGAAGGACCCTTTGAAATCCACGCTGAGGCGTTCAAAGGGGTGGGTGACTTTAATGAGGTGTGCCCGGTCCGGCCGATAGAAGTGCGGCTTACATTCTGCGCATACCGGACAGTGTCTGGTTATAGACCGGATGTCCTCAACAGAATAGGGCAGATTATGGGCCTTAATAAAATGGTAGAGCCTGGTGACCCCCGGGTGACAGAGGTCATTGTGGACAGTCTGTAGTTGGTTCACCTGCGCGCCAACACATGTTCCGCGAGACAGGGCATGCGGGGGCTCATTGAGCTTCCCGGGCCAGTATAAGATATCGTAATTGTAGGTGGAGAGTTCAATCCTCCACCTCAGTATCTTATCATTCTTAATCTTGCCCCTCTGCGCGTTGTTGAACATGAAAGCCACTGAACGTTGGTCCGTGAGCAAGGTGAACCGTCGGCCAGCTAGGTAGTGGCGCCAGTGTCGCACTGCTTCGACGATGGCCTGAGCCTCCTTCTCGACCGAGGAGTGTCGGATTTCCGAGCACTGAAGGGTTCGTGAGAAGAAGGCTATGGGTCTGCCCGCCTGGTTGAGGATGGCGGCCAGGGCGAAGTCAGACACATCACTCTCCACCTGTAAGGGGATTGACTCGTCCACAGCGTGCATCGTGGCCTTTGCGATATCCGCTTTGATGCGGTTGAAGGCCGAGCGGGCCTTTCTCGACAGGGGAAAAAGGGTGGATTTGATAAGCGGACGGGCTTTATCTACGGAATTAGGGACCCACTGGACGTAGTATGAGAAACAGCCCAGGCATCTCCCCAGTACTTTAAGAGTGGTGGGGAGGGGAAGTTCTATGAGGGGGCGCATGCGGTTGGGATCGGGGCCGATGATCCCGTTTTCCACCAATATCCCAGGATGGCGAAGTGGTGAGTGCGGAAAACACACTTCTCCTTATTATAGGTCAGATTCAGGAGAGGGGCCGTACAGAGGAATTTATTAAGGTTGGCGTCGTGGTCCTGCTGATCATGGCCGCAGATGGTGACGTTATCCAGGTACGGGAAGGTGGCCCGCAGCCCGTTCTGGTCCACCATTCGGTCCATTTCGCGCTGGAAGACCGAGACCCCATTGGTGACGCTGAAGGGAACCCTAAGGAAGTGGTAGAGGCGGCCATCCATCTCGAAAGCCGTATATTTGCGGTCCTCTGGGCGGATGGGGAGCTGGTGGTAGGCCGATTTGAGGTCGATCGTGGAGAATACACGGTATTGCGCAATCCGATTGACCATGTCGGATATGCGCGGAAGGGGATATGCATCCAGCTGCGTGTACCGGTTGATGGTCTGACTATAATCGATGACCATCCGGTGTTTCTCCCAGTTTTGACCACTACCACCTGCGCTCTCCAGGGGCTGGTGCTTGCCTCAATGATCCCTTCCTTCAGGAGCCGCTGGACCTCGGACCGAATGAAGGTCCTATCCCCGCATTGTACCGTCTGCTCTTCGTGGCAATGGGCTTACACTCGGGGGTGAGGTGTTCGAATAGCGGTGGAGGGGTGATTTGGGGGGTTGAAAGGCCGCAGATGGTGCGCGGTGGGTAATCTAGGAACTGTGGGTTGCAGACGGAGATCGGGGAAAGAGGTCCGTTGTACTGTAGAGTGACACTCTTAAGATGGGTCATGAAATCGAGCCCGAAGAGTACGGGAGCGCAGAGGTGTGGGAGCACCAGGAGCTTAAAATTTGCGTAATCGGTCCCCCGAACCGTAAGGGTCACCACACAGTACCTGAGGACATCCACGGAGCGGGACTTTGAGGCCAAGGAAATGGTTTGTTTGACTGGCCATACCGAAAGGGCGTAGCGGCGCACAGTATCGGGGTGGATGAAGCTCTCCGTACTCCCGCTGTCAAACAAACAATTTCCCGCGTATGTCCATCATGGACCTGGCGAGCTGATGTGGACGAGACTGGTCCAGCTGGATCGCTGCCACTGTGGATCCCGGAGAATCATCGGCCGGTGTCCAAAATGGCGGCCCCCTTGTCTCGCATGCGGCTGACAGTGTCCAAGATGGCGGCCCCCTTGACTCCCACGCGGCCGATGGCGTCAAAAATGGCAGCTCCCCGGGCTCACACGCGGCTGATGGCGTTCGGGTTTTCTGTTCCCTTGGGTCGCACGCTGCGCTATTTGGTTTCGAGGCCGACTTCGCCCTGCAGACTTTTGCGTAGTGGCCTTTCTTTCCACACCCTGAGCAGAACACCTCCCTTGCCGGGCAGCGTTGTTGGGGGTGCTTCGCTAGGCCGCAAAAATAACACTTTGGGACTGCCACAGCCACAGCAGTCGAGTCGTTGGCGGGGTGCTGTGTGGCATAAGTCTGAGGCCCTCCTAGGTACTGGGATCATAGTGGCCGTGAGGCCCACGATGTCGCGTGATCGGGCGCGTACGCCTCGAGGTTACGGGATGCCACTTCTAGGGATTCCGCAAGTGTCACAGTTTTTGGAAGATCTAGCCCACCTTGTTCTAGCAGGCGCTGCCGAATATAGTTGGATGCGATGCCCGTAACATAGGCATCGCGGATTAAGTCCTCTCTATACTGCGCAGCGGATACAGCCTTGCAGTTACAGGCCCTGCCGAGCGCACGTAGTTTGCGGCAAAACTGTGCGTTTGATTCTCCCGGCCGCTGTTTACGGGTAGCTAGCAGATGCCTGGCGTAGACTTAGTTTGTCTGTTGGCTGTAATGGCTCTTTAGGAGCGCTAGCGCATCTGCGTACGTTTCTGCGTCACAGATGGTGGCAAAAACTGCGTCGCTTACCCGGGCGTTGAGCACAAGCAGCTTGTCTGCATCGGACCAGACGGCCGTGGAGGCTCCGAGGAAGGCTTCGAAGCACTTCAGCCAGTGATTAAAGCTGTTGGCGGCCCCCAGCGCTTGCGGATCCAAGTTTAGGGTATCAGGCTTTAAAAGTTGCTCCATTCCGTTTTTCTTTCGTGAATAAAATTGATGCACTATCAATTACGACACGAAGACTCCAGTGAGAGAGGGAAACTAATAGGCTTTTATTCACAGAGAACAGGAGCACACCCTTGTAGCTGACCTGGTCTAGACTGAGGCGAGGAGGAGGGACCATCACCTTTATATCCCACTCTGGGTGGAAAGGGAGGAGTCTCGGGCCAGGTGCAGCATGGGTGTGTCCAGGCATATACATGTAGTAACAGTGCTTCACCACAAACAGGCACTGAAGCCTCGCACCCAGCATGCATTGTATCAGCGCACATTGAGCACACAAGTCTGTAGAAACCCATGAACATAATCTTTCCAGAAAGTACAAACTGAAACAGGTTGACACTGTCTAAATATATTTTTATCATATTCTAGAGCTTTTCAGTGACTCTCTTGTAATGAAGCATTTGAACAATGATTTCTAGTTTTACTCAGTATGTTGCAGGGACGAGAAACCCTTTTGGCGGAATTCTGACTTTTCGATTACGGACTTCCGCCCCTTGAATATTTTTCTGACCTCTGCTTCCATTGTCCTTTACTTCACTTTGCATATACAGGTATTCCTTGTTTAAAGCACATTCTGATCATGTGTGCTCATTTTAACATAGTTACTGAGCATGCTCAACATATTTTAAAACAAATTGCTGCTTCGCTGTCTCCCTCCCTAATCCTCCCATTCACCTCTTCCTTCTCAGCCCTCCAGCTCACCGTTCCCTGTTAACCACTTCTCCCTTTCCTGATTCTCCCGCTCGTCACTTCCCTCCCCAAATTCCAGGTCACTGCTTTCCTCTCCCAGCCTTCTATATCATTGCTTTCCTCTCCCCACCCTCTCACTCACTGTTTCCTGCCAGCCACCCAGCTCCCTCCCTCCCACTCTCAACAACTGTATCAACAGAAGCAGACATCTTTCTTTTCCTCCAAATGACCTTCTTATGAATACCTGGCTGAGCACCAAGAATGAATAGTCCAATTATTGTAGCAGGCAATATTCATACAGCTTTAAGGGGAGTGCAAGCTTTGCTTGATTGACATCTTCATTAATTTGTAGTATCCTGAACTTTCTTTGATGCGTGTGCATGTTTATTTATATAATATGAAGTAGTCTAAAGTGGATAAAAGCTTTCTAAAATAGATAGTATGAATGCCTGTAGTTGATTGACACTTTTAAAATGTTGCAAGCTGAGAGGTTTTGTGCAAAGCAGCTACATGTGCCATCTATTCCCAGTGTATGGAAGAGCAAGGAAGAGACATAGGGTTAATAAAAGGGTTATTAAAGAGGCATGGGAGATATGAGAGAGCATGGAGGGGTAGCAGGGAGTTTTTTTGGGGGTGAGGGCTTCTTGATCTAAAAGTCATAATTAGAACTGGGCTGATTTCAGAGTAAACGGAGATGAGCCTTCTCGCCTGTTTGCCTTGCCACGTGCCAATCCCCGTTGCCACATTGTGCCTCCCTCCAAAGATGGGGGCAGGACATCTTCATTGCCTGCTTTCCCGATGAAAAAATAGGGCAAATATGTGCCAGAGTTGGGAACTTTCTTGACTTCCCAATACTAGTCCCTTGATGAAAATCAAGCCCTTTAATTAGTAAGAATTCTTAAGTTAGTAAGAGTTAGCAAGTTAGTAAGAGTTAAGAAGAAGGTTTTGGGGCCAGTTTCATTCAAGGCAGCCAATAGGTTTAAAATGTGAAAATGACAGGGACATAACCCACTCTTTATTACATGTTTTCTTATAAGGAATTGATTTTGTTTAGCACATTTTGATTTAAACATGCCATCTTTTAGAAATGCATTAGGAATGCTAAACTAAAGATAGCCAGATACCAGAGATAACTACAAGAAACACGAGATAACAGACATAATCAGCAAGGTCATGTTCTGTTATTATGGTCTTCATTCTGTATTGCGTGCACCAACTACATTGAATGCTGAAACGTTGAGGTCACTGTGGTTTGATATAAATACGGTGAGCTACAGGCTTGATGAATACAAGACAAACAAAGGGAAATCTAATGCTTTACTCACTTGCAGTCTAATAACTCCACCCATTTGAAGCAACTTTGAAGCATTCGCATTTCACACAGATTGTAAGACATGCTGTAAGACTTCCCTGCGCCCCATGCTGCAGTGACGTTGCTGCTTTGCACTTCAAGGTGTGCACATTTCCATGTCACAAAACACTTTCAGACCTTTCTGTCTCCACCCAGTCTCGTCTTTGATGTGCAGTATCACCATTGTTATCATCACAAAAAGCAGATTTTCACCAAACGTTTTCCTCATATATCCTGAAAGCTTCACTTATTCAAGATCATTCAAACTGGCTACCATTTTGAACAGTACTGATTTCTCAATTGCGTTTGGCCAGTTCCAATGATCAAGGCTACACTTGTGGGAAATACAATGATGGTTGGGAAGAGAGAATATAGAGCCAAGGAAAAACCAATCGAAAGCTTAAAGGTAGAAACAGTACAAATAAGATTATTACAATTGGATTGTTGCTTCATGCAATCTCATCAATTTATAGTTTTTAGCCCAAATATTAAAAACTCTAAATTATTGAGCAAAGATTAGCTTATCAAGATTTTCCTTTACAGAGACATGGAACAATCATGAAAAATAGAATAATTGGGTCCATCATAGAACAGAATCCCTACATTGCAGAATGAGGCCATTGAACCCATTGAGTCTGCACCAAATCTCCAAAAAAGCATCCCACCCAGGCCCTCCTCCCCATCCCCATGCATTTACCATGGCCAATCCACCTAACCTACACATCTTTGGAGTGTGGGAGGAAACCGGAGTACCTGGAGGAAACCCATGCAGACAGGGAGAACACGCAAACTCCATCCAGTCACCCAAGGTCGGAATTGGATCCAGGTCCCTGGCACTGTGAGGGACCTGGATTCCCTCACAGTAGTTAGCATGGCTAGCCATGAGGGTAGTTAGCCATGAGGGAAGCATGGCTAGCTACTGTGCCACTGTGTCACCCAGTTGACTTTTGAAAGAGCTTTCAAATTCGTCCCACCACCCTACTTCTTCACTCCAGCCCTGCAACCTGTTCCCCTTCAAGCACTTATCAAATTCTCTTTTGATAATTAATACTGAACCTTCTTCTACTACCCTCTCAAGCAGTGCATTACAGATCATAACAAAAATTCTCTTGCCACTTCTGGTTCTTTTTCCAATAACCTTAAATTTGTATCCTCCAGTTCTCAAATCTACAGTCATGGAAAACAATTTTTCCTTACTTGCTTACTTAATCAAAACCCTACATGATTTTGAGCACCTCTATCAAACATCCCCTTAACCTTCTCTGCTCTAAGAAGAACAACTTCAGTTTCTCTGGTCTCTCCAACACAAATGTTTCAGCCTTGGTTCCATACCAATAGCTATGGAAACCAGGGAATTATAAACCAGTTAGCCCAACATCTGTTGCTGCAAAATTACTAGTCTGAGGGTCTGAACACCTTGAACACTTTCAGATTACAGAAAGTCAGCATGGATTGATAAAGAGTCAATTATCCCAGTAAACCTGATTTTACCTGATTGAAAAGGTGACTAGAGTCATGAACAGAGCAATGCCTTTGGGTGCCACTTACACAGACTTCCAGAATGACATTTAATAATGTTCCTCAAAATAAATGTTTAGCTGAAGATGATGCTCATGGAGCTGAAGGTAAATTATTGACCTGATTCGGACACTGGTCGAGTGGCATGAGTTAGAGAGTACTTGAGGATCCAGATACATAGATTATTATAATGGCAAGTACAGATACAGAAGCTAATCAAAAAAGCTAATGGAATGCTGCCCATATCGAGAGGAATACTGTATTGAGGGGTAGTTGGTAGAAGTTATGCTACAGCTACACAAAGCTGTTAGACCACAGCTGAAATGCTGTGAACAGTTCAAGGCACCACACCATAGAAAGCATATACTGGCTTTGAACGGAGTAGATTTATCAAAATGATACATGGAATCCAAGGGTTAAATTATGAGGACAGATTACACAAACTATGTAGCCTTAAATTGAGGAAGTTAAGTGGTGACTTCATCAAAGTTTTAAAGCTATTTCTGTTTTATTTTTATTCTAATCAAAAAACCCAACTCAAATTAAATCCAATCGCGGTCCCCATCTGAGGGACAAGCAAGATCCAAGCTGATGGGATGAGGCATTGCACCCCATCCCGGGCTTGATCTGTCGCTTCTTTTTGTCAAAAATATACTTTATTCATAAATCTGTGAGTACATTACACCCATTGAGGGCAATTGGGACTAGCTTAGTGGTAAAAACTGGCGGCATAGACAAGTTGGGCCAAAGGGCCTGTTTCCATGTTGTAAATCTTTATAACTGTCTATGAAATTCCAAAATGGCCATCACATAAAAAGCAATAATATTCAGGTTCTTTACATACATCAAGTAACATTCTGAGCTGCTTCAATACAGTAAAGGAAACGTTTCAGACATTTTACAATGGTCTTACAAATGTTGCAAAGTTATTTTCAAGGTTGCCTGCATTCCGAGGTGCTTCAGTACAACTGAGATACAAGCAATATTCACTGTGAACATTTATCTTAGCCAAAAGGCTGAGATGGTTTTGAAAAATTGCATCAGGTAAAACTTCGGTTTAACCTCATTGGCTACCCTGATCCTTTACTCTACCCTAGCTTGGGCAAACCACTATCGCAGGCGTCAGCACACCCCCAATGCAATGGACTAGCCTCGTCCCCTGCCAGACCATGGTCTCACCCCTGCCAGGTAACAGTGTCGGCTGAGAAAAACTATTTAAGCTGCTTGGGAATTTTAGGATTATGGGACATAGATTAAAAATCAGACCTTTCAGGAGTGAAAATAGGAAACACTTGTACACACAAAGGGTGATAGAAGTTTTGGAACTCAATTCAGCAAGCAGCAACTGATCAGTTAATTGTTAATTTTAAACCTGAGATTGATGCATCTTTGTTAAGCAGGGGTATTAATGATATGGGGCAAAGCTGTGTATGTGGAGATAAGTCTCAGATCAGCCATGATCTCACTGAATAATGGGTGACCGGGGCTGTTCCTAAATCTCGTTTGCATCCTTTCCATAGTCTTGACATTCTTCCTATAGTGTGGTTCCCAGAATCAGCCATAATACTGCAGTTGAAGCTTAAGCAATATTTTATAAAGGGGTAACATAAATTAATTGCTTTTGTACACTGTACCTTTATTTAGAAAGTCAATCAATGTCTTTAGTATTCATCTCACTTTATCCTGCAACCTTCGATGACTCGTACACAGACATTCTCTGGTCACTCTGATCTTGCAGCCCCTTTTATAATTGTTCTACTTACTTTACATTGCTCTCATTCTTTCTAGAAAAATGAACCAGTTCACACTCTTCTGCATTAAGTTTCATCAGCCATGCCTGCCTACTTCACCAGTTTGTCTATGTCTTGCTGAAATCTATTACTATTTGCCTCACTGTTTACCACATTTATGAGTCATGGAGTCATAGAGGTTTACAGCATGGAAACAGGCGCTTCGGCCCAACTTGTACATGCCGCCTTTTTTTAACCCTTAAGCGAGTCCCAATTGCCCGCATTTGGCCCATATCCCTCTATACCCATCTTACCCATGTAACTGTCTAAACGCTTTTTAAAAGACAAAATTGTACCCGCTTCTACGACACTCACCACCCTCTGTGTGAAACAATTGCCCCTCTTTATCTTTTGTATCTCTCCCCTCTTACCTTAAATCTATGCCCTCTAGTTTTAGACTCCCCTATCTTTGGGAAAAGATATTAACTATCTAGCTGATCTATGCCCCTCATTATTTTATAGACCTCTATAAGATCGCCCCTCAGCCTCCTACGCTCCAGAGAAAAATGTCTCAGTCTATCTTGCCTCTCCTTATAACTCAAACCATCAAGTGCCGGTAGCATCCTAGTAAATCTTTTCTGCACTCTTTCTAGTTTAATAATTTCCTTTCTATAATAGGCTGACCAGAACTGTAAACAACATTCCAAGTGTGGCCTTACTAATGTCTTGTACAACTTCAACAAGACGTCCCAACTCCTGTGTTCAATGTTCTGACCAATGAGACCAAGCATGCTGAATGCCTTCTTCACCACTCTGTCCACCTGTGACTCTACTTTCAAGGAGCTATGAACCTGTATCCCCTATATCTCTTTGTTCTGTAACTCTCCCCAACGCCCTACCGTTAACTGAGTAAGTCCTGCCCTGGTTCAATCTACCAAAATGCATGACCTCGCATTTATCTAAATTAAACTCCAGTTTCATGACATCTGTAAACTTTGAAATAATCCCCTGTATACCCAAATTCAGATCATTAATATGCATCAGAGAGAGCGATAGTCCTAACACTGACCCCTGGAGGACACCATTGCACAATTCCCTCCAGTCTGTAAAACCAGCATTTACCACTTTGTTCTGCTTTTTTGTCCCTCCGCCAATTTCAGATCCACCACACTGCAGCGGCAGTTTGTTTACATAGGTTCCAATTAGACATGGATCAGTTTTGCAGGTTTTCTTTTATGAGGCAGCACAAGAAAGCGAGTAGCCAAAGAATGATTCAGAAAAAAACTCCTGGCCCAAGAGCACAAGATACTTTGGTGATCAAAGCCATAACTGAGGAACGAACTTCTCTCTTCACCTATTCTATTATTCCTGACTTGTGTCACACCTTAATGTGACAAAGCGGTATTTTCACTACCAGTCATGTCAAAACCAGAGACCATGGGAGCAATCAAGTAAGGTTTTCGAAAACCTGAGCATCTGCTATTCCAGGTTCAACGTGAATCTAATTTACTGGATTGGCTTACTAAATTTGATGCTAGTTTTGCAAGTAATTTGAATTCCAGTGTTTTTTCTGAAAATATTGTGTTTGTCAGCTCAGCCTTGTCCACCAAGATTCAATATTTGCATACTTTTAAAGAATCGTAGTACTTACGTTGGGACCGATATTGGAAACTTCTTCAAGCAATACTTGAATTTGTCAGAGAACATTGTAGTTTTGAATCTAGCTTAGATTTGTATCATGGTGAGAGAGAGGAAGACTTTCCTGTCTTTTTGGTGATTTATTCTTCCTTACTTAACCAAAGGAACTTATAATGTCAATATGTTCTTGAGATATGGGCATCATTGGTAATTATCTACCATCCCTAGTTCAACTGAGGATCTTGGGTTATTTGGGACTGGAGTCACATGCTATCATTCCCTGAAAGATGTCACTGAACCACTTTATTTTTCTCGACAGTCCAGCACCTTTCACGATCATTTTATCTGGTGCCAGCCCACAACACATTGGATTTAATTAATTCAGTTTCTCAATTTGCCAAGGTGACTCATCACTTTTCAAGATGGTGCTGGAGCGAGGCAACTTCTTGTGAGCTGTCCCCAGCATACCCTCTAATCCTATCTTTCACTCTTGTTCTATGCTTTTAAAACTGTAGTCTAACTCTTTTAAACTCTTATAATGTTCCAATTCAATCTCTTGCAGATTTGGCTATCATCCGGGCCCCAAAGACTTTTGACCCAGAGGAACCAAGTGGGACCCATGGCTGGCACTACAACCCTGGAGCCAGGGCCTTCACTCCACTGGTCCCCACCGGCCCCGACGACCAGCGCAGCAATATTGGAACTGGGGCCTTCAACACACCTGCCCCCACTGATCTCGATGGCAAGAGCAACAAGTCTGGAGCCAGGACCTTCATTCCACCAGCGCCTAACCCCTCTGACCAAGACCGCAAGAAACGACAAATGGTTGTGAACGTAGCCCAGTCCGCAAACCAGTCTCCCATCCATTGACTCTGTCTACATTTCCCGCTGCCTCACAAAAGCAGCCAGCATGATCAAGGATTCCACGCACCCCAGACATACTCTCTTCCACCTTCTTCCATCAGAAAAAAGATACAAAAGTCTGAGAACACATTCTAACCGACTCAAGAACAGGTTCTTCCCTGCTGTTATCGGACTTTTGAATGGACCTACCAAGTATTAAACTGATCTTTCTCTACACCATAGGTATGACTGTAACACTATATTCTGCACCCTCTCATTTTCTTCTCCCCAATGTACTCTATGAACAGTATGTTTTGCCTCTATAATGTGCAAGAAACAATACTTTTCACTGTATCCCAATACATGTGACAAGAATAAATCAAATTCATCTTTTTTTGTCAGTGCAACCATGTTTTACATTGAACCATTGTGTTACACCAGTAAACGTCTGCCTGGATGAGAAATAACAATGTACAGTATGAAATATGATCTGCTTTATAATTAAGAAGTCAGCTCTTTTGAGTAGTAGATTGGGTGGCCATATAGAGCATGAACTTCAGGTTGGAGACAACTTAGCTATGTCATGCAGTGAAGCCTAGTGCTTGATATTTCTTTCACGATACCAGTGAAACTTCACTTGGACATGGTCAGCTGTTCCAGGTTAAGTGCTTTGACATGCTCAAGGTGTCACTGTAATTAAGCATTATCTAATAGATCTATTGTGAATAAAATAGGAGATCTTGGTAAGATGTTTGAAGTGATTTGTGTGTCCTGTGTGATTCATCTGCAGTCAGACAAGAAACCTGTTCACAACTGTCTCTTCCACCAGTTCCTTCAACTCACCTGAATAATCATCTTTCAATGTGGTAAGCAGCACATTGTCATGACATTGCTTTGCACCGGTGGTATTACTAATTATCCATTTACCCATCTTATGTTAGCTTGGTAACCGTTCTCCATAACCTACCATGCAGAATATCCTTAATGTTAGATCAGGACTCAAAGTTCAAGGGCAAATTTCCACCTCTTCAGCTCACAGCTTCGCCTGTTGTAAATGCTCACCAGACATTTGTGTGCTGGCAGTCCAACTCTCTTCCCATTCATTTTGATAGGTGGAAAATCTAGTCTCTTCATTATGAACATTTTTCATTCATTATCACAATGTGTGCAAGACTGGTATTTATAAGCCATGCCCATTACACTTGAGAAAGCACCAGTGATCATAATGGACACAACTGAACAGCTCATTAAGACCACTGGAAAAGGAAGTTATTAGTCAAAGGTGTTGATGTGGGACTGGAGTCACTTTAGACCAGACTGTGTAAGGGGAGCGAGCAGATTTCCTTCCCAAAAGAATGTTAGTAAATTAATCGCAATAATCTGTCACCTTTGCTGGTATTTTACAGCTTTGTGATTTCCAGATATTTTAAAATGAATTCAATTTCACAAACTACCACAGTGACATTTCAACCTATGAGGATTTTTCTTTATCGTGATCAGAGGGCAGCACATGCTGCATGCTCCTACTGAGTACGCCAACAGAATAACACAAAGTTTAACTGCCGATCTCACTAGTGTATTATTATCGAGCTGTTTCTGCCATTCAAGACCCAAGAGACACCTCGCTGGTCACAGGGGAGGTGAGGAAATAAGGTCAGTGGGCTTGGACACAAGCCAAGGACCACAGGGTTTTGGGGAATCAAGCAGGAAGGGGCAATCCAATGATGAGCAGCTACCTGTAATGCTAATATGGAGAAATTTCCACTTTACAATGTCTTTGGAATGGCAACCCCTAGTGGTTCCTTTCGAAACTGTTGGTTTGACTGGTGTGCATATGCATGCACGCTGTGGTCACTTGCCATCTAATTTTTCAATTTTCATGGAATCATCGAATCCTGACAGTGCAAAAGGAGGCCATTCAGCCCATTGAGTCTGTACCAACAACAATCCCACCCAGGCCCTACACCCGTGATATCCCGTGTATTTGCCATAAGACCATAAGACATAGGAGCAGAATTAGGCCACCCAGCCCATCAAGTCTACTCCGCCACTCAATCATGGCTGATATTTTTCTCATCCTCATCCTCTTGCCTTTTCCCCATAACCCTTGACCCCCTTATTAATCAAGAATCTTTCTATTTCTGTCTTAAAGACACTCAATGACCTGACCTCCACAGCCTTCTGCGGCAAAGAGTTCCACAGATTCACCACTTTATGGCTGAAGAAATTCCTCCTCATCGCTGTTTTAAAGGATCGTCCCTTTAACCTGAGGTTGTGCCCTCTGGTTCTAGTTTTTCCTACCAGTGGAAATATCCTCTCCATGTCCACTCTATCCAGGTCTCGCAGTATCCTGTAAGTTTCAATAAGATCCTTCTTCATCCTGCTAAACTCCAACGAGTACAGACCCAGAGTCCTCAACCGTTCTTCATACGACAAGCTCTTTATTCCAGGGATCATTCTTGTGAACCTCCTCTCGACCCTTTCCAAGGCCAGCACATCTTTCCTTAGATATAGGACCCAAAACTGCTCACAATACTCCAAATGGGGTCTGACTAGAGCCTTTTACGGCCTCAGAAGTACATCCCTACTCTTGTATTCTAGCCCTCTCGCCATGCTCGTCCCACTTACACTAAGGGGCAATTTAGCATGGCCAATCAACCTAACCTGCACTTTTTTGGACTATGGGAGGAAATCAGAGCACCTGGAGGAAACCCACACCGACATGGGGAGAAATGCAAACTCCACACAGACAGTGACCTGAGGCTGAAGTAGAACCCAGGTCCCTGGCGCTATGAGGCAGCAGTGCTAACCACTGTGCCATCAAGCTGCCTAGAATTAAGACCCCATATACAGTTGCCTAATGTCAGCTTCAGATGTGCATCCAGGACACCTACAGAGGAGTTCGAATTTAAATAGCATTTCCAGTATGGTCTAAGTGTGTGCTCTCTGTCTATTATATTGGACCCTTAGGCAGCTACTGCCTGTAAAGTGGCTACAATGTAATCCAATTTCCAGACCACTTTCTCTGGATTTTTAGTCGAGGCCTAGGGATTACTTATCAAGTAACATAACCACTTCTCCACTGTACTCCTACTTCCTCATATGCGCTCCTGGTAGATGAGGCCTTGTGCTGGGGGCACAAACTGGAAATTATATCCCTGAACTTTCTTCCTAATTTTCCTTTATTTCAAATGAACGTGTACCATGCAATAGCTTTTCTTCCAGCCTAGATTGCAACCTCTCCTGCATCCAACAACCGCATATCAGATTCAAATCAGTACAGTATCCAGCTGGTCATGAAAGAGTTGCCCTCTTCATGTACTGGTTTGAGATATTGGCTTCATTCAGTGTATAGTGGGACTTCAAATGTTGGTGTACATCTATGGTTAGGGTGGGGGAAAGGGGGCTTGGACAGTAGATCCTTTTGCAATTGGTACATTTCCAGCAATTGTAGCAGATACCCAGATTCCATTCCCTTCTCTTAATATCTCACTTCTCGGCCTTTTGGCTAAGATCAAGTGTAGTTTTGGCATCCTGCACTTGGTTGAAGTCATGAGGTTACATTGAGGCTTCATTTGAAGCAATTTTTTAAAGTGGCATCTCGGCCTTTTGGCTGAGATGCAAATGAGATCAAGCCTTGAAGGAGGTGCAATGCCTGCTCCAATCAGCTTGGATCATGTAGATCAAACCCAAGACAGGAAGTGAGATGCCTGTCTTGTCAGCTTGGATCTGGAATGTCTCACTTGCTGACTTTGAGTTGGACTTTGCTTAGATTGAATTGGATGTAAACAAAAAAAACCTCACTTAATGGTGGGGACAGTAATGCAATTCAGGCCATCACGTTCTGTCTCGCTGATGATCAAAATATTTTCTTCTGCATCCCCAGCCACTTGGCAGCGACAAATCCTGATCCAATATCCCAACGCCATTATACCCCTGCGCCCACCCTTTCCTCTTGCATATTCCTGACCCGGCTGGAGTGAAGGGGGACAATCGGGGCCTCCCAGAGGGTCAGGTGATGGGGTGGTGCCCCCTGGGCACTGGCACCCTGGCAGTGCCAGCCTGAGCCCCCTGGCACTGCCAAAGGTGCAAAGAGGGGTAACTGTCAGTGGGGGGGCTATAGATTGGGGCAAGCCGGGAGGGGGGAGTTTCAGGGCTGACCCGGGAATGATAGGGGGGACCAGCGATCGGGCCGATGGGGGATTCAGAGAGCTGGCAATGCGGGGATCGCGGGGAGGCCAGCAGTGCGGGGCCACTGCACATGCGCTGATCTTGGTGCTGACAGTGGGGATAGGCCCCGCCCACAGCTTTATAAAGATATATACGCTAGTGACCTCTGCAGTGTACAGAGTCTGGGAGATTCTTCTCTGAACTCCCACTGAAAACATTAGCATGAATTTCCCCAGTTTTCACACGAATTCGACACTTAGAATTTTTTTAGAAAGAATTCAGGCCATAATCATAGAATGGTTACAGCACAGAAAGCCACTCCACCCATCGTATCCATGCCAAGTCTCCGCAGCAGCAACTCCCTCCACCTGTACCCCACAGCCCTGAAATTCCCTCTCTTCAGGCAATGGTCTAGTTTCTTTTAAAGTCACCACTGAACTGCCTCTCTGTCCCACTTTCAGGCTGGGCATTCCAGATCCTAACCACTTTGCTGTATAAAGGTGTTTTTCCTTTCTGTCATCTTTGATTCTTTTGCCATTCCCCTGAAATCAGTGTCCTCTGGTTTAGAACTCTTCCAACAATGGAAACAATTTCTTGCTGGCTGCTCTGTCCATGACCTTCCTGACCTTCTATCAAATGTCCCCTCAGCCTCCTCTTCTCTATTCTACACACATAACTGAAGTCCCACATCCCTGGAACCATTCTCATGAATGTTTCTGCACCCTACATAAAGCCTTCACACCCTTGCTGAAGTGTGGCGTCCAGAATTGGGCACAATAAATTGTTTCTATTTCAAGTATATGAAGTCTTGTGTCAACAGATAGTTGGTCAATATGAATATCTCTTCTCTGCTGTTTTGCAATTAAGCTAAACAAATGTATCATAAATTTTCATTGCCTTTCTTTTTATGACCATAAGTACACATGCTTTGGAAGATCCCAGTGTGTAAATCAACAAATGTGTCAAACATGGCTACAAATGACCATAAATCTCTATCTGACAATGGAACGAGCTACATTATCAGTCACTGGTTATGATCAACTTTTATGACTGGTGATATTTTCTATTGTTACTTGATGGTTGTAACATCTTCCATAGTTTAAAACAAGAGTACAATTCAAAAAAACACTTAGATTTTACTATCAGGGTGGCATGGTGTCACGGTGGTTCGCACTGCTGCCACACAGCGCCAGGGACCTGGGTTCGACTCCCAGCTTGGGTCACTGTCTGTGCAGAGTCTGCACATTCTCCCCGTGTCTGCATGGGTTTCCTCCGGGTACTCCGGTTTCCTCCCGCAGTCCGAAAGACATGCTGGTTAGGTGCATTGGCCATGCTAAATTCTCCCTCAGTGTACCCGAACAGGCATCTGAATATGGCGACCAGAGGATTTTCACAGTAACTTCATTGCACTGTTGATGTAAGCCCACTTGTGACACTAATCAATGAACTTTAAAGCAGAAAAATGAACCTATTTTCAAAACCACAATTTCTAGCGGACCAATTACTGTCATGTCCTGATTGAATATTAGAGAGGGTGAATGTATGTCAAGCCTTGAAGTTTGCTCAAAAGTTGGCTATGTAACATCATAAATTCATAAATGTAACATCAAACAGCCCTTTTCAATTGATTGTGCGATAGTTTTAGCTTGAGAGAGGGATAACCAATTGACTATACGTTTAAGACATTTTAAATCTATATATATATATATATCAGCCGAAGATGCTTGGAATGGATGGCTCTGACTTTATAATGCTGACAACACTGTCAATACCACACAATAAACTGGTGCCTGCAGTGACTAATGCCCGGTCCGCAACTTACACAAGCACGCTGACTTTGTTTTGGTTTGATTCAACCTAACGTTGCAATCTGGCGAAATGCATTGGATTTCATCTCAGGGCATTCCTTTAAAGAATTTACATGCATGTACATAGTCCGTCATCAAAAAGAAATCTGACAAGGTGCCCCTACCAAGAGCATTGTAAAACCAGCACCTTGATTGTAACCAGTGATCTTTATCTAACACCCCGCATCCTCCTCGCTGCAATTTTGAGTCTGTTCAACTTCCCCCCCGCCCCCCGACCTCAAACCCCTGTTTGTCTGCAAGTTGCGCCCGCGACCTCCCAAGATTTAGGAACAACAAAAGACAGCCATAAAACTGTCTCAAACCTTCTCAGAGGGAAAACTTAGAATTGACACACTCATGTATCTTTCCTGTCCGCTTAAAGTAAGACAGCAGAATGCAGCTGCCAATTCTTATAATGCAGAGTGATTAAGCATTTTCAGATCCAATAATTATCTTTTTTGGCAAACGCATTAATCGTCCCTCGCATTCCTACGCAAATATGTGTGCAAAAAAAGATATTTTTCTTTTTAAAAAAAAGCACCCAAGCCAAAGTTGAACATTCTCGCCTTCAAATAAAAACTTAATCTTACCAAACTGGGCAAGAGATAGGCACACGTTGAGTAGAACAAGCCCAAAGAGATGATAGTAACCAGATGATGCTGGAAGGAGAAGAGGGGACAGGAGACCCATGGTGAATTCAGCCTTTCATTTGAGCCGCAGCCTTCCCCCCCTCTGAACCGCTGAGAGTCCTTGTTCATTCCAAGCGGGGTCCCATCAGAAAAAGCTGCAGAAAGTCAGTGAGAGCGCAGTCAGCCGGCGCCTTGCAATCCCGGGCTGGTGTCAGATCGCAATAATCCTGCAGAGGGCTCACAACATTCCCACATTAGCATTTCCCGAGACAGGAAAAACGTGCTCGTGTGTCCAGCCCGTAGAGATCTTCAGGATGAGATATGGTTCAGAAGCTCAGCGAACCCATTCAAAAGGAGACACCCCGTTAATATTTTACCACTTTATGTTAGATGGGTAAATCTCATTCTGTTCATCATTTTTTAAAAACAGATTAAAGGTGGGGAAAGCACCCTAATCGAATATAGTATCGTTCACTCTCTTACTGGGAATTTTGTCTGTTGCCTAGTTCTACAGCGAGAACATTTTTTTTTTCCACAGTGATTTGCAAGTGATTTTAAAAGTCCTCAATTTTGAATGGTGCAATTTCATTAACTAATTTCATTACTGATAACAGATAAAATAAAAGCCTATCCCTTCCTTCTAATAATGATACTGAGTTCAGTGACAGGGCCCCTGCTAATCAAGTCAAATACTTTAATTGGATCTTCCAGCTTTTTGGCAGCAATCATCCATGCGAGTGGTTTTGATGAGCCCTGTACATGGTGGAGGCATTGAGGGATCAGGACTTAAGTTGTTAATGAGGCTTCGACCAAGATAAATGACACTAAGATGGATAATCCAGCTGTGATGTGGACAATATTTATATTAAATGGCCGAGTGACCACAGAGAGTGTGTTTTACTCACCGTGTCCGGTTCCGTACCAGAGTGGCTGACTCTTAATTGTCCTCTGGTGTGGCTTAGCAAGTGACCCATTTGTGTCATCTGCAACAGCTTTTAAGAAGAAGGCCCACAACACCTTCTCAAGATGGGAATAAATGCTGGTCTTAGTAACACCCACATCCTGAGAATGAGCAAAAACAAATTCATTTTAAAAATGTAGGCAGGAATTCTCCAGCCATTCACTGGGTTCTCCAGTCCCGCCGGTGGGTTTCCCACCGGCGTGGAGTGACATGAATGGGAATTCCCATTGGCAGCAATGGGACCCGAGAATCCCGCTGCTCGCAAACAACACGCCACCTCCCGCCAGCGGGAAACATGCAGCTGGGAGGCCGAAGAATCTGGCCCGTAGAATCATAGAAGCCCAGCAGTGCAGAATGAGGCCATTCGGCCCATCAAGTCTACACCAACTCTCCAACAGAGCATCCCACCCAGGACCTAACTTCGTAACCCCAAGTATTTACCCCACTAATCCCCCTGACCTGCACATCTTTGAACTGTGGGAGGAAATCAGAGCACCCGGAGGAAACCCATTCAGACACAGAGAGAATGTGCAAACTCCATATAGATGGTCACCCAAGGCCGGAATTGAACTCAGGTCCCTGGCGCTGTGAGGCAGCAGTGCTAACCGCTGTGCTGCCCCTATCTGGGTATCACAGAGGCACAAGCAGGCTTTAAAAGAAACAAAAGGTTGAATATTGAGGAAAATTCAGTAAGACAAAACGTGAACCGTATGGTAGAACAAGAATGTTTCTCCATAAAAGCAGAAGAAACGAATAACAACTCTAAAATCCATTGTGGACAAATAGAAGTGGTGGCACGGTGGTACAGTGGTGAGCACTGCTGCCTCACAGCGTCAAGGACCTGGGTTCGATTTCCAGCTTGGTTGACTGCATGGAGTTTGCACGTTCTCCCTGTGTCTGCGTGGGTTTCCTCCAGGTGCTCCGGTTTCCTCCCGCAGTCCAAAAGGCGTGCTGGTTAGATGCAGTGGCCATGCCAAATTCTCCCTCACAGGTGCCAGAGTGTGGCAACTGGGGATTTTCACAGTAACTTCATTGCAGTGTTAATGTAAGCCTACTTGTGACACTAATAAATAAACTTAAAAGGAGTTGGAAGTACAACCAGAAGTACAGCCAGACAAGACTGTAGACAGACAATGCACTCACACAGGTATTGCCCTGAAAGACTCCTTAAAGAATCAACAGGTGCCCCTGGAAGAAGATTAAAAAATAAGTTGAATATTATTTCTGAAAAAGCTGCATAGGAGCTAGCAGTGCTGAGAAAGCAATCCACTGAAGCACAGCATGAGTTGCCAAGAGATCAGCAAGAAAAAAGGGGTGGCACTGTGGCACAGTGTTTAGCACTGCTGCCTCACAGCGCTAGGGACCCGGTTTCGATTCCCGGCTTGGGTCACCGTCTGTGTGGAATTTGCACATTCTCCCTGTGTCTGTGTGGGTTTCCTCCAGGTGCTCCGGTTTCCTCCCACAGTCCAAAGATGTGTGGGTTAGGTGCATTGGCCATGCTAAATTGCCCCTTAGTGTCAGGGGGACTAGCGAGGGTAAATGCATGGGGTTACGGGGTTAGGGCCTGGGTGGAATTGTGGTCGGTGCAGACTCGATGGGCCAAATGGCCTCCTTGTGCACTGTAGGGATTCTATGGATTCTATGGAAAACAAATAGTTGAAAAAACAGCTAATTATCCTCCAAGATCAAATGCCAAAGAAAGATAGAACCCTACAGCAACAGAAAGAAATGAAGATTGCTTTGAACAGAAGAATGGAGGAACAGGAGAACAAAAAAAATGAGACTCTGTTTAATTACAAGAAAAGTCAAGGTGAAGAAGCAATTGAGCTTCATTAAAGAAAGGAAAACCTACTGAAGGATCTTTACAGGCTACAAGGAGCCCTCAGCTCACAGTTTGTTCCTCTGGAAAATTACAGAGAAGCAAAATTAGTTAAATGTCACTCTGAAAGAACTGAAGAACCAATTTTCAGAGAAGACTCAGTAATGTTCTATAATTAGGGTAGAAAACAAAAGGTACATAAAAGAGACTACAGAGCTGAAGAAAATGGTTGAACATTTGGGAAAAAAACTTGGAAGAACATTACCTTTCCAAATAGATTATAGAATCCCGACAGTGCAGAAAGAGATCACTCAGCCCATCAAGTCTGCACTGACCCTCTGACAGAGTACCTTACTCAGGCCCTCTCCCCCACCCTATCCCCGTAACGCCACGCATTTACTCGGCTAATCCTCCTGATCTACATATCTTGGGACACTAGGAGGCAATTTATCACGGCCAATCCACCTGACCTACGCATCTTTGGATTGTGGGAGGAAACCAGAGCTCCCAGAGGAAACCCATACAGGCACAGGTAGAATGTGCAAACTCTACACTGTCATCCAAAGCCGGAATTAAACCCGGGTCCCTGGCACTATGAGGCAGCAATGCTAACCACTGTGCCATCGTACATGTATGGAGATATGAAAATTAAAAACCTAGAATGGCAAGAGAAAGTTGAAATTCTCATAAAAGAATGTGAACTGTCTCAGAAACAATTGGCAGAAGTACAATTATAGAATGTGAGCCTGAAGGCACAGGAGAATTATCCTCTGTTGAGGAAAAAAATGATCAGTGTAGAGAACCAATTATCATGTATGAAAGATGAGTTTGATAATGAAATACGAGAACTGACGAGAACACTGGAGTGTCACTCATAGGAAGTGGAACTCTTGAAAGAGGATTTGAACCTCCTAAATGATGAACGGTCAAAACAAATTCAAAGTAGATCATCAATCAAAACTTCAAGCATCGGAAGTCTCTAGTAAGCATTGTGGAAAATGCCTGGAACAGGAGAAAATATTGCTGATACATCAGAACGGTTGGTTGAAAGCAGAATTAACAACCATGATTAAAGAGGAACCTGGGTTGTTTTGCTGGAAAGAGAGTGTAAGGTGGTCACACTTGGAGACAATGGCAGCAGCATCTGTGTCCACAATGATTAGACAACCAGCCTTCAAAGTGCCAGGAAGGTGTTGATAATGTTAAGTTATCAACAATTATGCTTCAATTTGTCAATTTACATCCAAGATAGATTAGGGTTGGGATCTTAAGAGTAGTTAATCAGCATTTCTACCTGGATACAAGGTCCAAGTGATTTGCGTTGCCATGGAATTGGACTTTGAGCGGGGGAGAGTAAGAATTGCCAGAAAAAACACCCTCACCGTGAAAGATAACTCTTGGTTTAAACATTACCAGGCTTGGAAAGGAAAAAACTGGAAGTAAACCCTCAGCACCTGGGAATCACTTTGGACTAATTTCAAGAAAATTGAATGTCTACTTATTGGACAGTGTAAAGTATATCTGTGAAGTGGATTTTTGGTTGTGCTAAAAGTAAAAAGGGAAAGTTCTGTTCTGTAGTTAAAATATAAATGTATATAACAATGGTATTCAGACTGTAGGGCTTTTAGTCTGTTTGTTGCAGTAAAAATCTTAAAACGTGAAGTCCTGTTGTGTTATTCTTTCAGCTATCATTGGAATTTCAAATTTTCTTTAAAAGTTAGTACGGAGATCAAAACACTATATGCAATGTGCTTATGTGCTGCTAACTCTCCCCTATGCAATACATTGACAATGGTACCTCCACCTGTAGTTTGGGACAGAGAAATTCTTTACGATTCACTTATGTAATTGTCAAAACCTTAAGATACGCAAAGGCCAATAACCTCAGCTGATCTCTTTTTTTTGTGTCTCACCTTCCATAATGCATAAGCTTAATGTGATTAGCTTGTGATAAGATCAAATTCACATTGTCTGATATTTTCTCAGCCCCTTGAAGTCTTGGCTGCCTTGGAACGCATTCCAACAATGTATATTACTCTATTCATTATAGTAGCTTTACTGAAAAATGTGCCATATGTTTTAATTCAGAGTATGAACATTAGAAAAAAGAAAAGTTTACCTGGATCAGCTCTTCTGGGTACCTGGTGTAGCTCCTGACTTGTCAATGCCACTCCACTGTCTATGAGGCTCAAGTCCGGAGTATAATTAAATATTCACCACCCACCCTGATGGGTGCAGCTGAAATGACATCCAAGTAGCTTGACACCTTCCCAGACAAAGTAGCCCTGCTTGCTTGGTACCCATGCCACTGAACTTAATGCCCATTCCTTCCCTTCATGACTGTGTCTGCAACATTTGCTACCTACAAGCTGCACTGCAGTGACCCACCAAGCTTACATTGATAGGACCTCCCAGCTCTAAGATCTGTGTCACTTGGGAAAAGAACAGCAATGATGTCTTTGCAATACTTCAGGGTTTCCCACCAAATCACACAATACACACTGTGCCACAGTGGTTAGCACTGCTGCCTCACAGCACCAGGGACCCGGGTTCAATTCTGGCCTCGGGTCACTGTCTGTGTGGAGTTTGAAAATTTCCCTGTGTCTGCGTGGATTTCCTCTGGGTGCTCCAGTTTCCTCCCACACTTCAAAGATGTGCGGGTTAGGTGGATTGTCCATGCCAAATTGCCCCTTAATGCCAGGGGAACTAGCAGGGTAAATATGTGGGGTTGCAGGGTTCGGGCCTGGGTGGGATTGTTGTCAGTGCAGGCTCAATGGGCCGAATGACCTCCTTCTGCACTGTAGGGATTCTATAATTCTATGATTCTTCTACCCTCACTTGGATATATGTCACCATTCCTTCACTGTTACTGAAACAAAGTCCTGACCATCCCCTGCTTAACGTACTTGCAAGTGCAGCTTCAGTGCAGTGACTGCATAAGTTCATGGATAAGGCCCACCACCACCTTCTCAAAGCAGTTCATTAGGAGCAATAAATTCCACATTGACACATGTTAAGAGATTGAAAACTGGTTAAATGATAAGAGAATTAAGTCTCAGAAAGAATCGGCAAGGTTGGGCATCCTTACATTGTGAAAATGTCAGGGAGATGAACAGATAGAAAGAGGGCAAGAGCAGGGAGAATTATGTCGCAATATTATGATTTTATGCAATGGTCAGGTTTTTGAAACTCTTGGCAAAAGAAATATGAGAGCTGACAGAACCAAGAAACATTAAAATTAACTGACAAGGCAAATAGGACAGAAATCTAACTTCCAAATTTGTAGCATGGTCATCAGTGAATGCCAGTGCATGGCATTATTTCTACACATTTCTATCCTTTGTGCTGCATTCTGAAGTACTGTTAAAATGGGATATTATATAATCATCTTTCTGCTTTGTCAAGGAGAATGAACCATACAGAGTGCCAGCAAACCGAAAGATCATTGCCTCCATGTTAAAGTGTATGAAATATCACACAGATCACACAGTACTCTTGTTATCAAGGAAAAGGAGCCTGCCTTATCTTTGTGCAAATGTCTCAGACAGCAAAGTTTAATTGTATAGTGAATTGTTATGTTTCTTAAATTGCACAGGGAAGTGAAACTCTTCAACTGAAATACATGCTCAGGCAATTTGCACAGATGTTTCCATGTGCTGCACCAAAAATGTACAGTTTGAGTAATCTTTCCATTTCCATCTAGCATAGGGCAGAGTAACTCCTACACTGAAATATTGTCCAATTGAAAAACACTAGACAGTGGAAATAGCACCCTATAGCACTTACTTTAACAGTGCAATGAAATCTCTAACACGGTGTGATTAGCAGGGTAAGTACATGGGGTGATGGAAATAGGGCCTGGTTGGGATTGTTGTCGGTGCAGGCTTGATGGGCCAAATGGCCTCCTTCTGCGCTGTAGAGATTCTATGGCCGGAATTCTACTACGCCGCCCACCACGGGAATCGGAGCGGGCGAGGGGCAGACAATGGAAAGGTCCATTGACCTCGAGTGGGATTTTATGGTTTGGGGAGACAAACGAGGCTGTAAAATCCTACCCTGTGTGTTCACACTTCTCATGGGAATCGTGCTGACCTCCATCCTCCCAAAGGGATTAACATACACATGCCTAATCCTTAAATTCTCCCTCAGTGTACCCGAACAGGCGCTGGAGTGTGGCGACTCAGAGATTTTCACAGTAACTTCATTGCAGTGTTAATGTAAGCCTACTTGTGACACTAATAATAAATAAACTTTAAAAGATGCGGACTCTCTTTAGGCTGTGCTAGGCCCTGTCGATATGAGTGCCCTTCCTGACGCATGCAGCCAATGAACAGCAAAAGGTGCACTGGTTGCTGGCAGAAGCAATGGAAATAAGTAAGCAGCATAAAGTTGGTGCCCTGTTTCCATTGCACTGAATGGGTTTACACTACATTGTGATCCATGAGCCTATTTTTTTAAGTTATCCAGTTAACTCCAAAGAACTTTATGGATCTCCAATATGTGAAACAAAAATGTGACACTATTTGAAAAATGTAGGGAGAGGAAGAATGGAACATGAAAGGGAAACTAAGGAAGGAAGGGAAAGCAATGATGGGAAATAAAGCTTTGGCTCTGAGTTTCTGCTTCACTGCGTTGGTTTTTTTGGATGCAATTCCTTCATTATCGAAGTACCTGGTGTAAAAGATCACAAAATGTTAACTGTGAATTGGGCTCGGTGCGACGCAGGTTTCCACAATCCTTTGCATAGGTTTTACGAATATTGTGCCCCCACCCACAAAACCGGCCACGCCGCCAGGGTGAATTAATCATCTTTGGGGGTTTCTGCTAATTGTACACAATTCATTTGAGAAGGCTCGAAAAATTAACTTGGATCTCTTGGGCACAAGGGCATAAAGAGGTAAGGTTTTGAATTGATTTTTCTTTTATTTATTGCTTGGGAACTTTCTACTGGCACCCTCATCTAACGAGAGAATTATCCGGTATATTTTTAATCTATTAATTGATGGTGTGATCACAAATGTTTGTTTTTTGTGATAAACCTGCTTTCGGCTAGTTTTTCACCTGGTTCACATTATACCAAGTTACCGCTCTGAAATAGATCAAGGAATACTTTTAAAAGAAAATGTTTTAAGATGCTACCTGATTGTGATGCTTCCTGGCAGATTTTGATTTTGGTGGAATGCAAATGAGTTGACTGGAAACCCATCTCAAGTCAGGCACAATTTCTGCTTGGCATCACCACTGTGCCCAAAGCAGAAACTCGAAACATACATAGAAACTAGAAGCAGGAACAGGCCATTCGAGCCTGCTCCGCCTTTCAGCTTGATCATGGCTGATCATTGAATTCAATATCCTGATCCCCCTTCCTCTCATATCGTTTGATCCCTTTAGCCCCAAGAGCTATATCTAATTTCTTCTTGAAATCAGGCCTCAGCTACATTCAGTGGTAGTGAATTCCACACATTCACCACACTCTGGGTGAAGAAATTTCTCCTCACCTCAGTTCTAAAAGGTTTACCCCTTATGCTCAAGCTAGGACCCCTAGTTCTGGACGCCCCCACCATTGGGAACATTTTGTTTGAATCTACCCTGTCTAACCTTGTTAGAATTTTCTGAGATCCCCTCTCAGTCTTCTAAACGCCAGTGAATATAATCCTAACTGACTTAGTCTCTGCCCTTAAAGGAGGAGAGCTGACTGCTGGTGATTTAACCTGAGGATCACACCTCAGGCAAGGTGGAGAAGGCATGCATTCATGAATAACCTCATCCAGGATTATACTAATTTCATCAGCATAGCCAATGACGCCTGCGCTGGTTTGACCACGTTCATTGGATGGATGATGGTCATATACACAAAGATGTTCAATGCAGTCAATTGGTGACTGGGTCACACCCTATACTTCCATACATCTGCTGCAAGGACAGCTGCAAGTAAGATATGAAGATGGCAGAAATCGACAATGACAACTGGGAGATAGTCACTGATGACCACGACCTCTGGAAGCGGATTCTTTGGAAGGGCATTGGAAGAGATGATCAGAAATGAAAAGCTCAGCTGGCTGAGAATAGGGTCCATAGAAAACAGAGGCCAGCAGATTGTGCACATTCTCAATCCTCTGTCTTCCTCGGCAGAAAATGATGCAGACACTGATGCAGAGACTCAGGGGTTCCTGAGCCACACACTACGTGATGCTTAACACTGAGTTCACCACCCCAGAACAAATCATCGTTTTGCAAGATGGAAGGCTGCTAAAAGATTGGATTGATATTTAATTCGAGTTCGTGCACTGTCAGTTTAGTTGGGTGGACAGCTGGTTCATGATGTGGTGTGAAACCAACAGTCCATGTTCAATTCCAGTGCTGGCTGAGGTTATTCATGAAGGCACCACCTTCTCAACCTTGCTTGAGGTGTGGTGATCCTCAGGTTAAATCACCACCAGTCAGCCTATGTCCATCTGGGACTATGGTGACTTTACCTTTTTATAGTTTTACTGTGCAACAGGACATTGACTCTTGGCTTAATTGATGTGTGCAAATATTTTTCTCTGTTTGGGTTGTAATTCACATTACAAGGTTCAGGACAGAGCTCATAGAAGCCATCTTCAGGGGAATGATTCTTTCAAAGAACATTTGACCAAACAAACATTATGCTTGCTGCACACTTGTGAGGTATTCTGATCCACTTGTCAATTAACCTCAGCTGCCAGAAGCTGCATCCTGCTAATCCATCATTTGTCCACACACTGTGAGGAATTTAGTTCATTTAGCTGGGGATTGAAAGGATAGAATGGACAGAGGATGTAAGCTTGCTGGTTGCAAACAAATTAAGTCAGCAAGGAGTAAATAGATTGTTTAATACATTACACAATTGCCTTTCAAATTCTAAATAACCAAAAGGAACAGACTAAAACTTTAACATTGGTGTCACGGGCGAGGGGAAAATGCCACCTGGAATTTGAAAGGCCATAGCAATTTTAAACTGTTGCATGACAATGGTTAGTTCACAACATATTTTCATAATAAATATATAAAATATATTCAATTAAAATGCATCAATATACATGAAGTTCAGAAACAAAGTTCCTGTTTTTTTATTATCATTATTAGCTTCAAAATATTGTGCAAAACGTTTGGATATTGAAATTTTAAAATGCCATTATTTTGTAAGTAATGAACTATGACTGGTGTTTGTCCAAAGCCATGCATTATCAGCTGGCCTTTGTTGGGGTGCATTTTGATTAATGTCTGACCGGTACCCAGGTGCAGTGACAACTTAACAGTTGCAAAAGCTCCACTGCCACAACAGCTCTGTTTTTTAGTCAAGCTAATAGCTGCAGAAAATGCCCATTCTCTCTCATTATGTTAAAAAATTCCACTCGACATTCAAAAACCCTCCAGCGGGTCCAGGGGACCACTGATGCTTTTTGAAATATGGTCACACACTGGGCTACAAGATATGCAGGAGCTGGATTGAGCATGAAGCAGTGCGGTGTGTGTGTGTGTGTGTGTGTGATACTTGCTTGCCTTTGGAATGCTCAGATATCAGGCTGCAACTTGACGCCAAAGATATCCTGTCAATTCCACGTTAATGCACAAACGAACTGGCTTTATGCGGAAGTGTCATTACATCGCACTTTAAATCCGGCCTCTTATCGGCAGTATGTAAAATCCTGTACAAATGTGCAATATACAACACCTATAAAACCAGATGATCACCTTTTTAAAACATTTTTGAAATACATAAATTTTTTGGAATTTTGTTTATGCTTGCCATTGGAAAATGGTTCCGCCAACTCTAAGAAATTCTTGATAAGCACAGGCCATATAAAATAAAACCAAAAGGGAAAATGCTGGAAAATCTCAGCAGGTCTGGCAGCATCTGTAAGGAGAAAAGAGCTGACGTTTCGAGTCCGGATGACCCTTTGTCAAAACTTTTATCCATATAAAATAAAACAAGAATAGATTCTGTCTCGTGTTTATGAAGGATGATCTTTAAAACGTATTTTACTTCTGTACTAATTTATTGGGTATTTCATCTAGCCTTTTACATCAAACATAAGAACATAAGAACATAAGAAATAGGAGCAGGAGTAGGCCATCTAGCCCCTCGAGCCTGCCCCGCCATTCAATAAGATCATGGCTGATCTGACGTGGATCAGTACCACTTACCCGCCTGATCCCCATAACCCTTAATTCCCTTACCGATCAGGAATCCATCCATCCGCGCTTTAAACATATTCAGCGAGGTAGCCTCCACCACCTCAGTGGGCAGAGAATTCCAGAGATTCACCACCCTCTGGGAGAAGAAGTTCCTCCTCAACTCTGTCTTAAACCGACCCCCCTTTATTTTGAGGCTGTGTCCTCTAGTTTTAACTTCCTTACTAAGTGGAAAGAATCTCTCCGCCTCCACCCTATCCAGCCCCCGCATTATCTTATAAGTCTCCATAAGATCCCCCCTCATCCTTCTAAACTCCAACGAGTACAAACCCAATCTCCTCAGCCTCTCCTCATAATCCAAACCCCTCATCTCCGGTATCAACCTGGTGAACCTTCTCTGCACTCCCTCCAATGCCAATATATCCTTCCTCATATAAGGGGACCAATACTGCACACAGTATTCCAGCTGCGGCCTCACCAATGCCCTGTACAGGTGCATCAAGACATCCCTGCTTTTATATTCTATCCCCTTCGCAATATAGGCCAACATCCCATTTGCCTTCTTGATCACCTGTTGTACCTGCAGACTGGGCTTTTGCGTCTCATGCACAAGGACCCCCAGGTCCCTTTGCACGGTAGCATGTTTTAATTTGTTTCCATTGAGATAGTAATCCCATTTGTTATTATTTCCTCCAAAGTGTATAACCTCGCATTTCTCAACGTTATACTCCATTTGCCATATCCTCGCCCACTCACTCAGCCTGTCCAAATCTCTCTGCAGATCTTCTCCGTCCTCCACACGATTCACTTTTCCACTTATCTTTGTGTCGTCTGCAAACTTCGTTACCCTACACTCCGTCCCCTCCTCCAGATCATCTATATAAATGGTAAATAGTTGCGGCCCGAGTACCGATCCCTGCGGCACGCCACTAGTTACCTTCCTCCAACCGGAAAAACACCCATTTATTCCGACTCTTTGCTTCCTGTCGGATAGCCAGTCCCCAATCCACTTTAACACACTACCCCCAACTCCGTGTGCCCTAATCTTCTTCAGTAGCCTTTTATGGGGCACCTTATCAAACGCCTTTTGGAAATCCAAAAACACCGCATCCACCGGTTCTCCTCCATCAACCGCCCTAGTCACATCTTCATAAAAATCCAACATGTTCGTCAAGCACGACTTTCCCCTCATGAATCCATGCTGCGTCTGATTGATCGAACCATTTCTATCCAGATGCCCTGCTATCTCCTCTTTAATAATGGATTCCAGCATTTTCCCTACTACAGACGTTAAGCTGACCGGCCTATAGTTACCCGCCTTTTGTCTCCTTCCTTTTTTAAACAGCGGCGTAACATTAGCCGTTTTCCAATCAACCGGCACTACCCCAGAATGCAACGAGTTTTGATAAATAATCACTAACGCATCCACTATTACCTCTGACATTTCTTTCAATACCCTGGGATGCATTCCATCCGGACCCGGGGACTTATCCACCTTCAGTCCCATTAGTCTACCCAGCACTGCCTCTCTGGTAACGTTAATTGTATTAAGTATTTCTCCTGCTGCCAACCCTCCCAACCATTTCCCTGCCAAACATGTAAGGAGGTCAGCGGTATTTCCTCAGATTGTGTTCTGACCTCATGACAGCTAAGATCAAAAAGTCGTTTAGACTTCTGTAATCTATATAAACTCGTGTAATGAGTGATATATTTCATGACTGACTAGACTGAACTACAAAGGGGATTTAATGCAATGCTGAAATCACCTTCAGGACATAGTAGGACAGTCTGACCACCCAAGACACGTGTCAGCTAGGATTTATTACCAGGGCTCTTGCCTGTTGTTGTTGCAGTTTACGCTGAAGTGCCATTAAATTTGTCTAAAGGACTGATCCAAAGAAGCAGAATCTGGATTTTTACTGATGGGTGGGTGTGGGAGAGGAAGGTGTAGGAACCCCCGAAATTTGGATAATCCACACATTGTCAATTTGAAATCTAGTACGGAGTTTAATGGTCAAAGCAGCCTGTCCCAATGGCTGATGGGATTAAGTTGCAATCAAACACTTATCATTCTGCCATCAGGCTTTTCAGCTCATCTGTTTTGTAAGCTGTTGTGTATAGTTTGATAAGTCTCAAGAAGAGGTTCCCAGTCTTGAATAGTTTAACATTAAGGGCGGAATTTTCCTGTCCCACCTGCCATAGGAATTGGAGTGGGAGGGACACAGTCCATGCAAAGGTAACCAGTAATGATGTACATGTATACAGTATAAGGTGTAAGCTACAAACTGTCTCCATGTTTGCCTTTACCCACATCTCTGTCCAGTACAAGACTGCCCTCTAGACTCGGGTTATGTGTTCCTTTATATCACAGTGTAAGTTGTACTATACTCAATCCCACAGTAACCCTTTCTATGCCTGGTGCTTATACTGCATCTTCTCTCACAACCCCTGCCACTGCCTTTATCCAATGTATTTACAATGTATTCCTGTTTTCTCAACTTATTTACATTAATCATTTGGTAGTACAAAACTTGAGTATTGAAAAAGGAGACATCACAAAGCTTTGCACCTTGCATACAGTGGGATACTTTGCAAGAATACCAGCATAAGGAGAAACTAACAGTTTATATTGTATGAGGGGAGAGTACTGATGCGTAGAGGTGTTGCCTTGAAAAGTTAATTCTTTCTCCTGTTCCAGGCATTTCCCTGGATATTTACTAAAGACTTCTGCTGATTGAAGTCCACCAGGTTTTAATTGATGATCTACTTTTGTTGAATTTGCTTTGACCAGTTCAACATTTAGATGGTTCAAGTCCTCTTTCAAGAGTTCTACTTCCTGTGAGTGACATTCCAGTGTTCTCGATTTTCTTATCAAATTCATCTTTTTTACATGATAATTGGTTCTCTATACTGCACAACTAGAGCATAATTCTTCTGCACTACCCTTCAACTTCACATTCTGTAATTGTACTTCTGCCAATTGTTTCCGAAACTCTTCATGTTCTTTTGTCATAGAATCCCTACAGTGCAGAAGGAGGCCATTCGGCCCATCGAGAACTTATATGTTCTCTTCCCTTTCCAGGTTCTTGATTTCCACTTCAGTTATAGAGTCATAGAGTCACAGAGGTTTACAGCGTGGAAACAGGCCCTTCGACCCAACTTGTCCATGCCACCCTTTTTTTTTAAAACCCCTAAGCTAATCTCAATTGCCTGCATTTGGCCCATATCCCTCTATACCCATCGTACCCATGTAACTATCTAAATGCTTTTTAAAAGACAAAATTGTACCCACCTCTACTACTACCTCTGGCAGCTTCTTCCAGACATTCACCACACTCTGTGTGAAAAAATTACCTCTCTGGACACTTTTGTATCTCTCCCCTCTCACCTTAAATCTATGCCCTCTAATTTTAGACTCCCCTACCTTTGGGAAAAGATATTGACTATCTAACTGATCTGTGCCACTCATTATTTTATAGACCTCTACAAGATCACCCCTCAGCCTCCTATGCTCCAGAGAAAAAAATTCTGTCTATGCAGCCTCTCCTTATAACTCAATCCATCAAGTCCCGGTAGCATCCTAGTAAATCTTTTCTGTACTCTTTCTAGTTTAATAATATCCTTTCTATAATAGGGTGACCAGAATTGCACACAGTATTCCAAGTGTGGCCTTACTAATGTACTGTATGACTCCGTGGTTCTCAGTAAGATTGTGGTGTTTTTCCTTCACATTCCTTGGTCTTTATCTACAATTAGATCTACAAGGTAGATCTTGAACTTCTGATCTTGCTTCTGTCTTTTCTTCAGCTACTTGCAGTTTGGAACACACAATTGCTTTGCCTTCAATCATAGTCAGATGACTCAGCACTGCCCCTTGCTATTGCAGTCCAGGTAATGTGTCGGGATTTTAAAAAAGGTTTATTTTTAAGACTTAGAACATAGAACATAGAACAGTACAGCACAGAACAGGCCCTTCGGCCCACGATGTTGTGCCGACCTTCATCTGAAACCAAGATCAAGCTATCCCACTCCCTACCATCCTGATGTGCTCCATGTGCCTATCCAATAACCGCTTAAATGTTCCTAAAGTGTCTGACTCCACTATCACTGCAGGCAGTCCATTCCACACCCCAACCACTCTCTGCGTGAAGAACCTACCTCTGATATCCTTCCTATATCTCCCACCATGAACCCTATAGTTATGCCCCCTTGTAATAGCTCCATCCACCCGAGGAAATAGTCTTTGAACGTTCACTCGATCTATCCCCTTCATCATTTTATAAACCTCTATTAAGTCTCCCCTCAATCTCCTCCGCTCCAGAGAGAACAGCCCCAGCTCCCTCAACCTTTCCTCATAAGACCGACACTCCAAACCAGGCAGCATCCTGGTAAATCTCCTCTGCACTCTTTCCAGCGCCTCCACATCCTTCTTATAGTGAGGTGACCAGAACTGCACGCAATATTCCAAATGCGGTCTCACCAAGGTCCTGTACAGTTGCAGCATAACCCCACGGCTCTTAAACTCCAACCCCCTGTTAATAAAAGCTAACACACTATATGCCTTCTTCACAGCTCTATCCACTTGAGTGGCAACCTTTAGAGATCTGTGGATATGGACCCCAAGATCTCTCTGTTCCTCCACAGTCTTCAGAACCCTACCTTTGACCCTGTAATCCACATTTAAATTTGTCCTACCAAAATGAATCACCTCACATTTATCAGGGTTAAACTCCATTTGCCATTTTTCAGCCCAGCTTTGCATCCTATCTATGTCTCTTTGCAGCCTACAACACCCCTCCACCTCATCCACTACTCCACCAATCTTGGTGTCATCAGCAAATTTACTGATCCACCCTTCAGCCCCCTCCTCTAAGTCATTAATAAAAATCACAAAGAGCAGAGGACCAAGCACCGATCCCTGCGGCACTCCGCTAGCAACCTGCCTCCAGTCCGAAAATTTTCCATCCACCACCACCCTCTGTCTTCGATCAGATAGCCAGTTACCTATCCAATCGGCCAACTTTCCCTCTATCCCACACCTCCTTACTTTCATCATAAGCCGACCATGGGGGACCTTATCAAACGCCTTACTAAAATCCATGTATATGACATCAACCACCCTACCTTCATCAACACACCTAGTTATCTCCTCAAAAAATTCTATCAAATTTGTGAGGCACGATTTGCCCTTCACAAATCCGTGCTGACTATCCCGGATTAATCCGCATCTTTCTAAATGGTCGTAAATCCCATCCCTAAGGACCTTTTCCATCAATTTACCAACCACCGAAGTCAGACTAACCGGTCTATAATTACCAGGGTCATTTCTATTCCCTTTCTTAAACAGAGGAACAACATTTGCCACTCTCCAGTCCTCTGGCACCATCCCTGTGGACAGTGAGGACCCAAAGATCAAAGCCAAAGGCTCTGCAATCTCATCCCTCGCCTCCCAAAGAATCCTAGGATACATTTCATCAGGCCCAGGGGACTTATCGACCTTCAGTTTATTCAAAACTGCCAATACATCCTCCCTCCGAACATCTATTTCCTCCAGCCTATTAGCCTGTAACACCTTCTCTTCCTGAAAAACATGACTTCCTGAATGTTCTCTGTTTCTCTGGTGCCATCATATGATTTGCTTGGGAATTGACTTTCGTCCTTTCATGGCTTTACTGGGGGTTTTCTTATCCCTCTTTTAAGCTCTCTGTGCTCTCTTTAACCTAGAAGGTTGTCAAAGGCTTTTAATATTTCATCAAAACTGTTGCATTAGGATTACTTCATCAGCATGTTCACCAAGCGAGAAGAACATTGCGTCAATCTGAACTTCTTCTAATTTCTGCTTAGACCCAATGTGCTCCGTTAATTTAAAACATTTTTTCCTCCAATTCTGCATTAGGTTTGGTCCTTGCATGAGTCCAAACTAGTCTGGGAAAGTTGATTTTTGATCAATGGTCATTAAATATCAAATGTGTGTACAGTTTTAAATGTTGTTCAGAAATCCAAGATGGCGCTGCCATTGGCTTTTTCAAGGCAAGGTTTCAGTTCTTGTCCATTATGGTGGGTTTCTGCTGTAATAACCTTCAGTGTTTTAAATTTTTAGCAGTGACTCCCTGGATCAACCTTTCTGAGTCTTCTCCATAGCTACTAAGTATTTTTGCATTGTGAAACAGGCTTTAGTCTGTGTCTTTTATCTGCCGATTAGTTGTTAATTAATTATTTATTTGCTTTTCTTTGTTCACAGCAAGCTTGGCCATATGTTCAAGAACCAACTCGGGCTGTTCATGACGGTAATTCTGTTTGCTGCTGAGTTAAAAACTTTTTGAAATTAGTTCTGGCCAAGACCTAAGTTTTTTAGGTCCACCCCTGCTAGATCTTCTGGCTCTGCACCCTCTAGGTACTGAACCTGGATCTACAAGGGATTCATTGGAGCCTTCTACTGCAGTGTGGCGTTTTATTTCCAATATTATTTGGAGCTTTTGTCTAGTTATCTCCTTCTACATCTTCACTTCTGGTCTTCTTCATCAGGTCACAATGCTGTTTCCAATCATCCAGGTTTTAAAATTCTCCTCCAGCTTCTGTAAAGATCTGGGTTATTCCGATGGCTGTCACCATGTTGTGAAACGCATCTTCCAATCAGATGGAGAACTGATCAACAAAGGACGCAGCACATGCTAGGTCCACAACAAGAGGAGAGTAGTGATTTGACTTGATTTGATTTATTATTCTCACATGTATTAGTATACAGTGAAAAGTATTGTTTCTTTCAAGCTATACTGACAAAGCATACCGTTCATAGAAAAGGAAAGGAGAGTGTGCAGAATGTAGTGTTACAGTCACAGCTAGGTTGTAGAGAAAGATTAACTTAATGCGAGGTAGGTCCATTCAAAAGTCTGATGGCAGTAGGGAAGAAGCTGTTCTTGAATCACTTGGTACGTGTCCTCAAGTTTTTCTATTTTTTTACTGATGGAAGAAGGTGGAAGAGAGTATGTCTGAGGTGTGCGGAGTCCTTAAATATGCTGGGTGCTTTTCCGAGGCAGCGGGAAGTGTAGGCAGAGTCAATGGATGGGAAGTTGGTTTGTGTGATGGACTGGGCTTCATTCATGACCCTTTGTAGTTTCTTGCAGTCTCGGGCAGAGCAGGAGCCATACCAAGCTGTGATACAACCAGAAAGAATGCTTTCTATGGTGCATTTGTAAAAGTCGATAAGAGTCGTAGCTGACATGCCTTCGGGCCTGATTTTACCATTTTGATTCTAAGTGCTGAATTTGGGCGCAATTCAGATCCGACTTGGAAATCTGCTTTCAGACGCCCCCATTAGCGCTTAGCCTGAAAAAAAAATTGTGGGTCTGAATTGCACTGTGGGTGAGGCTTAGCGCGCCTGAAACTATCGGAGCTCTGAACTGCACATGCGCAGTTAGAAAACAATTTGAAAAAACGTGCCCATGTCAGATCGCTCCCCGGCCGCAGAAAGCGGAGAAAGCGGCTCAGGAGCGAAAAGCGGGAGCGATGGCCCCAACAGACATCATCCCACCCCCACAACGTAACTGTCCCCCTATCCACCCACCCCCCACTACACAGACTGATCGTGACCCCCCCCCCCCCCCCCACTGACCACCTGCAGAGTGGCAGCGGACCCCCCGTCCCCCCACCAGAGATCCATCTGGCCTCCCCCCCCAACCACACCCCGCCTTCACCAATGAGCGATCGGTCCTCCCCCCCCCCCCGCCTGCCCCCACCAGAGATACGTCTTACCTGCCTCCCTCCTCCTCCCCCCCTCCAAACCAGTGAATGATCTGGCCTCCCTCCGCCCCCCCCCCCCACCCCCCACCAAACAGACAACGATCTGGCCTCAGTCCCCCCCCCCACCCCCCAAGGGAATGATCTGGCCTCCCCCCCACCCCAACACCGCCCCCCGCCAGTAAAGTGGCCATCTGCTTGGACGCGGGCGTGGATCACGTTAATGGCCTCACACCCGATTTTACCACGTTTTCGGGCGCAACGCAATGGTAAAATCGGGCCCTTAGTCTTCTGAGAAAGTAGAGGCATTGGTGGGCTTTCTTAACTATAGTGTCAGCATGGGGGGGACCAGGACAGGTTGTTTGTGATCTCAAGAAGATGGATTATCAATAAGGAAAGCAGAAAAGAGGAGATTGATTGGGGTGGTGAAGAAGCGGGCAATCAGGGAAAGGGTCAGGAATGGTCCATCAGGGTGAGGTTGATCTTTGAGTCCTGGGAGTGACAGGTCATCTGGGGGAAGGAATGAGAGCCCTGGGAAGGGATCAGCATGGAGGTCTGGAGATGGTGGGAATTTGTAGGCATGGAAAGGAGATTGAAGGCTTTGGGGGTGTGAAGTGAGTTGAGGCATAGGAAATCGACCTTTGGGATTGGGAGTCTTGTGGGAAGGTTTGGGAGTGTGGCCACCTGATTTTGCGAAGGTTGTCCAGGCAGGCACCCTGAATACAAGAGATAGGTACACACACACTTCCTGGGTCTGACAAGCCTTCACAATGTAACTCCAGGTTACCAGAGACTGAGGAAACTCACCCAATCACAGTTATGTTGAAAGTTTGGATAGCAATTAAGCCATTATCATTTGAAGTGCCAACTCATCCTCTTGGAACAGGTTTGATTCCACCAATATTCTGGCTTCAGTTAAAGCCAGGTGGTCAGTTTGTAGATGGGCTTTGGTCAAGATTCCATTGTTTTTAAGACTTTAGCCCCTCCCACTCTTTTTTTTGGTTAAAGTTAGGATGCTGTAGGCCCAATTTTGTTTTCTTCATGGGGGTGGACAACACTGGCAACACTAATTGCACTTGGGAAGGTGGTGGTGAACTGCCTTCTTGATTTTTCTTGTGCTATAGGTACATGCAAGGGAACACCACAATGATGTCTGGAAGGGAGGTCCAGGATTTTGATGCAGCAATAGTCAAGGAATGTCGATATACGTCCGAGTCAGGGTGGTGTGTAACTTTGAAAGGAACCTGCAGATGGTGGTGTTCCCATGCACCTGCTGCCCTTGTCCTTCTAGGTGGTGGGGGTCATTGGTTTGGAAGGTGACTTTTTGAAGGAGACTTGGTGAATGGCTGCAGCGCATCTTGTAGATGGTACACACTGCTCCCATTGTGCATTGGTTGTGGAGGTAGTGAATGTTTAAGAATGGAGTACCAATCACAATTGGGCTGCTTCGTCCTGGATGTTTTTGAGCTTTTTGAATGTCGAGTGGACCTGCAGTCACCCAGGCAAGTGGGGTGTATTCCATCAAACTCCTGACTTGTGCCTTGTAGATGGCGGACAGGCCTTTGAGAGCCAGGAGGTGAATTATTCACCACTGAATTCCCAGCCTCTGACCTGTTCTTGTAGCCACAGTTTTTATAAGGCTGGTGCAGTGCAGGTTCTGGTCAATGGTAAACACCAAGATGCTCTTCCCCAATATTAACAGCGCTAGAAGAGGAATAACATTGGGATATTTGTTCCACTGGCTCCATCTTGCCATGAGGCTTCCAGGTTTCTCCTGACCTCTATATTTGCTCAGCTATTCTGCAGGACATTAACTTCCAGTATTGCAGTGAGACAGTAATGACATTTTTTAGTTTATTCATTAGTGTCACAAGTAGGCTTACATTAACACTGCAATGAAGTTACTGCGAAAATCCTCGAGTCGCCACAGTCCGGCGCCTATTTGGAGACACTGAGGGAGAATTTAGCATGGCTAATGTACCTCTTTGGACTGTGGGAGGAAACCGGAGCACCCGGAGGAAACCCACGCAGACACGGGGAGAATGTGCAGTCTCCGCACAGACAGTGACCCAAGCCGGGAATTGAACCTGGATCCCTGACGCTGTGAGGCAGCAGTGCTAACCACTGTGCCACCGTGCCACCTTTTTGAAACAAAAAAACTGCACATTTTTTCTGTTTTAACTCCTGCAACATGTAAAATAAATGGCAGCAAAAATCATATAACCTGTTGACAGGAATGCTTCACTGAAAAATTTCCAGTTAAGTAAAGAGTTAATCTTGACTCTCCAGCTACCAACATGGAGAATGAATGCAGAGAAAGTCAAAACTTGGAAACAGTTGATAACAGTTGATAACACAAAATAGATAACTTATCTTCCAGCAGCCACTTTGAAAGAGGAACAAAAAAAAAAATACCTGAAATATCAGCCTGCTTCCGTACAGGGAAAGAAAGTTGATGAAGGTGAGCACCCAATGTTAACCAGTATTTTCTTTTTAAAGGTATTGGCTGATTAGTGCATTGCTAACCTTCCCTGATCTTGTCAAAGGTTGACCGTGTTTGCAGTTTTATTTTTCTTTTTGTAAAGTTTTTCTTCTATTCATGTTTCTTCAGCAGTGTGTATGAATGCTTGATTGACAATCGCTGAAAGTGATCTTGTACAGGAGACAAGTTGGTGCATTAAGATTGGGAGGTGAATGTATTATATTTTACATTGATGATTTCACATATACCTAACCAGCATGTCTTTCTAAGGAGAACCACAAGCCTGGGTCATTTTGATAGGCATAAAGCTAATATTTTGGAGTTTACTCAATTGGAACGAACTTGTAATACCGTTTGATGTACTAGTTTTGTTTTGTATCCGCTTAAACATGACATCATTTATTAGGAAGCAAATATAGTTAAATAAGAGCTTTAACATTTAAAAAGAAGATATAGTTTAAAGTTTATTTATTAGTGTCTTAGATTAACACTGCAATGAAGTTATTGTGAAAATCCCCCAGACACCCCACTCCGACACCTGTTCGGGTACACTGAGGGAGAATCTAGCATGGGGGTCAAAGCACCTAACCAGCATGTTCTTCGGACTGTGGGAAGAAACTGGATCACCCAGAGGAAACCCATAAAGGCATGGGGAGAACGTGCAGACTCATCACAGACCCAAGCTGGGAATCAAACTCTGGTCGCTAGTTCTGTGAGGCAGCAGCGCTAACCACTGTGCCACCATGCCATCTTTGAATGGACAAGGGCAGAACAGAGAATTGATCTGAGAGCAACGTGTATAACCAGAGTGCATGGTGAAAGGTTTAAATGGAAAATAATTTATAAAATAGATAGTTCAAATTATGTTCATAACAACGTTGGCTCAATAACCGCACTCTCATTTCTAAGTCAGAAGGTATTGTGTTCAATCCGCACTCCAAAGACTTAAGCACATAATACTGGCACTTCAATGCAATACTAAATGATTGCTGTATATTATGATGTTAAACTCTTGTTCTGCTTGCTCTTATGGGTGGATAAAAGTGACATTGCTTTATTTAAATAAGAACAGAGCCATTTTCCTGGCCAATATTTATCCCTCAAACACAATCGCTAAAAAAGATCTGCTTGTTTATCTCATTGATCTTTGTGATATCTTACTGTGCATAAATTGGGCAGTATTTAATGGAAGCACAGGTGGTCATTCCAGCTCTCTGCAGAGCCCCATGTCAGCCCTTCATGGAAGGCCCACTGTATGATGTGCCACTCAGGCGCTAAATAGGACATCAGAGGGCCTCCCTTGAGATCAAGGACCCCCAGGGGTAGATGCCCCACCCACCAATCTATCAGCCAATCAGGCCAGCCTATCTATTCTGCAACAGCTCCAGTGATGAAGCAGTGGCTGTTGTATGACATCCACCTACAGTCAAGTATCATTGCTGGATTCCAGGTCACAGGTCAGTGATGCTGGGAAGGATGGGGGTTGGGTTTGGGGGACTTGCGGTCAACAGCAAGGGCAGAGTGCGGCTCTTAGTGGGCCACTCCTTCTCAATGCCAGCTTCCTTGATCAGGCACTGAGTGCTTTTGAATAAGAGACCCGCCCATGAACCCACAATGATATACTCCCCGTATTGTGAGCAACCTGTTTGCCACTGAAATAATGATGTGGAGATGCCAGCGTTGGACTGGGGTAAACACAGTAAGACCATGCAGATGCTACGACAACGGATGAATGAACACCACTTGACAATCACCAGGCAAGAGTGTTCTCTTCCTGTTGGGGAACACTTCAGCGGTCACGGGCATTCGGCCTCTGATCTTCGGGTACGCGTTCTCCAAGGCGGCCTTCATGACACATGACAACACAGAGTCACTGAGCAGAGACTGATAGCCAAGTTCCGCACACATGAGGATGGCCTCAACCGGGATCTTGGGTTCATGTCACACTATCTGTAACCCCCACGACTTGCCTGGGCTTGCAAAATCTCACTAACTGTCCTGGCTGGAGACAATACACATCTTTTTAACCTGTGCTTAACCCTCCCTCCACTCACATTGTCTGTACCTTTAAGACTTGATTACCTGTAAAGACTCGCATTCCAACCATTGTTTTGTAAATTGAGTTTGTGTCTTTATATGCCCTGTTTGTGAACTGAAATCCCACTCACCTGATGAAGGAGCAGTGCTCTGAAAGCTAGTGGCTTGTGCTACCAAATAAACCTGTTGGACTTTAACCTGGTGTTGTGAGACTTCTTACTGAAATAATATCAGTGAAGGTGGGCTGAGCCATTTAACATGAGCATAAGTTGCCAACTTAATTACCTCAATTGGTGCTAGGACAGGAAGTCCATCCTTCGACATTCCCACCATGTATTCTATTGGAGTGGAGGCAGGAAGGTGGTGACATCTTCATCCGCCAACCCGCCCCACCTTATTAAATGCTCCCCATGGGATGGATTCAGCCTACTGATCCTGGGAACAGAGTCTAGATGGGCCATGGCAGGGAAATGGTGAGTACGGCTGGGTGAGGAAGTGGCCTGATCAGAAGTCACACCTTAGATCACTGGATCGTTATCCAAGTTGTGTTATAAGATTTTACATCCTCTCGTCTTCATCTTGCATACTACCTCACCCCATTCCTACCCCTCCCCCCCACCCCCAAGGCCCCTTACACCTTCCTCACACCCAAGCCAACTCACCCAGTGTCCACCATGGGCTGACCACAGAAGTTATGTGAAGATAAAATATAATAAGTAAATATTTATTTATGTTATATAAATATACAGCTCTCTCTATACAGACTTAATTGTTAGAAAAACTTCCATTAATGAAAGCCTATTCGAAGGTTTTTACCAATTCCAGATGCTTAATCCCATTTCAAGACAAACATCTATTCCTACTTCTCCTGTTATCAGGCACCCTGTGCCTAATTGAGGGACCCAGCATTGAGTAGGGGAGGGGCCACTGAAACCCACCTCCCTGTTCTTGCTTCCAATTTTCCTACCCCTCTCTCCTGTGATCCTTCTACCCCACAGTCCACCTCCCGTCCTCACTCTCCTTTGGCCTAGGGTCTCACAAATATTCCTGGGCGTTTGGTGAGCGCATTGCCACTCACTGCCACCTCTCCCATTGGTCCTGGCGGCATGAGGATCTGCTGACCTCTGATTGGCCAGTCGCTCTCTGTGGACGGGACTCCCTCCACCCAGGGAACTCAATCATTGGGGGTGGGGTAACAGTGGCCATGATTTTTATCGGGACTCATGCGTAGAGCAGATGGAGAATTCCCGCTGATTCTCCGACCAAGCTCTTATTGGTTCCCCAAAATCCAGCTGATAGCTTGCTGGGTAAATTCAAGTTAAACGTAAGTGGAGAAGATGTGCAATTCTTTTTTTTGATAGACAATATTTCTGGCTCCAACCACAAATAAATGCTGTAAATTTTTAAGACAAACAATGGTTCATAGAAAATTATGACAGATATGCACAGATGGACATTTGTTACTCTGCACAACGGGACTATGGAGCATTGAATTTACCTTCATGCTTCAAAGGGATTGTCACACATGTAGCAGAAGTAATGCAAATTGGGTTAGATTCCATTAGGCCTTAAATCACCGAAAGGCTTTGAAACAATTTATAGTTCATCCCTATTCTTTATATAGACAAAAGCAATAAATAGGAGTTTTGGACATATATGAGCTAATTTTCTTGGCAAAGCTAGCCTCCTTATACAGCTGTGGTAGTGAGTCCCATTTAGGGGTGAGGTTACGGGTGGTTATGTGACCCGATTGGCCAATGGGCCGAAGTGTGTGAATCCTGGGGCTGACCGCGGATTTTCATAGTCCGTCTGAGACTGGAGCCAAAGTAACTCGGTAACACGTTCCTAGCCCTCTGCACATAGTTAATTTGTTCCAATAAGTAGTTTGTTTAGTTACCAACCTTAGTGGTCACCAATCCATTGAGATATCACATTTGTCGCAGTTGTTTGTACTGCTGCCTCACAGCGTCAGGGACCCAGGTTCAATTCCAGCCTCGGGTGACTGTGTGGAGTTTGCACATTCTCCCCATGTCTGCGTGGGTTTCCTCTGGGTGCTCTGGTTTCCACCCACAGTCCAAAGATGCGTGGGTTAGGCTGACTGGCCATGCTAAATTGCCCCTTAGTGTAGGTTAGGTGGATTAGCAGGGTAAATACATGGGGTTACAGGGATAGGGATTGGGTGGGATTATTGTAGGTGCAGGTTCGATGGGCCAAATGGCTTTCTTCTGCACTGTAGTGATTCTATGATAGTAGAAGTTATGCAAATTGGGCCAGATTCCATCATGCCTCAAGGCACCTGAAGGCTTTGAAACAATTTATTGTTCATCCCTAATCCCTGTATAGAGAAAAGCAATAGGCAGGAGTATTGGATATATATACAATTTAATTTCCTTGGCACAGCTCGCCTGCTTATCCAACTTAAAATCAATACAGAACATTATACACATTTGTAATCTGTACAATGCACATAAAATGTGTACAAGGTGTTCTTCTTTCCACATTTCTGTTGCAGTTCTGGCCTATAGTGTGTCAAGGTGAGTTAACTTTACAAATGTAGAGAATAGTGAACAGAAAAGCATTGCTGATACAGGAGGTCATTGACATCTCTTACATAAATAAGATGCATAAAAAGCCATAGAATCAGAACAGCATGATTATCTTTAGAAAACACAAAGGACAAAGTAACTGGTATGTATTGTCCAAAATGCCTGGCCTTGGTGCTTTTAAAAATGAAGATGTTTGAGAGATTTAGAGGACCAATAAAAGCAAAGAGCAAAACACAAATCACAAAATATTATTTAGTTGTTTCAAACATTTTAGTTTTATGAAATTGTTCGACTGGAGTTTTATGGGCAAATTTTGCACCTTCTTTCATTAACCACTACAATTATTACAGCCTACTTTATTTATCCCGTTTTCCCCCCATCATATGACAGCATTATATGGGGCCTGAAAACTATTGAGATCTGCTCTGGCATGGTGGAGCAGTACTTCCACCTGCTGGTCTCCGGCACCCCTCACCTCGTCCAAATTCCTGGAGTCACAGATATTTGCATAAAATAGGTGAGTGCTAATGCACAGTTGGATGCCTGTGAAGTAAAGCAGGGCAAAGGTAAGGAGTCACACACTATACCCGCACGAACATATAAACATACACATTAGGAGAAGGAGTAGCTCATTGGATCTATTTGGCCTGATTTGATTTTGAAATATATTGCCGGTTCTTAATCGACGCTGGGTCATAATTGTGGAACTGCCTCCCTTACGCATAGTACAGTGGTTCTAAAAAGGGCTCACCATCACCTCCACAATGGCAATACATTTTGCCATCAATGCCTATTCAATGAATGAATAACAAAAATGGAATGTGGTGCAGAAGGTTGGGACGAGGATGCTGTTCCATTGGAACTTGACATCAGAGTTTTGAATTATATTAAGCTGATCTTTCTCCACACCCGAGCTATGACTGTATCATTATATTATGCACCCTCTCCTTTCCTTCTCTATGAACAGTATGTTTTGTCTATATAATTCACAAGAAACAATACTTTTCTCTGTATACCATATGTGGCAATAATAAGTCAAATCAAAGGTGCTTGTTATAACAAAACTGCCCCTTTTGAAAAATTGGATATCTCAAGGACAGATGATAGCTTCATGACCAGCTGTCATTGCCTTTCAAAATATAGCAGGGACCAACCCCACTTTGACCAGGGTGCGGTTCTGGCAAGTAATCTACACCAGCTCAAGTAAGTGTGCAATGCTGTGGGCACAGAGGCAGTACCGGTAGGAATTCTCTCTCTATGCACAAAAATGAATAATTTTATTGACAAGCAGCTTTCCGTGTTATGATCTTGCTGATGAAGAGGGATTCTCTTTCTGTGATCAGAGAGAGAAAATTAGGTGTTTGTACTTTTGGTGCCACTGGTTAATTTGGTTATGTTGAAAATGGCTTTTCTGCAATGACTTTGCAACATGACTGCTGCCACCTCCTCACAAACTTGGGTTGTAAACATAGCCAGGATGCAATTTGCCATTAACCTTTTTTTATTCATTTGTGGGACATGGGCATCACTGGCTGGCCAGCATTTATTGCCCACCCCTAGTTGCCCTTGAGAAGGTGGTGATGAGTTGCTTCTTGAATCGCTGCAGTCCATGTTCTGCAGGTTGACCCACAATGCCGTTATAGGAAGGGAATTCCAGGATTTGACCCATCGACTGCGAAGGAACGGCAATATATTTCCAAGTCAGGATGGCGAGTGGCTTGGAGGGAAACTTGCAGGTGGTGGCTTTCCCATTTATCTGCTGCCCTTGTCCTTCTAGATGGAAGTGGTCGTGGGCTTGGAAGGTGCTGTCTAAGGATCTTTGGTGAATTGCTGCAGTGCATCTTGTAGCTAGTACACACTGCTGCTACTGAGCATCAGTGGAGGAGGGATTGAACGTTTGTAGATGTGGCAGGACAGACCCAGCAGAGGTAGTGGCAGCACAGTGGTATACAGTTGGGAGGGAGTGGCCCTGGGAGTCCTTAATATTGGCTCCAGACCCCATGAAGTCTCATGGCTTCAGGTTAAACATGGGTAAGGAAACCTCTTACTGTTTACCACGTACCATCCTCCTTCGACTGATGAATCAGTATTCCTCCAAGTTGAACAACACTTGGAGGAAGCACTGAGGGTGGCAAGGGCACAAACGGTACTCTGAGTGGGGGATTTCAATGTCTAAGGATAGTCATGGTGGTGTCTGGGGTGTTATCTGTAAGGTATGATTCAGTGACAATGACTATGTCAGGCTGTTGCTTGACTAGTCTGTGAGACAGCTCTCCCAATTTTGGCACTAACCAGATGTTAGTCAGGAGGACAATGCAGGGTCGACAGGGCTGTTTGTTTTTCTGTTGTCTTTTCCGGTGCCTAGGTTGATGCCAGGTGGTCCGTCCAGTTTCATTTCTTTGTTGAGACTTTGTAGCGGTTGATACAACTGAGTTGCTTACTCGGCCAGTTCAGAGGACAGTTGATTGTCAACCACATCGCTGTGGCTCTGGAGTAACATGTTGGCCAGACCAGGTAAGGACGGCAGATTTCCTTCCCTAAAGGACATTCGTGAACCAGTCGACAATGGTTTCAAGGCCATCAGTAGGCTCTTAATTCCAGATATTTTTAATTGAATTCAATTCCACCGTCTGCCGTGGGGGGATTCGAACCCCAGACCATTATCTGGGTTTCTGGATTAATAGTCGAGTGATAATACCACGAGGCCAATACATCACACAGACCCAATAAACATGCTACTCATGACATCAATTCAGTGTGATCTGCTTGCCTCATCTTTTCATATCAATGCCTCAGGCTGTTTCCACGTATTATACCCAGATCACACATGTACAGCAAATTTGCATGCTTTGTGAAGTTGCAGCACCATCAGGACATCTGTTGAAGTATAAGGCATGAAAAGTTACTTCTTTTGGCAAAATATTAGGACAAATAATCCTTCACTTGGGCTGTAAAGCAGAAAATATGCATCAAAATTCAATAAACAACAGATGCGAAATGCTGCTGATTTTAAAAAAATCGATTATGTTTTATTACTTTCAAGTTTAGCAAAACAAATCCCTCCCAGCTGGAACAAATCCATTTTATATCTACAATGCCAGCTGCTAGAATTTGTCGATTACAGATGTACATACATTGTAGATTACAAAAATAATACAATTGATGGCTTTATCCACGCATCTAAGACATTTCAGTGCACACCCAACTTCTGTGATAGTAATCAGAGTACTAATGATCATATCATGGGCATGGCGGGATGAATGGACTTGGCTTTGCAACCGTTCTCTGTAATGATCAAAATTATGTTTTGGAAATCATAACCCATCTGATATGGAAGTCACAGAATCCCTACAGTGTCGAAGAAGCCATTTGGTCCATCGAGTCTGCACCGACTCTCTGACAGAGTATCCCACCCAGGCCCCTGCCCCCCACCCAGGCCCCTGCCCCCCACCCTGTCCCCATAACCCCACATATTTCCCATGGCTAATCCATTTAATTTACACATCTTGGGACACAAAGGGCCAATTTAGCATGACCAATCCACCTAACTGGATATAGTCATTGCAATGATTTATAATGTTCAGTTATCATACTCATTTAATAACAGTTCACTAATTTTGAGAGGCTTCAGTTGTTACACTGATAATCAGCATGGTCTCATATGAATGGATAATGAGATTTGCCTTTTGCTGTTAATTTGCCTTAATTGAATGCCTATAAAAGAGCCTACTAGTGACTCAATGGGACTAATATAATTCTATTGCAAAGCACTGGACCCATTGCTCCAAAGATGCTCACTGTGTTTCAGCTCACAATTGATCTAACTGTGCTCAAAATTGAAGATTCCTGTTTTGTTCTTAACACGTTGAAATAGTATCACATTGGTTTTTGCAATGAGAATCCTTTAAAAAAGAACAAAGAGCAAAGAAAAGTACTGTGGTGAACCATTGTTGGTTCCACCAGGTAGTGCTGAGCCAGGGTCTGGCCAGTACTATGAGTCTGTATATATGTTACTGTTGGGGTTAGGGTTGGGCTGTTCGACATGTTACTGTTGGGGTTAGGGTTGGGCTGTTCTACCTGTAATATAGTTATTATGGTACATCCCAGTCGGGCTCCGCCTCCTGGGAGAGGTATAAAGGTCACTGCTCTGTCTGGGACCCTTTAGTCTGGGATCGTGTATCATATATGGTAGCTCTATTGTAGTAGTCAATAAAAGCCTTTATTTCCTCGAGCATCTCTAGCCTCGTGAGTTATATCGCGCATCAAGTACAGCACAGGAACAGGCCCTTCGGCCCTCCAATCCTATGCCGATCATGATGCCCTAACGAAACTGAAAAAAACCTTCTGCCCTTACTGGGTCCATATCCCTCTGTTATCTCCCTATTCATGTACCCACCCAGATGCCTCTTAAATGTTGCTAATGTGCCTGCTTCCATTACCTCCTCTGGCAGTGCGTTCCAGTCATCCACCACTCTCTGCATGAAAAACTTCCACCGCACATCTCCCTTAAACTTTTCCCCTCTCACCTTGAACCTTTGCCCCCTTGTAATTGACATTTCCACCCTTGGAAAAAGCCTCTGATTATCCACCCTGTCTATGCCTCTCATAATTCTGTAGCCCTCTATCAGGTCTCTCCACAGCATCTGTCTTTCCAGTGAAAACAATCCTTGTTTATTCAACCTCTCCTCATAGCCAATACCCTTGAGACCAGGCAACATTCTGCTGAACCTTCTTTGCTCTCTCTCCAAAGCTTCCACGTTCTTCTGGTAGTGTGGTGACCAGAACTGCATGCAATACTCCAAATGTGGCCGAACCAAGGTTTTATATGGCCGCAACATGATTTCCCAATTCTTATATTCAATGCCCTGGCTGATGACGGCAAGTATGCCATATGCCTTCTTAATTGCCTTGGCCACATGTGTTGCCACATTTACGGAACTGTGGACCTGCACACCCAGACCTCTCTGTATGTTAATGTTCCTAAGGGTTCTGCCCTTTACAGTATAAGTCACATCTAAATTTGATCCTCCAAAATGCATCACCTCACATTTGGCCGTATTAAATACCATCTGCCATTTCTGTACCCAAGTCTCCAATCTATCTATATCCTGTTGTATACTCTGACAATCCCTGGCACTATCAGCAACTCCACCAACCTTCATGTCATTTGCAAACTTACAAATCAGACCACCTATATTTTCCTCCAGATCATTTGTAAACACTATAAACAACAAAGGTCCCAGCACTGATCCCTGTGGAACACCACTAGCTACAGATCTCCATTCTGAGAAACATCCTTCCACCACTATTCTCTGTCTTCTATAACCAAGCCAGTTCTGTATCCATCTAGCCAGCCCACCCTGAATCCCATGTGATTTTAGTTTTTGTATCAGTCTGCCATGTGGGACCTTGTCAAACGCCTTACTGAAGTCCATATAAACTACATTCACAGCTCTTGCCTTGTCAATTATCTTTGTCACCTCTTCAAAAAACTCAAGTTGATGAGACATGACCTTCACCATACAAAACCCACGCTGCCTGACATTAATAGTCCACTTTCATCCAAGTGTGCATATATCCTGTCCCTCAGTATCTTTTCCAAAAGCCTCCCCACCACTGACACCAGGCTCACCAGCCTATAATTTCCTGGATTATCCTCACTTCCTTTCTTAAACAAGGGAACAACATTGGCCATTCTCCAGTTCTCTGGAACCTCGCCTATGGTCAAAGAGGATGTGAAGATATCTGTTAAGGCCCCAGCTATTTCTCCCCTTGCCTCCCGCTGCAACCTGGGATAGATTCCATCCGGCCCCAGGGACTTGTCTACCTTAATGCAATTTAGGATACTCAACACTTCCTCCTTTGATATATTGACATTCTCTAGAGCGTTCACACACCTTTCCCTGACCTCAACATCCATCATGTCCTTCTCCTTGGTGAATACCAATACAAAGTAGTCATTAAGGATCTCACCCACTTCCTGTGGCTCCACGCATAACTTCCCTCCATTGTCCTTGAGTGGGCCTACTCTTTCTCTTGCTACCCTCTTGCTCCTAATATATGCATAAGAAGCCTTGGGATTTTCCTTGACTCTGTTTGCTAAAGACATTTCATGACCCTTTTAGCCCTCTTAATTCCACGTTTATGTTCCTTCCTACTTTCATTATACTCCTAAAGGGTTTCATCAGTTTTTAGATGCCTAGACCTATTATATGTTTCCTTTTTCCTTTTGACTAAGCATACAATTTCCCTTGTCATCCATGGTTCCCGAATCCTGCCATTTCTATCCTTCATTTTTGCAGGGACATGCCTGTCCTGCACTTGAATCAACTGGCCTTCAAAAGCTTCCCACATGCCAGACATGGATTTGCCCTCAAATAGCCACTCACAATCCACATTCCCCAGTTCCTGTCTAATTTGGATGTAATTGCCCCCCCCCCCCCCCCCCCCAATTAAGCACCCTCACCCGAGGGCCACTCTTGTCCTTGTGCAGCAGGCACCTCAAAACTCTGGAGAAGTATCTCCAGCGCCTCGCCCACCCCGATTCCGATTCCAAAGCCGGCAAGGCTCGCAGGACAGAATTCTCCGTTGGCCTCGGGTGGGATTTTACGAGCCTCGCCCGAGTGAGGTCGTAAAATCCCGGCTCCTGAAGTTAAAGCATAAATGTAAGTGCACTGTTGGGATTCGATGATTCTATAATCCAGTGAGATTACAGGCCAAGCCTTCTGCAGCCATTCAGGTTTCTTGTATTTGGCTGGAAATTTGGAAGAACTGTGACAGCACGAGGAGGAAGGCAATGGCAAATGTGAAGAAATTTCCTGTGGAGCAAAATATTCATTACTGGTGCATAAAGGACCTCTGCCAACATTCTGCTAGTGTTATGGTGACCAATCAAGAGAATCCTTGGGGAAATTCCTGGTGAAAATGATTGCCTAAATAAAAGAGAGTTCATCGTCTGCCATCTGCTGCTAAAGGGAAAGATGCAACAAGTTCAGTCGCGGCTCAGAGAAAAGTTTGGCACCTGCTTCTTGTTTTAATTAGCTGTCAGCAATGCTATTCAAACAAACCTGCTGGATCCATCAATATAATCACAGATCTGTGTTTTCAAGCCATCTTATCATAACTTAACTAAACACATCATAAACTCACTGAATTAGTTTTGAGTTCTTGTGATACTGTGTTAAATATGAATGAAACAGCTAAAAATGCATACTGAAATGCTCTTAATTGTCTTGTTTCTTATTCCCCTCACCATATCCCCCCCCCCCCCTCCCACTCACCGCAGTCTGCCTCACTGGCCCCAGCAATGTCTGACCCCACTCTTCTCCACGTGCCATTCAATACTGTGTCCTCAGAGCTGGGTGCAGCCTCAGCAATGCCTATTGGTTCTGATGGTGCTGATGAGACTCCAGATTTTCCGCTCGTGGACATCTAAAACGGGCTCAGGATTGCCCCCATTAAAGACAACCATACGCACTTAAACCATATTACTGCCCCTTGTAAACTCATCATGCATTGCCAAGCAATAACAAGGCACAAACTGCAACTATCGGCACACAGTCCTGCAGACAGTTCACAAAACTGCATTTCACCATTCATCATAAAGAAACAAAGCATAACTGACCAACTTGATACATCTGTGCACTCCAGGCTGCCTAGGGATACGTATTCATAACTCCAGATGTGCCAGGCCCCCACCTTGGCAGAGACTGATAAAGGGCAGATGTCCACCCATTACTTGGGCGCCATGAACAAGAGCGCAAGTGTCATGCAGAACATTTGTTTGTGGCAGCTACAACACAATGAATAATGGCATCTGTGCTTCTTTGAGGATTAACTCAAACTTGAAAAGAATAACTTACTTTCTCCAAAGAAACCCATGGTCTATAAGCTCTCAGGATTTTCTGCATTATAAATTAACTTGCTGGCACAGCGGATTTTGGATCATTATTGATACAGGAATTAAACATGACCAAAGCCTTGGTACTGAGGAGATAAGACATTTGAAAAGGAACAAGTGATCAGTCACTTTCTGGCATGATCATCAAATGTTCCTCCCCACTCTCACTTGATAATTCAAATGAATTCTTTAGTCAACATTTCACTCTGCTGGTCCCCAACGACCAGACCTGCATCCCTGAGGCTGGAGCCCTCTCCCCCCGCCAGCCCCCAACCCCTCTGACCCGGAGAGCTGCGACCTCCTGCAGGCCCCAAGCACTCCCTCCCCTCCCCACTTCTACAGTCGCCCCACACTCCTAAAAATAAACTCTCTCAGCCTCACAATCACTAACACTGCTCTTTTAAATTCTCTTGCAGGTCTAAAGATACTCCAATCTCTGAAGGAAGAGCCCGAACTGGCAGTGAGCCAGTGGACCCCAGTACCCAGACTCATCCGCGACCGCGACCCCAGTGACATCATCCACTTACCGGCTTCGACCCGTCCAGGCCTGAGCTTGGTCTGGATATCCACTGACCGGCGAAGCCAAAACGCAGTCCGACAGCAACCCGGAACACCTGACCGCGCAGATCCATCTACTGATGCAGGAACCGCAAGCAAGACAACAAATTCTTCATTCGCACACCGACCAGAGCGAAGAACCTCATTGGACACAACCATGCTCTTAACACCGCAAACCACTCTCACCGTCCCCCAGGCTCGAAAAGAAGCAGACACTCCAGGAAGCATGGAAAACGTGCAGGCCTGCAGGTGAGAGTGAAACAACGCGGTCCCAAGGCCCCCCTCCCCAGCTTACTCCTTGCAAATGTCCAGTCTCTGGAAAACAAGCTAGACGAACTTACAGCCAGACTCACTTTCCAAAGAGAACTGAGGGACTGCTGTGTGTTCTGTTTCACAGAGACGTGGCTCACTCCTGTGTCACCGGACAGTGCCCTACAACCAGAGGGCTTCTCAATCCATCGAATCGACCGTACAGCGGCCTCAGGCAAGGCTAGGGGAGGTGGGGGTCTGCTTCCTAATCAACACCTTGTGGTGCCTAGACATAGCAACACTGGCAACTTTCTGCTCCCCAGCCCTAGAATACCTGACACTAAAATGTCGCCCCTACTACCTTCCGTGGGAGTTCACCTCCGTTATCCTGAGTTTACATCTCACCCCATGTGGACATGAAGATCGCGCTGGACGAAATATACACTACTACGAATAGCTTTGAGATGAAACACCCCGAGGCCTTGTTCGTCGTGGCCGAGGACTTCAATCAGGCCAAGCTCAAGAGTGTACTACCAAGTTACCACCAACACGTCTCCTGTTCCACCAGAGGCCCAAACATCCTAGACCACTGTTACACAAATATCAAACATGCCTACCGCTCTATTGCCCACCCACACTTTGGCAAATCAGACCATAAGGCTGTGCTCCTGCTCCTGGCTTACAAGTAAAAACTGAAGCAGGAGAATCCATCAAAGAAAGTCGTGCAATGTCGGTCTGAGGAATCGGATGATCTCCTACGGGGCTGCTGGAGTCAGTGGACTGATCAGTATTTAAAAACTCTGCGACCAGCCTGAACGAGTACGCCACTACAGTAACTGACTTCAGTAGTAAGTGTGTAGAAAACAGTGTGCCAAAGAAGCAAATCCGTGTGTTCGCCAACCGGAAACCACGGATGAACAGGGATATCCACTGCTTGCTGAAGTCCAGGTCTGAGGCGTTCAAGTCAGGCGACCCTGACCTGTACAGGAAAGCCAGATATGATCTAAGGAGATCCATCAAAGATGCCAAAAGACAATACTGGACCAAGCTACTGCCAGGCTGGCCACACCAACTCCCGCCCAATATGGCAAGGTCTACAAGACATAACAGGCTACAAGATGAAGGTATGTAAAATCGTCGGCTCCAATGCACCCCTCCCTGATGAGCTCAATGCATTCTACGCCCGTTTTGAGCAAAAGGTCAGCAAGAACATGCCCTCCACCCTGAAAGCCTCGGATGAACCTGTATCTGAGGTCATTATTGCAGATGTCAGAGCAGCTTTCTCAAAGGTCAATCCACGGAAAGTGACTGGGCCGGATGGGGTACCCGGATGAGCACTCAGATCCTGCATGGATCAGCTATTCACAGACATCTTCAACCTCTCTTTACAACAATCTGAGGTTCCTATCTGCTTCAAGAAGATGATCATCATCCCGGTACCTAAGAGAAACCAAGCTTAATGACTATCGGCTGGTGGCTCTGACATCCATCATTATAAAGTGCTTCGAAAGGCTAGTCATGGCACAAATCAATTCCAGCCTCCCGGACTACCTGGATCCACTATAGTTTGCCTATCGCCGCAACAGGTCCACAGCAGACACCATCTCCGTGCCCTGTACTCAACCCTGGAACACCTAGATAACAAGGACACCTGTGTCAGACTCCAATTTATTGACTACAGCTCAGCCTTCAACACTATTATTCCCACGAAACTCATCTCCAACCTCTGTGGCCTGAGCCTCGGCACCTCCCTCTGCGACTGGATCCTGAACTTCCTAACTCACAGATCACAATCAGTAAGGATAGGCAATAACACATCCTCCATGATCATCCTCAACACCTATGCCCCACAAGGCTGTGTTCTCAGCCCCCTACTATACTCCTTATACACCTATGACTGTGTGGCCAAATTCCCCTCCAATTCAAATTTCAAGTTTGCTGACGACACCACCGTAGTGGGTTGGATCTCAAACAATGACGAGACAGAGTACAGGAATGCAATAGAGAATCTGGTGAACTGGTGCGGCAACAATAATCTCTCCCTCAATGTCAACAAAACAAAGGAGATTGTCATCAATTTCAGGAAGCATAAAGGAGAACATGCCCCTGTCTACATCAACGGGGACGAAGTAGAAAGGTTTCGAGAGCTTCAAGTTTTTAGGTGTCCAGATCACCAACAATCTGTCCTGGCCCCCCCATGCTAACACGAGAGTTAAGAAAGCCCACCAAAGCTTCTACATTCTCAGGAGACTAAGGAAATTTGGCATGTCAGCTACGACTCTCACCAACGTTTACAAATACACCATAGAAGCATTCTTTCTGGTTGTATCACAGCTTGGTATGGCTCCTGCTCTGCCCAAGACCGCAAGGAACTACAAAAGCTCATGAATGTAGTCCAATCCATCACGCAAACCAGCCTCCCATCCATTGACTCTGTTCACACTTCCCGCTGCCTCGGCAAAACAGTCAGCATAATTAAGGACCCCACGCACCCCAGTCACCCTCTCTTCCACCTTCTTCCGTTGGGAAAAAGATACAAAAGTCTGAGATCACGTGCCAACTGACTCAAGAACAGCTTCTCCCCTGCTGCTGTCAGACTTTTGAATGGGCTTACCTTGCATTAAGCTGATCTTTCTCTACACCCTAGCTATGACTGTAACACTACATTCTGCACTCTCTCGTTTCCTTCTCTATGAACGGTATGCTTTGTCTGTATAGCAAGAAACAATATTTTTCACTATATGTTAATACATGTGACAATAATAAATCAAATCAAATCACTTATTTGTAGAATGAGTTGTGGAAGGTGACATTACACAAGGCTGATAAATATACGAGACATATTCTGTTCTATAAGCATATCTGAAGTTTGTTTGAGAGATTGTAATGGCACGATCCTTCAGGAGGTCAGTTCTGGACACTAGAATAAACTATGGGGATTTGTACATCCTTTCCTGGTCAGTTTGATCATTTAATCATTTCAGCATGTACTGGATGTGAAATCAGCTCAGAAAGTAGATTCTAGTGGGAGATTTGAAGACAATTGCTTAAATACATGGGAATCAGTTATCCTTCAGCTGCAATGATAAAAGGGGCAATGGCATTTTGCTTCTTAGAAAGTGGACCCAATCAGAAAAATATCACTCTCCAAAGTTCAAGTATACAGTGTAAAACAGCAAATAGGAAGGGAACGATTTTGAACTTACAATCTCACGAGCTGAAATGCTTGTGCAAGCCATTGGGGGTGTATTCACCAAATGGATGGATAAGAAGAAAGCAAAACACAGCGGACTGGAGATTTGATATAAAAACAGAAGGTGCTTGGAAAAACTCAGCACGTCTGACAGCATCTGTGGAGAGAGACACAGAGTGAATGTTCTGAGTCCAATGTGACTCTTTGGAACAGAAGGGAAGTAGAAATGTGCTGAGTGGTATGCTGTTGAAAAAGGGGGCAAGGGTCAGGAGGAACAATAGGGAACAATGGGTTAGTGGGCAGGGGCGATTAGTTGTAGCAAAGAAACAAGGCATTGGACCAGAGTAGGTGGTAATAGCAGAATAAAGATCAGCTAAGTGTGCAAGCGGGAAAAATAGTAAACGGGCACTTGGCAAAATAAATTGAAAATGGAGGACAGCGTTCATGGTCTGAATGAATTGAACTCAATGTTGAGTCCAGGAGGCTGTAAAGTGCCTAATCAGACGATGAGGTGCCATTCCTCCAACTTGTGTTGATTTTGCTGGAACACTATATGAATGTGAGCACGAGAGGGAGATGATGAATTCAAATGGCAAGCGATCATAAGGTCGGTGTTTGCGTGCAAACTGAACAGGAATGCTCCACAGCACTTACCTAGCCTGTATTTGGTCTCCCCAATGTAGACAAGATCACATTGAAAGCAGCAAATACAATAGACTAAATTGGAAGAAATGCAAGTGAATTACTGCATCACCTGGAAGGAATATTTGCACCTTGGACAATGAGGAGAGAGGTAAAAGGTCAGGTTTTACATCTCCTGCGATTAGAACAAAGAACAAAGAACAATACAGCACAGGAACAGGCCCTTCGGCCCTCCAAGCCCGCGCCGCTCCCTGGTCCAAACTAGACCATTCTTTTGTATCCCTCCATTCCCACTCCATTCATGTGGCTATCTAGATAAGTCTTAAATGTTCCCAGTGTGTCCGCCTCCACCACCTTGCCCGGCAGCGCATTCCAGGCCCCCACCACCCTCAGTGTAAAATACGTCCTTCTGATATCCGTGTTAAACCTCCCCCCCCCCCCCCCCCCCTCACCTTGAACCTATGACCCCTCGTGAACGTCACCACCGACCTGGGAAAAAGCTTCCCACCGTTCACCCTATCTATGCCTTTCATAATTTTATACACCTCTATTAGGTCACCCCTCATCCTCCGTCTTTCCAGGGAGAACAATCCCAGTTTACCCAATCTCTCCTCATAACTAAGCCCTTCCATACCAGGCAACATCCTGGTAAACCTCCTCTGCACTCTCTCTAAAGCCTCCACGTCCTTCTGGTATTGTGGCGACCAGAACTGGGCATGGGATTGCATGGGAAGGTGCCATGGGCATGGGATTGCATGGGAAGATGCCATGGAAAAAGGAATGAGGTGTTTGGTATGATAAAGGAGTGGACCAGGGTGTCATGGGGGGTTGGGGGGGGCTGATCTTTTTGGGATGCTGGCAGGAGAGAGGAGGGGAAGATGAGTTTGGTGGTGGTATCATGCTGGAAGTGATGGACATGGAGGACGATAATCCTTTAGAATATGGAGACTGGTGGGTGGAAGCGAGGACACGGAGAATCCTATTGTGGTTCTGGGAGATTGGGGAACGGGTGAATTGCTGGGTCCGACACAGCTTATAGCCTAAATGTCAACCATTGTCACAGGGGGTGGGCAGTGGAGTCCTCATGTAAGGGGAAAGGAAGATATGTTGGAAATGCCATTGTGGAAAATAGCATCATCAGAATAGACACAAGAGAAACAGAAAATAAAATGGAGTTGTCTTAGGAAGTAAGGTATTATGATGGATAAAATGAGAGGTTTGGAATCCAATGACTTACCAATTATTTGCTACTTCTTTCAAAAACAAATCACATTTAATTTACTGTCATCCCTTACTATTCAAAACCAATGAGGGCCAACAAAGTAGGTAGTATTATTAGGTTGCAGGTATTTTTACTGATTATAATAATACATCAGATAGAGAAGGGAATTTGTCAGCAGCTTGTATTACAGAGTTTGCAGTAATGAAATCCCCTGTAGTTGTAAATTTAGTTCACATTCCTGTGTAATACTTGTTCAATTCAGCCTGACAGTAAATTTTCAATATGCAGAAACAAGTGGAAGCATTCTTTAAATGCAATTTACAGATAATCTGTTGTGGCATTGACATTTTTGGTGGGGTTTAATTGAATATAATACAACAAGTAAAATGCTGTCTTATTCCTACCTATGCAATCCAGATAGCTATAACATCTTTTTTTATTCATTTATAAGATGTAGGCATCACTGGTTAGACCAGCATGCATTTCACATCCCTAATTGCCCTTGAGTAGATAGGGGTGTGCTGGCTTCCTGAACCCCTCTAGTCCATGTGATGTAGGTACATCCACAGTTCTGTGAGAAAGAGTCCCAAGGTTTTGACCCAGCAACAGTGAAGGAATAGCAATATATTTCCAAGTCAGGATAGTGAGTGACTTGGAGGTGAACTTCCAGGTGATGTTTTTCCCATATATCTGCTCTCCTTGTTCTTCTAGATGTCAGTGGTCGTGGGTTTGGAAGGTGCCACCTAAAGAACCTTGGTGAGTTCCTGCAATGCATCTTGTTGATGATACACTCTGTGACCACTGTTCATCAGTGGTAAAGGGAGTGAAAATTTGTGGATGGGGTGCTAATCAAGCAGCTGCTTTGCTCTGATGATGTCGAGCTTCTTGAGTGTTGCTGGAGCTGCATTTAGCCACGTAAGGGGAGAATATTCAATCACGCTCCTGATCTGTGCCTTATAGATGGGGGACCAGCCTCGGGGAATCAGAAGGTAATTTACTCACTGCTGGATCTCTGCTGGTTAATTGTAAGAAGTTTAACAACACCAGGTTAAAGTCCAAAAGGTTTATTTGGTAGCAAAAGCCACACAAGCTTTCGGAGCTGCAAGCCCCTTCTTAAGGTGAGTGGGAATTCTGTTCACAAACAGAGCATATAAAGACACAAACTCAATTTACATGAATAATGGTTGGAATGTGAATACTTACAACTAATCAAGTCTTTAAGAAACAAAACAATGTGAGTGGAGAGAGCATCAAGACAGGCTAAAAAGATGTGTATTGTCTCCAGACAAGACAGCCAGTGAAACTCTGTGGGGGTTACAAATAGTGTGCAGAATAGTTTCTGCAGAAACTGATAGCCAAGTTCCGCACACACGAGGACGGCCTCAACTGGGATATTGGGTTCATGGCACACTATTTGTAACCCCCACAGAGTTTCACTGGCTGCCTTGTCTGGAGACAATACACATCTTTTTAGCCTGTCTTGATGCTCTCTCCACTCACATTGTTTTGTTTCTTAAAGACTTGATTAGTTGTAAGTATTTGCATTCCAACCATTATTCAAGTAAATTGAGTTTGTGTCTTTATATGCTCTGTTTGTGAACAGAATTCCCACTCACCTGAAGAAGGGGCTTGCAGCTCCGAAAGCTTGTGTGGCTTTTGTACCAAATAAACCTGTTGGACTTTAACCTGGTGTTGTTAAACTTCTTACTGTGTTTACCCCAGTCCAACGCCGGCATCTCCACATCATGGTTAATTGTAGCCACAGTATTTCAATGACTAGCCCAGCTTAGTTTCTTCTGGTCAATGGTAACCCTCAGGATTCAGCAATGGTAATGCCATTGAATGTTAAGGGGCGATGGTTAGATTCTCTATTGTTGGTTGTTGCCTGAGAATGTTCCTTGCCACATCTTGCCCAAGCCTGGATATTGTCTAATAATTTTAAGTATAGAAGTCTATTTTTTTTTCCTTAGAAGTTTGCAGGAAATATTCAAAGTTATTCACTATAAACTGAGCTAAAGCCACAAAGATCAACTTATATAGTGCCTTTACCAGAGGGAATGACCTGGGTTGCTTTGCAGGGTCATAATCAGACAAAGCAAGACAAAGGTGGAGATTTTGACATAAGTGAAAGGTTGCTGAAGGAGCAGTTTTACAGAGAGTCTTAAATGGGGAGAGAGAAATGGGGAGGACAGAGTTGGACGAATGCAAAGTTCTCAGAGGTTTACAGGGCTGGAGAAAGTTACAGAGATGTGAAGGATAGAGACCATGAAGAGATTTGAACATGAGGATGAGAATTGTACAATGGTTAGTGAACTGAGAGCTAATCGAGGCCAACAAGCAGAGGGGTGATGTGTGAACAGGACTTGGTGTGGGTAACAGAGCTTTGGATGACCTCAAATGAATGGATGATGGTCAATAGGAGACCAGTGGTGAGAACACTGGAACAGTCAAGTCCTGCATGGGTGGATTTTTCAGCAACAAATGGGCTTTTTGAAGGAAATTATGACAGGTGTCTGCCAGAACAGCCATGGCATTTTGACCTTGCTTAATCCATTTCATTATAGTCTTTTTAAAACTTCTTGATTAAATGAGACATCTTACCAAATGCCCACTAAAGATGAAAATATGATCCACTTTTCCTTTATCCTTTAGGATTTGAGCCAAATGCCTCTACAGCCTACACAGAAGCACAGCAAAAAAAAACTTAACTGGTGTACATTCATTTACTTTTTTTGTCTTTAATGTGCATCCTAGAACTGTGCATAAGTTGATTGCTCATTCCAAAAATGTAACGCAATCCTTTGCTCTACTTTCTTTTCCAATTGCCTTGTTCAGTTTTTTTAATTGTTTTCCTCCTTGGAAGCAAAAAGTGATTGACAGAATATTTAAGGGAAAAGGACTTCAAGGGAGAAAAATTAAAAAACTAACCAAATTTGATCACAACCAAGCCTTGAGAAGTTAGAACCAATAACTAACAGATGTGGATAATGAGGACAGGGAACTAAGCAGGAAATGAACTAGACAAAGCAAAAGTAGTCACTCAAAATGGCTGACAATAGTGACAGGAGAGAAGCTTGGTGAAGGTAACATGAACATAGGAAGGAGGACGAATAGCCAAGTGGGAGAAGAAAGGCAGAGATGAATAGAGAAAAGCAAGACTGTGAAGAATAGATAAGCAATGGGGAGCTGAATAAAAGCGCCAACGCTGACAGATAGCCAAGTGAATGCAGATTGTGAGTGGGAGAAATAATTGTTGAGATTGAGTGAGGAGAGTGAAAAGGAGATATTACAAAGAGTAGGATGATTATAAACTGCGCAAGGGGGCAGATAATCAAGTGGAAAATTAATGAACATCGTAAGAAGCAGAGATAACTATGTGAGGAACAAATAAAGTCAATGAAAAGGATGATAACTGACAGGAAGGTGAACAGTAAGCTGGAGGGCAGATAACCAAAGTGGAATGTAGAGAGTGAAAAGCAGATTGCTGATTGGTGGGTTTACTCCCATGGCGGAAGGCAGCACACAGATGGCAATCGAGGTTTTTCGGTGTTTGTGGAAATTACATTTTCATATCAATTAAGTGAAATTTTAATATGGTGATCATATAATTGACTACACTGGGAACACTTTCTGAAAGCCTTCTAGTTTGCAGATCAGCATTTTAAAATTAGATCAACTTTTACTTTCAGTTTATGAATTTTCATGTTCACTGAGGTGCGAGATGTCAATGATGAAGAATGTTACCCAAGGGAGGTTTTAATTAAATGACAAAACCATGCTTTACCTGGCATCATAGCACACCAGAGATTATAAGTATTTTTTAATGTAGTCTTGTGATTCCAAGTGGCTGAATTTAAACTTTTCTCAATAACAAATACAGCTAAAATTATATTTCCAAATTACAGAAACAATTTGTTGATCATCTTATTCAGTGATCAATTATTCATTGTTCATGAATTATAGGAGCTATATAAACTAATTACAATGATAATCAAACAGCCCACTGGCAAAAAAAAATCAATCAGCTAGATTTTTGACTAAATTAAAATGCTTTATTTATTGGCCAGAGGTACATTCCTGGCCTTTTATTCTGGCACTGTGCTGAGTAAATATAGTTCATTTGGTGTTTACTGGTCCGCATATCTATTGTCCAACTAATGAGGTCCCAAGATACAGTTCAATATTTCTTCTCTATCAGAGATAGGTTTCCAGATAAATTGTAAGTAGAGAAATGTATCACACCCAGATATATCAAAGAAGGAACTGATTTAGATTCCTGTAAATTAGATTTTACACCCATTTGTCAACAAAATGTTTTTATTGATTAGTCACAAGTAAGGCTTACATTAACACTGCAATGAAGTTACTGTGAAATTCCCCTAGACGCCACACTCCAGCACCTGCTGGGGTCAATGCATTTAACCAGCACATCTTTCAGGGGCACCCAGAGGAAACCCACACAGACACAGGGCGAACGTCCAAACTCCACACAGACAGTGACCCAAGCCGGGAATCGAACCCAGGTCCCTGGCGCTATGAGATAGTAGTGCTAACCACTGTACCACCATGCCGCCACATAGAATTAGCCTTTCTGAAATTGGGGCTATAGAAACTTATTGGTTTAGGAAATATTACTCATTGAGATGATTAAATGAATGTTGTGAAACCCATTTTCAAATAATTATTGCACTTAGTGTGATTGAAATAAAGCACCAGGAAAGTAACCTTTGAAAATTAAAATTGCAATGTTTTTCTTTATTATTTGGTTTAAAAGCTTTTATGATAAAAAGAAATGACACTTGAAATTAATTAAGAAAATGAAAACAGAGGAATACATTTATTAAAACTCTGAAAGTAAACAAAAGAGTTTTGAATAAAATTCTGCTTGAAAGTCAAAATGGGTTGCAACTAAATTTGATACTTTAAAGAAAACTAATTAATATATACTGCTAACATGGTTCATGTTGTGACTATACTGCAGGCACCAGTTTTCAAATACCAATGTTATTGCTGACTCTGCCTTGCTCCATAGTTAGGAAAACATTTTTGTAAATGAGATGCTGGTCAAATTCACAAATAATATGAAAACATATGGAACAAAGGAGATATGGGGGGCAAATGTTTTACACACAGAGAGGTAGGTGTCTGGAACGCGCTGGCAGGGTGGTGATGGCATTTCAGGGGCTTTTATTTAAGCACATGAATATGCAGGGATAGAGGGATATAGATCAAGGGCAGGCAGAAGGGATTAATTTAATTTGGAGTCATGTTCAGCACAGCATCGTGGGCCGAAGGGCCTGTCCCTGTGTTGTACTGTTCTATGTTCTAGGTTCGATATACTGCAGTTGACAATTCTTTACCATCTTAGAGAGTTACCCTCAAAATAATAGCCAAATGGCCACAGCTGTGTTTTTCCCTCAGAGGGTCATTAGTCCCCAGACTTCACTTCCCCAATGGAGGCTGAGTCATTAAATATCTTCAAGGCTGTGTTAAATAGTGGTTTAATACAGAAGAGAATCAAAGGTTAATGGGGACAGACAGAAAAGTGGAGTTGAGGCCACAATTTGAGCAGCCACGATCTTACTGAATGGCAGAACAGGCTTGAGATGCCGAATGGCATCTTGCAGATAACTGCAAGTGTTGTGGACAGGGGAGGAGAGATAAACTGAAACCCCCAATTCCCTTGCAATATTGTCCACAATCAGTGTGTTTGTTTCGGTAGTTTCCCTCTTAATCAGCATTCCACGAGGACATCCCTCACATTTGTTTTGAGCTTGGGCTGCAAAAGAGCCTTGGAAATAGGAATTATAGTCCTGGTGTGCCTGGAGCATAGTCGCTGTGCTGATGTTTTGGCATGTTTCACAAGCTTAGGAGTGCAGCATAGTAATTTGTTTGATTCTTGGCAAACTTCTGTAAAAGATGCTTAGCTGAGCATACCGCCAGGCCATTGGACTGTGGGTCAAAGGGGCTGCTCGTGATAGGGGCTGCTTGTGATATTCTCACAGTCCGATTTGCATGCAAAGTTTCTAAATTCAGTGGAGATGAATTGGCGAGCGTTGTCTGTCATGAGTCTCTGAGGGATGCTGTGTATGGCAAAGTGTTCCTTGAGCTTAATGGTGATTGCGTTACTCGTCATGAGTTCCAGCAATCGAGAATATGAGTCAACTAAGACCAAATTTTGTTGACCATTCCATTTGAAAATGTCAGCTGCAGTGAATTACCATGGGAGGTTCGGGACCTCATGTAGGTCCAATGGCAGTTTCAGCACTTTTACACCCGTCATTCTCTCGCAAGTCCACCCACATGGTCAGATTAAAATTCTCCCCAAAATCTTTGTCCCCAGTTGAAGCTTGCTCTGAAATCACCAAGATTGGTGGAGTAGTGTATGAGGTGGAGGGCTGTTGTAGGCTGCAAAGAGACATAGATAGGATGCAAAGCTGGGCTGAAAAATGGCAAATGGAGTTTAACCCTGATAAATGTGAGGTGATTCATTTTGGTAGGACTAATTTAAATGTGGATTACAGGGTCAAAGGTAGGGTTCTGAAGACTGTGGAGGAACAGAGAGATCTTGGGGCCCATACCCACAGATCTCTAAAGGTTGCCACTCAAGTGGATAGAGCTGTGAAGAAGGTCTATAGTGTGTTAGCTTTTATAACAGGGGGTTGGAGTTTAAGAGCCGTGGGGTTATGCTGCAACTGTACAGGACCTTGGTGAGACCACATTTGGAATATTGTGTGCAGTTCTGGTCACCTCACTATAAGGATGTGGAAGCGCTGGAAAGAGTGCAGAGGAGATTTACCAGGATGCTGCCTGGTTTGGAGGGTAGGTCTTATGAGGAAAGGTTGAGGGAGCTAGGGCTGTTCTCTCTGGAGCGGAGGAGGCTGAGGGGAGACTTAATAGAGGTTTATAAAATGATGAAGGGGATAGATAGAGTGAACGTTCAAAGACTATTTCCTCGGGTGGATGGAGCTATTACAAGGGGGCATAACTATAGGGTTCGTGGTGGGAGATATAGGAAGGATATCAGAGGTAGGTTCTTTACGCAGAGAGTGGTTGGGGTGTGGAATGGACTGCCTGCAGTGATAGTGGAGTCAGACACTTTAGGAACATTTAAGCGGTTGTTGGATAGGCACATGGAGCACACCAGGATGATATGGGGTGGGATAGCTTGATCTTGGTTTCAGATAAAGCTCGGCACAACATCGTGGGCCGAAGGGCCTGTTCTGTGCTGTACTGTTCTATGTTCTATGTTCTATATGTGTTCCTAAGCCTCTTTAGCATGTATTCATTCCAAAGGATCAGCAGCAGACTTTTGTGGGTTTAAATAAAAAGGATTATTTTTTCAAACAGTCACTGAGTCTAAATGCTACATCAATCACTCAGCACTCATGCCAACGCTCTCAAAACATATAGTTAACAAGAATAGAGCACATTTACAACTGGTAAATACTCTTTGACAGCTAACATTATAGGAGAACATTCTCTTTTGAAGAAGGAAGTCTTCTCCATTCTTGAGTTCCAGTTTGGATGGGTTCAAATGGCTGGTAGCGGAAATCAGGATTACTATAGCATTCCCTCAAAGAGATTAATGTTCCCCAAGTCCTTACGTTAGGTACTTGTGACTTTAGTATCAGGAAGTCCAATTTCTTCAGAGGTGAACTTGGTTTTAGGAGTCAGGCCGAGGATTCTTTTAAAGCCTTTTTAAATGCTTAAAAGGCAAATATGACACTGCCTTTTCTTCAGCCACTGGCTTTTGTTGTTCATCTGCAGACTGCCCATGTCTCTCTTTGGGTCTTTAGATAAAACATATCTCAAGCTGGTTTCCTTCACATGGCCAATATTGGTAACATCCAACCAGAATGGTTTGGCAGTCCAAAGCCATCATTACACAACAGGAGGTATAAGTGGTGGGTTTTCACATTCAACTCGTTGATAACCTGTCTCTTCAGCTTGGTTTTGTGAAGTATTGATCTTGGAGATGAGAAGTCTACAGGTCTACTGCTTTTGGAGTAAACTTTGAACAGTGGTAGGTGTGAATTTCTCAAAGGGGTGGTGTCTAGGCACATCCATTCAAAGGTGAGGTCCTCACCCCAGTGAGATTCAATTCAGAACTTTCTAGAAGCTTGAGATATTCCGTGTTGAAGTTGTAATGGCCGCCTGACTCTTTGGCAGCCATCTTAGTTACCTTGTGTGTGTTCATTTGCAAAAATAAAAGACAGTTCTGAAAAGTCATATATGAACTCAATCCACATCTGAAGTTATGAATAGGAGATGCCTTTACTGGTCATGATGGCAAGCAAAACACTTTAATCCAAAATAAAGTGCATGTTTATGTTGAAACGCTTGAATTATTCTCATCAGTGGATTGGCCTTTATAATTCAATTTGTATGGTGTCATTGTGCTAACATTACTTTATAACTACCAATTTAAAAATATAACCGAAATAAAGAAATAATCAAAGCACTCTGAATACTAATATATTTTGATAAATATGAGCTTTTTATGTTAAATTGTAGATCTATCGACATTAATTTGATTTTCTCCTGCAGCTTTATTCAATGTCTTATTCAAAATCTGTATTATTTACAGATGTTCCGAATTTTTATTCTATTCTTAAATTCTCACTGATGTCGGGAAAATTAGGAATCATAATATTTTTATTTTGGTCATATCACTGTCACAGTTCTCATTTACTGGAAAACAAGCTGGCGGGAGTGTGATTGGTGCACTTGGATGTAGAGATAGAGAGACTGCAGGGGTCTAAATATAATGAAACAAAAGTTGTAAAATTGTGTGTAAGTGAGGCAAAAATAGGGTAAGTTTGCTTGTTAAAATCTAGGATCTATAAAGTAAAGAAAGGCATTTGATCAGTTCTGGGGAAAAGGATTTTCTGAGAGACTGTGCGAAATATTAGCGGATAGAGAGATCAAAGGGAAGGAATGCATTTAAGAAAACACTGAAGCCTGTATGAGTGGGTAGCTGCTTAGATCTCCGTGAAAGCAGCATGGTATCTGATCAGCTCTCCTCAAGGATATAGTGTGGTAGCTGGTCAGATATCCCAGAAGACAGTATGGACAAGGCTGGACCTGGAGAATTAGTTACTATCAGCCTCAGAGGATACCCAAGAGCAATGGGACATTGTTCTATAGATTTAAAAACCTGTAAGGACTGTTGCCATCAGGAAAGGAAGATTAGTTCTGAGTACAGTTTTAGCTAAGATCTTTTGGAACTGTTTTAAAGTAATGTTAACTCTGTGAAACCATTGCATTTAATAAAATATATATTTATTTTAATAGGAGGTGCATTTACTTGAATATTAAATCATCACAATTAGTTGAACACATCATTTGGAAAATCTACTCATAATATACAAATTGAAAAGTAAAGTGTTGGCAGCTGTTTCAAATTCTTTTGGGATTTGAGTAGCTGGCATTTACCATCCGCCATGCCTTAAAACTGATATATTGCAGTCCTTAAATTGTACTTGTTTTTTTCTTGGATAAATAGTCTATGAGTTACAACTTGCTATGAGATAAGACTATTGCAGTCAATTAGAAAACCAAATTGCTAGCAATTTGTTCTTACTTTTTGTTCTCATTTCCTGTGCCAAATTGCAGATAATCTTCTGCTGTGGACCAACACTCACCCACCAGGGACTTGAATTAACCCTGCAAAGCTCCATTTATATAAGAACCTTACAACTTAAAGAAAGAGGAGAACTTCATCACATTAGTTTATTTTAGATGCAAATCTGATCTCAATGATGAAAGAGCAGCATTGTAACTCATTACACCATGCAGCCAGCAACAAGACTCAAAATATTTAACCGAATATTATAGTTTAGCCGGCTGGGGAATGTCACTTTCCTCTGTTTGATAATATAGCATAAATGCTAATGGTTGATTTGTTTTGCTCATATTGGACCACAGTTGTTTTGAAAATTATTCTTTGAGTTTGCCTTATGAATTGTACCACGATCTAAGCTTAATACAAAAAAATAAAGTTGATACCAAACCAACTATTCTACTATAAGCAGTGAGCATGCAATGGGTAGCATTAACACTTAGGGGGTGATCTTCTCAGCTCGTCATGCCAGTCGATTAGTGTGCGCAGCTGGTAAGATCGTGAGAGTGGTGAAAAATGGATTTGTATCCGGTTTCTCAGCTCTCGTGATGATACCAGCACTGGATTGCCAGCGTGATCAGCCTCGTGCCCGGGAAGGGTGTGAGGCTGATTTAAATGTTTAAATCTTAATTTTAATATTATTAGTGAGCCAGGTGCGGAATCGTCTGGGCTCACTTGCCTTAATAGCCTCGCCAGTGGAGCTCCTCACTGGCGAGGATCACGTATGATCCCACCAATGGGGACCACACGTGATTTCCTCACCGGTGGGATGGAAGTTCATTGAGGTCCCCCCGGGTGGCAGGGCAGTGCCAAGGGGCTGGGCCTAACGGGAGAGGATGGGGTCTAAACAAGGAGGCGGAGCTTGAAGGGGAGGCTACGCATGGGGAGTTATGCACTTTGCAATCGGGGATTGCTGGTGCAGTGATTGACCAGGGTGGGGTGAATGGGGGTAGCGATTGGACAGGGTGGGGGCTTTGAATGGGGGTGGCAATCAGCCAGGGGATGAATGGGGGCAGTGATTGGCCGGAGTTATTATGAATGGGGGTGGTGAGTCACATTTGACAGTGGGAGGCCATGATCTGGGGGCGGAGGGGAGGGGGGGTGTGGGTGTGTGATTGGGGGTTTGGAAGGAATATCAGATTCCCAGTGCACTAACTGTGTACACTTTACACAGTGCACTGCGAGATCATGCATATGTGCAACAGCACACTCTAGCAATCGTCAGCCGGCTTCCTGGCATGATTAGACTCCGTACGCTGTCCCGACTGGCGCGAATCACACTTCACCTCATTTTTTCTCTAAGTGGCATAACTTCTGAATTTTTCTCTCGCAAATAAATGGGCGCGATTCTCTCCTATTTTCATGTTCGTTCGGCATTTAGACATTTTTTGGTAAAATTGCCCCCTTGGTTTTAATTTATGATTATATTTATGTTATGTGTGCTTGTCTGTGTGGGTGTGTCCGTGCAATGATATTGGTTTTTGCCACAGAGAACTCAGCTGCATATTTACTATAATGTCAATTACTCTGCTCTTGCGTCAAGCAAATTTGTTGTACTTTTCCCACCCTCGGAATAAAATAAAATGTTTAAATCCAAGGTAAATATATTGATGCGCGGAACACGACGGGGTAGAGTTTCTGCATTAAATGCAATCAAGAAATTGTACCTGAAGTGCACTGGTTGGGTCACAGTTCAAGTTTCTGATTAAATTAATTTGCATAATTGCAAATGTTCAATCTTCAATGAAGTGATGAAATTGACAACATAATGGGATGTAATTATTTCTTTTTGTTTCTTTTAAAGAAAAATTCCCAATGTGATTTTAGTAATTCAGTTGAAAATGGATTTCCACAAGTAAGCATTTTTAATGGGAGTGTTCAGTCTTTCATCTGTGTGTAACCTCATTTAAGATCACTGAAAATTACGTTACAAATCTATACTGAACCATTTACTAGCCTCATCTGTGTACATTCTTCACCTTCGCAGTGAATTATTTACATTTTGATACGAAAATTAAACTTCAAAAAACACATTCACTAGTGCCTGTGCACTGAAGAAAATAAACGCAGCCTTCCCTGAGCAATGCAATTTTGCAAGGTTAACCTGAGATTGTGTCCAATGTAGGCAGGGCCTGATCCAGCAAGTTGGATTTCAAACCAGTGAAAAAGGTAGCGGAGAACAAGAACATAAGTGATTTTGGGCGTAACTCATGCTTAAAATTCTCTGATCTTTTGTAGTGGTTCACCTGATTTTGTCTGGATTGCACCAATATTACTGACGGGAACTTTATTCTTGCGTACAGTCGCATACTGTAAATAATGTTGACACCTAAGTTTATAGTTTTACCCAATATCAAGGATTACACCGAAATATTATAATCTAATAAACAGTATTCCTGCCAAGTGTGGGTTAGATTGAATCCATGCTCCATTTTAAGCAGATTGATCGATAAAAATGCAAACAAATTACTAACAGTCCCGATTAAAAACAAGAATTGATTTTGTCCATCATTTCTGTTATGTGTGCACATGGTCCCCCTTTTTCTGAATTTAATAGATTAAATTCACGTTGTTTTATGTTGCTCCCCTGCAACCAAGGGTTTGTTTTGCACTGCTGAAGATGAGCTAATTGAATGGTGATGGATTAAACAACATGAAGGCTTCAGTTAGCTGAGAAAATTATTGTGTGATAAAAGGACAATTTCCTAAAGCAAATGCCAGCTCCTAATGATAATGAAGAATCCTCTTGAAGTCTTTATGCTGCAATCGGAGGGCTCGAACAAATTAAAATACTCAGTTCTGTTTTAATCACCCTTTACTTCCTGGTTTGACCTACTTTTTAAAAATTCATTCGTGGAACATGGGCGTCGCTGGCTGGCCAGCATTTATTGCCCATCTCTAGTTGCCTGAGGGCAACTGTGGCTCGAGAGTCACATGTAGGCCAGACCAGCAAATTTCCTTCCCTAAAGGACATTAGTGAACCAGATGGGGTTTTCCAACAATCGACAATGGTTTCATGGTCGTCAATAGATTCTTAATTCCAGACATTTTTTATTGAATTCAAGTTCCACCATCTGCCATGATGGAATTCGAATCTGGATCTCTAGAACGCTCGCTGAGTTTCTGGACTAATAGTCTAGCAATAATACCACTAGGCCGTCGTCTTTCCATGGTTCCTTCTGCTATGGTTCCTACTATGGTTATTATCCTGTATGTTACACTCTGTGACCAAGTTTTTTCAGAACAGTGGAGGAGGAGGGCAGTAACAACAGAAGGATGACCAGCTGCAGTTGCAGTTGGAAGTTTAGGGGAGATGAGAGTCTCAAAGATGTCCTCCATTCTTCAGATTGCACGTATGAACCCAGAATCGACTACCTCCAGTTCTCTGAGAAGTCATGTATAAGGAAGGTGTGTGTAATGACTTTAACAAGGCCCACAATGTGGACCTCTTAGAATACAAACTCCCAGATTAAGGCAGCAAGGCTTGTCCAATCAGGGAGCCCTGCATACATACATAACATGGAGTGTCAGAGTTTATACTCTGTACGAGGAAGTACCTGCCTGAATGTTGTTTACTATGTAAATAAATCGAAGCTCGGTGAAGGGACACCGGCTTCTGACGAGTTATTTCAGTGTGCTTCCCTGTGGAAGCTGCAAGAACTGAAGTGTTCTTGCCTGTTGCCCTCACCTTCAAAGCAACGTTAGCAACATTAGTGAGTCTAAACCTCTTGCCCGTATTAGGCAAGAAGCTGTATTTGCTAAATTATGTCAGTTACCTTCCAATTCACACATCTCACTGGCTGAAACATTGTTCTTCCTTGTTGCTGGGTCACAAAACTGATTTTGTTTCCGACTGATCAGCATTGCAGGAATACATTCACTATATGGATTTCGGTGGTTCAAGAGGGTGGCCCACCACCATCTTTTTAAGTGTACCTCCCAGAGCCGGAGAACAGTCGCCGTCGAGACCACACTGCAAACCGGCAGGAAGACAGGTAAGTCATTTGAATCTTTTTTTAATGTAGTTTAAATATGTTTTGCATGTCATTATCAGGAACATGCTGATCTTGATCGAATCTCCCACCCCGCCAGGAGTACTTCATTCCAGCGGAGTTCAGCTGAGCTCTCCACATTCGGGGAACTAGTGGGAGACCCCGCCGGAATTATGGGGGGCAATCGGGGCTCCCCAGGGGGTCGGGCAGTGGGGGGGTTGTGCCCCTGGGCATGGCCACCCTGACAGTGCTAGTCTGTGCCCCCGGCACTGCCCAAGGGGCAAAGTGCCCATGCCCAGGGGGCATCTTGGCACTGCCCACCGGGCATTGGGCAGTGCCAAGGGGGCAGGGCCTATTGTGGGCGGGGCCTAGGGGTGATCGGTGGGATTGGGGGTCTCACTGCCACTCTGCATGGGGATCGGTCTGGAATGGAGGGAGGCCAGCGATCGGGGTGGGCTGGGGGAGGGGGTGGTCTGCCGGAGGGAGGGGGGCCTGCCTCCCGAGGAGAGGTCTGCCTCCTGGGGTGAAGGGGAGGGTCAGTTGGGGGGAGGGGGGTAGGGGGATTGCCATGGCTTGGGGGGTAGGCTGGACATCTGGATGCTCAGGAACGGGGATCGGGGAGGGGGGCGGGGGGGGCGGTCGGGGCTGGCCTGGGAATTGTTGTGGGGGCCGCGATCAGGCCATGGTGGGGGAGCTGGAGGGACAGCACTGCGGGGATCCCAGACTGGCCAGCGATTGAGCTGGCCAGCAATTGGGAAGACTGATAGATCAGAGCCACTGCGCATGTGCAGAGTTCCAGAACTGTCAGATTGCGGCATGAATGGGCCCCACCCTCCCTGGGGTTTTTACTGATATTCACGATTGTGAGCTCTGCATTGCACAGAATGCAGAGATTCAAGGTGAAGCTGCACTGAAAAAACAGTCGTGATCTAGAACAGTTTTCCCGCCAATTCAGCACTTTTGGGAGAATCACCCCCCCCATATTTCAGGTCAGGTGAGCTGAACCAGAGCACCATTGGGCTGAAGGCACCCAGGGCATTGGACAGGGAGAATGTACCAAAAAAGAAGGCACCAAACCAAGATGTGTGGCAGAAGGAGGTCTCAGAAGAAAGTTCCAGGCAGGAACAAAGCAAGGATCAGAAACAGGGAAAAGGGAATAGAGGGATATGGTCCCCAGAAGGGTAGGGGGTTTTAGTTAAGTCAGACAGCATGGTCGGTGCAGGCTTGGAGGGCTGAAGGGCCTGTTCCTGTGCTGTAATTTTCTTTGTTCTAGGTCCTGGAAGATAGTCCAGGCAAGGGTCAAGGACAGAGGTCAGAAACAGCTCCTGTTAAGTAAATTTGAGAGAAAGGAGCAGAGAAACAGGCTTCCTGTTACAGAGAGAGCTGTGAGAAGCAGACTTGAAGCAAACAGGGTTTGAGAGGTGCCCAGAAGGTCCGAGAGGGCAACCAAATGTTGGTGACTCTGTGCTACAGTGCAAAAGGAGGCTATTTGGCCCATCAAGTCTGCACAGGCTCTCCAACCAAGCATCCCATCCAGGCCCCATCTCTGACACCCCACTCATTTACCCCACTAATTCCCTCCAACCTACGCTTCTAAGGGACAATTAAGCAGCATGATCCTACACTTCCTTCATCACATCATTAATGGCTGTACCTTGTGCCATCTAGGCCTAAGTTCTGGAATTCTCTTCCTAAATATTTCTATCTCGCCACCTCTCTCTCCTATTTTAAGATTCTCTTCAAAACCTGTGCTGTCGGATTCCCAATAGACCCGAGCTAAGGAAATCCAGGGTTCTTGAGGGTTATTGAGGTAAGGAAAGAGAAAACAATCGAGGCACTTGAAAACAAAGATAAGAGTTTTAAAATTAATGTTCTGGCCAGGGAACAGGGAAGCCAGTGCAGGTCAGTGATCACAGGGTAGATGGGTGAACAGGATACAAACAGGAGAATTTTGGATGAGCTTAAATTTGTGGAGATTGGAGGATGGGAGGATAGCTAGTCAAACATTCCAATCGTCGAAAAATAGTCACTTGGTAATACAGAACTTGAATATTGATGAAAAGAGAGACATTTTGCCGAAGCATTTTATCTTGCATTCATGAGGACAAATGAAAGAAATCCAAATTTCAAATGATCGCAACAATTTACAATATAGGAGAAAATTGGTTGGTGCATGGATTCTGATCAACCAAGATGTTGCCATGGAGAAAGCAACAAGGATCAAGAGGATCCCCGTGCTTCCAGATGAGTAAACAAAAAGACACAATTCAGGCTTGAACATATTCTTTTCGCCTGCCAGAAGTGACATACATTTTTATAGAGGGACCTACTCCCTGCAAACAAGATATATGTTCAAAACTTGCACCTTTTTTGAATTACCCAGGAGCATGGGGAGCCTGTTGCTTTCTCCATGGCAATGCCTCAGCCAGGCAGAGTCCATAGAACCATAGAACCATAGAAAATTGCAGCACAGAAACAGGCCTTTTGGCCCTTCTTGGCTGTGCTGAACCATTTTTCTGCCTAGTCCCACTGACCTGCACCTGGACCATATCCCTCCACACCCCTCTCATCCATGTACCTGTCCAAGTTTTTCTTAAATGTTAAAAGTGAGCCCGCATTCACCACTTCATCTGGCAGCTCATTCCACACTCCCACCACTCTGTGTGAAGAAGCCCCCCCAAATATTCCCTTTAAACTTTTCCCCCTTCACCCTTAACCCATGTCCTCTAGTTTTTTTCTCCCCTAGCCTCAGTGGAAAAAGCCTGCATGCATTCACTCTATACCCATCATAATTTTACACACCTCTATCAAATCTCCCCTCATTCTTCTACGCTCCAGGGAATAAAGTCCTAACCTATTCAACCTTTCTCTGTAACTCAGTTTCTCAAGTCCCGGCAACATCCTTGTAAGCCTCCTCTGCACTCTTTCAACCTTATTAATATCCTTCCTGTAATTAGGTGACCAAAACTGCACACAATACTCTAAATTCGGCCTCACCAATGTCTTATACAACCTCACCATAACATTCCAACTTTTATACTCAATACTTTGATTTATAAAGGCCAATGTACCAAAAGCACTCTTTACAACCCTATCTACCTGTGACGCCACTTTTAGGGAATTATGTATCTGTATTCCCAGATCCCTCTGTTCTACTGCACTCTTCAGTGTCCTACCATTTACCTTGTATGTTCTACCTTGGTTTGTCCTTCCAAAGTGCAATACCTCACACTTGTCTGCATTAAACTCCATCTGCCATTTTTCAGCCCATATTTCTAGCTGGTCCAAATCCCTCTGCAAGCTTTGAAAACCTTCCTCACTGTCCACTACACCTCCAATCTTTGTATCATCAGCAAATTTGCCGATCCAATTTACCACATTATCATCCAGATCATTGTTATAGATGACGAACAACTGGACCCAGCACTGATCCCTGTGGCACACCACTAGTCACAGGCCTCCACTCAGAGAAGCAATCCTCCACTACCACTCTTTGCCTTCTTCCATTGAGCCAATGTCTAATCCAATTTACTACCTCTCCATGTATACCTAGCGACTGAACCTTCCTAACTAACCTCCCATGCGGGACCTTGTCAAAGGCCTTACTGAAGTCCATGTAGACAACATCCATGCCTTCCCTTCATCCACTTTCCTGGTAACCTCCTCGAAAAACTCTAATAGATTGGTTAAACATGACCTACCACGCACAAAGCCATGTTGACTCTCCCTAATAAGTCCTGTCTATCCAAATATTTGTAGATCCTATCTCTTAGTACTCCTTTCAATAATTTACCTACTACTGACATCAAACTTACCGGCCTATAATTTCCCGCATTACTTTTTGAACCTTTTTTAAACAACGGAACAACATGAGCTATCCTCCAATCATCCGGCACCTCACCCGTGGATACCGACATTTTAAATATATCTGCCAGGGCCCCTGCAATTTCAACACTAGTCTCCTTCAAGGTCCGAGGGAATATCCTGTCCGGTCCTGGGGAATTATCTACTCTGATTTACCTCAAGACAGCAAGTACCTCCTCCCCTTTAATCTGTATAGGTTCCATGACCTCCCTACTTGTTTGCCTTATTTCCATAGACTCCATGCCAGTTTCCTTCGTAAATACGGATACAAAAAACCCATTTAATATCGCCCCCATTTCTTTTGGTTCCATACGTAGCTGACCACTCTGATCTTCAAGAGGACCAATTTTATCCCTTACTATCCTTTTGCTCTTAATATACCTGTAGAAGCTCTTAGGATTATCCTTCACCTTGTCTGCCAAAGCAACCTCATGTCTTCTTTTAGCCCTCCTGATTTCTTTCTTAAGTAGTTTCTTGCAATTTTTATACTCCGCAAGCATCTTATTTGCTCCCTGTTGCCTATACATGCCATACATCTCTCTCATCTTCTTTATCAGAGTTCCAATATCCCTCGAGAACCAAGGTTCCTTATTCTTATTCACTTTGCCTTTAATCCTGACAGGAACATACAAACTCTGCACTCTCAAAATTTCTCCTTTGAAGGCCTCCCACTTACCAATCACATTCTTGCCAGAGAACAGCCTGTCCCAATCCACGCTTATTAGATCCTTTCTCATTTCTTCAAACTTGGCCTTTTTCCAGTTTAGAACCTCAACCCGAGGACCAGATCTATCTTTATCCATGATCAAGTTGAAACTAATGGCATTATGATCACTGGAACCAAAGTGTTCCCCTACACACACGTCCATCACTTGTCCTAACTCGTTTCCTAATAGGAGATCTAATATTGCATCCTCTCTCGTTGGTACCCCTATATATTTGATTTAGAAAATTTTCCTGAACACATTTTAGAAACTCTAACCCATCTAGACCTTAAACAGTATTGGAGTCCCAGTCTATATGTGGAAAATTAAAATCCCCTACTGTCACAACTTTATGTTTCCTGCAGTTGTCTGCTATCTCTCTGCAGATTTGCTCCTCCAATTCTCGCTGACTATTGGGTGGTCTATAATACACCCCCATTAATGTGGTTATACCTTTCCTGTTTCTCAGCTTCACCCATATGGCTTCTGTCGACAAGCCCTCTGATCTGTCCTGCCTGAGCACTGACTAGCAATGCCACCCCCCCACCCTTCATCCCTCTGCCTCTATCACGTCTGAAACATCGGAATCCTGGAACATTGAGCTGCCAGTCCTGCCCCTCCTGTAACCAAGTTTCACTAATGGCTATAATGTCATAATTCAATGTGTCAATCCACGCCCTCAGCTCATCTGCCTTCCCCACAATACTCCTGGCATTGAAATAGACACACCTCAGAAGATTATTACCACCACACACAACCCTTCTATTTGTGATTTTGCATGAACTATTAACATCATTTATTTTCACCCCCGCTCCACTATCTGCTCTGGCACTCTGGTTCCCATCCCCCTGCAAATCTAGTTTAAACCCTCCCCAATAACACGAGCAAACCTCCCTGCAAGTACATTGGTCCCTTTGTAGTTCAGGTGTAACCCGTCTCTCTTGTACAGGTCCCACCTGACCCAGAAGAGGTCCCAATGATCTAGAAATCTGAAACCCTGCCCCCTACACCAGTTCCTCAGCCACGTGTTCATCCGCCCGAGCATCCTACTCTTACCCTCACTGGCACATGGCACAGCTAGCAATCCTGAGATTACTACCCTCGGGGTCCTGCTTTTTAACTTCCTACCAAGCTCTCTATACTCAATCTTCAGGACCTCCTCATTCTTCCTTCCTACGTCATTGGTACCGATGTGTACCATGACATCTGGCTGACCACCCTCCCACTTCAGAATGCTGTGCACGCGATCAGAGACGTCCCTGACCCTGGCACCCGGGAGGCAACAAACCATCCGGGAGTCTCTGTCATGACCACAGAACCTCCTGTCTGTACCTCTGACTATCGAGTCCCCTATCACTACCGCTCTCCTCTTCTTCCACCCTCTCTTCTGCGCTGTAGAACCAGACTCAGTGCCAGAGATCCGGCTGTCGCAGCTTGCCCCAGGTAAGGCATCCCCCACAACAGTATCCAAATCGGTATACCTATTGTGGAGGGGAATGGCCCCAGGGGAACCCTGCTCTGCCTGCCCTTTCCCTTTCCCTCGCTTGACGGTACCCCAATTACCTGTGCTCTGTGCCTTTGGCGTAACTGCCTCCCTGAAGCTACTATCTATAAACTCCTCATTCTCCCGAATGATCCGGAGGTCATTCAGCTCCTGCTCCAGTTCCCTAACACGGTTTGTTAGGAGCTGCAGTTGGATGCACCTCCTGCACTTGCCATCCAATCAACACCCTCCTTTGCTGCTGTGTTGTAAATTGTTTCAATTATTTGAAGTTTGGCATTCTTGCATTTGTTCTGATGAGTGCAAGACAGGAAGCTTCGGCAACGTGTATGAAGATCCAGTGACTGGCGATACCTGATTATGATGTGGAGATGCCGGTGTTGGACTGGGGCAAACACAGTAAGAAGTCTAACAACACCAGGTTAAAGTCCAACTGGCTTATTTGGTAGCAAAAGCCACTGCTTTTGGCTTTTGCTACCAAATAAACCTGTTGGACTTTAACCTGGTGTTGTAAGACTTCTTACTACGATACCTGATTATGTCAGAGCTGCTGAGTGAACACGTATTAGATCTGACCTTCTAAACAGAAGCTACTAAAATGACAGCAGTTGTGGCCTACTGTTCCAGTTACTCATGTAATGTGTGTTGCATCGTAAATAGGTGGATTTCAAATCAACTTTGCTGATACCTGGAACAATGTGAAATACAATTATTGCAAGTTTCAGCATAATTGGGGCTCCTGGTGCAAAAAAAAATCAATAGGCACTTGTTATATAGTTTCCACCACTATTCCCCAAAGAGAAAAATGTGTGTGTGAAAAAGAGCTAAAAAAATTGCTTCCATTAATCTTTAACGATCAGACTAGATATGATTGGGTTAAATGTACCATTATATAACATCGATCATTTCAGTAGTTTCCCACCACTCCACAATCAGGTGGATCATTGTCCTAATGCACCACTTGATGGCTGATTTACATTATTTTTTGGAAATCAGTTTGATTGAGCACTATAATGCAGCACTGATGATCTATACTCGACAATTCAAATGGAGTCAATCGTCAATCAGTCCTAATATCTTACAGTATGCAATCAGGGCAAAATATCCAAGTCACAATTTAATTGGTCCACAATGAAGATGTACCACGGTCTAGCTGCATTTATCTAGCTGTTCTTCATCTCAATTGTCTCAGCGGTCTCACACCTGACTGAGACACTCCGAGGCAAAGTCACTGCGAATGGGCTAATAGAAAAAGTCATTTTAAGGTGACTTTCTACTGACCTAGTGACAGAATATTTATAGATGCATGACCAGCATCTAATATCACCATCTTTCATCATCATCTATCAGTGGAATTCCTGAAAAAATAATATTTCATTTGGTTTCAGTTACTAATGTTTGCTTTGTTACCGTATTGACAAGGCAGCTTCTACAAGCAGTTTGAGGAAACCTCAGCACAATTATTATATTGCAACAGATATCGAGATTGTGGCAGGGACAGCTTCTGTTCCTTTGAGGTTGGAATTCTCCAACCTCGCCTGCAGCTGGGATTCTCTGATCCTGCCGCTGTGAATGGAGATTTGGCTGAGTGACAAATTCTGCATTCTTGCTGGCAGCGGCAACGGGGGGTCATGAACAGTCAGAGAATTCTGGCCTGAATCTGTCATAGTAATGCTCAGCTTTTGTCCAGACTGTTTTGGTTGGTCAGTTTGAAGAGTGAGTCTGTTGTTGGGTTCATTTGATGGGCAGTGCCTGGCACACATCGTGGCGGTACGGTAGCACAGTGGTTAGTACTGCTGCTTCACAGCACCTGGGACCCAAGTTTGATTCTCGGCTTGGGCCTCTGTCTGTGCGGAGTTTGTATGTTCTCCCCATGTCTGCGTAGGTTTCCTCCAGGTCTCTGGTTTCCTCCTACCGTCCAAAAGACAGGTTGGTTAGGTATATTGGCTATGCTAAATTGTGTGGTGACTAGGGGTTTTTCACAGTAACTTCATTGCAGTGTTAATGTAAGCCTACTTGTGACACTAATAAATAAACTTTAAAACATGGGGCGGGTGGATGACTGGAGCATGTGACGAACTTGCCACTGCCAGGTGTTGGTGGTGGTGGGTGAGGAGTGGGGGGGCGGGGTGGGGGAGTTGTAGAGAACAAGAAAAATGGAAGAGTAAAGGGAACCTAACAGCAAAGTTACCCTGACTGGAGAGACTGTTTCTTTGAGGGATGGGATGGGATTAATAAGAGGAATGGGGATTTCAAGAGCAAGATGGAATGGCACAGGAATGATAGATGAGGCAATGGGATTGGTTAAGCATGACAAACTCTTATCTAGTTCCAATGTGCATGCAACTCCAGCAACTTAGACTCAAGGAAAAAGAAGTTACAGGGCTGAATTCTATATGCAAAAGATCGATACATTTCCCAATTATGGGGCAGGGGCAGTTAAAATGGGTTGGGCGTCCATTCCACCATCTTCCTGCCCGCCCCTGAGCTCACCCCCATGACACGAGGGGGGGGGGGGGTGCCAAAATAGGTAGCCTGCTCACCACATTAAATTGAATATTTGAGAGTCAATAATTGCCCCGCGAATATTCAAGGGGCAATTAGCCTTGTTATCAAGCTTATTGACCCTCAAATATTCAATTTGACGTGACATCATGTCGATGAGGTTTTGAACAGGCATACACAGGCGTGAATCAGTCGAGGGGATCCCCCAGGGGCACAAGGATAGTCCCCGGTGGCAGAAGGACATGCCCGCGCAGTGCCCTAGCACTGCCCTGGCACTTCCCCCGGCACAGGTTGGCACTTCTCCTCGCACAGGTTGGCATGGCAGTAAACCACGTCCCCAAATATTTTTTTTGCCCAGAGTGTCATCAGATCTGGTCTGAAAAATCAACTGTGTATCTGGAGAGAAACACGCCGGTTTTCAGTCAAAGCCTGACACTGACAAATTGTGGGAAAACTATGCCCGATACATGCCACACTCTTGTTCTGCAGACGGAATATCACAGATGAACGAAATCACTTGCAAATTATATATCAGGCTCAGTCCTGCAATTTGTTCATTGTACGTGCTCTCTCGCACCTGCACCATCAATGCAGATGATCAAAAGATATATCAAATTCAATTCATGAAATGTTATTGCTAAGGTTGATGAAATCTTGCAATGCACCTCGAGAATATTTGTATAAGTCAAGCAAATAAATTTTAACTTGGGTATCGTTTATTGGTACGATCTAATTTTGTGCACTGAGATACACTGGAGAGAGTTCAGAGACAATTGCTGGGATATTTTTGAACTGAAACTCTGAATTAGGTGAGTGAATTGAGGGAACTAAACTTGAAGAAGATTGAAAAGGGATATGATTCGTGTCTTTTGAGGACTGTAAGAGCAGGTAGCAAATGCATGAAATAAGTAATTTATTCCATTTAATATATTACGCTGTGGAAATAAATCTTCTGTTCTCATACCTATCCTGAGCTTGTCAGTTATTACTATATTCTGCATGCTTCTGTGTAATTTCACAGTCTGCCAATGTACAGTGCAGTCTTTGGACACCTGAGGAACAAAGTGTTCAAAGCCTGAGACCTCACATCCAGCACCAAGCTCATGGTATACAGAGCAGCTGTGATCCTGACCCTCCCACATGCATCAGAAACATAGACAATGTACGTCAGACACCTCCAAGCCCTGGAGAGATATCACCAATATTGCCTCTGCAAATCCACTGGCAGGACAGGCACACCAACGTGAGCAATCCTTCGAGGGCCTGTATCCCCAGCATCGACCATAAGACCACAAGACATAGGAGCAGAATTTGGCCACTCGGTCCATCGAGTCTGCTCCGCCATTCAATATGGCTGATATTTTTCTCATCCCCATTCTCCTGCCTTTTCCCATAACCCCTGATCCCCTTATTAATCAAGAACCTATCTATCTCTGTCTTAAAGACCTGGCCTCTACAGCCTTCTGCGGCAAAGAGTTCCATAGATTCATCACCCTCTAAAGAAATTCCTCCTCATCTCTGTTTTAAAGGATTGTCCCTTTAGCCTGAGGTTGTGCCCTCTGGTTCTAGTTTTTCCTACTAGTGGAAACATCCTCTCCATGTCCACTCTATCCAGGCCTTGCAGTATCCTGTAAGTTTCAATAAGATCCTCCCCCTCATTCTTCTAAACTCCAACAGACCCAGAGTCCTCAACCGTTCCTCATACAACAAGCTCTTCATTCCAGGGATCATTCTTGTGAACCTCCTCTGGACCCTTCCCAAGGCCAGCACATCCTTCCTTCGATATGGGGCCCACAACTGCTCACAATATTCCAAATGGGGTCTGACCAAAGCTTTATACAGCCTCAGAAGTGCATCCCTGATCTTGTATTCTAGCCCTCTTGACATGAATGCTAACATTGCAGTTGCCTTCCTAACTGCCGACTAAACCTGCATGTTAACCTTAAGAGAATCTTGAACAATGATTCCCAAGTCCCTTTGTGTTTCTGATTTCCAAAGCATTTTCCCATTTAGAAAATAGTCTATGCCTCCATTCCTCCTTCCAAAGTGCATAACCTCACACTTTTCCACATTGTATTCCATCTGCCACTTCTTTGCCCACTCTCCTAACCTGTCCTTCTGTAGCCCCCCTGCTTCCTCAATACCACCTGTCCCTCTACATATCTTTGTATCATCTGCAAACTTAGCAACAGTGGCTTCAGTTCCTTCCTCCAAATCGTTAATGTATATTGTGAAAAGTTGTGGTCCCAGCACTGATCCCTGAGGTACACCACTAGTCACCGCTGCCATCCTGAAAAAGACCCCTTTATCCCCACTCTCTGCCTTCTGCCAGTCAGCCAATCCTCTATCCAAGCCAGGATCTTACCCTTAACACCATGGGCTCTTAACTTATTTAACAGTTTCCTGTGCGGCACCTTGTCAAAGGCCTTCTGGAAATCTAAATAAATCACATCCTCTGGTTCTCTTTTATCTAACTTCCTTGTTACCTCCTCAAAGAACTCTAACAGATTTGTCAGACATGACCTCCCCTTGACAAAGCTGTGCTGACTCAGTCTGACTTTATCATGCACTTGCAAGTACTCTGCAATCTCAGCTTTAATAATGGACTCTAAAATCTTGCCAATGACCGAAGTCAGGCTAACCGGCCTATAATTTGCCGTCTGCTGCCTCCCTCCCTTCTTAAACAGCGGTGTTACATTAGCTACTTTCCAGTCCTCTGGTACCCTCCCTGCCTCCAGTGATTCCTGAAAGATCACCACCAATGCCTCCACAATTTCCTCTGCTATCTCTTTTAGAACCCTGGGGTGTAGTCCATCCGGTCCAGGTGATTTATCCACATTCAGACCTTTCATTTTCCCCAGAATCTTCTCCTTAGTGATGGCCACTACACTCACCTGTGCCCCCTGACTCTCCTGGAGCTCTGGCATCCCACTGGTGTCTTCCACCGTGAAGACTGACGCAAAGTAACTATTCAGTTCCTCTGCCATTGCTTTGTTTCCTATTATTACTTCTCCAGCCTCATTTTCCAGCGGTCCAATGGCTATTTTTGCCTCTCTCTTACCTTTTATATATTGAAAAACTCTTCCTATCTTCTTTTATATTACTAGCTAGCTTACAGTCATATTTTATCTTCTCCCCCATTATTGCTTTTTTAGTTGTCCTCTGCTTGCTTTTAAAGGCTTCTCAATCCTCTGGCTTCCCACTAATCCTTGCCACTTTGTATGTTTTTTCTTTTGCTTTTATGCTGTCCTTGACTTCCCTCATCAGCCATGGATGCCTTGTCCTCCCCTTAGCATATTTCCTCCTCCTTGGGATGAAATTCTGTTGTACCTCCTGAATAACCCCCAGAACTCCTGCCATTGCTGTTCCACTGTCTTCCCTACTAGGCTCCCTTTCCAATCAACTCTGGCCAGCTCCTCCCTCATGTCTTTGTAGTTACCTATATTTAATTGTAATGCCGTTACATCTGATTCCAGCTTCTCCCTCTCAAACTGCAGGGTAGATTCTATCATATTTTGGTCACTGCTCCTGAAGTGTTCCTTCACCTTAAGTTCCCTAATCAAGTCTGCCTCATTACACATCACCAAATCCAGAATTGTCTGTTCCCTAGTAAGCTCTGTCATAAGCTGCTCCAAAAAAAAATCTTTTAGACATTCCACAAATTCCTTTTCTTGGTATCCACTACCTACCTGATTTTCCCAGTCCCCCTGCACATTGAAGTCCTCCATGATTTTTGTAATATTACATTTTTTATGTGCCTTTTCTATCTCCTGATTTATTTTCTGCCCCACATCCTGACTACTGCTAGGGGGCCTGTACATAACTCCCATCAGGGTCATTCATTCCGGGTTAAGCAGTGTTTCACTTGCACCTCTTTCAATTTGGTCTATTGCATTTGCTGCTCCCAATGTGGTCTCCTCTATATTGGAGAGACCAAGCGTAGACTGGGTGATCGCTTTGCTGAGCACCTTCGGTCTGTGCGCAATCAGGACCCTGACCTTCTGGTTGCTTGCCATTTTAACACACAATCCTGCTCTCATGCTCACATGTCTGTCCTTGGCCTGCTGCAATGTTCCAGTGAAGCTCAACACGAACGAGAGGAACCACATCTCATCTTCCAGCTTGGCACTTTACAGTCTTCCGGTCTCAACATCAAATTCAACAACTTCAGATGATTTGCTCTACCCACCTCGACTCCTTTGTTTTCATTCTATTTTATTTAATTTTTTACTGTTTGATGCGCGATTAATTCACTCGAGAGGCTAGATCGTACTCGGGAAATAAAGGCTTTTATTCGCAACAAGAATAGAGCACATTGCTTAACAATACTATCCCAGACTAAGGGTCACTAGGAAGTGGCAGTGACCTTTATGCTCCTATAAGAAAGCGGAGCCAAACGGAGTGTACCACAGAACAATGCTAACAGGTGGAACACCCCAATCCTAACCCCAACAGTAACAAGAGTAACATATGTACAAGTACCCATAGTGATAACCATCTATGGTTCAGTACCCATAGTGGTAACCATCTATGGTTCACCACACTGTTCTCTACCTTTTATTTCTTTATTGTCTTTCTTCATTTTTCTTCCCCCCCCCACTCTTTCCCCCTATTTTATCCCCCTTTCCTTACCTTTTCTCCCCCTTTCTACATTTTACCTTTGTCCCATCCATTCCGCACCCCCCCCCCCACCCCCCCCGCCCACATCTTCATCTAGAACGTAGAACATAGAACAGTACAGCACAGAACAGGCCCTTCGGCCCATGATATTGTGCCGAGCTTTATCTGAAACCAAGATCAAGCTATCCCATTCCCTATCATCCTGGTGTGCTCCATGTGCCTATCCAATAACCTGTCACAGTTTACCCTCTCATTTTAGGTTCTCTGCCGTTTGGCCATTCACATCCTTTATTCTCTCTGTGGACAGCTACTAGCAGTCTCTTCCCCTGGTTTCTATGGCTGTGGCTCATCTTTCATTCCCTCATCCTGCAGTATAAACATCTCCCACTTTCTATGCCTTTTAGCTTTGACAAAGGGTCACCTGGACTTGAAATGTCAGCTCTTTTCTCTCCTTACAGATGCTGCCAGACCTGCTGAGAGTTTCCAGCATTGTCTCATTTGGTTTCAGCAAAATCAAGGACTCCACGCACCCCGAACATATCCTCTTCCCCCTTCTTCCGTCGGGAAAAAGATACAAAAGTCAGGTCATGTACTAACCGACTCAAGAACAGCTTCTTCTCTGCCGCCATTTGACTTTTGAATGGACTGCCTTATATTAAGTTGATGTTCCTCTACACCCTAGCTATGACTGTAACAAAACATTCTGCACCTCTCCTTTCCTTCTCTATGAATGGTATGCTTTATTTGTATAGCACCCAAGAAGCAATACTTTTCACTGTAGACCAATACATGTGGCAATAATAAATCAAATCAGTTTTCCAAAACATCTATACATGGTTGAATATTCCGCAATGGCCAAGAATTTTTTTTGCAGTGGTCCTTGCTGTGGTGTCATCGATTGGAAGATGAAATCTACTCAGGGTCACAAATTTCTGCCGTGGATCTTTATGTGACTGAACAGGCTGGTTCTTAACCTGCTGATCCAAGGGCACATGGAGAAAAATATCCCACAGGACAGTCGGATCTGGAGTTCAGGATTTTCTCCCCTTCCTTTCCTCTGCTGCCTTTCTGTTCCTTCATTAAAGTGTTGGAACTCAAAGTATGATACAGCTTGATGGACAGTTTGTCATTATTCTGAATGATTGGTAGCAAACTCCTCCCAGTCATAAAGATCAATGCCTCCTCTTCAAGGAGAACACCAGAGTGCCTTTGATGCATTTTTATCCCCCCTAAAACATTGACTATTTGAAAGTTGGAAGAAGAGGACTGAGTGGGTGAGATGAACTTCTGCTAGCCAGACATAGTGGTCTGTCCATCAAGATGGAATTTTTCTCTGGATGCTTGTGGAGCTGGCTTCCAGAAGAACACTCGTGTTTGTTTGACGCTTCTTCCATTGAATCTGGAAGAGGTAACAGAGGCATTGCTGATGGGTTTTCATAGAAACATAGAAACATAGAAAACTACAGCACAAAACAGGCCCTTCGGCCCCAGAAGTTGTGCCAAACATATCCCTACCTTCTAGGCCTACCTATAACCCTCCATCCTATTAAGTCCCATGTACTCATCCAGGAGTCTCTTAAAAGAACCTATTGAATTTGCCTCCACCACCACTGATGGCAGCCGATTCCACTCACCCACCACCCTCTGTGTGAAAAACTTCCCCCTAACATTTCCCCTGTACCTACCCCCCAGCACCTTAAACCTGTGTCCTCTCGTAGCAGCCATTTTCACCCTGGGAAAAAGCCTCTGAGAGTCCACCCAATCTATGCCTCTCAACATCTTATATACCTCTATTAGGTCTCCTCTCATCCTACGTCTCTCCAAGGAGAAAAGACCGAGCTCCCTCAGCCTATCCTCATAAGGCAAGCCACTCAATCCAGGCAACATCCTTGTAAATCTCCTCTGCACCCTTTCAATCTTTTCCACATCCTTCCTGTAATGAGGCGACCAGAACTGAGCACAGTACTCCAAGTGGGGTCTGACGAGGGTCTTATATAGCTGCATCATTATCCCCGGACTCCTAAACTCAATCCCTCGATTGATAAAGGCCAGCACACCATACGCCTTCTTAACAATCTCCTCCACCTGTGGGGCCGATTTTAGAGTCCTATGGACCCGGATCCCGCTCTTATGTGTCATTGTTAGACAGTCCATGTCTCACGTAGCGATGGGTCCCCCTTAATGACACTCTTCATGCTCCACCTTGTACAACCCCCCTGCATAGCACCCCTTCAAAGCCACCCCCCTCCATTCCCCCCCCCACCCCCCAATCATAGCCTCTCAATCAGAGCCCCACTCAGGCTCCCCCATCATAGTTTGCACTCAGGCCACACCCTCACTAGGGCCCACCCCCTTGGCACTCTACCTTGCACACTGGTACTGTCAGGGTGTCTGGACAGCACTTGCAGGGTGTCCAATGGGCACCACCCAGCCACGCCCAGACCAACCTCAGAGGCCCCTGAGCTCCCCAGCGTGGCCATTGTATCTGGTCTCTGCTAATGGAGACCAGTACAGATTCGCACCTGCGTGACGTCCCATCAGAGGGGTGGGAACATTCCAGAAATCCAGTCAATCTCATGCTAATCACCCTCGCGTCCTTTCTGGGTGTGATCTGGTTGTGCCAGTAGAAAGGGGCTGGGGTGATTGCAAACCGTTTGGCGCTCGGTGTGGAACCGATTTTTAGAGCCGCGTGCTATATTCTGGGGTCGGTCCGATCTGCGCCAGGCACAGCGAGGTCGGAAAATCACCCCCATTGTTTCTGTATCATTTTTTCAGATTCACTCCACTTAAGTAAGAAGATTACTTCCATAATTATTAATTGTTCATTTTCTATAGCAGCACGCGTTTGTCCACTGAGTTTGCTGCACATATTGATTACATGAAGCAGGCCTGGTGGGTCGATTCAACTTTAATTGCTTTGTGCTTTCTCAAGTTCAATGGAGCATATAAGAGCCAGCGATGGAAAACTTCTTGATAAAGCTGTCTCTCCCAGACAGGGAAACGTACAGCAAGGTAAATTAAATCCCAGTCACTGAATTTCCCCTGGATAATCTGAAATCTGGGCCCACGTCATCGCAACACCTCAGTTAGAAACAAATTGTTAGAATTTCTCAACAAGCTCTCACTAAACCATAATCTGAACAGCAGAATTTCTTTTGATCACATGGACAGATGGTCCAATGTTCATCTTCTTTCCAATTCCCTTGCTACCGACAATGTGAAGAAAATTAGAGAGAAAAGAGCTGACGTTTCGAGTCCAGATGACTCTTTGTCAAAGCTAAAAGGCATAGAAAGTGGGAGATATTTATACGACAGGGTGAGGATATGGAAGATGAGTCATTGCCATAGAAACTAGGGGAGAAGATTACTGTCCACAGAGAGAATAAAGGGTGTGAAGCTGTAAACTGTGACAGATGGAGATGTTGGGGGAGGGGGTGGTGGAAAATGCATCCAATTGGACACCCCCACCGGAACAATTACCTGCCCTCGATCTTTTCTTTGGGAACTGTCGTCTGGACATTGGCTGTCTCAATTTTTCTGCCCCCCACACCCATTCCACCCTCTCTCCTTCCAAACTTTCCACCCTTCGCTCCCTCAGGTCCAACCCTGACATTGTCATCAAACCTGCCGACAAAGAGGGCGCTGTTGTCATCTGGCATACTGACATCTACCTCGCAGAGGCTGAGCCTCAACTCTCAGATACTTCCTCCTCCCTCCCCCTGGACCATGATCACACCACTGAACATCAAGCCATCATCTCCAACATTGTCACTGACCTCATTTCCTCCGGATGCCTTCCCCCCATAGCTTCCAACCTCATAGTCTCCCAACCCCAGACAGTCCACTTCTACCTACTTCCCAAAATCCACAAAAAGGACTGCCCTGGCAGGTCTATTGTGTCAGCATGCTCCTACCCCACTGAATTTATTTCCTCTTATCTTGACTCCATCCTCACCCAACTGGTCCATTTCCTCCCCACCTACATCTGGGAGTCCTCTGATGCCCTGTGTCATATTGACAGCTTCCAGTTCATAGGCCCTAACTGCCTCCTATTCACCATGGATGTGCAATCTCTCTACACCTCCATCCCACACCAGGACGGCCTGAGAACTCTTCGCTTCTTTCTTGAAAAGAGGCCTGAACAATTCCCATCCACCACCACTCTCCTCTGCCTGGCTGAACTCGTTCTATCTCTCAACAACTTCTCGTTTAACTCATCCAACCTTCTCCAAATCAAAGGAGTAGCAATGGGTACCCGCATGGGTCCTAGCTATGCTTGTCTTTTTATGGGGTATTGTGGAACATTCCTTCTTCCAGGCCTATCCAGGTCCCCTCCCAAAACCGGTACATCGATGGCTATTTTGGTGCCGCTTCATGCTCTCGTCCAGGCCTCGAAAAATTCATCAACTTCACTTCCAGTTTCCACCCCTCCATCGCCTTCACCTGGTCCATCTCAGAAACTTTCCTTCCATTCCTTGACCTATCTGTCTCCATTTCCGGCAATAGACTAGTTGCCAATATCCATTACAAGCCCACTGACTCCCATAGCTATCTGGACTACAGCTCTTCACATCCCACATCCTGTAAGGACTCCACCTCTTTCTCTCAGCTCCTTCGCCTCCCTCGCATTTGTTCCGATGATGCCACTTTCCAAAGTGGTGCTTCTAATATCATAGAAACCCTACAGTGCAGAAGGAGGCCATTCGGCCCATCGAGTCTGCACCGACCACAATCCCACCCAGGCCCTACCCCCACATATTTTACCCACTAATCCCTCTAACCTACGCATCCCAGGACTCTATGGGGCAATTTTTAAAACCTGGCCAATCAACCTAACCCGCACATCTTTGGACTGTGGGAGGAAACCGGAGCACCCGGAGGAAACCCACGCAGACACGAGGAGAATGTGCAAACTCCACACAGACAGTGACCCGAGCCGGGAATCGAACCCGGGACCCTGGAGCTGTGAAGCAGCAGTGTGTGCTCCTTTTTCCTCAACCGTGGATTCCCATCTACAGTTGTTGACAGGGCTCTCAACAGCATGCAGTCCTTCTCCCCCTCCCCTCCCTCCCAGAACAAGGATAGAGTCCCCCTTGTTCTCAAATTTCACCTCACCAGCCTCCGCATGCAAAGCATAATCCTCCGCCGTTTTCACCAACTCCAGCATGATGCCACCACCAAACACATCTTCCCTTCACTCACTCTGTCAGCATTCTGCAGAGGCAGTTCCCTCTGGGATAACCTAATCCACTCCTCCACGATACCCAATACCTCTCCTGTCACTCATGGTACCTTCCCATGCAATCGCAGAAGGTGTAACACCTGCCCCCTTACCTCTTCTATGCTCACCATCCAAGGTCCAAAACATTCATTCCAGGTTAAGCAGTGTTTCACTTGCACCTCTTTCAATTTGGTGCATTGCATTCGCTGCTCCCAATGTGGCCTCCTCTATATCGGAGAGACCAAGCGTAGGCTGGGTGATCGCTTTGCTGAGCACCCTTGGTCTGTGCGCAATCAGGACCCTGACCTTCCGGTTGCTTGCCATTTTAACACACGATCCTGCTCCCATGCCCACATGTCTGTCCTTGGTTTGCTGCAATGTTCCAGTGAAGCTCAACATAAACTGGAGGAACAACATCTCATCTTCTGGCTGGGCACTTTACAGCTTTCCAGTCTCAACATCGAATTCAACAACTTCAGATGATTTGCTCTACCCCATCTTGGCCCCCTTTGTTTTCATTCTATTTTATTTTATTTTTTACTGTTCTCTACCTTTTATTTCTTTATGGTCTCTCTTCATTTTTCTTCCCTCTCCACCACTCTTTCCTTCCCCCTACTTCATCCCCCTTCCCTTACCCTTTTCTACATTCTACCTCTGTCCCATTTCCAATCCCACCCCCCGAACATCTTCATCTGTCACAGCTTACAGCTTCTCTGCCGTTTGGCCATTCACATCCTTTATTCTCTCTGTGGACAGCTATTATCAGCCTTTTCCCCTGGTTTCTATGGCTATGACTCACCTCTCATTACCTCCTCCTGCAGTATAAATATCTGCCACCCTTTGACAAAGGGTAATCTGGACTTGAAACGTCAGCTCTTTTCTTTCCTTACAGATGCTGCCAGACCTGCTGAGATTTTCCAGTGTTTTCTCTTTTTGTTTCAGATTCCAGCATCCACAGTAATTTGCTTTCATAAGGAAAATCAGAACCCACTTATAATAGCCCCAGTGTGGCCAATTTGAAGGAGATTTCAATTCAACTGCCTCTGTGACTTCTCTCTGCTAATAATTCTGTCAAAGCAACACCTATTATATAAAGCTCAGCCAGCAGCAACAACTATTGTGGAAGGGACACTCTGCTTTGAAACAAGATGAGAGGCCACACGACACCAGGTTCGGAGTTCTGCTCCTTCCTTTGTCAGGAAGGAGCAGCACTCCAAAAGCTTGTGATTTCAAATAAACCTGTTGGACTATAACCTGGTGTCATGTGACCTCTCACCTTGTCCACCCCAGTCCAACACCAGCATCTCCACACAACTGCTTTGAACCAGAGTGCAGGGAATGCAGCAGTACAGAATTTTAGCAAACAATTTTATTGAGATGCATTGCTTTCCAATTAGCCTGTGGGTGGTGGCTCAAATCTCTCTCTGATTAACCACAGATGAAATTCTTGTGAATTTAACAAGCTTACATGTTTAGCACATATCAAACACATGAGAGAACACTTCAATTTCCTTCCTTCATCCTACGATTAAGTGCCAATGTTTTCAAATTTAATTCTGTTTTCTATCCCTAGCTCAGGTGCCATGTTGCCCACAGTGAATTAGCGCTATTCTGTACAAATAGATTGTGAAATAATAACAATAGGAAAAAAAGTAATAATAACACATTTGTAATCGGCTTCTTGTGGATGTATATCTATAGAAAGTTGAATGAATTGACAGAAAGATATATCCTCACATAGCAGTAATCATTGGTAAGCAGCAGAGAGCAGTAGCAAACAATGGACAAGGACAAGTAAAGCTAGTGAAATAATTTTTCAACGGTCAATCAGAGATTCTCTCATCTGTGAATATGAAAGCCCCTGCGTTTTTCAGAAACTGCAGGGTTCCAGAATTACCAACCATCCACATTTCTTTTATCAAAAGGCCAGTTTTCATACAGCTCGCAGTCCAAATTGAGTGTCCTGATGAACTATATCTAAACAAATATATTGTTATTTATTGTGTGGACAGGTTTCAGGGAGAAAATTCATCGAGCACCAATTGGGAGACATCTGCAATGATTAATAATGGGAATATTCCCCTTTTCTGTAACTGTAATGTTAGGAGCTTCTATTTATCCCTCCCAGGTCTACTGTGGCTCAGTGGGACCCCCTTCCAACTAGCCTTGGAATCAAAATGTTGAGAGCTCAAGTGTCACTCACTCCAGCAACTTGAGTACATAATACAGGTTGATACTTCAGTGCACTACTGAGGGAATGCTGCACTGTTGGAGGTGCCATATCTGAGATGAAGAGTTAAACTGATGGCCCTGGCCTCTCGGGTTGATGCGCGATTTATCACACGAGAGGCAGGATGTACTCGGGAAATAAAGGCTTTTATTGCCAACAATAACGGAGCTACTATATACAGTATACAATCCCAGACTAAAGGGTCACCAGGCAGAGCAGTGACCTTTATACCTCTCCCAGGAGGCGGAGCCAACTGGGGTGTACCATAGGACTATATTAACAGGTAGAACAGCCCAACCCTAACCCCAACAGTAACATATCTACAGACTCATAGTACTGGCCAGACCATGGCTCAGCACTACCTGGTGGGAACCAACAATGGTTCACCACATTCACCCCTCCTTTGAAAACAAAGGCCGGCGGGGTACAAAACACAGAAGAATTGTTCATCTGTCTATAAGTTCAAACAGTCTGGGGGACCGCACCGTCGCTGTGACCTCCTCAACACCGGCGATGACACCAGTTCAGGCAATCGCGGTGACGTTCTCTCCAAGGCGGTGTCCAGCGACTCCTCCAGTTCCTCACGGGCCGGTAGACCACGAGGTGGTGACAATCCGCTGAACTCGGGCACGTTTTGAAGTGGTGACCATCTCCTGGACTCAGGCAAGCTGTACACGGGAGTAAGAGGGTTAAGTGGTGGTCCCGATACTGCCCGCGCCGTGTCAGGAGGGGAAATAATGGTTGGGGGGTCCCTAACAGGAGGTGTGGGAGCAACAGGGGTTTCCAAGCCCCCTGCTGGCGCCAGATCTCGAATCGAGACCGTGTCCTCTCGCCCGTCAGGATATGCCACGTAGGCATACTGAGGGTTGGCGTGGAGGAGATGGACCTGTTCAACCAAAGGGTCGGACTTGCGGGTCCTAACATGCCGCCGGAGGAGGACAGGTCCTGAGTACGTCAACCAAGACGGTAATGAGGTCCCAGAGGAAGACTTCCTAGGGAATGAAAACATTCTCTCATGAGGAGTAGCGTTGGTTGCCGTACACAGGAGTGAGCGTATGGAGTGGAGCGCATCAGGGAGTACCTCTTGCCAACGGGAGACTGGAAGACCTTTAGACCTCAACGCCAGTAAGACAGCCTTCCAGACTGTAGCATTCTCTCGTTCAACCTGTCCGTTACCCCTTGGGTTGTAGCTCGTGGTTCGACTAGAGGCAATCCCATATGAGAGCAGGTATTGCCTCAAGTCGTCGCTCATGAACGACGAGCCCCTATCGCTGTGGATGTAACAGGGGTAACCGAACAGGGTGAAAAGATCACGAAATGCCTTGATAACCGTGGCAGCGGTCATATCAGAACAGGGAGTGACAAAAGGGAATCGTGAGTACTCATCAACCACATTGAGGAAGTACACGTTCCGATCTGTCGAGGGAAGGGGGCCCTTAAAGTCCACACTCAGTCTTTCAAAAGGGCGAGTGGCTTTAATGAGGTGTGCCCTGTCAGGTCGGTAGAAGTGCGGTTTGCATTCAGCACATACCTGGAAGCTTCGGGTTATGGACCTGGCATCCTCCACTGAGTAGGGTAGATTCCGGGCCTTTACGAAATGGAAGAGCCGAGTGACCCCCGGATGGCAGAGGTCATTGTGGAGGGCCTGTAATCGATTCTCCTGCACACTGGCACATGTTCCACGCGACAGGGCGTCTGAAGGCTCATTGAGCTTCCCTGGACGGTACATGATATCATAATTGTAGGTGGAGAGTTCGATTCTCCACCTCAAGATTTTATCATTTTTGATCTTACCCCGTAACGTGTTGTTGAACATGAACGCCACGGACCGCTGGTCCGTGAGCAGAGTGAACCGTTTTCCCGCCAAGTAATGGCACCAATGCCGAACGGCCTCCACAATTGCCTGGGCCTCCTTTTACACCGCCGAATGTCGAATTTCAGGGCCTTGGAGGGTGCGAGAGAAAAAGGCGACGGGCCTGCCTGCCTGGTTAAGTGTGGCGGCCAGGGCGAAATCAGATGCATCACTCTCCACCTGAAAGGGGATGGACTGATCGATAGCGTGCATCGTGGCTTTCGCGATGTCGGCTTTTATTCTTGCAAAGGCTAAGCGAGCCTCTGTTGCTAGGGGGAAAGAGGTAGACTTGATGAGCGGACGGGCTTTGTCCGCGTAATTGGGAACCCACTGTGCATAGTATGAGAAGAAGCCTAAACATCTTCTCAGTGCTTTGATGCTAGTGGGCAGCGGGAGTTCAAGGAGGGGATGCATACGGTCTGGATCAGGGCCAAGGACCCCGTTTTCCACCACCTATCCGAGGATAGCTAGGTGGCGGGTGCGAAATACACACTTCTCCCTGTTGTAGGTCAGATTCAGGCGAGATGCAGTGCGCAAGAATCTAAGAAGGTTGGCATCGTGGTCCTGCTGGTCATGGCCGCAGATGGTGACATTATCCAGGTACGGGAAGGTAGCCTGCAGCCCGTTCTGGTCCACCATTCGGTCCATAGCACGCTGGAAGACCGAGACCCCATTCGTGACACCAAAAGGAACCCTTAAAAAATGGTACAGGCGACCATCCGCCTCAAAGGCCGTGTATTGTCGGTCCTCTGGGCGAATGGGGAGCTGGTGATAAGCAGATTTTAAGTCGATGGTGGAGAACACCCGGTACTGCGCAATCTGGTTGACCATGTCAGATATGCGCGGGAGGGGATACGCATCCAGCTGCGTGTATCTGTTAATGGTCTGACTATAGTCTATGACCATCCGGGGTTTGTTCCCATTCTTAACCACCACGACTTGCGCTCTCCAAGGACTAGCGCTAGGTTGGATGATCCCTTCCTTGAGGAGCCGCTGAAGTTCAGATCGAATGAAGATCCGATCCTCAGCGCTGTAACGCCTGCTCTTTGTTGCGATGGGCTTGCGGCCTGGCACGAGATTCTGGAATAGGGAGGGTGTGGTAATCCTAAGCGTTGAGAGACTACATGTGGAGCGCGTTGGGCAATTTAGAGGCTGCGGGTCTCCGACAGAAAGCGGAGGGAGTGGCCCATCGTACTGCAGGGTTACACTCTTCAGGTGGACCATACAATCTAGTCCTAGGAGTATCGGCGCGCAAAGGTGCGGTAACACAAGGAGCCTGAAGTTCTCGTAAACCGTGCCCTGCACCGTCAGATTGACCACGCAGCTCCCTAGCACAGTGACAGACCGGGACCTTGACGCCATCGAAATTGTCTGCTTGACAGTCCGAATGTGGAGACCACACCGCTTCACGGTGTCAGGGTGAATGAAGCTCTCCGTGCTCCCGCTGTCAAACAAACAATAAATCTGGCGTCTGTTTATCTGTATGTCCATCATGGACTTGTCGAGTCTGTGAGGCTTGGCCTGGTCCAGGATGATCGACGCCACCGTTGGTTCGTGGGTGCAACTGCAGGCAGCTGAGATGGTTGATGATGTCCCCTACTGGTCATTCGCGGTCGGTGCCGACCAAAATGGCTGCCCCCATAGGTCGCACATGGACGATGGCGCCAAAACCTGCGGCCCCTGCAGGTTGCACGTGTCTTGCGACTCCGTCGTTCGGAATGGCGACGTCCTGGAATCGCACGTGGTAGAAGACCTTGAAGATGCAGAAGACAAGGAGGCCGGCTCCGGGGAGTCACACGCCGCACTGCTGTTCTTGGATGGAGGTTTGGAACGGCATACTTTGGAATAATGCCCCTTCTTGCCGCAGGCGGAGCACAACACCGCTTTAGCTGGACATCGCTGCCAAGGATGCTTCACCCCCCCACAGAAGTAACACTGCGGGCCACCTGGAGCTGCTGCCGTCGTCAGGTCCGAGGCTGGGAACGCAATCGCGCAGTTTTTCGGTCCCGCTGAATAAAGTGGAGTCTGCGACTGCCCCTGCCACACTGTCTCCACGCGGTCGTCGGGGTACATCTCCAGACTTATGGAGGCCGTTTCTAGAGCGTCAGCTAACTCTATGGTTTTAGTGAGATCGAGGTTACCTTGCTCCAACAGCCGAAGGCGGATGTACGACGAGCCGATTCCCGCCACGAACGCATCTCGAACTAGGTCGCTCATGTACTGGGCTGCCGACACTGACTTGCAGTTGCAGGCTCTGGCTAGCTGTTGAAGCTCGCACGCGTACTGTTCCGTCGTTTTGCCGGGCTGCCGCCGTCGAGTGGCTAGATGGTGTCGAGCATTGATCTCATTCGGCGGTTTGTTGAATCGCTTCTTGAGAAGCTCGAGGGCCCCTTTGTAGTCGGTGGCCCCACGGATCGCTAGGTATACAGCGTCGCTTACCCTCGCGTGGAGGACCCGGAGTCTGTCGGCATCGTCGGTGACCGCTGTGGAGGCGTCGAGGTAATCTTGGAAACACTTCAACCAGTGGTCGAAAGTGTTCGATGCTCCCGCCGCACGTGGGTCCAATGTAAGCCGTTCGGGTTTAAGCATTTGCTCCATGTTTTCTTTTGTTTTTTTTCAAAAAAAAGAATTTACTCGTTGGCAATAAAATTGATGCGCGATTTATCACATGAGAGGCTGGATGTACTCGGGAAATAAAGGCTTTTATTGCCAACAATAACGGAGCTACTATATACAGTATACAATCCCAGACTAAAGGGTCACCAGGCAGAGCAGTGACCTTTATACCTCTCCCAGGAGGCGGAGCCAACTGGGGTGTACCATAGGACTATATTAACAGGTAGAACAGCCCAACCCTAACCCCAACAGTAACATATCTACAGACTCATAGTACTGGCCAGACCATGGCTCAGCACTACCTGGTGGGAACCAACAATGGTTCACCACACGGGTATAAGTAAAATAATTCCCCAGGAGCATTTTGAATATAAGGAGAGTTCTCCGATTAACCAAAGATGTGCGGGTTAGGTTGATTGGCCGTGCTAAAATTGCCCCTTAGTGTCTTGAGATGGGTAGGTTAGAGGGATTAGTGGGTAAATATGTAGGGATATGGGGGTAGGGCCTAGGTGGGATTGTGGTCGGTGTAGACACGATGGGCCGAATGGACTCTTTCTACACTGTAGTGTTTCTATGATTCTATGATTTATTTCTCAACCAAAACCACTGAAGTAGTTTACTGGTCAATATCCCATGTGTTAGACTTTCTTCTGTAGAAAATGTCTGCTGTGGTTTCTATGAAGAAGTGACTACACTTCCTTACTTGTTAATAAAACACCTTGAGGTGTTTGTTTGTTTCTTTCTTTCGCTGTTTCTTTCGCTCTTTCTCTCTTCCGCTCTTTCTCTCTTTCGCTGTTTCTTTCATCCATTCTTTCGCTCTTTCTCTCTTTCGCTCTTTCTTTCGTTCTTTCTTTCACTCTTTCTTTTGCTCTTTCGCTCTTTCTTTCACTCTTTCTTTCTCTCCTTCTCTTCAAGTTCATTGCTTTACATCACCTTAAGAGTTTAGATTATTTGATTTTATTTTCTTGTATGCCTCAGTTTTCATGGTAATAAAAGGAGTCAGTGTGACCCTCGATTGATCCTTGAGCTAAGGGAATAACCAACTCCTTTCCTCCATAGTTATCTCCTTTAGTGCCTCTTCTTCCCCTAAACCCTCAGGTCTGAGGACAAGTGCAAGGCAGAAGCCATCATTCAGCTGCGTCTGCCACTTCACCACCCCATTCCTTCTCCTATGTACCAAACCAAACCTCTTAGAAGGAATCCCCCTTTCCTAGGCCTGAAATCGTCTCTCTTTCTCTTCCATTTCTCTCAACCCCATACCCGCTCTCAGCTCAGCTCATTCATGGGATTCTATTTTGACTGTTCTGAATAGGAGCAACTGTTTGTCATTTTTGGAGCAGCAATTTGTATGTGGAAAGAGCTTGCTTTTTTCCTGTTATGATACCGAACTTCATTTGTTCGTTCTTGGCAGTCATACAACTTCCTGATATCAATTGTTCGGTATGCATTCAGTTTTTCTCCTAGATATAATCTAAAATGCATTTCTATATTATTCAGTCGAGAATCTCCTTTAACTGTATGACACTGAGAAGCTCAGTAACGATAAATCATCGCTGTTAAAACAGTGGTCTCATGTTGCCAGACGTTCTTTTTAGCTAAAATTTAGAAATTATTTTTGTAAAAGGGCAGGAAGTATCATGCTTGGAAAATTATAAAGGAAGATTTCAATGAATCAAATTCCTGTTTTCTTGGAATTGTATATTTCCATTAGAGACTATGCTGATGATATTCTGCAATCCCCATTTGGAGCACGGATGAGAACAGATTCTACAAATTGAACTGGATAAAAGGATGCCATTTTATGTATGTGCCAAAGGCAAGACTACACACTGCAGGATACATTTCCTTTCATTTGATGTAACTGGTCTTTATGAACAATACTTTAATATGCACATTTTAACTATAATTCTTAAATTTGAAATGTTTTTATGCAAAGCAGTAATTCTATTCACAATAAAAATGATTGCAAATTCATTGCCATATGCAGGAAAGTTTAATTTTGATAACCATTTACAATCAGTCTGTAGTTTAGCATTCGTCAAATAATAAAAGCATGTCCACCCAGTATGATTTTATGCTGAATTCTCGTCACATGATTTGGTCTTAACATCGGACTCAAACTTGACAAGGGAGAAACAACATGTGGTCCTTAAGCCACTGATGCACGATGTCAAGGTTGAAGAATACTGGTGTGGAACTATCCACCTCCCTAGCGATTAAAAGTATCAGGGTGTGTTCTCTAAATTCAAAGGCCTATCATGCATAGAAAAAGCAAGTGCGAAAATATTCTGCTTTGTGCATTAAATTAGTGCAGTTTGACTTGTGATATTTAAAAGAAGTCACTTTCTTTCACAAAATGTAACCATCCTTGAGTTTGAAATTTTAGAATTAAGTTATGTAATTAGCTTTTGTAACTCTGTTTTATATATTAATTGGATGTATTGTTTGTATTTAACACACCTATTATTTTCAAGCACTGATTTTATATTTATTTTACGTAAATTTTGTGTAATTTCAGCAAGTTTTGTTAAGCTGTTCTGTATTTTTGATTGACTTATATCAAACACTGACAGATTCAACCAAAGCATATTATGACAAAGCAATACTTTCAACAAAAACACATTGATAAGCACATGTTTTAATGAAGATCTACAGGACATACTGATACCTGTAGATCGATTAGACATCTGGACTGCTGAATCCATGTTCTCAGACATCTCATGCTCTCTTATCTTAAATAAAGCAGACATCAAAACCATTCTCTCTTATTATATTCTATGTATACCCTATATAATTTCTAAGTACTATCCACATTGTAATCTTCTTTGGATTATACACAACGTTACCACCCCATCCTTTGTTTTAAAAGTAAAGTAACTCATTCCAAATAACCAGAGAGAAAGACATCACCCAGCAAAACGGCCACTAAAAACCATCACTGATAGGGGTCTGATTTATTACCAATTGAACAAAGTCCGAGGCAATGAGCTCAAGGTATCAATTGTGGGGAGGCTGATGGCATAATTTCCCCTATCCTGAACAAATGGGCAAGAAAGATGTCATGAAACATTCTTTGAACTTAGCAACAACAGAAACAAACTTCAATGAGACACCACAGAGGGCCATGTCAGGGAACACTGGGAAATGAAATGAATAGATGACCATTACCCTCATGAAACCAATCAGAAACTGATCATGCACCAGTTAGACAAATCACTGATTGGTCACGGATCCCCTAAACCAATTAGAAAATAGATTCTCCTCATTTAGGCCATTGTGCATGGGAAGAGTTAACCAGTAACTGCTTTCACTGACCGAGTTGTGTAGGCAGCTTGAAAACTGGAGCCTGCTGTGCACAGGGAAGTGAAAGTTACTGGGAGAAAGCAGAGACCGAGGGGAAAATTTTTCTGTCCCACCTGCCATGGGAATTGTATTGGTTGGGGGATGGCGGGGCGGGGGGGGGTGCGCGGACCATGCAAAGTTCTGTTGATCTTGGGTTGGATTTTCCGAGCGCGACTGGAAGATCCCGCCAACCATGTCTCAAGTAGCGATGGTTCTCCTTTAATGACACCCTTCATGCTCCACCCCTGCAAGACCCTCCCGGTCACGTTCGCCCCAAAAGCGGAAAATCCCACCCCGGGTGTTAACCTGCACCCAAGGCTGCACTAGAAAGCAAGAGCTGTGACACGTTAGTCAAGTCCCACACTGCTTTTGATAAGTATTCGTCAATAACTTATCAAACATTTTCTGAGTTACTTCTCCAAAGTCTCTCTTGTTGCCTGTATGACTAAAGTCTCAAATGAGCAGAGTTTAACTTCAAATAGTACCGAGAACATACACATCACATGACACCATGTGCATGTTTGGATATTCTGTTGCAATATCCAAAAAGAAAGAGAAATTGGAATTTTTTTTCGCTCTTTTCACATTTCTCAGTAGTTTCAAATATGATAAATAATTTTGAAGAATAGTGACTATTTCAGTTTGTGACAGTAACTTTCCCACACGATCATGCTGAGAAAAGATCTAATAACTATTCTTTTCAAGTTATTAATGCTCATAACTACATTTGCCTACTTCAAAACTGTTAATCTTGGTATTAATCTTAATGTTAAATTATTCCAATTTCCCCACTTCAATCTCGAAGATCTACGCAATGTCCTGTACTACATGGGAGCCAGGCTTACCCCATGCTCCCACACCAGCATTCTTCTAAACGCCACCCCAGCAAAAGGCTGAGTCCCCTGCAGCAGAACTTATTTGGAATCTCAACCTCTCAGGAGACAAATGTATCGTCCTATCCCGCTAGCTTGGTTGCAGCCGGGTACATGTCGGTCCTGTACCTGAGCTGGTTGCTGTAAGTGTTAGATCAAGTGATGGACCACCAGAAGGCTAGTGCAGCTCTCGCTCTTTCCCCTGAGGCAGCAGTGAACAGGTGGCAGCAGTTTTTGCCTCTCTGGAAGCAGAATTTTGGAAAGAGAGGTTTGGGGTGAGGTGGAAAACAAGAGTCCCATGTTTGCACCACCTGCAGTGTGGACTTCATGCCATATAGCAGGATGCGGGTGGGGTAGGATTTCAAAATGAGCAAAGGGCAGAATGGTCTTGGTAGTGCCAGGTGCAAAGGCCATTGCCACAACCAGCCCCATGATACAGAGTACAGCCTCCTCCAGTATGCTAAGGTGATGCAGATGTGCCTGACCTCCTCGGGTTAAATGTCATCCTATCCTGCAAGAGAGTGGGAGGAATGTCAGTGATAGCGCTGCAATGTTGTAATAACATATCAGAAAAGTTGGGGAACGTGGTTTAGTGAGAGGGAGGAATTGAAGATCAGTATTAGTAGAGAAATTACGTTGGGGGAACTGATGGAACTGAAGGCCAATAAATCCCCAGGGCCTGATAACCTACATGCAGAAAATTTAAGGAAGTGGCCCAAGAAATAGTGGGTGCATTGAGGGTCATCTTCCAAGATTCTATAGACTCTGGAACAGATCCTACAGATTAAAGGGTAGCTCATGTAGCCCAGTATTTAAAAAGGGAGGTAGAGAGAAAACAGGGAATTATAGACCAGTCAGTCATGACGTCAGTAGTGGGAAAAATTCTCGAATCCAACATCAAAGATTATACAGCAGGGCACTTGGTCAACAATGGTAGAACAGGACAGAGTCAGCATGGATTTATGAAAAGGATGTAACCTAGATTTGATGAGGGGGAACCAGTTTATTTGGACTTTCAGAAGGCTATCGACAAAGTCCCACATAAGAGACTAATAAGAAAAATTAAAGCGCATGGGATAGTCGGTAGTCTATTGAGATGGCGAGAAAACTAGTTGGTAGACAGGAAACAAAGAGTAGGAATAAATTTGTCATTTTCTGAATGGCAGGCTGTCACTAGTGGGGTACTGCAAGGATCGGTGGTGGGACTCCAGCTGTTCACAATATATATTAATGATTTAAGTTTATAAAGTTTATTTATAAATTTCACAAGAAGGCTTTACATTAACACTGCAAAGAAGTTACTGTGAAAATTCCCTAGTAAAATCCCCTAATTTAGATGAGGGAACTAAATGTAATATCTCCAAATTTGCAGATGACACAAAGTTGGGTGGGAGGGTGAACTATGAGGTGGATGCAGAGATCCTTCAGTGTGATTTGGACAAGATGAGTGAGTGGGCAATTGCATGGCAGATTCAGTATAATGTTAATAAATGTGAGATTATCCACTTTGGTAGCAAAAAAGAGGAAGACAGATTATTTGAATGGCTATAAGTTAAGAGAGAGGGAAGTGCAATGAGACTTGGGTGTCCTTGTGCACCAGTCGCTGAAAGTAAGCGCACAGGTGAAGTCGGTGGTAAAGAAGGCAAATGGTATGTTGGCCTTTATAGGGAGAGGATTCATGTGCAGGAGCAGGGATGTCTTGCTTCAATTATACGGGGCCTTGGTGAGGCCCCACCTGGAATATTGTGTGCAATTTGGTGTCCTTATCTGAGGAAGGATATTCTTGCTATGGAGGAAATATAGAGAAGGTTTACAAGATTGAGTTCTGGGATGGCCGGACTGATGTATGAGGAGAGTTTGGGTTGGTTAGGATCATCTTCACTGGGGTTTAGAAGAATGAGGGGGGGGGGCGGAATCTCATAGAAACCTACAAAATTCTAGGACAGGGTAGATGCAGGAAGGAAAATTTCTCTGGTGGGGTGTCCAGAACCAGGAGTCTTAGTGTAAGGATATGAGGACTGAGATAAGGAGAAATTTCTTCACCCAGAGAATGGTAAGCATGTGGAATTTGCTACCACAGAAAACAGTTGAGGCCAAAACATTGTACATTTTCAAGAAAGAGTTAGATAAAGATCTTGGGATGAAGGGGATCAAATGAGGGGAAAGTGGGATCAGGCTATTGAGTTGATTAACCATGAATAATGATGAATGGTAGAGCAGGCTCAAAGGACCAAAGGTCTGACTCCTGTTCCTATTTTCTATGTTTGTGTGTGTTTGGGTCACGTGCTCACCACAATGGAATAGCTGGAGCCACAAGGAAGCAGCAAGAACTGGGTATAAAGGCAGGCGTGCGGCAGAGCATTTGAATTTTAGGCCTCACTGCCAGGGAGTGCTGACGGGTGTGTGATGAGGTGCGGTTTATTGAACACAAATGAGAAGTTGTGGTTGAATGGCTAGGAGATGTTATGTAAAAATTAATTAATTCATCTTATTCGTCTTAAGTTATCTCATTCATTTATCGGCACAGTGGCACAGTGGTTAGCACTGCTGCTTCACAGTGCTAGGGACCCGGGTTTGATTCCCGGCTTGGGTCGCTGTCTGTGTGAAGTTTGCACATTCTCCCCATGTCTGCGTGGGTTTCCTTTGGCTGCTCCGGTTTCCTCCCACAGTCCAAATATGTACTGATTAGGTGGATTGGCCATGGTAAATTGCCCCTTAGTATCAGGGGGACTTGCAAGGGTAAATGCATGGGGTTATGGGGATAGGGCCTGAGTGAGATTGTGGTTGGAGCAGACTTGATGGACTGAATAGCCTCCTTTTGCACTGTCGGATTCTATGATCTTGACTACCCATATGAGGTAATTGAACATCTTGCGATACTGCTTCCAATTACCTTAGGCAAGGCTCCAACAATTAAGCTACTTGGCCACCAGCTTACAGTCCCTTCGCAGGGCGGTTCTAGAAAGCCTATTGGCCTTGTGCAGAAAAATGGCCTCTCTGCTTCTGTTGACTTCCTGGACAGAGGTATCCAGCTTTACTTCGGAGTTTTCTCACTCTTTCCTGTAGCTCCATTTGTGGTGTTTTGCTTCCAGTCGTTATCTGTGAAGACAGTCAGCGGAAACTTCCTTACAATCTGTTTAGTTCCCTGATAAGAGGGACCAGCTGCCTTTAAGTGTTGCAGGTAAAGAACCTTGTCCTAACCACACATGCTGCTGGACCACCTGATGTGCGTTCGGCCAACCATGGGTCATGCTTCGTGGAACACTACAATCATGGAAAGTTTGTATGCTGACTGCCTCAATGGCATGGGGCTAGGGTGGAACCATGGCTCCTCTGCCCAATGAGAAGTCCCACAACACCAGGTTAAAATCCAACAGGTTTATTTGGTATCATGAGCTTTCGGGGCACTGCGCCTTCATCAGCTCCGAAAGTTCATGATACTAAATAAACCTGTTGGACTTTAACCTGGTGTTGTGAGACTTCTTACTGTGCCCACCCCAGTCCAACGCCGGCATCTCCACATCATGGCTACCACCATCCTATGCCCAAAACTAAGAACGAACCAATTTTTAGCCATTTTCCTGATAACCTGGACCATTAAAACTCATGCTGGAACTAGTTTAGTGACAAGGGAGCAGTTTGAGATTGCCCAAGTTTACTGCCAAGTCCAACACTATTCTAAACTTTCAAAACCCTTGGAGCATTGGAACTAAAGAGGCATGACCTTAAGGAAACTGAAAACATTACCTTCATTTCTGGCGAAGGTAAATAAAGATTTACTGCTGATAAATGTAACATAGCTGGTGTCCCCAATTGAACACGTGCAGAGCAGTACTGCAGAGGATAAAAGTTGTTGGGAGATTGTAGCTTTTTCCACAGAAAAATTCCATATGGAATTTTCCATAGGTCCAGGATTTGCTGACAAACGCAACATACGAGTATCATGCAGGTGTGAGCATCTGATTGGAGAATTGCTCCTAACATGTTCGGCCACTTCATACTCAGTGCTGTTTTTTCTACCGAGCAGCTTTGTTATTTATGGCCTTCTCACAACATATGTAACCTCAGCAGTGCATTTGAGAGACCTGGTCCAATCCAGTTATATACTTATACTTCCAAGTGCTTCCAAATGTGCTTGTGTCCTGATATTTGTCAGGGAGTCAGTATACACTCAGCAAGTTTGCAATGTTTGCTTTCTGGTCTTCACGGGCAAAGCGCAGCATTTAATGTTCTGTTGGGTCATGGAGGATGGAATGAGGATGGTAATCTGATACTCTTCTAGAATCTGCTGATTCTTCAGCTGTTCATCTCTGGGGCTGACACTGAGGCAGCCCAGCAGCATCTGTACTTTTGGTGAATAGACTTTTCAGTCATTATTTCCAAAAATAGCTTCCTGGTGCACACTTAACCCTTTATGAGATCCACTGCTGCATTTTTGAGTGACCATTTTCCTGGTTTCCACATATTAGCTGTAATAGGATTTTAGGGGTGATACATTTACTCACTGGTGGTAGCTGGAAAGTGGTGCTTCATAGAAATAGTGATAAGGCTGTCAGTGGAGGGAATGAATGTTTACAGTGCTGGAAAGGGGGCTCGCCAGGTGCTTTGTCTTGGATGGTGCCAAACTTGATTTGTTGGAGCTGTGAGCCAGGAGCACAAGTGGGCCATTTGGCCTATCAAACTAATGAATGAAATACTTTTGACCATGGGGCCATTAAATATTCTGCCCTTATCGAAGTTAAAAGTTTGGCCTTTTCTATTTTTTCTTAACAAACAACAGTACTCAGCAGGTGGTTGTCACGTAACGCTAGGTGCTGTTCCATCATATTCAATTAATCATATAATGTTATGCCCACAACGCTTAGAATATTGAGTCTGCTCATCACTTCAGTTTGTTGTTTAATATGTTCAAGATTTACTTTAATACTCAGGTCAGAAGAGGCCATCTAGATGCCTAATGTTAAAATTAGAAAGAAAAATCAAAACACCTCCAAATTTGATATATGGAAATAAAACTGTCGGACTCCCAGTAACTAACTCACATTTTGACTTTTTCGGTCAATGTTGACAAGTTCGCTCAATGTCAACAAATAATAAAGATGGATGTGAGTTCTAAATTTTTGCTGAGCAACACATCTGTTATGTGTAACAGGCATTGTTGTACATTGCCTCTGGTTTCACTGATGCAGTAGATTCCACTTTGATTCAAATTATTTTGGATCCCACTTTATTCATTAAGATGTTAAAATTTAGATTCCCTTTAATACAAAAATGATGTCATTGCCACTGTTTTATTGCAAGTTCACACCAGTTGTCACTTTTTCATACAAAGGGGGTGATCGTGAGTCCACACTGTGCAAATGCCAGTGGGGGCTCAAGATCCGGAAGTCACAAATCGCACTGGTGAAATTCTGATCTCAGATCTTCCTTGCTCCTCATCGGCAACACCGATGATCAGGGCAGGCGGTTGGGGGGCAGTATTGGTAGGGAGAAGGCAATGACCGAGAGGTGGGGAAAGGGGTCATTGATCGATGGGGGGTTTGGTGATTAGGGGTGGGGGAGGGGGCCAGTGATCGAGGGGTGGGCAGAGAAATGCCAACTCCACCAAAGGCCCCTGAGGCCTCCATGGTGGGCTGAGGGGGAGGTTTATTGCTGTTCTGGTCAGGGCACCCTTTGAAGATGGCTCCCCAATCTCTGGGCAGCCAGGTTTTGCTGTTGTGCTGATGTCTTGCCTCCCCTACATGACAGCATGAAACACATCCCCTTAATTTTTGGGGGCAGAGTGTCATAAGATCTGGAGAGAAAACTGATATGTTTCCAATTTTCTCTGCAGAAACAACTCTGCCATTTTTTGGTAAGATTTCACCCCTCGTGATGATTTTGATGTACACTTCATCGCCAGTTAGTTTGCAAACCTGAATCTAATTGGAGCATCCAGTTAAATTCTCCAGGGCAAAGTAATGCAATAGTCAATGTTAAATGGCGAACAGCAATTTTTGTATTGATTTTATTGCTAATGTTTACTTTTCTTTCAGAATTTCTCAATGGAAAACTATATCATGCTGGATGGAATCCTTGTCATTGTCATATATGGTTGTAAAATTGAGAGTGACAAGAGGAATTCAGAATCGTAAATACTGGGGATGCCCTCGGAAAGAGATGCAAGATAACCTCCAATGTGCTAAATACACAACTTGTCTTTGTTGTGGTTTTTAGAAACATTTTCCATGTGTGCAAATAATTATTTTGTACAACAAGTCAGTTAGAATTGCAATGTGCATGCCCTGACTCATTTAACATACTTTGAGATTTGAGACCAAACTGGCAAAATATTTAACTCTCAAATATTTGGCATGCTCTCTGAAAGATAACAGTGCGTACACTGGGTTTAACATTGGTCCAATTGCTGTGGAAAACATGCAGTATGAATTGTTAGCAATGTCAGTGCTATTGGAGGTGCCGTCTTTCAGCTGAAATGTTAAACTGAGGCTCTACCATCTTTCTCAGATTGACGTAATCGACCCCATAACCCAATCTGAAGAAAAGCAAGAGAGTTGTCTCTGGTGTTCTGGTCAATATTTATCTGACAACTGACATTGCTAAAAATTAATTCCAGTCATTATCATTTTGTTGTTTGAAATAGCTTGTTGTGTGTAGATTGGATGCTGCACTTCCATTAGAACAGTGATTACACTTTATTACTTGTAAAGTGCTTTGGAATATCCTCAGGTCATGAAAAGCACGAGCAAATGTTTTCAACAGCATTAATATTGCAGAAGGCACACAAAGGGCTGCATTTAATTCACGTGGCATGGGTCTCGGCACCAGTCCCAGAAGAGGGTGCTGTCACCACACTGGAGAAAGGCAGCCAGCTGAGCACAACCGTGTGCCATCTGCCTAATTAAGGGCTTGGGGATGCAGGGCCTATCCAATGCTGTTACAGAGGCATGCCATGTGATACCAATCTCGGAGTCACCAGATGCTGATGCAGGTGCTATTTTGACTTACACCTGCCAGACTTACACCTTGCGAATGTATGAATTAGGAGCAGGAATAGGCCACTTAGCTCTTCGAGTTTACTCCATCGTTCAATAAGATCATGGCCGATCTGATTGTAACCTCAACTCCACATTCTTGCCTACCCCCGATAACCCCTCCCGTTCCAGATATTAGTCTGGTAAACCTTCTTCCAACTGCTTCCAATGCATTTACATCCTTCCTTAAATAAGGAGACCAATACTGTGCTCCAGATGTAGGCTCACCAATTCCCGAACAACTGAAGCATAATTCTTTGTATTCAATCCCCCTTGCAATAAATGAAAACATTCTATTCGCTTTCCTAATTATTTGCTGGACTTGCATACTAGCCTTTTGTGATTCATGCACAAGGACACCCAGATCCCTCTGCACTTCAGAGCTCTGCAATATCTCACCATTTAGCTAATGTGCTTCTTTTTTATTCTTTCTGCCAAAACGGACAATTTCACATTTTCCGACATTATACTCCATTCGCCAACTCTTTGCGCACTCACTTAACCCTGTCTATATCTTTTGTGTAGCCTTCTTATGTCCACTTCACAACTTACTTGCCTGCCTACCTTTGTGTCATCAGCGAATGTGGCAAATATCCCTTCAATCCCTTCATCCAAGCCATTAATATAAATTGTAACAAGTTGAGGCCCCAGCACTGATCCCTGTGGCACACCAGTCATTACATTTTGCCAACCTGAAAAAGATACATTTATGCCAATTCTCTGCTTCCAGTTAGCCAGCCAGCAGAGAGTTATTAGACTATCACCAGAATTCTACCGCAGAGGCCTGCCACGGAATTGGAGCAGACGAGGGACAGTCAATGGAAATGTCCGTTGACCTCGGGCGGGATTTTCCGGTCTTGCTCGAGCGAGGCCGTAAAATCCCAGCCCATTGTCTCTTCCACAGAGAGCGGTGGAGGCTGGGTCATTGAATATACTCAGGGTTGAATTAGACAGATATTGCCATGAAACTTACAGGTTATGGGGAACAGGCAGGAGACTGAAGTTAAGGCCACAATCAAATCAGCCACAATCAGATGAAGAATGGCAAAAAACTACACCTTCTTGCTGCAAGGCTTCCTCTCTGAAGGCCAGGTTGTGCAGAGCACAGGAGGTCATGAGATACAATAGACTCTAGCTGGGGGATACTGCAGGACTCTACTAGGTTTTGTTATTTCCCTTTGAAGCAGCTGAAATGACCCTCCGCATCCCTTACTGGAAGCACACAACCGCAATCATTCCCTCTGTTTCAGGGAGCCCACCAGAAGACTAATTGCACCCCCAACCCCCTTAGAGGACTGCTGCTGTCACCTGACAATGGGCTGCCCTCCCCCACTCTTGCACCTCAGGTCAAAGACAAATCGAGGCTACCTAGACTCTCACTATGGTTGTCTTTCACAGACAGAGCTGAGGCTTCACACTGGTTCCACTACCATTCGTTGGTCTGAGGGCTCGTGGCCCTCAGGTGCCTGTCTTCAAACCCAAACTCTGCATTAAATCACTCACTTTTGCATATAAATTAGTCTAAAGTGCCTGCTTAATGACCTCAATATCATAAAAGCAAAATACTACAGATGTTAGAATCTGAAACAAAAACTGAAAATGCTGGAAAAGTCTCAGAAGGTCTGACAGCACCTGTGGGAAGAGAATAGCACTGATGAGTGGACTCTTACGGCCGTTCACACCGGTGGGATTTTCTGGTCCCGCTGCAGTGAATGGAGATTTGGCTGGGCACCAAATTCTCTGTCCTTGTTGCAGCAGTAGCAGGGCGTGAACGGCCATTAAGATCACGCCCACAGTTTTGAGTCTGGTTGACACTTCATGTCTGGATTTTTCTGACGAAGACACTGATGAAGGGTCATCTAGACTCGAAAGGATAGCTCCATTCTCTCTCCACAGATGCTGTCAGACTTGCTGAGGACTCAATATCATCCTCGCCATGATGTAGAGACAATATTGCTTTGGATGTTTCTGGCTGGTATTTTTATTTATTAGTGTTACAAGTAGGCTGACATTAACACTGCAATGAAGTTACTGTGAAAATCCCCTAGTTGCCACACTCCAGCACCTGTTCAGGTACACTGAGGGAGAATTTATCATGGCCAGCACGTCTTTCGGACCGTGTTAAGAAACCGGAGCACCTGGAGGAAACCCAGACAGACATGGGGAGAACGTGCAGACTTCGCACAGAGAGTGACCCAGGCTGGAAATCGAATCCAAGTAACATGGAGATCCACTATCATGATCATAAAATCATAGAATCCCTACACTGCAGAAGAGGCTATTCAGCTCATCGAGCCTGCACAGACAAGAATCCCACCCCGGCCTTATCCATGTAACCCCATCTATTTACCCTGCTAATCCCCCGGACAGTAAGGGGCAATTTAGCATGGCCAATCTGCCTAACATGCACATCTTTGGAGTGTGAGAGGAAACTGGAGCACCAGGAAGAAACCCACACAGACATGGGGAGAACGTGCCAACTCCACACAGGCTCCCAAGGCCAGAATCGAACACGGGTCCCTGGCATTGTGAGGCAGCAGTGCTAACCATTGTGCCACCGTGCCCGCTGTGATGTTGGGGTCCAGTCCAACACGTCTCCATCTGACACTCCACACACCTCTTTCCCAGCCCATTCCCGAAGGCCTCCTTAAAATCCACCCAGAAAGTGCAACAAGCAGCTCGTCATTATTTGGATGTGTCATTAAATGTAGCTATTCTTTTCCCCAAATCACCAAAGGAAAATTACCAGAAGAATTGCTAATGTTAGCAGTTTGTTTTAGTACCGAGGACCTTTTTGAGCTTCATAGCTAACAAATTTCTGCAAATCTCAACCACTGATTTATCCATTGCCGCAGCAAGTTACATATTCTGAGCGGTTCCTTTTTGCAATTGAGCCAGCGATTTAAATAAAATAGCATGTTGCAGAATGTGGCTGTTCTTTTTCAAAAGTGAACTTCCGTTTGCACTGGTTCCATTGACAAGAAAATTGGGGCAATAAATTCATGACAACAACTGTGTTTATTTCTGTTTGGGGGTTTGGAATTTCTCCTTAAATTAAATCCAAAAATGTTCCATGTGCTTTTGCGTCAATTAGGTCTTCCATTAGAACATTTGTCAAAGGCAGGTTTTTAGTTTAATTCACAGAAGTAAATTCGTAAAAGTCCATTTACATGAACCAATGGGTCTCAAGTGACTGAAATTAATTTGCTCGCCTGATTGGTGTTTTTCTGCTTGAATGGATATTGACCTATTGCCTGCTCACCAAAAGGAAAGAGAAAAATTGAGCTTGATGGTTCGGTTTTGATATTTGCAGTGCAGAATGTCAGACCATAATACCATAAGAAGACCATAAGATATAGAAGCAGAATTAGGCCATTCGGCCCATCAAGTCTGCACCACCATTCAATCATGGCTGACAAGTTTCTCAACCCCATTCTCCCATTTTTTCCCCATAACCTTTGATCCCCTGTACCAATCAAGAACCTATCTATCTCTGTCTTAAATGCACTCAATGACCTGGCCTCTACAGCCTTCTGTGGCAATGAATTCCACAGACTCACCACCCCCTGGCTGAAGAAATGTCTCCGCATCTCATTTCTAAATCATTCTAGACCATTATTCTAAGCCATTAATAGAATCATCAGTATTAGCCCATCAGAAAACTGTTGTATTAATGAGCATGTACAGTTTAAGCTTTGTCTAGTCTTCTTTTGAATGATATGCGGTAAATATCTGGAGGTTCACTGTTCTCTGTTTTATTTTTATCAGTCTTGATTCTTCTACAGTTACTGGGCAACAGTTCTATATTTTGAACAGAAGTTATAACTGAAATAGTCGTTGTCATAGTATCCTAAGATTTTTACAGCACGTTCCAAACAGTAATGAATGGCACACAAGCCATTTGTATCATTTATGCCAATCCTGCATGTTAATGAACCATGTGGGAATGAGAAATTGGATTAGGTTTCTCTTTGAAAAAACAAACTCGACAATAAACTTTGGGGGTGCCCTGCACTATGAGCCTTGGGCCATTAATTGGCTTCCCAGTGAAAGAAAATCTGTTGTAAATGTTTCAGCGCAATGTAAACCTTTGAGAGGTGAGCTTTCATAAACCCTCTTCGTTGAGTGAAAAGCTGAACATAGTTTTCCCAGCTTTGCTAAATTCAGGAACATTGTTTCATTGTTCTTTTTGTCAAGCTACTGTGCAAGAGAAACAAAACATGATTTTTCTCATTAAGGCTTGGCAAGACTTTACCTGGCCTATCTGCTGATACAAAGGGGGCAATTTTCCGACCTCGCCTCGCCTGGCGAAGATCTCACCGGCCCCGGAATATATCATGTGAGCCTAAAAAACAGCTTTGCATCCGGCGCCAAACAGTTTGCGATCATCCTGGTCTCTTTCTAATGGCACAATCCAGATTGCGCCCAGAAAGGACACAAGACCGATTAGCGTATTTAAAATAGTATTAAATATGCCTCGCCCATTCGACTCCCAGCTCACAGAACCTTCTGGCATTCGGGCTTGGCAGAGACCAAGTGTGATGGCCACACCAAGGGGCTCGGAGGCCAGTGAAGCACTCAGGTGGTCAGGGCCATGGCCGGTCAGTGTCATCAAGGAGTCCACATTTGGCAGTGCCTATCTGGCACACTGACAGTGTCCACTAGGCACCCCAGCAGTGACCACGAGGCACTCCGGCAGTGCCAGTTGGACACTCCCGATTGGGTGATGCCAGTGTGCTATGATAGAGAGTCATACAGGGGGTCATGCCGGGGGGGAGGGGGGCGTCGGGCAGGGGTGGATCATGAAGAGGGTGATAGTCGATAGGTATGTCAGGGCTCAGGCAGGGAGACCCATTGGGAGGGCCCCAATGCGGTGACCTGGGAGGGGGTGGGAGAACATGCTTCCGATAGGGGAGGGGGTCCCGATGTCCGTGGGAAGAGGGTGGGTGTCTCCTAGTGCACCGTGCGATTTGGGTAGCCATGCTAAATGCCACCCGAGTGTTCTTAAGCAGGCTCTCCGGCGTGTTTCAGGCCCGTCCTCCCTGTCCCAGCTCTCCCAAAAAGTGACTCAGTGTGGAATGGTTGTGTTGCAGAGCGCACCTGAGAGACCAGTATGGATCGCTCTGTTATTCTTGGCGTTATGATTCTTTGGGAAAATTCCACCCAAAGTTTGATTTTTTTAACATATCTGTTACCAGCATTTCTCATTTTAAAAATAAATGTTTCAGAAAGTGCTTCATATCCTAATGATCTGGTTCCTATTGGAAATAGGGCTTCATTATTTAATTATCTCATAACTGTAACCTACTGAGATACAACAATCTAAACCAACCAGTTAGAGCAGTTTGAAAGAACTTCTTCACTCCAACACACCAAAGTTGTTGTGTATATGACTTTGAAGAAGAGTTATATGGACTCAAAACATTAATGTTTCTCTCTGCACGGATGCTGCCAGACCTGCTGAGTTTATCCAAAATTTTATGTTTTCATTACAAAAGAATTTTGCATGTGCACATACTTATGTTGCAATGGTGCCAGACCTTCCTGCAATCTTGTTCATTCATCTGCACTTTGGTGTTACAATTTACAATGCAATCAACATATAAAAGTATTTTCAATTGCCCCTCAAAATGCTTTGTTTCTGTTTGAAAACATCTATATCTTCTTGAAGCTTTGTTTTCCCGGCTTGGGCCACTGTCTGTGTGGAGTTTTGTCCCGTGTCTGTGTGGGCTTCCTCCGCGTGCTGCGGTTCCTTCCATGGTCTGAAAGATGTGCTGTTTAGGTGCTAAATTCTCCTTCAGTGTACCCGAACAGGCATTGGAATGTGTCAACTAGGGGATTTTCATGGAAACTTCATTGCAGTGTTAATGTAATGTAAATAAACTTTAAACTTTATATCAGATATGAGGTGTGAGTTGCAAGCTAATACTGAAGGCCATGCTCTGATTTGACTGCTGCTTCTCAGTGCAACCTTTAGTATCGCTATTGGAGGTCTGTTACAATTTTAAAATAGTCTAGAAAAATCCCTGACTCTACTGCAACAAATGCCCCTGAACCCAAGGAGCTTCTCCACCATCCAGGATGAATCAGTTCACCAGTTTAGCAACTGATCCACCAACTTAAACATGCACTGGAGCACTACGACTGCAGTGTTTGCTGTCCACAGGATGCACTGTGGGAATGTGCCAGTGCTTCTTTTACAGCCCCTCTCAACTTTGCAAACTCCAGTGCCCAGAAGGATAAGGACTACAGCTGCATGGGAACATCAACATCTGCAAGTTCCAATCCAAGTCACACACTATTCCTTATTTGGACAGATATCATTGTTCCTTTATTGCCCCTGGGTCAAAAGCTTGGAACTCCCTCCCTAACAGTACAGTATGAATACCTTCACCACAAGGAATGCAGCGGTTCATAAAGACAGCTCACCACCACCTACTCAAGGGGATTAGGGGTGGATATTAAAGCTTGGTCTCCCGAGTGATTTTTTGATTAAAATATGTTTTGCATCTAGTACAATTTAATCAATGGCTGTTTTAATATTACAACATATAATATGATTGCAGTTTAAATCATTATGAAATTCAATCAGACTTGTTACAGTGCAGAAGGAGACCATTTGGCCCACCATGTTTGCACCAGCTCTGTGAATGAGCATTATGACTTAGTGCCATTCTATTGCCTTTTTCCCATAATCCTGCACATTGTTTCTATTCAAATAATCATCTATGCAGGCATACACAGAAACTATGGGCGGGATCTTCTGGTCCTACCCGCCCGAGGTCAATGGACCTCTTAACAGTCTGTTGAATTATCTGTCCCGCCCTGTGTTGATTTCTGTGGCAGGTGGGATCGGAAAATCCTTTTGTTCTTACCCTTTTGTTCTTCTGATGGGGGAATCCTGGACAAGACTGAATAATCTAAATTTAGAGTTGCTATTCACCAGGTTATTTCTGCACCTATTCTTCATATGTCAAGGAGATTAGTCATTGTGCATGATGTTCATGAGGTAGCAAATGTCGCAAGGTGTGTGGATGCCAAGACATATACAAGTATTAAAAAACCTGTAGGAACAATTCATTACCTTCAACTTCATTACTGTCTTTAGGGATCGACAATTTTGAGTACCGGGGCTATAAATCATGTTAGTAATGGTATCCATAATGACGCTAATTTCTATCCTTAAATGACTCAGGCAGGAACACAGGGGCGGTATGAGGGCATAGTGGTTAGCACTGTTGCCTCACAGTGCCGGAGACCCAGGCTCAATTCCGGACTGGGGGGACTGTCTGTTTGGAGTTCGTACATTCTCACCGTGTCTGCGTGGGTTTCCTCCGGGTACTCCGGTTTCCCCTCACAGTCCAAAGATGTGCAGGTTAGGTGGATTGGCGGGATAAATATGATGAATTATAGGGAAAGGGCCGATTGTTGGAGAATCGGTGCAGATTCTATGGGCCACATGGCCTCCTTCTGCACTGTAGGGATTCTATGAACAATTCGCAATAATGGGCGGGATTTTACACCCTCGCTGATCCAGAAACCGTAAAATCCCACCCGAGGCCAATGGACCTTCCCATTGTCCGCCCCTCACTCGCTCTGATTCCTGTGACGGACGGGGCGGTAAAATTCTGGCTATTGTCACAAATCATTGTAGTTGGGTTCAATGAGGAAACCGCATGAACAAACTTACGTTGTCTTTGTCGAGACTACCGAAAGAACAGTAAACATTCTACAGCAAATTGCAGAGAAATTGAATTCATGGCATTATCTGCATTGCTCCGCAAATTTCTGGAGCTTTTCTTTTATAAATCAACAACGGCAAGTGATGCTTATGGGATGTTTGAATGTCACAACTTACCAGCAATTTCTGACTCGATATATTTTTTCTGTATAGGCAGCCATTTCAGGAACATATAAAAAACATTATTGTACAGAACAGTCCTGAGCTATGCCATTACTTATCCTAACAGAACTTGGAATCTGCAAAGAACTTATTCAGTTAATTTATGTTTCTTCATCTCTACCACTTGTGCACAAAATGCTTTTCATTCTACTTTTGATAAATGAACTTTAAGAGATGTAATTTTGCCTTCCTATTGCAATATAGTTGAGTGTATACTGCAAAACATTTTTCTTGAAGTAGCATTTCTTTCAACTTGGAAAACAGCCAGGAATAATACACATTCCTCAGAGCCTAAAACAAATCATTAGTACATTTTTGAAACCTTCTGGGTGGGATCAATCTACAGTGGGATTACAAGGCAATTTGAGTATTACAGAAATGCTGTACTTTACTATGCTTAAATCAGAATTCCATGGGGCGGATGTTACAACATGCTGCTTATTTTCGCCATTGGCAGTGTACTTATTAGTGTAAGATAGCAGACCAGCAGCAAACTAACACGTAATTTAGATGTTTTTAGAATGATTGTGAAACTTGACAGCTTATGGAAATCAAAAGGAATGTTTCTGTCTTGAATTGTCTCCCGTCTACTGATTCAGTTAGTATTTTTCAGTGTGATGTAAGCTCGCTGGTCTTACATTATCAGTCTCAAATTATCTGCAGAAGTCTAATCCGAGAAATAGCAAATCATTCCTCCTTCTCCTTATAAAACACACCGGTGTGACCAGTTCTTTCCCTTGCTTGTTGGCATTAGTTTTGGTTGCGTTATTTTGGCTTGCGTAGATATGTGTTCTTCAATGTGAATTTCGGACTTAATATTTGATTTTTGCGAATTTTTGACTCCTGACTTTGTTCGAACCACAAACAAGCTTTTCCTGTAACCAAGGGCTGCCTATTGCACCCTGACAATGTTGGGAATGGAGGTGAAAGCAGCCTAGAAATACCAGCAGCGGCCAGCATGCTGGTTTCCTGGTCAAAATTGGTTTGCAGCCAGCAAGGCTACCAGCTCCCATGAGATAGGTAGATGATTAGACTCATTAAAATCCATATTAAGTACACTTGAATGAGGGCAGTTAGGATTTTCCAATCAGCTTGCAGTTTGCCAACATAATGGCGAGACAGTTTAACTGCCTGGAGGTGGGCACACAATGGCACATGTGATATGGCTCTACGCAGAACTGGAGGTTCTTCCTGCCTGCCTGGTCGCAGGTACAGACAAAGATTGGCTAGTAGAAGGATTCCCCTCATTATCTCTACACCCACTCCATTCCACACCACCCTGCCCATTCATAGTTTTGGTCATGGCTGCTTTTCTGTTTGTTATTTCAACTTCAGTCATGTTAATGTGCTCTCCACTCACTTATCATTCTCAGCAGATAGATGCTCCTTTCGAGCTGCAAAGCCTCTGATTGGTCATTCAGGTTGTCACTCCTGACATCTGGCAAGCTGCCAAGGGACTGAACAAAATTGTGAAAGTGGAAAAGTCTTCAAGTGCATTAGAGTACATTATCCATTGGATAAAATTTATTCTGCATTGTACAATAGCAGATCCAATATGCAAAATGTGAAATAATTTTGTTTTTCCCCATTAAATTCAGCTCAGCCACCTATTTCGCACAAAACTTTGACAGGTGATTGATCATTCAATATATTTGAAGTTCAACTTGAGTTGTCACTTCTTCAGGGAGTTTGGAAAGGCTGTTGAGGTATAATCTTCAAAATCAATGTTGATTTCTGTTAACTAGATTGTTGCACAGATGGCCTACAAGTTTACACCTGATTATTAATACCATTATCCAACATGGAATGGAAGTAATCCTAATAGCTCTTTTGGTTTCTTTAGGGGGAATTTTTACAGCCTCGTTCATTACGAATCCGTAAAATCTCGTCTAAGGTCAATGGACTTTCTCATTGTCCGTACCTCACCCTTTCCAATTCCTGTGGCAGGCGGGTTGATAAAATTCTGGCATTTGACTGTCTTGTCCCCCTTCTTGAATATGGACCACCCATTAGCCCTTTTACGAATTCTCATACCTACCCTGTGTCCAATATCTAATAGGCTGGATTTCACCAGCCTTCCTGCAGCAGGTAGACTGGTAACATACCCACAAAAGATGTTGTGAGGGAAGCGTGATGTTTTCTCCCTGCTTTAGGATAGTCACAGTGGCAGGAATGGTAGCGATTTGATTTTTGATTGGATTTATTATTGTCACATGTATTAACATACAGTGAAAAGTATTGTTTCTTGCGCGCTAAACTGACAAAACATACCATTCATAGAGAAGGAAATGAGAGAGTGCAGAATGTAGTGTCACAATCATAGCTATGGCGTAGAGAAAGATCAACTTAATGCAAGGTCGGTCCATTCAAAAGTCTGGTGGCAGCAGGGAAGAAGCTGTTTTTGAGTCAGTTGGTACGTGACCTCAGACTTTTGTATCTTTTTCCCGACAGAAGAAAGTGAAAGAGTGTATGTTCGGGGTCTTTAATTATGTTGGCTGCTTTGCCGAGGCAGCGGAAAGTATAGACAGAGTCAGTGGATGGGAGGCTGGTTTGGGTGATGGATTGAGCTACATTCATGACCTTTTGTAGTTTCTTGCAGTCTTGGGCAGAGCAGGAGCCATACCAAGCTGTGATACAACCAGAAAGAATGCTTTCTATGGTTCATCTGTAAAAGTTGGCGACAGCTGTAGCTGACATGCCAAATTTCCTTAGTCTTCTGAGAAAGTAGAGGCGTTGGTGGGCTTTCTCAATTATAGTGTCGGCATGGGGGTACCAGGACAGGTTGTTGATGATCTGGACACCTAAAAACCTGAAGCTCTCAACCATTGCTACTTCATCCCTATTGATGTATACAGGGGCATGTTCCCCACTATGTTTCCTGAATGACAATGACAATCTCCTTCATTTTGTTGACATTATGTGAGAGATTATTGTTGTTGCACCAGTTCACCAGATTCTCTATCTTTCGTGCACTCTGTCTCGTCATTGTTTGAGATACGCCCCACTATGGTGGTGTCATCAGCAAACTTGAAAATCGAGGTGGAGGGGAATTTGGCCACATAGATATAGGTGTATAAGGAATATAATAGGAGGCTGAGAACACAGCCTTATGGGGCACCGGTGTTGAGGATGACCATGGAGGAGGTGTTGTTGCCAATCCTTACTGATTGTGGTCTGTGCATTAGGATGTTCAGGATCCAGTCGCAGAGGGAGGAGCCGAGGCCCAGGCCACAGAGTTTGGAGCTGAGTTTCGTAGGAATAATGGTGTTGAAGGCTGCACTGTAGTCAATAAATTGGAGTCTGACATAGTACCTTTTTTATCAATGTGTTCCAGGGTTGAGTGCAGGGCCAGGGAGATGGCATCTGTTGTGGACCTGTTGCAGCGGTAGGTGAACTGTAGTGGATCCAGGCAGTCCGGGAAGCTGGAATTGGTTCATGCCATGACTAACCTTTCGAAGCACTTCACAATGATGGATGTCAGAGCCACCGGATGATAGTCATTAAGGCACGCTGCCTGGCTTTTCTTTGGTACTGGGATGATGATCATCTTCTTGAAGCAGATAGGGACTTCAGATTGTTGTAAAGCGTAGTTGAAAATGTCTGCAAATACCCCCGTCAACTGATCCGCGCAGGACCTGAGTGCTCATCCGGGTACCCCATCTGGGCCAGTTGCTTTCCATGGGTTGACCTTCGAGAAAGTTGTTCTGACATCTGCAATGGTGACCTCAGATACAGGTTCATCCGAGGCTTCCAGGGTGGAGGGCATGTTCTCGCTGACCTCTTGCTCAAAACGAGCATAGAATGCATTGAGCTCATCAGGGAGGGGTGCATTGGAGCCGGCGATTTTACACGCCTTCATCTTGTAGCCTGTTATGTCTTGCAGACCTTGCTGACTGGAGGTGCGTGAACAATTCATTCAGTTAAGCGTTTAATTAAAAGACCTTATACCATCCACACTGGCATATTACTGACATCGCCTACCAGCACAATAAAAAAAAAGTCTGAGTGCACTGTCACACAGAGGAGCCCTCTCCTTCTGCCAGAAGCTTCAATAGTGGCCACCTCTACTGATGGTGAAGCAGATGCTGTTGAGAGGCCGGCCTTTTGACTGGCTGACAATGCTGAGGTGTGGGCCACCATCCTTGATCGGACACTCATCCCTGTGGATGAATTGACCAACACCCAGAAAATTATTCCCAGAGTCCCACCATCCACCCAGCTGAGATCTGGAAACTGAGTTTGATCCAATGGTGCGTCTTCCCAGATTCATGGAGAATTCCAGCCAAAGTGGTTTGCTATCAAAAACATAATCGCCGGAATCGTACCACCCCGCTCGCCATGGAATTGGAGTGGGCGGGGGGCGGACAATGGAAATGTCCGCTGACCTCGGGCAGGATCTTCTAGTCTCGCTTGAGCGAGGCCATAAATCCTGCCCAATGGCTCCAAATCAAAGTACCTGCAAAGTATCATCGCCCTTTCTGAGAATCATACACATGAATACTTCATGAATATTGCTATCCAATGTCTTATTAAGCAATTTTAAAGAGTGTCCAATTTTATAAGAAATTATAAGAAATATTTCTCATGTTCCAGGAGCTATATTTAATGGGAGCATATTTCAGTGTTTTTATGATATCATCTTTTTCAGGTTATTCAAGTTACATGCTGGCTGATGGCCAAGAAACCTGTCCTCAAGTCCCTGTAATTAGGTAACACATATGGCCCAAGGTGACCTGTCGTCCAATTTTTCCATACTTTTCCATTCAATAACTCTCGTTGATGGAGTAATAAAGATAATGCATTTTCAGTACATAGAGTAACAAAGGGTACAATGTATTATTTGTGTGAGGTGGAAGCATATAAATGAGGTTCCCCATAACTTAAGAAGCATTTCTTATCGACAATAACATTCACATCTATTTCCAGCTAATGCCTCCGGAATTACTAAAATCTACAAAGTTCCTGATGACAAACTAATGGTCGTGATTTTCTGAGGGTCTTTTGCAGTTATGGTCGAATTACGCACTTCTAATTTCATAATCTCTTCTACTTTTGAACTTTTGTTTTTTTTCGCCCCATGTTGAAGTGCAATTGATTTAACATATGCATAACCAAATTTCCACTTCTCATTTGGAAGGAAGTTGCACATTTTAATGTTCTTTGAATGATCATAATGTGCCATGAGATGATAGACCAGAGTGTTCAGCATATTGAGCTGGATTTTATGTGCCCTCCTCCGCACTTGTTTTTGATGGAGGGTTCACGTAAAATACGGCAGATGCCAACCCCATCATCTTCCCATCATACCTGAGCTCACCTGCTTTACACAGTAGGTGGACACCATATTTAAATAAATAATCAAGGGTCAGTTAAACTTGTTAACCAGCCAATTGGTTCTAATTGATAATACAGTGCACATACCGTACCACAGTTGGCGTGGGTAGTTGAATGGGAGTAGGCAGGCTGTTTTTATAAAAACAAACTTTTTGAAAGGGGGGAAGGAACGGGCATATTTATTATCTTTAGGGGCAGTCCCCCCTAAAATAGTAGCCCCCTTCCTTCCTGCCTGCCTGCTCATCATAACCCAGCACTACCCTTCCTAAACTGGCTGAACCCTCCCTGCCCAAGACCCTGGACTTACCTTGCTCCAGGATCTATTGGACCTCTCATCTTGGGATATGTTGCAGTCCCGCCAACAACCACAATTGCACTCTTGACATCGCTGGGACTGTTGGAGCTGCCAGCCAATCTGATTGTCCGGCAGTTCCTGAGGGTGAGACTTCCTCCTCAGTGGCGGAAGGGTGGGCAATTTACCTGCCCGCAGCGCGTTAGGACTGTGAGGTGGGCTGGCAAGTCAGCTTCCCGTCAACTTTGCCTCTTGGGTGGGTGGGCGAGCCCTCCATGCCCCCAAGTAATTTGCAGCCCATTGTTTCTGCTCTTTGCTTGAGCAATCAAATCTGTGCACAGCTTGCTGCCTTTAGCTATGTATCATCCTTTACTTCCAATATTTAGCTGCACTTCCCTGAAAGAGTGCAATGGTCTTTGACTTAACGACTCCCTCCGGAACATGTTTGAACAACCCTCTGCAAAAAGACACTTCTTTCTACTTTATCTCCTTACTCCTTGAGTGACCATTTTATATTTATTGCACACATCATTCAATTCCAAACCAGAGGAAATGTGTCTCTTTCTGTTTAAATTTTCCAAATGTTTCAGAATTTGAAAATCTCCAGTATAATTCCTTTTGGTCTTTCGTGCTTTAGTAAAAATAGCCCCAATTTCTCAAATCTCTTCTCAATTCCTCATCCCTGTTAGCCTTCCGGTGAATCCATGTTGCATGTTCTTTATGGCATTAATCTTTTAACTATAATGAGGAACTCAGTATTGCACACAACACCCCAAATGCACACATTTATCAATATTTGTGTTCCAATCTCCTATTTATAAAAACCCCAAATGCCGCTGGCCTTTTTATTGATCTATCTACCAGTACTTGCACTGAAAAGGGATTATAGAATTAAATCTTTGGTTTATCATGCTTCTGTTTCTTTATGTAAGTACTTTCTGGTTATTTTAGTTAAAACTGTGCAACCTCTTAAAAAAATATTTTCATATTTCTGAGAGAAACATAAAAAGCTTCTCTATCATCACTGAGGTAAGAGCCAAGTCTTCAACTCAGCTTTCGAAGTTCGTGTATGAAGGCCTAATTTAATCTCCATTGCCTTATGTTACACATAATTAAACCTAGCTTCAGATAATGGCATTCAAAATGGTTATTTTTAAGATAAAATGATTGAATTCCAGGGTGTAGGTAAGGTCAAGGACAAGACATTTTTCTGCATGGAACTCTCCAATTATGCAATATAAATGTCCAGAATGTTTTGTCTCTAATATTGCGTGACATTTTGTTGCAAATATTTACCACTCTTTATAGTTCTTCCTAATATTTGCTTGAAGTCATTTTTACTGATTTAAAGTTTATGTCCTCTGCCCTTATCTAGAAGAGCAAAAAAGGTAGATTATTTAGCTTGACATTGATACTATTTCGAGAAAAGGTATTTTTTAAAGTCTCATCAATATTGGTTAGCACTGCTGCTTCACAGCGCCAGAGACCCGGGTTTGATTCCTGGCTTGCGTTACTGGCTGTGTGGAGTTTGCACGTTCTCCCCGTGTTTGCATGGGTTTCCTCCGGATGCTCCAGTTTCCTCCCACATTCTGAAAGACATGCTGGTTAGGTGCATTGACCCGAACAGGCACCGGACTGTGGCGACTAGGGGGATTTCACAGTAACTTCATTGCAGTGGTAATGTAAGCCTTACTTCTTACTAATAAATAAACGTTATAAACTTTAAAATATTCCTATTATACACTTGCTTCTTTTACCTATTGTCTGTGATAAATACAAAATGAGTTTGGAGCTATTTAATCAATCTTAATTTTATGTTATTTTGGGGAGCATCATAGTTTTTGATTTAGCAATAGTTGTTTGTGATTATTACTGAACAAAAATCTGTGAAAAAGGCAGCTGTTTTAAAATAACTTCAAATGTCATTAATGGGTGCTCATCACAAGTTTGTTTTGGCATTAGAAAATGCAGGATCTTCACTTGACTGCGGAATTACAAAGTTGAGCTTTTGCAGTAGGATACTGGGTTATTGGAGGTCTTGCGAGCTAACGCGCATTGAATTAATCAACGATGAAACTTGCTGTTACCATTGTGGCACTTTAGCATTGAAATAAATTGCAAAGGGATCTTCTAAATGCTTGAGGTTGTCACTTGTTGATCAATGAGGTTAGCCACCATGAGACATATATTACCTGAAGGCAACTTTCTCATCAGCAACGTGCTGCTGCTCAGATAATGCACAAGCAATTGGAGATCAGTCACCCAGACGAAGGCAATGCATTAACACATCATCAATGCATGATTGAATACAACTGATAGTCTTAAATTTTGCCATCTGTAGTCAACTTTTGCACATTTTAGCATAAACTTGTCCATTTAGAAAATAAATTAGCACGATGCCCTGAGAAATATTAAAAGCAATGTGCCCACTCTCAATGTCTCATCTTCAGATGCTGCTGCCTCGCAAACTGATATGAAAACACAAAAGGATACTTTTTAACAGAATATGCAAATTACATTTGATGTGTCATTGCCCATGGGTTACCTGTACTCTGGAACATAGGCACGATGTTTTTGTTGCTAAGATACAGTTATGCTTAACCAGGTCAGATCGTAACAGCCTCTGATCAAATACGCCATTTGGGGTACTGGTCAAGCTCGAGAAGTACAGTGAAGCTTGTTTATATATTTAATTTTGGCAGCAATTAGTGGAGAAATCGTAGCTGCTTCAAAATATCTCTCGCCAGGTAATAAGAACAGAGTGAGACATGCTGTTTTGCCTTCTCTGCAGCTTATTTCACATTTGTAACATACAGCTACTAGCTGCAGGATGTGTCTGATAGATCCTCCATGCCATTATTCACAAGATTCAGAGGTTATGTCACTGCAATGGAAGAAGTGCTGGGGTATGGGAATAGGGAAAAGGTGTACATTTTCAGTGAAATAATTGGTCAAGTCATTTATAAGAGAGGATTAATTTTTTTGTGGTTAGTTTCTGGAAAGTAAATAAAACGCAGCTCTATCCTCAACGGATGAAGCTAAGCAAGAACCCTTAAAAGGGGAAGTGCATTGCAGCTGTAAGAAGTGGCGGGGTCCTTTGAAAGCTGAATCTGATAACTTCCAGGAATGGTTCATGTGAGTGTATGCACCCAAGTTTTCTGCTCTTGTACTTGAGCCTCAGGTGCAAGAGGTCGAAAGACAGATATGTCCTGAATCCGTTAGGTAGCAGAAGTCTCTCCAGATAATGCTTATGGGCAATGGAAAGAAGAAGCGACAGAGGTCAATGTCAGGAGTTTCGCTTCAGGGACAGAAATGCAGTGCAGGAAGAATTTAATGATTCGAGATGAACTGTCAAGTTAAGTTCAATCTGGAAGATCCTACCAAATACATCACTGGCCTTATTCACTGCTCAATTCATCACACACCTACCAATAATTTCTGTTAGTTAATAGTCAATTCTTCAATTCATTTGTTTCCCCTCACCCTCACAGGACATTAACAAACCTTACACTCACATCTCATACACACTGAAAGCAATTCTGCCACATAGCCCAAACATATTGCAGCATATTCAGAGATAAGTCCATTTTTCTTACAGGAGAAAATGCTGCATTACAGGAGGTGACAGCCTGAACATTTTGAGCCCTATGGGGAAGACATTGCTGGCCACCTTGAAAAGCAACATTGTTAAACCATGGTCATTGACGGGATGAGGGTCATCGCAGTCTTAACCTTCCTTCTCTCTTTCCACTCCTCCCTCATCCTGCAAATGATGTAAACATGAATTCCTTACTCTCTCCTTTCTCCTCAGCAAATCCAAGTCTTTTCCTTTTTTATCTAAGATACTCAAGAACTGGAAGCTTCCTAGTCAGATGCGGAAGAGATCCCATCGCTTGATTTTACTCTCACAAGCACCAGCTCAGAGACTGGTACTGTGTGTACTTTAGTGGATATGACAGAGGTACGGTCTGCATATGGTGAGTCACCGAGTGCCAGAGCTGGGGTAAGGATGTGAGGGGTGTCGGTGTGCCTGAGGGTAAAGTTGCACAGTATTTCAGCTGCAACGGTGTCAGATGGCCCAGACTACAGAAGAAGGTAGGTGAGCATACCAAATCAAATGCTTGATGCACATGCAAGAAACTATATGTACAATGTGAACCAGCATTGAGGTATCAACGTTACACCCAATTTATCAAATTGCCCGCCTGGCCAGCCTAAGAAACAGGCAGTTTGACTGCTTAGTTCATGGAATAAGCATTGGGAAACCTGCCCAGTTCATCAAATGGCCAACCTTTGTGAAAAATAAAATAAAATGTTATTCACAAGTACAAACTCTGCTTAATTTTATGTGAACTATATTTCATCCAGTATTATATCCAATCATTCAGATAGAGGAGTGATGTATATTCATCATTGATTAGAACACAAAAAAAACCAAAGAAACAATTCATACCTGCATAATGTACCTTTATTCCATGTACACTTTAGATTAATTGTGACATCCAAATGTTTCAAATTCATTGGCTTATATTCTGTTATATTTCATTCAGATCACACCCAAACCATTCAGATAGCTTATACATCAATGTTTACAAAAAAACAGCACAAATGCAATATTTAAGCACTGGTCAACATTGCCACAGGCCTTGTGACTGTAACAGGCACTATTGCAGTGGAGATCTGCTTTCAAGCAGGCACTTGGTCTTGATAAGTAGTTTCTCATGTGGTGACATCCCTGGAAGCCTTGCCCATTTTCTGCCTGCAATGCGTTTCTATGTATCTTTCACAGTGACAGATGCATTGTCCTATACAAGACCCTGGGATGTTTGCAAACTCTTCAGAAAGATTCTTGTGAGTCTTCTTTCCACCACCATGGCCAGTTTCAATATGGGCTTGTTGCATGATGTCTCGGACTGCATCCTGGGTGGCTATGTACTTACCTTGTTGACACAATTATGTGAGCACAGACGTTTTTAGGATGTGATATTAATCTCTTGGGGATTTCTGTCCAGTTTTCCTGCACTTGAGAACGGCAATGACCATCTATTTATATTCAGCAGACCACAAAACAGCTCTCTACATAGCCATCCATTTCAGTGTCTACAGGGATTATGCTGGAAGTATAGATTAGATACTGGTTCTACAAGAGGTGTGAAAGCAATCACTTTTTCAGCTGGGGACAACAAAGGTGAGATGAATTTGTCACCAATGAACTGTTAAGTGTAACTTGTCATATAAACCTTTGAAGTTAATACCGTGTTATTTTCATTTGCAGCATGAAATTTCACATCTTCCGTCACCTGCTTTGAAGCCAAATAGGCAGATGTGAGCTGGTCCTTTTGAAACTTATATTAAATTTTAAATCTTCCACCAACCACCATTTGTGCCTTTGTAAACAAACTTGCTTTCCCAAATGTACCACGTTCATGCTGTTATTGAGCAATTTAGTACACAATGTTAAGCTTGTACATTGCAACAGGCTTAAGCAACAATTCCACAAATAAAATTTTAAACCTCGTATGTAGCACTGGCCATTTCATGAAATGGCCAGTCACACTGCCTACATCATGATCCATGCAATGGGCTTGCCCAGTTCATGAAATGGGTTCGACCAGTGCCCAGTTCATGAAATGGGCAGTTTCACAAACTAGGTGCAACTTCCAGCTCTGACTTGGCAGAGGACTTCATGCAGAGCTTGCAGCCCATTTTTTCCAACGTGAACAGTTTGTCACCTCCGTCAGCACAGCCATGGAACTCACCATGGTGCAAAGCTGTTAGGAAAGGAGCTCCAGGATTTTGACCCAGCGACAATGAAGTTTAAAGTTCAAATTTTAAAAATTTATTTATTAGTGTCACAAGTAGGCTTATGTTAACGCTGCAGTGAAGTTACACTCCGGCGCCTGTTCGGGTACACTGAGGGAGAATTTAGCATGGCCAATGCACCTAATCGGCACGTCTTTCAGACTGTGGGAGGAAGCGAAACAATCTTTTTTCCTGTCCCAATGATTTTTCTCTAGGATTGGAGATGTTCGAGAGCTTCAAGCTTCTAGGTGTTCAGATCAACAACAACCTGTCCTGGTCCCTCCACGCTGACGCTATAGTTAAGGAAGACCACCGTCGCCTCTACTTTCTCAGAAAGCTAAGGAAATTTGGCATGTCCACTACAACTCTCACCAATGTTTACAGATGCGCCATAGAAAGCATCCTTTCAGGTTGTATCACAGCTTGGTATGGCTCCTGCTCTGCCCAAGACCACAAGAAACTACAAAGAGTTGTGAACGTAGCCCAGTCAATCACGCAAACCAACTTCCCATCCATTGACTCCGTCTACACTTCTCGCTGCCTCAGGAAAGCAGCCAGCATAATCAAAGGCCCCACGCACTCCGGGCATACTCTCTTCCACCTTCTTCCATTGGGAAAAAAGGTATAAAAGTCTGAAAACAAGTACCAACCAACTGAAGAGCAACTTCTTCCCTGCTGCCATCATAGTTTTGAATGGACCTATTATATATTAAGCTGATCTTTCTCTTCACCCTATTGGTAACTGCAACACTAGATTCTGCAACGTCTCCTTTCCTTCTCCCCTATATACTCTATGAATGGTATGTTTTGTCTGTGTAGTGTGCAAGAAACAATACTTTTCACTGTATACATGTGACAATAATAAATCAAATCAAATCAGAACAGTGTTCTGGAGATTGATCTTCAATTCTTGGAGACATCAGACCAAGTTAACAGCCGTGTGCTTTATGCATAAGTGGACCAGCAGCTGGAAGAAATAATCCAGCAATGACCCCTTATATTGTGCTGGCGAGATAGATTATGGGTGGCCTTCAAGCAATGTAACACAGTGTGATGTTAAGTGGGAGGACTGGCTGGAGCATGGAGTTGTAAAACGTCCACACGGGCTTCAAGTCAGCATTGCACATAATCCGTGTCATGATCGTGTTGATCTGTATGTTGCCAGTAATCAATCGGCATATACGTGCAAATCTCTGTATCCACATGGCATCCTGCACACTTCCAATTATAACACTTGGTGTCCATGTTGGTCACCATTTTGAAATATAAGATCACCGTATAAAATGGCAGCTACCTGGACTAATTTAACTCCATCATTCAAAGAATTTTCATTTGTTTATCTGAAAAACAAGGCGGCAGTACTCAGTTATCAAAATATTCCACTCAGATATACATATTAAATAAAGTCTTTCAGAGCTTTCCTTTATCTTAAATTATGGTACAATTCTTCCACAGTTTCCTCCTTGTTTCTGTGAATTCACATCAAACCTGAAGTCTGACACCCGAATCCAAGATTGAGTATTCATCGACACACTACAACATTACATATTCACTGATCTAAACTGATCTTGGGGTCTTTTTATAGCACTGTAATTTCAGAATTGTATTAATATGAAGCTGGTAAGATCATTCATATCACAGTCTGACAGGAGAATATATACTGCCAGAATACATGATCTAAACCTTTTTCACTGCTCTCTTTAGGACTGACAACTGCTAAGCTTGCACACAAGGGGAGTCTATGATAGATAAACTTTAGCTGAGACTTTGGGGGTGATTTTCCGATCTCGCTGTGGCTGCCACAGGTCGTGCAGATTCCAGATAATGGCGTAGGGGCCTAAAAATTGGTTCCGCATCTGGCACCAAACGATTTGCAATCATCCCAGCTCCTTTCTACTGGCACAAAGTGTGCCCATAAGGGCGCAGGGTGGATGAGCATGCGATTGACTGGATTTCAATCTCATTAGAAAGTTTGGCATATGATCGGCACCCCCTCTTTGAATGTTCCCACATCTCCGGTGGGACGTCACTCCATGGGGGCTCGAAGGCCATTTAAGCCCCCGGGTGGTTGGGGGGACAGCGGACAGTGCCCATCAGGAAGTGCCCACCTGGCAGTGCCCGTTTGTCACACTGGCAGTAACCACTGGGCACCCAGGCAGTGCCAGCTGGGAACTGCCAGTATGACAGGGGCAGTGCCAAGGGGGTGACCCGAGTGAGGGTGGGACCTAAGGGGGGGCTGTGATGGGAGGGTCTATGCAGGGGAGGGCCTTGCGAGATGGTCATGCAGGGGTGGATCATGAGGGAGGTTATGCTGGGCGGTATATGCTGGGGGTCTTGCAGGATGACCCATCAGGAGGGCCCCGATGCCACAAGGCCAGTGACCTATGTAAGGAAGGGTGAACATGCTGCCAATGAAGGAGGAGGCTGCGGAGAGTCCCGATATCCATGGGTGGAGGTGAAATGGAGGTGAAACTGGTGTGGAGCACTCCGGTATTTTCGTTGTTATGACACTTAGGGCGTGATCTTATGGTGAAGTCGGTGTCTGAGCTTTTAGGACACCATTGTGCAGGCACCCTGAAGTCCTAGTGCACTGGGAGATCTCTTGCACAGCGCCCCCCCCCCCCCTACCCCCACAAACATCACCCACTCCCCCTGCTGATCATCCCTGTGCTGGTCTCCCTCCCCCATCTCCCCCACAGACATCGAGCCCCACCCCACTGATTGCTCCCTGTGCCACTCTACCCCCCCATCCCACCACCCACCACCCACCAATCACCCCCCCCCCCCCCCCCACCCCCGGCAGAGTTCCCCCTTCCATCCTCGCTCACCAGCCCTGCAGAGCTCCACCCTTCTCCGATCACCACCTCTGCGCAATTCCCTCTTTACCTCCCCCATCATAGACCCAACACCCACTCAGGCCCCAACCCTTGGCACTGCCCCAGGTATAGGTCTGGTGCCCAGTGGGCAGTGCCAGGGTGGCTGGTGAACACTGCCAGGGTGGCAGGTGGGCACTGCCAGGGTGTCCGATGGAAAGTGCCAGGTTGGCATTGCCCCATGGGCACTGCCCAGCCCTGACCATCCAGGGCCTTAAATGGCCTCTGATTCCCCCGAGAGGCCAACACATCTGGTCTCCACCGATGGAGACCAACTGTGATTCTCGCCGGTGTGAAGCTCAACCGCCGAGGAGGTAAGTGCAAGTGAGCCCAGACAATAGTGTCTGAGACTCACTAATGAAGTGTAAAACATGTCAAAAATGCTTAAATCAGCTTTGTGCCCTTTCTGGCGCAAAGCTGATTTCGCTGCCAAAACAGGGCCAGCATGATTGGGGGACAGGCACATTTCTCATCTTTCGCCTCTCACCCGATCGCACCGCCTTGCCTCGCTGAAGAACGGGTGGGGCAAGATCACAGCCTTAGTTTTTTGAGAGGAAAGTTCCACCCATTGCCTTTCAAATTGGACACCAAGTTTGGAATTTTCTGGCCGTTCACGCCAACGGGACTCTCTGGCCCCGCCGCAGTGAACGGAGATTTGGCTGAGTGCCAAATTCTCCATCCTCGCTTGTGGTGGGGCGTGAATGGCTGGCTTACTCTGTCCTAAATGTTTCAGTGGTGATGGAAAAGGAGTCTTTCAAAGATGTCTTTACCATTGACATGCCTGAGCAGATTTCCACCTGGAATTAAATTTGAAGTGTCAGCTATTTGGACTTTTACAAAAATTGGAGGTGACAGAAGATTTTCTTATATTGGACAACAGCTGGCAGTTGATACTCTTGCTTCTAAAATTGAATGTAAAGCTAATCTTTCTTCAAAAGGCTTTTGTTTAAAAAAAACTTTCAAATGTATTTAGTGTGCTGGAAAACAATTTTTATTTTGCAGGGTGCAGCAGAATTTTCAATTTGAGAGAAAAAAGAAAATCAATAAAAAATCCCTACTCTTCCATAGTTGTTATCCTTTTGTGTGCACGGGATAGTTTTATTTTCTGCTTGTCCCTTTAGTGGTCATTGATTATTCCCCATAACTGTGCCACCAATGCTGTGACATGAGGTGACTTTGTAACATCCAGAATAGACAAAATATAATAGGTTTGAAAATAGCAAATTATGCATGAATTCAGGGGATGATTCATCAGCCGGAATTGAGTTTAATTTTCCAGAAAAGTGCTTGCGGTCAATTATGACATGGGGTGGGATTTCCCTGTCCCACCTGCCAAGGGAATTGTAGCAGGTGAGACAGGATCATGCTAAGGTTGACCTCGGGCGGGATTTTCCGTTCTTGGAGCGAGCCCGGTCAGAAAATCCTGTCTTCTATGTCCAAAACTAGAATTGCTCACTGTAGGAGAAATATCCTCTGAATGTGTCCCCCAAATTGAGTCAGACCGCATTAATTGCTACGAAGGGGAAGGGCTAATGCTAACTAAACCATGATAGCGTGTAGAAACTCAAGATCCTTACTAATTGTAGAAATAACTGTCAGGACCATAGGCCTTGAACAGGGTGTAAAGATGTCTTGCTTCATCCAGACCTGTGGGCAATCTCCTTGTTGACAATGGTCTGAGAGGATAGACCAATCCATTAGTTTGATCCCTATGTCATAGAATCATAGAATCCCTACAGTGCAGAAGGAGGCCATTCACCCCATCGAGTCTGTACTGACTCTCTGACAGAGAGTATCTTAACCTGGCCCTCTTCCCCCTATCCTATCCCTGTAACCCCACACATTTCCCATGGCTAATCCATCTGACCTACACATCTTTGGACACTAAGGGACAATTTAGCATGGCCAATCCACCTAACCAGCACATCTTTGCACTGTGGGAAGAAACCAGAGGAAACCCACACAGACACGGGGGGAACATGCATACTCCACATAGACAGACACCCAAGGCTGGAATTGATCCTGGGTTCCTGGCGCTGTGAGGCAACAGTACTAATCACAATGCCACAGTGCTGCAGGGATGCTTCATTGAGTTGGCAGTTATCGAGAATGATACCTTTCCTGGGGAGAACTCTTCTGAGATGTCTCTTTCAAGTTGGTTCACAAACTGATGTGTTTTCGTTGGAAAGGATAAAGATATATGATTATGACATGGTATAATTTATAAAAAGATAACATAATGACATGGCATAATATATGATGTATAATGATATATGATAATACGATGGTATTAGCTCTCAATTTTTAGTCTTCAGGTTTTAGTCTTCAATCCCTAGTTTAATTCTATTCATTTAATTGCCTTTCTGATTGAAGGTATAGGATTACTATAACTTGTGTCTCACGATAATCAGGAAGTGCATCTCCAAGAAAGAGATAGAGTGTGTCAGATTGTTTCAGGTAGATACAACCAAGTAGCGATAGCTAGATATTTAATTCATTCACAGGATGTAAATGCTGCAGACAAGGCCAGCATTGATTGCCCACCTTTCATTGCCTTTAAAAGGGTGTTTCCTTGAACTGTTGCAGTCCACCATAATGGCTTTGATACAACTGAATGGCTTACTATTCTGCAGGGCAGTTAACGGTTGTCTTAGGTATGGAGTCACAAATAGACTAGACCAGGTAAGGACAGCAGGTTTCCTTTGAACGAAGAATAAAGATCAAAGAAAATTACAGCACGGGAACAGGCCCTTCGGCCCTCCAAGCCTTTACCGACCATGCTGCCCGACACAACTAAAACCCCTTACCCTTCCGGGGACCATATCCCTCTATTCCCATCCTATTCATGTATTTGTCAAGACACCCCTTAAAAGTCACTACTGTATCCGCTTCCACTACCTCCTCCGGCAACGAGTTCCCGGCACCCACTACTCTCTGTGTAAAAAATCTGCCTCATACATCTCCTTTAAACCTTGCCCCTCGCACCTTAAACCTATGCCCCCTAGTAATTGACTCTTCCACCCTGCAAAAAAGCTTCTGACTATTCACTCTGTCCATGCCTCTCATAATCTTGTAGACTTCTATCAGGTCGCCCCTCAACCTCCGTCGTTCCAGTGAGAACAAACCAAGTTTTTCCAACCTTTCCTCATAGCTAATGCCCTCCATACCAGGCAACATCCTGGTAAATCTTTTCTGTACCCTCTCCAAAGCCTCCACATCCTTCTGGTAGTGTGGCGACCAGAATTGAACACTATATTCCAAGTGCGGCCTCACTAAGGTTCTATAAAGCTGCAACATGACTTGCCAATTTTTAAACTCAATGCCCCGGCCAATGAAGGCAAGCATGCCGTATACCTTCTTGACTACCTTCTCCACCTGCATTGCCACTTTCAGTGACCTGTGTACCTGTACACCCAGACCCCTTTGCCTATCAATGCTCTTAAGGGTTCAGCCATTTACTGTATATTTCCTATGTGTATTAGATCTTCCAAAATGCATTACCTCACATTTGTCTGGATTAAACTCCATCTGCCATCTCTCCGCCCAAGTCTCCAACCGATCTATATCCTGCTGTATCCTCTGATGGTCCTCATTGCTATCTGCAAATCCACCAATCTTTGTGTCGTCCGCAAACTTACGAATCAAACGAGTTACATTTTCCTCCAAATTATTTATATATATTACAAATAGCAAAGGTCCCAGCACTGATCCCTGAGGAACACCACTTGTCACAGCCCTCCATTCAGAAACACACCCTTCCACTCCTACTCTCTGTCTTCTTTGACCGAGCCAGTTTTGTATCCACCTTGCCAGCTCACCTCTGATCCCATGTGACTTCACCTTCTGCACAAGGACATTAACAAACGAGCTGGGTTTTTAGAACAATGCAGTAGATTCATGGTCACCATTACTGATGCTAGCAATTTTATTCCAGATTTTATTGAATTCAATGAAATTAAAATGTCCAACTACTGTAGCTGAATTTAAATATTAGTCTAGACCTCAGGATTACAAGTCCAATGGCATAACTACAATGCCACATACCCATCAATAAAAGATAGAAGTGTGTCGCACAGAGTCATGCATTCAAGGGAGGTCTGCTAATTGGAAGAGGAAGGTCTTGTGGCACAGTGGGTAGTGTCCCTGCCTCTGAGCCAGAAACTTCTGAGTTTAAGTCCCACTTTGACACTCTATGTCCAGCAAGGATGAGTTTATAAGGTGCCAAACAGTTGATTATCAACCTGCAAATTCTTCCAATATGCCTGTGGCAGGCGTAAAGAGTGGGAGAATTTCCCGCTGGCCACCTAGAAGGCAACGGAAAACAATTGTAGTGCCCTACCAAACATAACCATGGACTGACACATGCAAGTTCATGGTTACCAATGGCCCCTTACTGCATGGTACCTGAAGAGAGATTTGGGAAGGTGAATTCTTTCAGGAGCAGATGATTCATGAGGAATGGATGACCCTAATCCTAACCCTAACCCTAACCTCCATAGACAAAGCTTCAATAGTTTGATATCTCAGAAGGCTAGCAACGTTCTCCCAGATGAATGCGAGGCAACTAGCTGATTGATGTCAGCTCATAAGGACAACCATTGTATAAATCCTATCAACATTGCTAACTACAAGCTGATATACTTTAATCCATTCAATAGACTGGCTTTTAATGTAATTAACTGATCAGCTATCAAAGGGCACTAACTAAATTAATTTCAATTTTTATAATCTCTGACACAACTCAAATGTAAATCCAAAATTAGCGAGAGGTTAATGTTGAATTACTGTAACTAACTGAGCTTCCTTTGTAATCTTGACCAATTATTTAATCAAGTAAGCTATATATTACACAAAAACAGAAAATGCTGGAAAATCTCAGCAGGTCTGACAGCATCTGTGGGGAGAGAATAGAGCCAACATTTCAAGTCCGGATGACCCTTCGCCAGAGCTACAAATTATCAAATATATTAATTAACTCAATACTTAATATTTGAGTAGTGCTCCTAAAATAATTCAACAGTTAATAAAAAAATATTAATTTTTGACTTTGTGGCTTGACTTCCTTGAGAAATAATCTTAAGATATCAGTTCTAATAATGTGTTAACATCACACAAAGTGAAGACAAAAATAGCAAAAATCACTCGAGCTCTTATCTCCTTATTTTCTCCTTCAAACAAAACATGCAAAAAGTATTATCCTATAAAGTGGAAAATTAAAACAAGAATAATGTTGGTATTTAACCCTCTGCACTAAGAGCATGCCTAGTCGAAATCGATTTCCTCTACCTCCCAGGCCCAAGGTCTTTAGTTGCCATAATATGTACCCATTGGGAAAATCTGGCAAGTAAGTACATAGGGTGGAATCTTCCCATCCTGCCCACTGTCGATTTTGTGGCAGGTGGGAGCAGAGGATCCAGTGACAGGCAAAAAGTTGGAATCCTGCTGGTGTGAAAGTTGTTTGTGATTCTGCCAGTGATGAGTTAATGGCGGGTCAGTCATCCCGCTTCCTGGGCCATTCACTGACATGCAGGACATGTCTGTGCATCTGCACTCCCCTGATCATAGTCTCAAGGGCCTGGTGAGTGAAACAGGGCACTGCCTTCAGGTGATGGTGAATGAATGCATCAACTCCCTGTCCACCAGCTGATTTGGTCCGATAATCACCTGTGCATAATTAATTAGCTTCCACACACAGAATCCCAAGTGGCGTGAATGCAATTTGTATTCATCACCATCGCATCAATGCTCGTGATGAGAAGGGATGGAGCAGAGGTTGGGTAAGATGCATGCCTCCTGTGTGAAGTGAGCTTTGCCAAGAAAGGTCAGGGGGTGGAGTGTGAACAACCTGATAGATAGGATATTGGTGATGTAAATGCTTCTATGATATATTCATTGGCGGTAGGCGTCCCTTGCGAATGGTTGTGTGAGATCCCTGGAGAGAGTAGGTGTCCGTTTTCATGATGAAAGTTTGACATTAGAGAGAGTTGATTTAACCTGGTGGAACAAGTTAAATTGTTCATCTTCTTGGATGGTGCTTTGGGTATGGTTGCCAGTCACGTCTTCTGTGTGACAGAATCCCAGACCAGAGAGGTAAGGCTGGGGTGCTTCCTGGGCCATTCACTGACATGCAGGACATGTCTGTGCATCTGCACTCCCGTGATCATAGTCTCAAGGGCCTGGTGAGTGAAACAGGGCACTGCCTTCAGGTGATGGTGAATGAATGGATCAACTCCCTGTCCACCAGCTGATTTGGTCCGATAATCACCTGTGCATAATTAATTAGCTTCCACACACAGAATCCCAAGCAACATGATGGGCGCCCCTTGAAACCATCTACCGCACCTAGGGTTGAATTTTCCCATCCCGTCCGCCACGGAAATCGTGTCCGCGGGACACGGGTCATGCAAAGGTCAGGGACCTCGGGTGGGATTTTCCAGTCTTGTGACAAGCACTGCCGGAAAATCCTGCCCTTTGTCTCATAAATGGAAAATTCCACCTATAATCTATATTCTAAACTTGTGTTTTGTCAAATCTATATTGGAATTTTAAGAGAGTGACAATCGTAAAGATTTGGTGAGTATAATCTATTCATAATTTTAGTGTATAAACCCTCGGGCTTAAGAACTAGCATAAACCATTCAACCCTTCAAGCTGCTCTCCCATTCAATAAGATTTGGCTGAGATTTGTGGCCATAACTTCACTTTCCTGTCTCCTCATAACTTTTGATTCCATTGGGCTTTGGAGGTAGAGAAGATTGATTTATACTTGGCATTAGCAAAAATCTATCCAACCCAGTCTTGAACAAATTCAATAACTCATCCTCTACTGCTTTCTGGGGAACAGAATTCCACAGGCTAACAACCCCCTGGGAGAAAAGAATTCTCAGCTCTGTCTTAAAAGGAAGATCTCTTATTCTCAAACTGTGTCCCCTGTGATGACATGTGCCTGCAGGCAATATAATGTAAAGGTGCTCAGCAGAGCAGGGGTTAACTTGGAATTAGTGAGTGGCACCGCCCACAGTGTCATCCCTGTAGCCATATACACTTGGTCAGAGAACAGAACTCGGTAAACAGTGTGCCCGCATGGAACATTCCATGCAAGACCATCCTTGGAATTGTACATAGTTAAAACCTACTAATACAAGTTTTTTAAATTCATTTGTGGGACATGTGTGTCTCTGGCTGGCCAGCATTTATTACCCATCCCTAGTTTCCCTTGTCCAGAAGGCAGCTGAGAGTCAACCACATTGCTGTGGCTCTGGAGTCACAAGTAGGCCAGACCAGGTAAGGATGGCAGATTGCTTTCCCTAAAGGACATGAGTGAACCACTTGGGTTTTTCCAACGATCGACAATGGTTTCATGGTCATCAATAGGTTCTTAATTCCAAATATTTTTTATTGAATTCAAATTCCACCATCAGCTGTGGCAGGATTCGAACTCGAGTGCCCCAGAACATTAGCTGAGTTTCTGTATTAATAGTCTAGTGTTTATGTTTAAACACTCAAGCCTCAAGATCTTATCAATAAGCCACCATCTCAGCAATGAAAACAATCCATATTAAGTACATAAAATGATGCCGCTTAGTTCTAGGCCACAATCTTACCATATCGCGCTGCCAGCCGATGGATTCCCACCTGATTCCTCACCTCTTGCGATCCTACCAGCACCAGATACCTGGCGAGATCAGCCTCACGCCCCAAAAGGGCGCAAAGCTGATTGTAATATTCAAATTCTATTCAAAAAAGAATTTAAATATTATTAGTGAGCCTGGGACGGAATCGTCCAGGATCACTTGCTTCTGCAGCCTAATCGCTGAAGGTCCTCACCAGGACGAACCGCATAGGATCATGTGATCAGAGGTCATTCAGACCTCCCTGGGAGGTCAGAGGCATGGGAGATTCCCCTTGAGCATTTCCAGCTTGGCATTGCCAGCCTGGCATCCCGGCACAGCCCACCGGGCATCATGGCACTTCCGGTTTGGCAGACTGGCAGTTCCCACTGAGCGCTGGGCAGTGCAAAGGGAGTAGGGCCTGGATCGGAGGGGTTTCTTGCACATTCTGCAACTGCAATCAGTGGGGGAAAGCTCTGCGCTCTGCAATCGGTGATTAGGTGGGGGGATGCTGCGCGCTCTGCAACCAGTGATCAACCGGTCCGTGCCCGGGGTGGGGAATCAGCATTTGGGCATGCATTAGCAGTGGTGGGGTATTGTACAGCCTGTGTGGGAGGGGTGGGGTGATTGGATGGCCTGTGCCGAAGGGGTGGGGAAGGCAATCAGCTGTGGAGGCCAGCAATTGCTGGGGGAGGCAGTGACTGACCGATCTGTGTTGACAGAACACAGAGATATAGACATGCACAATGGTGCCTTCTGCTGCTATCTGACCGCTTTCAGCAACCTTAGGTCCTGCCTCCTCTCCCTGCTGGCGGGAAATATATCTTGCTTCACTTTTTTCACAGATTGAGGTAAGATTCCATTTTTAACTCACCCAAAAAAACAGCACAATTCTCTCCCACTTTTAGGCTCGCTTGGCACTTCGAATTTTTTTGGTACAATTGTCCCCATTCATCTCTCTCATAGGAGGAAACATCCTCTCAGCCTCCACCTTGCCAAGTTCCCTCAATATCTTGTATGTTTCAACAAGATCACCTCTCACTCTTCTAAATTCCAATGAGCATGGGCCCAGTCTGTTCAATGTTGTTTCATAAGATAAGCCCTTCCTCCCAGGAATGAGTCCCGTGAACCTTTTCTGAACTGCTTCGAATGCAATTATATCCATTTTCAAATAAGGAGTCCAAAACTATACACAGTACTCCGGATGTAGTCGTACCAAGGCCCCCGACAGCTGCAGTAAAACTGCTCAGCTTTTATATTCCTTTCCCCTCAGAGATACTTCCCGAATTATTTGCTGTACCTGCACACTCATTTTTCATGTATCAATGCTTAAAATGTCCACATGTCCACCATTTTAATTTGGCATTAACCAGCCTTCTTTTAAACATTAACTCATTTAAAAGAAAACTACTTAATGCCTTAGCTAAAATGATGGAGAAATCATGAAGTGATCATCTATTAATATTTACAATGAGAACATCTAGGCTTACAATCTTTAAAAGCTTGCAACAATAAACACTTCAACTGGATCTTTCTCTGTAGGAAATCACTAAACCCAACAGCCTTCGATCAAAAATAAAACTCCATGTTTGGTGATAACAAATGAAAATCATTTTTGTTGGCCTTTTTTAATATAAAATCTTCTTCGTTAAGGCAGTGCTGCTGAACAATTGTATTATCAGTGATCTGTCACAGTTTAAAATTCTCCTGTCCTATGAGACCATTTCACAAAGCTTGCCAGATCTGACATTATGTGTTAATGCAAACTCCTGTGTAAACTTATCCATATGTTTTTCACCAGCTAACCACTAATCATTCTGAATATGCAACGATTGACTGCTAAAGTCATGAATGTTAGGATTGAACAGGACCCAGGATTTTCCATCAATGCGAGATTTGAGGTAGGTTAACCCATAATGGTAAAACAAAGATAGAATCATAGAATCCTACAGTGCAGGAGGAGGCCATTCGGCCTGCACCGACCACAATCCCATCCAGACCCTATGAGCGGCACAGTGGCACAGTGGTTAGTACTGCTGCCTCACAGCGTTAGGGACCTGGGTTTGATTCCCGGCTTCGGTCGCTGTCTGTGCGGCGTTTGCATGTTCTCCCCCTGTCAGTGTGGGTTTCCCCTGGGTGTTCTGGCTTCCTCCCACAGTCCAAAAGATGTACTGGTTAAGTGCAATGTCCATGCTAAATTCTCCCTCAGTGTACCTGAACAGGCGCCGGAGTGTAGCGAATAGGGGATTTTCACAGTAACTTCATTACACTGTTAACGTAGCCATGATGTGGAGATGCCGGCATTGGACTGGACTGGGCACAGTAAGAAGTCTCACATCACCAGGTTAAAGTCCAACAGGTTTATTTGGAATCACGAGCTTTCGGAGCACTGCTCCTTCCTCAGGTGACTCACCTGATTCCAAATAAAACTGTTGGACTTTAACCTGGTGTTGTAGGACTTCTCACTGTTAATGTAAGCCTACTTGTGACACTAATAAATATACTTAAACCTATCCTCATAACCCCATGCATTTCCCCTACCGAGTCCCCCTGACACTAAGGGGCAATTTAGCATGGCCAATCCACCTACCCATACATCTTTGGACTGTGGGAGAAAACCGGAGCACTTGGATGAAACTCACATAGACACAGGGAGAATGTGCAAACTCCACACAGACAGTGACCCAAGCCGAGAATTGAACCCGGGTCCCTGGAGCTGTGAGGTAGCAGTGCTAACCACTGTGCCACATTGCCACCCCTAGTAAGTAGATGGAAAGTTCGATAGCTGTTAATTGGTGTGGCAGGAAAGGATTGGTTTCAATGTGTAAGTTTATGACACTTTTGTAATCAGTGGAGGACATTTCACAGAGAAAGCAAAACTGTAACGGGCGGAATTTTCCGGCTGTTCACACTGGCGGGATTTTCTGGCCCTGCTGCAGTGAACGCAGATTTGGCTGAGTGCCAAATTCTCCCGTCCTCACTTGCAGCAGCGGCAGGGTGTGAACGGCCAAAAAATTCCAGCCCCCATCTTTGAAAAAAAAATTTTGTAAGTTTCTGAATTTTACAGGCAAAATCGCTGTGAAGTACAACTTTAACTTGTGCAAGGATTTATTTGTTTAACTCGCCAGCACAGCTATAAGCGACCTATGCTGCATCTAAATCTTCTGACAAGACATTGAATTCTCTGCTCAATTATTTTATTGTTTTAGGAAGCTTGCAATGTTGACTTTTATTTGGTTTTGGTTTCTATTTTTAGTAAAGTTAAACCGATAACTTTGTGACAAACTGCCCGGTGATTGTAAATCTATTGTGACATAGTAGTGGTCGTGCAAATTGTGACAAGTGTGATTGTTGCATCCTTGTTATTCTCTAACAGGCTGTGATTAAAAGGAAATGACCTGTCCTTTACATTAACATTGTGCTGGTAGCATATTAACTCTTGGGAAAAAAATGAAGTCAAAGCAACTAATAAGCATCTGGTGTCAATTGATTATGATTGATGAGTGAGGAAATAGATGAGGCATTGATGAATATCTTATTGGGGGGTTCATAAAGAAAGGAACTTACAGGAAATAAACTTGAGCATCCAAGGACAGCAAATGTTTTGCTGGCATTTAGAAATGAAACCTAGCGGATAAGTTTGCTCAAGTGGGGAAAATCTGACCAAATGATAACAAGTCTTCAGGATGTCTTTGCATGCCACTGGAATTCTTTGCAAAGAATAAACTAAATTAGCTGTGAAGTTAAATGGAGCGACAGTAATTTACTTGGATATTCCAAAGGCACCTCCCACGAGATAAACTTCTTCATGCACGGTTTATAAAACAGATTAAGATTCATGGCAAATTAACTCGTTGGATTGTTAACTGTTTTAGCAAAGGCAAAGAAAAGAATTCGAGAACAAATGGCAAAAGCTATAGCTGGTTCAATTACTATTACCTTGTGCTGAGAAGTGATCTGGGTCCCTATTGTTGTTAAGGAGGCCATTTTGTACAGTATGCAACAATTGATGTTGCCAAACTATGCCACTAGGTGATAAACATAGATAGATTGTCAGATACAAAAGGCGTTTAATCTAATTATATACATCAGCTCGTGAATAATAGAAAAAAATCATTATGGATGAATATGAAGTGGAGCAGTATACATGTAACTTGCAATGAAAACTAAGGGATACTTACTAATATCTCAGTTAGCTAAAACAGATAAGCAGCTGAGAAGTGCGTCAGATTTGATCTTTTTTTATTCATTCGTGGGATGTGGGTATTGCTGGCTGGCCAGCATTTATTGCCCATCCCTAGTTGCCCAAGGGCAGTTGAGAGTCAACCACATTGCTGTGGCTCTGGAGTAATCTGTAGGCCAGACCAGGTAAGGATGGCAGATATCCTTCCCTAAAGGGACATTAGTGAACCAGATGGGTTTTTATGACGTTGGTTTCATGGTCATCAGTAGATCCTTAATTCCAGATTTTTTTAAAAACTGAATTCAGATTTCATCATCTGCCGTGGCAGGATTCGAACCCAGGTCTCCAGAACATTAGCTGAGTTTCTGGATTAATAGTCTAGCGATAATACCATTAGGCCACCACCGACCCTTCAGTCACTGCTAAGGTAGTTGATCTTAGTTGAGATAAAGGGAATAGATACTCTCAAATATTATTCAGCAAGCCAAAGTTGCGGCACGGTAGCACAGTGGTTAGCACTGCTGTTTCACAGCTCCAGGGGTCTGGGTTCGATTCCCGGCTTGGGTCACTGTCTGTGTGGAGTTTGCACATTCTCCTCGTGTCTGCGTGGGTTTCCTCCGGGTGCTCCGGTTTCCTCCCACAGTCCAAAGATGTGCAGGTTAGGTTGATTGGCCATGCTAAAATTGCCCCTTCGTGTCCTGAGATGCATAGGTTAGAGGGATTAGTGGGTAAAATATGTAGGGATATGGGGGTAGGGCCTGGGTGGGATTGTGGTCGGTGCAGACTCGATGGGCCGAATGGCCTCTTTCTGTACTGTAGGGTTTCTATGAATGTAAAATGGATATGAGAACAGGATCAAAGTCAGCTGATAAGGCGCATGGTTCAAAAGCCCACTCATGCTCTGTAAGTTTATACATGAATAGGAAACTCTTGGCATTGACAACAGAGGCAGTTGCAGAGGACCAAACTCTCAGCAGGGAAACAATAACTTCAGGGGAGAAAGAGAGAAACAGGAAGTTGAGGAATTTCATTTTTGATAAGAAAGTGATTTTGATGACCCTTTTAACCAGCAGAAACATTAGATTGGTTAGATCCAAATCCATACTCTAAAGGAGGAAGGAGAATATGTTATAAAAACAGAATATGTTGGGAAAACCCAGCAGGTCTAGCAGCCTCTGTGGAGAGAGAAACAATGTTAACATTGAGTCCTTGTGACTCTTCAACAAGGAGAACATATTATCTAATTTTCCCTTATTGATTTGCAAAGATGGGAAAAAATAATTTTGGATAATTATTTTGGATAAATATTAAGTAGTGGACGCATCTGAAAAGCTTTTTATTATCATCTGGAAGGATTTTGACAAGTGTATAGTTTATTAAAGAGATCATGTTTAAAATATTGGTCACCACTTAAGTTATGAACAGATCAATCACTTACGTGTTACATGGAACAAGGTGGTTTCTTGGTTGCTAATAATGAAATAAATTGTATGCCATGTCAAATAAGACTAATTTAGCTTTATATAGTCTGTATAACGTCCTCTGCATGACCCAAAGCAACTGAATTAGCATGAGAAAAGCAAAATACTGCAGATGCTGGAAGCTGAAATAAAAACTGAAAATGCTGGAGAAACTCAGCAGGTCTGACAGCATCTGTGGGGAGAGAATAGAGCCAACGTTTCGAGTCTGGATGACCCTTTGTCAGAGTTGGGAGCAAAGAAAATCAGCAAGTGTATATAATTAGATTAAATGCCTTTTACATCTGACAATATACCTATGCTTATCACCTAGTGGCATACTATGAGAGTGTGGCGGGGTGGGGGGGGGGGGGGTGGGGGGGGGGGGGGGGCGGGGAGGGAATGGTCTGTCATGGGACAAAGGGAATGTAAATGAGGATGAAGAAGGCTGAGAAAGGTGCTAAAAGTATCCAGTAAGTGATCAGACTGTGTGAATGGCAGAATAAAGGGACAGATGGTTAAGAGACTACCTGAGGAATATGGCAGTTGCCCTAAAAGGGGGCGGGGGTGGGGGGGGGGGCATGAGTTCCAAGATGGAGAGCGGGGATGGAGAAGTGGAAAAATGGAAGTGAGAAAGAAGAATGATAAAAATAGATGAATGAGATGAAAAGAAGAAACAAAATGAAATAAAATAAATGGAGATGGGAATTAGTATGAAGTTTAGTCAATTTTGTTATGTAGACAAGCTCGTTACCCAATTTCCAAACAATTGAATCCTACAAACAAATGTTACAATCTTTATGGAGACAGCTAACATTTAAAAGGAAATTGGAACACCCAGTTATCACCTGAAATAAACAATACCATGACATTTTGTTTCCAAACAAAAATGAGTTGTATATTAAAAAATAAACATAGCAAGCATTAACTTAACATTATGGTCTGTCAAGTCTTAGAGTATAAATCCAGTTCCCCTTTTGCTTTCTAATTCCATCCAAATGTTTCCTTATATATTATGAGATCATGAGGGTTCATTCACTTCTCCTTTGAAAACAAAACAAAGTATGCCACAGCTCTCCGGAATTCTCCTCAGTGTTTCAGCTGTTCTCTGAAGTGCCATATTTCACAGAGATCCTTCCATTAGCTTTGACTAAACAACTCTACAAATTTTCTTCAAAACATTATGACTATGGCTTCCTCATATCAAGTTAGTGGCCTCACTACATTCTTGCTATTGAATTTTTATTGCTATTGAATTTTTAAAATCAGAAAACCAGCTGGGTTTCTAATACCCTCTGCCCCCTGTCCCACAGTTCCTGTCATATCTTCTTTCTCTGACTATGTGTTTCTGTAACCAAACTGTCATGAAAATGTGTTGATGTCAAATAATGATTTTTAATTCACCAGCTGGAAATATTTTCAAACACAGCCCAAAAGTGACTTGAGTCCACAGTCCAAGATGGCTACTCCAATTGGTTAAAATATACATTCTGTATTCCAATCCAGTTGAAATGGAAACAGTTTGTCTGTAAAACCCAGCAAAGATAATGACCTCCGGGGAACAGGAAGGACCCATATCTGCTGCCTCATTAACAAGGTATTAGGGCAATCACCTCAGATATTGAACTGTTGGAGCCTGACCATTAAGTTTAGCCACTTGGACAATGGGATCCTGGCTAAAATACCTTTCCAGACATGAAGAGCAAATCCAGTTACCCTTCGAATTCATGGACAATTTCTTTATTTTGATCCTCTGGCAGCTAGAGAAGGAAGGTGACATGAGGAGCCAACAATTTTATGTTGTCAGCACATCTTTTCTCTGCAGAACCGAGAATGAATAAATGAAAGAAGACCCAAGTGAGGTTACTCCTGCCTCCTTCTCTTTCCAACCCACTTGACATGGTTTGAGCCATTTTGTCTGACTACGATCAGCCAGGGATGACCCACTGCAGACAAAGGCTTTTTAAAAGAATTTAAGACAGCGCTACCGCATTCAGAAGAACAACAAATTCAAATGTCCACATCTTTAAATCGGAAGCATTCTCAATTCTAACTTTGACTTTGCTAAATAAACACAGGTTACCCTGTGAACTGTGATTACCTCTGTGTCTGTTTCTCAATCGAGAGGAGAATCTTCCTGTCCTGCCCGCCACAGGAATTGTAGCGGGCGGGAGATGGACTATGCAAATGTCCGTTGACCTCGGGCGGGATTTTCCAGTTTTGGGGTGAGCATGGCTGGAAAATCCCTCCCCAAGTGTTTCCACTTGTTTACATTTCAAATTCAATTCCTAAATTAAAAGGTATTTTCCTCAACATGAATTATGAAATCAAATATTTGTATCACTAAATAAAGGTAGATAATTAGCTAAACTTTATTTGCTGATAAAAACAGAAAATGCTGGAAAAACACAAGCAGCATCTGTGGAGAGTGAAACAGAGTTAAAGTTATAAGTCTGGGATGACTTCTTCAGGGCTGAATTCTCCTTGTTTGGTGAAACAAAAACAGAAAATGCTGGAAAATCTCAGCAGCTCTGACAGCATCTGTGGAGAGAGAATGGAGTCAATGTTTCGAGACTGGGGCTGTTGCCCCATTTTGTCCCAATGACATTCTCTCTCTGTTAATTCAAAGCCAGGATATTTCACCCAGGAGCTGAGTCATGTGACTCCTCCCTGATTTCAATCTGGGTTTATCTTCACCATTGTGTCTAAGACCTCCATAAATGTTCTCCATCAAGCAGGTTGTGTCCTTCCCAATTGCAATGTATCAGTTGCTGTAAGCCATTGTTCTTCATTTAGTATGAAGTATAAAATACCTTGGGATGTTTTATTATATTAAAGGTGATTCAGCAAGCTGTTGCTGTTCAAAATCTTGAAGTGAGGCTTGGAACTATGGCCTTCTGACTCAAGTAAGAGTATGACCTATGAGCCAAGCCGACATTATGGGCTGGATTTTGCAGCCCTTGTGGTGGAAACCATAGTGGGCCAGGCCCATTGAATTATGAGAGAGGCCCCGCATCAGTCTTCTGGTGGCAGCCAAAAACTCCCAGCAATTTTGTTGGACAGGGCTAACAGAGAATTCCCAACCACAAGTTGCAGGATGTCAATTCAATTCCACTCATGCATGACTGACCCCACACCATCCTCGCCACCCCGCCCCCCCCACCTCCTGCACTCCCATGACTGCCCTACTCCCCATTCTCCCTTCACTCACCTTTAGTCTTGGATCCCACAGAGATCCAGGCCTTGAGTGGGTGCTGGTGACATGAGGAACATGATTGGCAGCTCTCGTAGGCCGGACTGCCACCACTAGGGAGCATCAAGGCCTGGTGACAGCCACTTAAATGTCTGAAGGGCATTTGATTCCATTGGGTTTTCCCATGGAACTGACAGATATTCTCGCGGATTCTCCAACCAGTGGGCAAGACATCCACTAGCCCAACAAAATCCTGGCCTACTTGAAGTAACTTTCAATTTATTGCTAAAGGATGCAGCTGACTTTGCAGGCCAGGTAACCATTATAATATCGACACAATTTTGCTAAGAATTCCATGATGATTGTATTTAATATGCATGAGGAATTGTCGCATTGTGTGAAAGACTTATGACATTCAGGAGATCATTGCAGAGGCATTTGCTGTACAGTATCTGTCAGGATTACAGCTTTGATAATCCATTATCTGCCCAGCTGAAATCTTGGTTGCTGTCAGACCTTGCAGGGATTTCTGGACACTATCATGTCAGTATGTACAATAGTCATAAAGAAACCCTGTCAAATCTGAACCTCAGGCTTTAATGCTGCAAAAGGATGCGAGGATTGCCAGGGCAACATACTCTTGCTCTTTCTTGTGGTCTGCCATTAAGCTGATAAATATCCAAAGAGTAGATTTACCCGTGCTGAGCTGGTACTTGCAACAGATATTGCGTGATGCAAGCCACTAGGTACACTCGGGAGGTTGGGATGGTTTTGGAAAGATTCTTATTGAAGAGGAAAATAAATTCAATGCCGGTTGTGAAGCAACCCTTCACATGATGTTTGGGTGGCAATACATTGTTAAAGTTTTAAAGTTAAAGTTTTTAAAGTTTAAAATTGAGGTTTATTTATTAATGTCACAAGTAGGCTTACATTAACACTGCAATGAAGTTCCTGTGAAATTCCCCAAGTCGCCACACTCCGGCACTTGTTCGGGTCAAAGCACATACCCAGCACATCTTTCAGACTGTGGGAGGATCCCTGCTGAAATTATCTCTTTTAAAGTTTATTTATTTATTAGTATCACAAGTAGGCTTACATTAACACTGCGCTGAAGTTACTGTGAAAATCCCCTAGTTGCCACACTCCAGCGCCCGTTCGGGTACACTGAGAGAGAATTTAGCATGGCTAATGCATCTAACCAGCACGTCTTTTGGACTGTGGGAGGAAACTGGAGCACCCGGAGGAAACCTCTGCAGACACGGGGAGAATGTGCAGATTCCGCACAGACAGTGACCCAAGCTGAGAATCAAACCTGTGTGTTATACTTGAATTTATGTTTCATATGACTTTTGGACAAAAGGAAGGCTGAATCCCTTTATCAGCACACCGGAGAGCGATGTAGGCAGCAGAGGTACTAAGAAGGGAGAGAATGCAAATGGAAAAAAATACTGCGATTCTGGAAATTTGAAGAGTATGTACAGTGTTAGGGTAGTGTGCCTATCCTAGAAGGTGCACCCAAATAGATGTTAAAACAATCGAGGGTAAATGTATCAAACTGTCTTGGGCCCATTTTTGTTGATGTATTTTTTATAATTCTTTCACATGATGTGGACATCACTGGCATGTCCTGCAGATGTTGCCTACCCTCAATTTCCCTTGAGAAAGACAATGAAGAGAAGAAATATTGCAATAACTTGTGTTTTCACCGGGAGCAACAAGTACATGCTTCTTCAGTTTGATATGTGCAAAGCTCACAACCCAGTGTTCTGGCTTTATTTTAAAAGTCAATGATAGAAAATTCTGTCTTGAGTTCTCATTTTTGCCTTCAAGTATATGGTATTAATGGAAGATGCAGAATGGCAATGCCAGTGAAACTATGGAAAGGCTGCAAGGAAGATTCAGTACTTGGCATATGGTGCAGTCAGTGTGCAATTTACTTGGTGGATGCAGGAGAGTTTTACTGATGATCAGTCTGGCAAATCACATATACTCTGAGGATGTTTGGATTTGGGACTCCAATGAGAATACTGCACCTCCCCCTGGGGAGAAGTGGTGATGCCCTGGTCAGGACCTTCCTTTCTAGAATTGTGAAGTGGAGTGTACATGGTTGCCAATTTAAAATTCTTGCTTCAAATATTTTTAGGCTCAGCTCTAAGCTGGAGCTGCACTAACTATTCACCTTTCCCCTATTGAGCAAGCTCCTGACATGACACCCAATCTGAGCCAGGAGTTTGTTATGTACACTTCACTAATGGGCTTACTCCAGAAGATCCAACACTAGTAGCCTTGTTTGATGTGGGAAAAGGTCGCAGTGCAGTTTGCTGGCTTAAAACAAAAAGCCGTAATGGAAAATTTAACCTTGCATTGTTTAATCTCTCGAAAATTGGCAATGTTGAAAGTTCACATTTTATCTACATCATCGCATGCACCTGAAGACTAACGAGCACTCCAAAGTAAGATATACTGGTGTCAATGCTGCAGTTTGAATGGCCTTGACTTGAACCCTACCCCTCAGAATGGTGTCAGGGGTAGCATTAAGATTAGGCAGAGTTCACTTGGAGGCTGAAGGTTACCCTATTCCTGCCTGCCACCATTTCATCTTCATCAACTCTCAAATTGACTGAGGTTCCTGCTGCAGAAAGGTGAGGGAGTAGTTTAAATTCAAATATTGTGGCCTGAGGAAGTTGCTGGTGTTGCAATACGAGGAGTCTGGGGGAGACCTATCCAATGTCAAACCCAATCCAGGAGGCAGTGTTTGGCTTGCAGATACCAAGATAAGTATAAGAAGGAAACCTTGCTTTGAAATCCATGTCAGGCAGGAGGAGCAGAAGTGCTCTCCCTAATCCAGGCAAGTTGTCCTTGGGTCTTCTACTTGGGGTTCTCTATTTCCACCTGCATGCCCCAATGTTAGTGCATTCAGTTTCTTGAAGGAGACAGGCCTGCAGTATTTAAATGACGACCAAGGATCAAAATGACTTGGGCCTTTTCTTGCCACTTACACCCAGCCCAATGTAAACACAGCCTGAATCCCAAATCAAACCCTAACCTAACACCAGAACAAAGTAAGAAGTCTCACAACACCAGGTTAAGGTTCAACAGGTTTATTTGGAGTCATGAGCTTTCGGAGAGCTGCTCCTTCATCGGGTGAGTGAATAAAGAGAAGAGATAATTACTGGAAGATGTAATTTCACTCCACTTACTTTGGAATCAGTTTGGGTATTGGCACTTTGTCAACATTGCAAAATTATAACAGGTTTGCAAGAAGCTAAACCTGTACTGTGCATAGTTGACTCCCACTGCTGCAATGGTAGATTTTTCAGAAACAGCTTATCAGGGCAACCACAAGCTGAATTATTCGCCAACATGACAGTCTAATAATTGGTTTGATATGCACTGTGATCACATTCTTTCCTGAAGCAATGTTGTGGCTGCTGCTTTTGAAGGATTTAATGCAGCATTTATCCTTCAGCCTCAAGTATGGGGCAATATAACAGACATGCGATTGTCATGGTCTCCATTGGAGCAGAAAGTATAATCATTTTGATAATCTCCTGTAGGCAAAAGAAGATCTTGGTAGTTCTTCACTTCACTTCAACATTTCTTCTTTTCCTCTTGGGAATTCAGTGGGTAAATCCATGACTCTAACAGGAAAGCTAGCGCTTTACACCACATGTTAGATATAATCTTTCCTCAGATATTGATGGAATGGAGGAAGACATCATTCAGTCAGGAAGACAGCAGTTTAATATATGGTCAAAGTGATAATTCACTCTTTTTCTAGTTCCTTTTTAATCCAAAAACAGAAATTCTATTACCTCCCAATCATCTCTTTCTGGTAAGAATCTGAACAATTGGCACAATCGATTTTCATAATCTAATTCTTTTGTCAATGATTGTGCTTTTCTCTATTCGATAACTGCAATATTTTTTGCCATCTAGTGACCAGAATGGAACAGAGTATTCAAAGTACAATCAAACTGATAATTTATAAAGTGCAGGACTACCTTACTACAGAAAGGCTCATGGCACATTTTATTTGCTCTCCTACTATAGGCCGCAAGTGTATGACCCACTTAGAAGCTAACAAGTAGAAGATGTTTCCTTAAGACATTGGCACGAGGTGAAGTGACAGCAAAAGTAAATCTTTGATTCAGGGATATATAGAAACTAGAAGCTGGAGTAGGTCATTCGGCCTTTTGAGCCTGTTTCACCATTCATTTTGATCATGGCAGATCATTGAATTCAATATCCGGATCCCCCTTTCCCCCATATCTCTTGATCCCTTTAGCCCCAAGAGCTATATCTAAGGTCTTCTTGAAATCAGAATGTTTTGGCCTCAACTACTTTCTGTGGTAGTGAATTCCACACCTTCACCATCCTTTGAGTGAAGAAATTTCTCCTCACCTCAGTTCTAAAAGGTTCACCCTTATCCTCAAACGATGACCCCTAGTTCTGGACACCCCCACCATTGGGAACAGTTTTTTCTGAATCTACCCTATCTAACCCTGTTAGAATTTTATAAGTTTCGATGAGATCCCCTCTCAGGCTTCTAAACTCCAGTGAATATAATCCTAACCAATTTAGTCTCTCCTTATATGACAGACCTACATCTCAGGAATCAGCCTGGTAAACCTTCACTGTACTTCCTCTATAGCAAGGACATCCTTCCTTAGATAAGGACACCAAATCTGCACACAATACTGCAGGTGTGGCCTCACCATTGCCTTATACAATTGCAGTAAAATATCCCTATTCCTATACTCAAATCCTCTCATTATTAAGGCCAATATATCATTTGCCTTCCTTAATGCCTGCTGTACCTGTGCGCTCACTTTCAGTGACTGATGCACAAAGACATCAAAGTCTCACTGAGTATCCCCACCTTTCAATTTACACCCATTCAACTAATAATCTGTCTTCCTATTATTGCTAGCAAAATGGACAATCTCATGTTTATCCACATTATACTGCATCTGAAATAAGGATAGGGATATTTTACTGCAATTGTATAAGGCATTGGTGAGGCCACACCTGGAGTATTGTGTGCAGATTTGGTGTCCTTGCTATAGAGGAAGTACAGTGAAGGTTTACCAGGCTGATTCCTGGGATGCAGGTCTGTCATACTGCATCTGCCGTGCATATGCCCACACACTCAACCTATCCAAACCACACTGACGCATCTCTGCATCCTCCTCACGGCTCACCCTCCCACCCAACTTTATATAATTTGCAAATTTGGAGATGATACATTTAGTTCCCTTTTCCAAATCATTAATATATAATGTGAACAGTTGAGGTCCTAGCACAGATCCCTGCGGTATCCCACAAGTCTCTGCCTGCCAATCAGAAAAAGACCCATTTATGTCAACTCTTTGCTTCCTATCTGCTAACCAAACAAATGTAGGTCCCCTACAGACAGAAACAGGGGAATGTATACGACAAGACAAAGAAATGGCCGAGCAACTGAATACATACTTTAGTTCCGTCTTCATAAAAGAGGACACAAATCAGATGCCAGAAATGTTGGAGAATGCAAGATTTAGTGAGAGGGAAAAACTGAGGGAGATCAATATTAGTAGAAAAATGGTACTGGGAAAGTTGATGGGATTGAAGGCGGATAAATATCCAGGGCCGAATAATCTACACCCAGAGTGCTTAAGGAAGTGGCTCTAGAAATAGTGGATGCATTGGTGGTCATCTTCCAGGATTCTATAGACTCTGGAACAATCCCTGCAGATTGGAGGGTAGCGAATGTCACTCCAATATTCAAAAAGGGAAATAGAGAGAAAACAGGGAATTTTAGATCAGTAAGCTTAACAGTAAGGGGAAAATTCTCGAATCCATTATCAATGACTTTATAGCAGAGCATTTATAAAGCAATGGCAGGATCAGACAGGGTCAGCATGGATTTATGAAGGGGAAATCATGCTTGACAAATCTGTTGGAATTCTTTGAAGATGTAACGAGTAGAGTTGACAAGGGGGAACCAGTAGATGTGGTATATTTGGACTTTCAGAAAGCGTTTGACAAAGTCCTGCACAAGAGATTATCGTGCAAGATTAAAGCGCATGGGATTGGAGGACGTGTATTGAGATGGATAGAAAACTGGTTGGCAGAGAGGAAACAAAAAGTAGGAACTAATGGCTGCTTTTCAAATTGGCAGGCAGTCACTAGTGGGGGTGCCACAGGGATCGGTGCTGGGACCCCAGCTATTCACAATATATATGAATGATTTGGATGAGGGAACAAAATGTAACATCTCAAAGTTTGCAGATGATACCAAGTTGGTTGGGAGGGTGAACTGTGATGAGGATGCAGAGATCCTTCAGAATGATATGGACATGTTGGGTGAGTGGGCTAATCAATGGCAGATGCAGTATAATTTGGATAAGTGTGAGGTTATTCACTTTGGAAGCAAAAACAAGAAGGCAGACTACTACCTGAAATGGGAGAGGTGAGTGTACAGCAGGACCTAGGTGTCCTTGTGCATCAGTCACTGAAGGTAAGCATGCAGGTGCAGCAGGCGGTAAAGAAGGCAAATGGCATGTTGGCCTTCATCGCGAGAGGTTTTGAATACAGGAGCAGGGATGTGTTGTTGCAACTATGATGTGGAGATGCCGGCGTTGGACTGGGGTGAACACAGTAAGAAGTCTCACAACACCAGGTTAAAGTCCAACAGGTTTATTTGGTAGCAAATACCATAAGCTTTCGGAGCACTGCTCCTTCGCCAGATGGAGTGGAAATCTGCTCTCTGTTTGAGCAGCGAGTAGTGGTGTTACCTGATATTCTGTATAGAAATTCTTCTTAAATTCACCTAAGTAAATTCTTTGTTTGATATGTTATTGGCTACCTTATATTTGTGCTCCCTCATTTTGGACCCACTCACAATTGGAATAATTTTCTTTACATCTGTCTTCATAAGTTTAAAGACCGTTATCAGGTCTCGACTTCTCCAGAGGGAAGAACCCCAGCCTGCTCATTTATTCTTGACTTTTATATCTCTTCCCCTAGCAAGAAAATGCATAGATACTCAGAATCACAAGCTACAGGAACATTAGAAACAGAAGTTGACCATTTGGCCCATTGAGTTTCTATCGCAAATCCATATCCCCGACACCCATACCAAATAAAAAATATCTCAACTTTGAATGCTCCAGTTGTTCTAGCATCCACAGGCATTTGAGAAAATTGTTCCAGATTTTTGCTACTTCTTTGTGTGGAAGCAAAGTCATGTTACAACTATTAAAATAGATTAGCGTCATGGAATCCCTGCAGTGTGGAAGGAGGCCATTTCGTACATTGTGTCTGCACCGACAGAGTATCTTATCCCACCCTATCCCTGCATTTACCATGGATAATCAATGTAACTTACACATCTTTGGACACTAATGGGGCAATTGAGCATAAACAATCCACCTAATACGCAACCTTTGGACTGTGGGAGGTCAAAGTGCCTGGAGGAAACCCACGCAGACAGGGAGAGACAATAACCCAAGGCTAGAATTGAACCAGGGCCCCTGGCACTGTGAGGCAGCAGCGCTAGCCACTGTGCTATTGTGCCCCATGCACCGTGCAGTCTCTTTTCTGAAGAGGCTATTTTCTTTGGGAAGAAAGGAAAATAAGTCTTTAAGATAATGAAGGGGCACAATGGGATGAAAGAAATGGTTTGAAGAGAGAAAAGGAAGCAGAACAATCTTAAATGATCTATTTGTTGATTTAGGATTAAAGCTTTGAACCATTTTGTAATTCTGAGAAAACATGCTACACCCAAAAGCATTATCCAATTTTGTTTTTGTAAATGCAAACTGATGGATATCATATTTTTTGTTTTACTGATAACTGGTCCTTTATTGTCATATAAATTTTCACCAGAAGGCTTTATTTTTTCCATCCCATTCATTTTAACTGTAACGTTCCTTGTTTCCTTCTATACCTGTACCACAAAAAATAATTTCTTCATCATGATTGAACTGAGTCCAGTGTAAGGTCATCTTGATCTAAAACAATAACTCTGGGCAGGATTTTTCATGATGTGGAGATGCCGGCATTGGATTGGGGTAAGCACAGTAAGAAGTCTCATAACACCAGGTTAAAGTCCAACAGGTTTATTTGGTAGCACAAGCCACAAGCTTTCAGAGCGCTGCTCCTTCATCAGGTGAGTGGGAGTTGTGTTCACAAACAGGGCATATAAAGATACAAACTCAATTTACAAAATAATGGTTGGAATGCAAGTCTTTACAGGTAATCAAATCTTAAAGGTACAGACAATGTGAGCGGAGAGAGGGTTAAGCACAGGTTAAAGAGATGTGTGTTGTCTCCAGCCAGGACAGTTAGTGAGATTTTGCAAGCCCAGGCAAGTCGTGGGGGTTACAGATAGTGTGACATGAACCCAAGATCCCGGTTGAGGCTGTCCTTATGTGTGCGGAACTTGGCTATCAGTCTCTGCTCAGCGACTCTGCATTGTCGTGTGTCGTAAAGGTCGCCTTGGAGAACGCTTACCCGAAGATCAGAGGCCGAATGCCTATGACCGCTGAAGTGTTTCCCAACAGGAAGAGATTGCCTGGTGATTGTCGAGCGGTGTTCATTCATCCGTTGTCGTAGCGTCTGCATGGTTTCCCCAATGTACCATGCCTCAAGACATCCTTTCCTGCAGTGTATCAGGTAGACAACATTGGCCGAGTTGCAAGTGTACGTACCGTGTACCTGGTGGATAGTGTTCTCACGTGAGATGATGGCATGCGTGTTGATGATCCGGCACATCTTGCAGAGGTTGCTGTGGCAGGGTTGTGTGGTGTCGTGGTCACTGTTCTCCTGAAGGCTGGGTAGTTTGGTGTGGACAATGGTCTGTTTGAGGTTGTGCGGTTGTTTGAAGGCAAGAAGTGGAGGTGTGCGGATGGCCTTGGTGAGATGTTCGTCTTCATCAATGACATGTTGAAGCTCCAGAGAAGATGTTGTAGCTTCTCCACTCCGGGGAAGTACTGGACGATGAAGGGTACTCTGTCTGCCGTGTCCCATGTTTGGCTTCTGAGGAGGTCGGTGTGGTTTTTCGCTATGGCACGTTGGAACTGTCGATCGATGAGTCGAGCGCCATATCCTGTTCTTATGAGGGCATCTTTCAGTGTCTGGAGGTGTCTGTTGCGATCCTCCTCATCTGAGCAGATCCTGTGTATACGGAGGGCTTGTCCGTAGGGGATGTCTGTATCTTTAAGACTTGATTACCTGTAAAGACTCGCTTTCCAACCATTATTTTGTAAATTGAGTTTGTATCTTTATATGCCCTGTTTGTGAACAGAACTCCCACTCACCTGATGAAGGAGCAGCGCTCCGAAAGCTTGTGGCTTGTGCTACCAAATAAGCCTCCAGGATTTTTCAGCCATTCCCTCCAAAGCGACCTTCCAGTCCTGCTGAAGATGACTCCCTGCTGGTGGGAGGATGGGGGGAGGGGGGGGGGGCAGGGCGTGTTCCTTGGCGGTGGGATGGGAGAGCAATGCAAAATGCCATAGGCATCAGTGAGATCTGCTGGCAGCAAATGGCAAGCCGCATCCACCACTGGGAAACATGGACCACGGGGAGGGCTGCCTCCGTCTTGTTCCACACATGCTGCCTGGCCTGCTGAGTATTTTTATTTGGAGAGTAGAGTCTGGAGTGTTGTAGAAGCCCAGGCTGGATTGAATTGTAAATCCTCACTTCAATTCCCTCACTTACATGTGTGTTTCACCCTCATTTTGAGGTCTTCAATTATAGTGCTATCTCAATTTTAGGGCCATTGAATCTTGGCATTTGATGTTTCTTTTGCTGAGCTGTGGACACTTGTATCATCAGAGAATGCATAAAATACTTCCCTTTGAGAACTATGATGATTAGGGTAGTGTATGTGAAATATTGTTATGATCAAAAAATAAAACTCACACAAAGCTTTTATCTTGTGTTTGAGAAATCAATCAGGTTTAACTCAACAACTCACAGATTGCTTAATTAACTGAATAATCTTTAAAGTACTGAGATACCAGTCAAATTCAAACCCAAGCTAATTATCTCTATTAGTTCATTCAGATCAATGTTTATTTACTTACACATCCAAAGCCCGACTCAAGAATAGCTTCTTCCCTGATGCCATTAGACTTTTGAATGGACTTACCTCGCACCAACTTGATCTTCCTCTACACTCTAGCTATGACTGTAACACTACTTTCTGCACTCTCTCCTTTCCTTCTCTATGAATGGTATGCTTTGTAGGTGTATAGCATGCAAGAAACAATACTTTTCACTGTAAACTAATACATGTGACAACAATAAATCAAATCAAATCAAAGATCCGCAGGTTAGGTGGATTGGCCATGCTAAATTGCCCATTAGTGTCAGGGGGATTAGCAGGGTAAATACGTGGGGTTATGGGGGTAGGGCCTGGGTGGGATTGTTGTTGGTGCAGGCTCGATGGGCCAAATTGCCTCCTTCTGCACTGTTGGGATTCTATGATTCTTTGATTTTACGAGTTGTGAACGTGTGACTTTTTAAAATCACAATTTTTCTTCCTTAAATGTTCATATAAACTGCCAATTTAAGAATGCAATCTATTACACTGGCACAATCTGCCTGTTGACAAATGAAAGAAGGAAGGGAGATTGGATATGGGGGGACGGTGGTGGAAGAAGTGCAGGGGAGAAGAAGGAAGATCCTCAAATGCAATTTTCGATACTTAATTCTTACTTCATTGAAATCAACCAACGTGTTGATAATTATATAAAATGAGAGCCTAACAGCAGCCCAAGATCTGTGCGCTCTTTCTTCTGTGGGAATCAAGTAATCTTATTCCAAAGTTTGAAATTCTAACATTGATGAAATGAATGGATGACTTGCCCATAAACAAGGGAAGACAATGCTGGAAGATAAGATCCAATTTAAGCTGGTGTCACACTCAGAAATTGTTAAATTAAGTCATGTAATTGAGTTGCTGGAGAGAGGTTTGAAGAATTTACAGGAAATTGTAATGCAACGTTGAATCTTACAGAACCTCCCAAATGCACTCCTGGCCTGATAAAGTCCTGGGTTAAAACCAACTGTTGTGACTTCAAAAGCAACAGAATCCTGACTGACATTCGAACTGCATTTAAAAGTTTCACTTCTTCAAATGTTCCTCAAGTTCTATGTTAAAGTTTGAAATGAAAACATCATAAGGGTGTGATCGCCCTTCAGATCATGCATCGACTTGCGCAGCTCAGTCAGAACATGGAGATTGAGAAAATCAATAATGTACAGTTTAAATGGGCCATGATGATGGAAATTGCAGACCGTCCAACTGAGGAAGGTTTGTTAAGGGTGAAGACCCAACTCAATGCAACAAAATGCAGTGACATTTTCTGGGAATGTAATGGCTGCTTTAAGTTGCCAGATGTCCCCTGTTGTTGTAAAGCTTTCATTTTTTCACAATTGATGTAACTATTTCAGTACCCAGCTTACCGATTTAAGTGAACGCACATTAAAAAATATTGCCAATGAACGTTTAGAAATCAGAATGCTGTCTTCAAAGTGGCGGTAATTTGTATCGAATGGTCAATTTGCTGTAATGTCAGTCAATTGGAAATCTTTGCCCCGTTTTAGATCTTGACAGCCAGAGTAAAATTGAACTCTAAGGAGTGGGAATGTAAAATTCACAGATCTGTGTTTTTCTTTTGGTCTATTTTCCTGTGATTAACTTTCGTTTATTGATATGGGAGCCTTGCAAAGACTAATTAGCTTGATCATTCTAAGCTATTTTTTGCTGGTTTCTCTCAGCATTGAACAGCCTTAGGCCACTACAAAAGACTTTGGCTCCCACCAGACTTCAAAGCAAAACTATAATTATGTAATTGGTGTTTAAGCAGGGGATTTTAATACCAGTTTGATGAAAGGGATAAAGTAAATTATAGTTGGCTGCAATATTACTGATACAACGGGTTAAGCTTGTGGTACTCAATGAAGAAAGTGCAAGAAGGTTTGAAGTGTACAAAAGCAAAGCAATGTGCATTTTGGAAATCTGAAAAAAACACACAAAATGCTGGAAGTACTCAGCAGGTACTGACAGCATCTCGGGAAGAGAAGAAGACATTTCAGGTCAAGGACCGAAGAAAGGTTTAAAAGTGTGCTAATTACTGACCTTAAACTCTGTAATGTTTAGCTTAAGTCACATTGGAGTCTCCTCTGCTGTGGCACAAGGAATACAGTTTCTTCAAACAGAAATACAGTTTTGTACCAAGTTTCCAAATTTCATTCTTTGTAGGGGTGCCTCTGGTAAGGTCGACATTTATTGCCCATCCCTATTTGCCATCAAGGCGGTGATGGTGAGCTCATATCTCGAGTCCCTAGCAATTTGATATAATTGAATGGCATTCAATGTTGCTTCAGAGGGCGAGTAAGAGACAACCATGTTGGCAGAACTGGCATCGTATGTCGGCCAGATTAGCTCAGGACAGCATTTGCAAATTAATTGTTTTCGTATGACAATCTGACGGCTTTAACTTAATTTTTACTGCTACTGGCTTTTAATTTCCATGTTTTCACATTCTCTAATTTATTAGTCAGGCTTCAGGATTACATGTTGCTAAAATTGCTATAGTTCAGTACTCTGTTAGGGGAGGCAGTGGCCTCGTGGTAATGTCGCTGGCACCAGTATTCCAGAGATTCTGGGTAATGCTTTGGGGATCCAGGTTCAAATCCTACCATGGCACTTGGTGAAATTTGAATTCAATAAAAGTCTGGAATTATAGGTCTAATGATGACCATGAAACCATTGTTGTAAAAATCCATCTGGTTCACTAATGGCCTTTAGGGTAGGAAATCTGTCATCCTTGCTTGGTCTGGCTTACATGTGACTCCAGATCCACAGCAATGCAGTTGATTCTTAACTGCCCCTTAAAGGCAATTAAGGATGGGCAATAAATGTTGGCCCAACTGGTGATGCCCAGCTCCCATAAAAGAATTTTTAAAACTCTGAGAGGTAAAAACATCTCATCTGCTTTTTGACTGGCCATTGTCGAGGTTGAATTCTGTTGAGTATCGCACAGTATTTAAATGACTAAATCTGGCTTTATCCCAATGATGGAATCTTAAATCTACTGAGAACTAGGACAATAGTTGGGATTATGAATTGGATTTAATAGTGCACTGTGCCAGGAGTTGATTCTTGGATGCTAGTCTCAGAATCTGACCGAAATGGTCATATTATTTAGACAATGATGTTACTGATGATGTAAATATAACATCAAGGCCCGAGGTTCCAAAGGAGAACAATCTGTACACCACAATTGTCTTGTGTGTAAATAGTTCTAAATAAATAGTTTCAAGAAAAACTAAACCCTGATCATTTTCAAGTTACTCATAGAGTAAGGGAACCCTCATCAAGCCAATAGAACAAATAAGTAAGGGGCTACAAGTGCAAGCCACAGTGGTGGCCCAAAACATTAGAGACTGCAATTTAGGAAACTGAGACCACAGATTAGCAGTAACACACCGGCAAAGAGCTGGAACAGCTCAGTCAATTTTGCAATGAATAAGGACAAAAGTAAGATATACATTGGTGGGGAACAGTGAACCACTCACATGTTGGAAGACCTCCTACAGCCATTACCTCTTCCACAGCTTTTCTTACATATCGAGGGTCCACAGTAAGGACAATGATGGGGCTCCGGAGGCAATGGTTTGAAAGTTACTGAACAGTTTCAAGAAAAGGCACAGAAACACCAGGTCAGTACCCTTTTATGCATAATTAGGGCCATGAATGATGATTTCTTGGTGAGACAAGGTGTCCAGGAGACCTCGGTTTTCAATGAGGAAGTTTTCAAATGGTTTGCCATTGCCTTCTGCAGTATGACTGACCAGGAAACTCTCCTGCTCTTATTGACCGCTTTCAGGCATATTGCAAGGACTTATATACTGATAATCAATCTGTGTAGTCACATTGTCGATATACCTTCCATGATTATCAAGTCCTGAAGTGGGATTGGAACCCAGAGCCTCTGGCCAAGAGATAGTGACACTAGCACTGTGCCACAAGACTTGTTCCAGTAGCAAAACTTTGATCAAGGTCTTTGATATATAAAACTTTGCGATCTGCAGAAAATCCATTTTTTTGAGAGAAACCTGCAACATGTCTATATTTGACTTTGGCTATTGAATTCACCTGACTGCATTTAGGGAGTGAGAAACTTCTTTTTCAGCAGACCTTCACTGAGTGTTCTTTTCCTATTGGAGCCAACCATATAAGTTAAGAGTTATTCATTTTGTTGATAACTTGTAAAAGTGCACTATTCTCGTTAACTGTATTTTCATTTGGTGTGTGTTTGGGTGTGAGTGGAAGAATGAGTGGATGACACAGCATTGGGTTTTGGGGTTGAACATATGTATAAATACCCCTCTGTCTAAACCCATGTAAATCTCGCTGTTGTTTAGTCATATTGTCTGCACACTGAGGGGTTAGGAAACACACAAGGGTGACCAATATTTTGGGGCAAAAATGATGGAACACTTGGGCATGGGGGAATCATACGACTGGTGCTACAAATCTGTGACAGCTGGGGGATGGTTGCTAATGAATCTCTGAGAATGTGGTTTGGCTGTGCTAGTGAATTTCTTAGGGGGCGTTCTCATCGGCTTGTCATACCGGCCAATCGGTATGGCGAGCCGGTGAGAAATCGCAAGAGGCAACAAAATCAGGATTGGTGCCAGTTTTCTGCCTCTCGTGATGTTACCAGCGCCGCTTTGTTGGCAAAATTGGCTTTGTGCCCACAAAGAGTGCGAAGCCAATTTCAATATTCATGTCATTAGTGAGTCCGGAATATTATCATTTGGGCTCATTTGCCCTTAACTGCTTGCCGGTCGAGGTCCTCACAGGTGTGGATCACATGTGGTCCCACCAATGGGGACCAGACATGATGGCCTCACTGGTGGGAATGGAGGCCATTGAAGCTCCTCCGAGTGTTCAGGGGCAGGGCTGGGCAGTGTTTCTTGGGCAGCACCAGCCTGGCACTCTGCCTGTGCCCATCTGGCACTCTGGCACTGACCAATGGGCAGTGCCAAGGGGGCAGGACCAGAGGAACAGGGCCTGAAGGAGCAGGGCCATGATAGGTGGGAGGTGAGGGGGAGCTCCGTAGGGAGGAGGGAATGGAGGTAGGAGGTGATCAGCTGGGGCAGCAATCAAGGGTTGAGTTGTGATCGACGGGTTGGTGATCAGGTGGGTGGGGGGGGAAGCTATTGGCCAGGGTGGCGATCGTCCAGGGTAGTAATCAGGGGGTGTGGAATTATGTCCAGAGCGGCGATTGGTGTGTGTGTGTGTGGGGGGGGGGGGGGGGGCGATTTCTTGGGAGGTGGGGATGGTTGAGGGGGTGATGACAGGAGATCTCCCATTACATTGTGCACATAGTGCACTAGGAGATCAGGGCACCTGTGCAATGGCGCCCCGAAACCTCAGCAGCTGGCTTTACTGGTGAGATTAAGCTCTGCCCTGCCCCCTGCTGGTATGAATCACATCCTTGCATTGTTTTTTATTTGGTTACCTGCAGAAATCCATTTTGAAGTTTAGGAAGGGTTTTGACAGTAGCTATTCTTCAAATTGTTTTAACGAAAGACAAAATGACCTCTACCCTATTCACAGCTAGTTGTGCAGATCTCTGTGGTGAACCTTACATATTCATGACCAGAAGAAACAAAGCCAAAAGTCTTCAACTAAATTAATCACAAAAGCAGATTATGTAATATTTGTCTAAAAACCAGAAAGTCTTTTCATATGAAAATCCTTTTGATGCTTCCTTCATCTCCAGAATGTAACCCTGAATTATTCAGAAACAAATTGATTGGACTGCTTTGAATTTTTTTGTTTCACCTTGATCTTGCTACCAATAATGATTTTATATCCAAGACAAAATGTTATCCCTCAAGTTGTTTTCTTAGCAAATCATTGAAATGATCGCATTTGGAAAGGATTTATTGTGTTCTTCGTGCAACAAATGATAGGTCAGTGGTCTGATAATATATGGCACATAAAATACAATTTCTCTCAGTATTCTATAATGTAATTGAACACAGATCGGACAGCCACATACCCTTAATCATGTAATCACAGCTAAATCTTTGAAATAATTTTTGAGAAATTAAAAAGCCCTGTGGAAGATAATGAATGCCTCTATTCTTCCAGACACTTCAATAACGCCACAAGGACACTGTTAATTTGGTTGGTGGTAATTGTGGCTGAGATTCTGAAGAATCTGTTTTATATCGTACAGCGTAATAAGCAACCACAAGAACAAAAAAAGAATAGTGCAATTCAATTGTCCTGAACAGCAAAAATAAGCATTGGTTCCTGAGAGAGTGAGAGGTTGGAATAAGTACTGAGTAACAAGGTCACGGCAGACACTTTGAACAAGTATTTTGTATCTGTCTTCACTGTACAAGACGTAAAAGCAGCCCAAGAATAGCGGAAAAATCATAGAATCATAGAAACCCTACAGTGCAGAAAGAGGCCATTCGGCCCATCGAGTCTGTACCGGCCACAATCCCACCCAGGCCCGACCCCCATATCCCTACATATTTACCTACTAATCCCTCTAACTTACGCATCTCAGGACACTAAGGGCAATTTTTAGCATGGCCAATCAACCTAACCCGCACATCTTTGGGCTGTGGGAGGAAACCGGAGCACCCGGAGGAAACCCACGCAGACACGAGGAGAATGTGCAAACTCCACACAGACAGTGACCCAAGCAACCCAAGCTGGGGAAAAGCAAGGACAAAAGGGAGAGAGGAGCTTAAAACAATCATTGTTTTAAAAAAAATCTAGGCAAGCCAATGGGCCTAAAGGTGAACAGGTCCTCTGGATCTGATGGTCTGAATTTTGGGGTCTCCGAGGGAGAACTGCGGAGATCGTGGATGTATTGGTTGTAATCTTCCAAAATTCGGGAAAAGTCCCAGCGGATTGGGAAACTGCAAATGTATTCAAGAAAGCAGAGAGGCCGAAAGCAGCAAGCAACAGGCCAGTTGGTCCAACATGAGTCATTGGGAAAATGCTAGAATCCATAATTGATCAACAGGACATTTAGAAAATCATAAACACTATCAGGCAGAATCGATGGCTCAGAATCTCTGATCTCTGGGGGAAGGGTGTTGCTGGGGCAATGGTACCGAGGTGGTGCGCTAGAAGGTGTGAATCCCCCCCCCCCCCACCCCCAGATCCTCCTACACATGGATTGCATGGGGTTTATCGAGGAAATTCAAATTTCTGATGGGCAACTACCCTGCGCTGGGAACCATCCAATACATCAATTTAAATCAAAAACTTTAAATGGTTTCAACTGTCCTAACAGAATAGTTACGCAGGGAAAGTTAGCGGGAGTATAACCACTTCTAACTCTTGGGTATCTATAGTACTGACCACCTCTCCCCCACTCCGAACTGCCACTGGACGCCCTGACTCACACTTGGTCCCCCCCAACTAACCCCACCCCCCCCAACCCCGATAAGCTCCCCACGCCCACAACTACCCTCCGAGCACCCTGTCTACTGTTCAAACAATCGGACTATCCTGTAACTATACCCCCCAACCCCCACACCCCTGACTATCATCCTATCACTCCCAAAGTCCCCCCTGACCCCTGACTAGCTCCCTACCCCCACATCAACCCTCTCAATCCTCTGATTACCACTCAGACTCCCATTACACTCCCAGACTCACCAACTATGCGACAACTAACTTTCCTTCTTTGAATACCCTCCACCCCTTTACTATCCGTGACAAACCCCACACCCTTCCATCCCCCCTGACTGTCCTCTTGATACTCCAACTACTCCTTACTATGCTCCTGAAACCCCCCAAGTATCCTCTTGACCCCTGACTACCTGCCACCCCTTGAATAACCCAACCCCTGACTACTCTCCTGATGTCCCTGACTAACCTCCCAATCCAAGTACAGTACAGAGCGAGACTGCGGATAGTTGGGAACCTGTCTCGGGGGCAGGGAATTCATATGGTGTTCGTGGAAGTGGAAATGACTAGGGTTGGGAAGCATTTTCCGATCAGGGCCATTGTGATCTCCTGGACTCGTTTCGATCGCCTCAGGGGGTCGGAGAGGAATTTCCCAGATTTTTTTTCCCCATATTGGCCCTGGGGTTTTTCACTCTGGGTTTTCGCCTCTCCCTGGAGATCACATGGTCTGGAATGGGGGGGTGGGGGTGAGTTAATAGGTTGTAATGAACAAAGCATCGTAGCTGTGAGGGACAGCTCGGTGGATAGGATATTGGTATGTAGATAATTGGGCGGGGATCCTGGATTCAGGATTCAATCCTGGACCGGGGAGCGGCGCGGGCTTGGAGGGCCGAAGGGCCTGTTCCTGTGCTGTATTGTTCTTTGTTCTTTGTTCAAGTGACTGACCATCTGAGCCACCCAACCCATCCTACCCACTGAAGGACCACACAACGCCCACTCCCCCACCGACCGAACGACCAACCAACCATCCCCTTCTGACCCAGCACCTGGCCCCTCGCAAACATACCCTGCCCTTCCCCATTCTTCCTACTTATCTTATACACTCATCTTATGCATCCACCTTCTTACTGGCCTCCCAAAGTGACTGGGATCTTTAAACTAACAGCACTAGTTACCATATTGTCGGTAAAATTGGGGCATGACTTATTTTCCTCTGATGCTGCTGCACTAGACTGAAGGCTTCGGGAACCCGTCACACTGCACTTTTCTGAAGAGACCTGAGCTGGAAGGTTGGGGGGCAGGGGTGGGGTGGGGGGGGGGGGGGGGGGGGGTGGGGGGGGGGGGTGGCGGCGAGGCGAAATGTGCACCTCCTGACCAAGGTAGTTTTTTTAAAAAGGAGCAGCGTGGCAATTGGACCACTCCTCAGAAATTCTGGCCCAATATGGTTTTGTGAAAGGAAAATTCGGATTGACAAATATTAGAGTTCTTTTAAGATGTAACAAGTGGAGTGGATAAAGGGGAACAAGAAGATGTGGTGTATTTGGATTTCCAAAGGGGATTTGATGAGGTGCCACGAAAAATGTTCCGGCGTACGAGCTCATGGTGTCGAAGATATATTAGTATGGCTTGAGGATTGGCTAGTTCAGAGGAAGCAAAGAGTTGGGATAAATGTGTCATTTTCCATTTGGTAAACTGTAATTAATGGAGTATCACAGAGATGAGGGCTGGAACCTCAACTAGTTATGATCTCTATTAGTGACTTGGATGAAGGGACTGATTGCATTATAGCCTAACTTGCGGATGGTATAACGATAGGTCTGAAAGCAGCAGAGAGAGGTGGTGGCTGTATCAGTTAATATGTTCAAGGCTGAATTTGACAGATTTTTGATTGATAAGGGAGCTAAGGGTATGGGTGACAGGCAAGTAAGTGGAATTAAGGCCGCAATCAGATCAGCAGCAAACTTATTGACTGGGTCAAATGGCCTAATCCTTCTCCTATTTCTTATGATCTTATAATCCAATTATCTATTTTGATTCCAAGGTTCTTTTCGCAGAGGATATCATCAGAGTGGTCCTGTAAGGGCACAGAAGAAGAGGGTATCAGGACTCGGCAGCCAATTACTGCTGCCGGCACTCCCAGCCCAATGCTCATGCTGCCCACAACTGTCAAAGTTTATTGAAAGGTTCTTCAACTAATTGGCTGCTGCCCTGAAGTCTGGGCAGTTGGTTCTAAATTAGAAAGCAGCAACTATGCAAAGGAATGTCATAGAATCCATGGAAACCCTACAAGTGCAGAAGAAGGTCATTTGGCCCATCAAGTCTACACCAACTCTCCGACAGAGCATCCGACCCAGGCCCTATCCCCATAAACCCACATATTTAACCCATTAATCCCCCTAACCTTCACATTGTGGGAATCCTTCCAGTGCAGAAAGAGGCCATTCGGCCCATCACCTCTGTACCAACTCTCCGACAGAGCATCCTACCCAGGCCCTATCCCCATAACTTCACATACTTACCCCACTGTCCCCCTAACCTACACATCTTGGGACACTTAAGGAGCAATTCAGTATGGCCAATCCACCTAATCTGCACATCTTTGGATTGTTATCATGCCTGATGACAGCTGCTTCTGGACAAATATTCTGTACAGAGCTTTCCTCACTTAAATCCCCGAATCTCCAGTGAGCAACATTGTTCAAAGGGCAAGAAATAAAATCATGTAAATGTCATTGAAAATTCGATTAATATGAAATGGTAATTGGGAAAGCAATGGAGCTGAGACCTTCTCTTAAAAATTATCTGTCCACTGGGTGTGGGCAGTGTTGCGAAGGGAATATTTATAAGCTTCATTCCCGGTTGCCCAGGATCTTTGAGAGTATGGAGGGCCTTCTTCTTGGTTTGTTGCAGTTCTTCTTCAGGCAGTGGTGCTCTCGCAATGTGCAATGGAAAGGAATTTCAGCAAATGGACTCAGCAGCAATAAACTAACAGTGATGGATGTGCCGGTCTGGAGGGTGTGTGACTAACAAAGCCATTATTAATGCTTGTTCTTTTGATTCACTGTTGGCTCTGTCAGGATACATCTGCTTTCTGTTAGGGAAATGCCACTGTTTCCTGCTAAGAAAAGCAGTATACGGAGACAAGAACAAGTGATGTTGTAAACGTTTAGAAAGAAAAAGATGGATTAGATTTGATCCTTTATAAGTATTTTATGGGTGAAGGATGCTGACTGAAACATTAGCTCAGGTCTTCTTATTTCTTTCAGATGCTGACCAACTTGCCTTTGACATTTTCAAACTCTTTAATGTTTAATTTCAGGATTTCCAGTCTTCCCTTTTAACTTGCATATTATCCTCTCCTATCCTTCAGTGTTGTTCTTGTGCTGTGATTTACCAGAGGTGATCGCTGCTGTACTTTTTTTTAAATTACGGGATGTGGATATTCCAAGCTCAGCCAGCTTTTATTGTCCATCCCTAATTGCCCTTGAGGAGGTGGTGATGAGCTGCCTTCTTGAACCGCTGCAGTCCATGTGGTGGAGATACACTCATGGTGCTTGTCGTGAGGGAGTTCCAGGATTTTGACCCAGCGACAATGAAAGAACAGCAATACATTTGGCTTGGAGGGGAACTTTCAGGTGGTGGTGTTCCCATGCATCTGATGCCCTTGTTCTTCCAGATGGTAGCAGTTGTGGGTTTGGAAATTACTGCCAAAGGAGCCTTGGTGAGTTCCTGCTTGCAGATGATACACACTGCTGCTCCTGTGTGTCAGTAGTGGAGAGGGTAAATGCTTGTGGGCTGCTTTGTCTTGGGTGGTGTTGAACTTCTTAAGTGTTATTGGAGCTGCAGTAATCCAGGGGAAAGAGAGCATTGCATCACATTCCTGACTTGTGCCTTGTAGATGGTGGACGGTCTTTGGGGAGTCAGGAGGTGAGTTACTCATCACAGGATTCCTAGCCTCTGAACTGTTCTTGTAGCCAAAGTATTTATATGCCTAGGCCACCCATCCAAGGCCTCTGATTGAGGAGGGTCCCAAGCACAGGTGAATGATGGCAGGTCACAGGAGAGGGGGAAAGGGATTGGCAGCAAACCAGCAGGGGGTGGTGGCCCTTAATGGGCCATTTCCCCCTTTCAGATGTTACATCCCTTATTCAGGCACTGAGTGCCTTAAAAGAAAGGATACCCCCTCCACCATGGAAGACGACAAGCAAACATGCCACAAAGCAAGATCCCCCTTGGTTAATACCAGTGGCAGCAGAATGAGTCCCTTAAGTGAGCATTCATTGTCTACTTAACTACCTCAACTGCCGGTGGGTGGGAAGGTTGTACAACAGGCTGTCCAGCCACGGATTTAATCTGTGTGGGGGCGGGAAGATGGTGGAGTCCTCACCCGCCTGAGTAACTGTCTTCCCACCACCAAATTCACCATGGTGATGGACACAAGATTCCGTCCAGAGAGTGATGCAGAGATATTAACTAATAAGAGATAAGTGGACATTAAACAGGAAGAACAGGATCATCTTGCTGGAAGGCAAGGTCATTTGTGGTTGCAGCTGAAAAAGAAAATTAATGTTCCAGGTGGAAGGAGCACTCACGTCTTTTGCAAAGTTTGACATTCAGGGAGCACGAGTATTCTCTGGTTGCATTCAGCAGGGAATCAATTTGGATCCTTTAAATCTCTCCAAGTCTCTTTGCAGAGATCATCTGCATATGAGAATCATCAGAAAATCGAGGTCAGCCATTTCTTTAGACCTTAAACAGCAGGGATGCCAGCACAGAGTCTTGGAGCACTATTCCCTGAATAGTTATAAATTATTGCAATTGTTCTTGATTATACTTTATATTGATATATACGTTCCATGACGTGTGACGGTGAGTGTGAGGACTGGTTAAGAGCGATTCTTAAGTTTTCTGACACCCTGCCTGGTTTCTTGTCCTTCCACATCCATTAAGTGAGCCCTAATTTGGTAAAAGCAAATTACTGCGGATGCTGAAATCTGAAACCAAAAGAGAAAATGCTGGAGAATCTCAGGAGGTCTGGCAGTATCTGTAAGGAGAGCAAAGAGCTGACGTTTTGAGTCCTTTGTCAAAGCTAAAAGGCATAGAAAGTGGAAGATATTTATACTGTAAGGTGAGGGAATGAAAGATGAGTCATAGCCACAGAAACAAGGGGAAAGGCTGTTAATGGTAGTCTATCGAGAGAATAAAAAGTGTGAATGGCCAAACGGCAGAGAAGCTGAAATCAAAGGGTAAGTCTTTTGGTCCCTAATTTTGTAAAACCATTTGGAATGTATATACATCTAGTTCTTGTGGACAAGATGAGTTTAGATAGGTGTGGCAGGAAGGATAAACATATATAATGCTTACCTAAAACAGTTCAACTCTGGGACATTCCCAAACCCGAAGGCTTAAAGCAGTCAAAACCAATAGAGTCAGGACTGTTATCAGCCTTCATTTCAGGTGCCAGCTGTGTTTTGGAATTTTGAGTGATCCATTGGGATGTGTGTGTGTGTGGGATCCAGGAAATCGTCATAAACAAGATAACTCCAAGTCACCACAAAATGTCGCCTGTCAAGAACTAGAAGGGTTTGCTTTTGATATTGTGTGCATTGAAAGAGCTTTTAAGGTTCCGGAGAGATTTACATAAATCTCTTATGACATGATCTAGATTGGAATGTTTTTAATACAGTGCAATTACAAGTACCCCAATGTCACCACATTTGTTTAGAATATTGTAAAATGTACCAGCTACAGGATGAGGTAACAACTGTGCAGCAATTCTTTGTAACACATGGACATTCTTTGGCTAGAATGTCACAATTTCCAGACATTCTTTTTATTAATTTTAAAGCAACAAAAACCTAAATTAACTCATTTGCAACTCTGTGCAGTCTGGCTGATCTCCATCTATACTTGTAATGTGTTTGGCATTTCAAATATTTTGTGATGCTATTTGTGTACAGTTATAATGTATTAGTTTGCTATAATTGCTGGACAAATTAGCACTCATTAGCATACGTGTCGTTACTCTAATTACATGATGTCAGTGCCATTTATACATTCATACGCGAGTGCTTTGAGTTGTCATGACAATCTGTCAATTTAAGGCCTCTATTAAGATTTAAGACTTGCAGAAATCTGTAACTATTAAGAATGCAAGTGATTCAGATTGAAAGGATCTGCATTTCATTATTTAAAGTCAATTTGCAATTACCTAAATCTGGACAAGTTTTCGATCTAGGCAACCAAATAGCCCATTTTGCTGTACATTTCTTTTTCATTGTTATATACATTGACAGAGCAACTAAAAGGTCATCTGGATCATGGGCAGCACGGTGACACAGTGGTTAGCACTGCTGCCTCACAGCGCCCACAGAATCCGGGTTCAATTCTGGCCATGGGTGACTGTCTGTGTGGAGTTTGCACGTTCTCCCTGTGTCTGCATGGGTTTTCTCCGGGTGCTCCGGTTTCCTCCCACACTCCAAACATGTGCGGGTTAGGTTAATTGGCTGTGCTAAATTGCCCCTTCGTTTCAGGGGGATTAGCAGAGTAAATATGTAGGATTACGGCGATAGGGCCTGGCTAGGATTGTTGTCAGTGCAAGCTCAATGGGCTGAATGGCCTCCTTCTGCACTCTAGGGATTCTCTGGTTCTATGAGTTCTTACTCAGTCTTTAGATTACTATGCCACTCTAAAGGCTTTGTGGTAGAATCCGTGGGTGTGTAGATACTGCCTTAGATGGCCTGAAAAATATTTTTTTGTAATTGGACAGGTAAGAGTTTGAGCCAAGTGACAGTATTGCCAATAGGCTGGACTGTCTTTGTGCTTGGGTGGCTGGAGGTGCAGGTGCCCTCCCCCTTACCTATATACTTCAGCGCCTCTGACAGCGGGGTTGTCCATCTTTGACTGCTGGAAGGTCTGCTATTGGTCAAGCCATACCACTGTCCTTAATTCGATGAGTCTTCCACGGGCAGCCACTTAATTGGCCATCTTTTAAAATTGACCTCTGGATTCCACTACTCCCATCTGTGGGTTCCTGACCCACATTTAATCCAGGTGGGATCAAGATCCCGGAATGAACATTCAGGGGCTGTGCTTAATCTGGGAGAAGGTGGAAAATGGGAAACAGGAAAGCAGCAGAGACTATGCTGAACCTAAGATCGATAGAGTAAAACAAGTGAGAGCAAGTCAGCAAGCCTAACTTACATTTCTCCTGTTTTTTATTTGCATGAAATCAATGGAAGAAAATAATAGCAGTGGATGTCTTGGCAAAACTCTAACATGTGCGAGGATCTTCCAAGATCGAGATAAATCAAAATAATTAAGAGTGCGTCTAACTGTGCAAGTGCAAGGAGGTGCTCACCACAATAAAAGAGCGATGTTGGTTATCTTATATTTTACTAGGCATGATGCGCGACAATCAAGCACGTGGAACAAGGCTTCAGTATTGAAGGCTTTTATTGTCTAACAATGGAACTACTAACACGAATACACCAGTTCAGACTGAAGGGGTCCTGCCGGAGCAGAGGGTCTTATACCTCTCCTCCGGAGGCGGGGCCCCACCGGGATGTGCCATAATGACATTAACAGCAGGTAAACACCCTAACCCAACAACATTGTACAACCCCCACAGTGACAACACCCTAACCCAACAGTAACATAAGAACAACCCCCAGTGGTAACCAATGATGGTTCACCACATTCACCCCTCCTTTAAAAACAAAGGCCGGCGGGGTGCAAAAAAAAACAGGTCATATGTACAAAATTCACAAGTCCAGACGGTCTGGAGGACCGCACCATCGCTGTGATCTCCTCAACACCGGTTGCGAAACCGGAGCAGGTGCTTGCGGTGGCGTTCTCTCCAAAACAAGGTCCGGCTGTCCCCTCAAGGACTTCCGGGCCGGTTGGCCCTGGTGAGGCGATGGTGCAGGGGATCCTGGAACCTTCGGTGGTGGCGCCGATCTCCGAGTCTCAGGCAAGCTGTACATGGGAGTAGAACTGTTATGCACTGGTCCCGGTGCTGACCGCGCCACGTCTGGGGAAGAAATGAGTAGTAGGGGATTCGTGACAGGGGGTATGGGAGCGACAGGAGTTGCTACGTCCCCTGCGGGCGCCAGGTCTCTAATGGAGACAGTGTCCTCTCGCCCGTCAGGATATGCCACATAGGCATACTGAGGGTTGGCGTGGAGGAGTTGGACCGGTTCGACCAAGGGGTCGGACCTGCGAGCCCTCACATGTCGCCGCAGAAGGACGGGTCCTGGGTACGTCAACCAGGCTGGTAATGAGATCCCCGAGGACGACTTCCGAGGGAATGAGAACATCCTCTCGTGGGGAGTAGCATTGGTTGCCGTACACAGGAGGGAGCGGATAGAATGGAGCGCATTTGGAAGGACCTCCTGCCAACGGGAGACTGGAAGGCCCCTGGATTTCAGTGCCAGTAGGACAGCCTTCCAGACTGTAGCATTCTCCCTTTCCACCTGTCCGTTACCCCTAGGGTTGTAGCTCGTGGTTCTACTAGAGGCAATCCCGAATGAGAGCAGGAATTGCCTCAAGTCGTTGCTCATGAACGACGAGCCCCTGTCGCTATGAATGTAGCAGGGGTACCCGAACAGGGTAAAAAGCTCACTGAATGCCTTGATGACGGTGGCAGTCGACGTGTCCGCACAGGGGACAACAAACGGGAACCGGGAGTACTCGTCTATTATGTTGAGGAAATAGACGTTCCGGTCCGTTGAGGGAAGGGGACCCTTAAAATCCACACTCAGCCTCTCAAAAGGGTGAGTGGCCTTGACCAATTGTGCCCGGTCTGGTCGATAAAAGTGTGGTTTGCATTCTGCGCAAATCCGACAGCTTCTCGTCACTGACCTGACATCCTCCACCGAGTAGGGCAGGTTGCGGGCTTTGACGAAATGGTAGAGTCGGGTGACTCCAGGATGACACAAGTCATTGTGGAGGGCCTTCAAGCGGTCCTCCTGCATGATGGCGCATGTTCCGCGCGAGAGGGCATCCGAGGGCTCATTGAGCTTCCCTGGACGATACATAATATCGTAATTATAGGTGGAGAGCTCAATTCTCCACCGCAAGATCTTATCGTTCTTGATCTTGCCCCTCTGCGTGTTGCTGAACATAAACGCCACGGATCGTTGATCCGTGATCAGAGTGAACCGCTTCCCCGCCAGGTAATGGCGCCAGTGTCTGACTGCCTCCACAATGGCCTGAGCCTCCTTCTCCACCGCTGAGTGCCGAATTTCTGGGCCTTGAAGGGTGCGGGAAAAGAACGCGACGGGCCTGCCTGCCTGGTTTAGTGTGGCGGCTAGGGCGAAATCAGATGCATCACTCTCCACCTGGAAAGGGATGGATTCATCCACCGCGTGCATCGTGGCTTTCGAAATGTCGCTTTTCAAAGCCTTGAAGGCCAATTGGGCCTCCGGCGTAAGTGGGAAGGTCGTGGACTTGATGAGCGGACGAGCTTTGTCCGCGTAGTTGGGGACCCACTGCGCATAGTACGAAAAGAACCCGAGGCATCTCCTCAGAGCTTTCGTGCTAGCGGGCAAGGGAAGTTCAGTAAGGGGGCGCATACGGTCTGGATCAGGGCCAATGACCCCGTTTTCCACCACGTATCCGAGGATGGCTAACCTGCGCGTACGGAATACGCACTTCTCCCTGTTATAGGTCAGATTCAGGCGAGATGCGGTGCACAGAAAGTGTTGGAGATTCGTGTCATGGTCCTGCTGGTCATGGCCGCAGATGGTGACGTTATCCAGGTACGGGAAGGTAGCCCGCAACCCGTTCTGGTCCACCATTCGGTCCATAGCACGCTGGAAGACCAAGACCCCATTGGTGACACCAAATGTAACCCTGAGGAAATGGTATAGACGACCATCCGCCTCAAAAGCCGTATATTGTCGGTCCTCTGGGCGGATGGGGAGTTGATGGTAGGCGGACTTAAGGTCTATGGTAGAGAACACTCGGTACTGCGCAATCTGATTGACCATATCAGAAATGCGCGGGAGAGGATACGCATCCAGCTGCGTATAACGGTTAATGGTCTGACTGTAGTCGATGACCATCTGAGGTTTGTTCCCGCTTTTGACTACCACGACCTCCGCTCTCCACGGACTAGCACTGGCCTGTATGATCCCTTCCATGAGGAGCCGCTGAACCTCAGATCTAATAAAGATCTGGTCCTCAGCGCTGTAACGCCTACTTTTAGTAGCGATGGGCTTGCAGCCAGGTACCAGATTCTTAAATAGGGATGGTGTAGTGATTTTCAGAGTGGAAAGATTGCATGCGGGGCGCTTTGGGCAATTTGGAGGCTGCGGCTGATTCCCTACTGCCAGTGAAGGGAGTGGCCCACCGTACTGTAGGATCACACTCTTCATGTGGACCATAAAATTTAGTCCGAGGAGAATTGGCGCACAAAGGTGAGGTAACACAAGGAGCCTGTATTGCTCGTAAATTGTGCCCCGTACCTCTAGAGTTACCATACATCGTCCTTGGATCGGTACAGACCGGGACCGTGATGCCATGGAAATTGTCTGCTTGGCAGGGAGAACCCGGAGTCCACACCTTTTAGCAGTTTCAGGGTGTATGAAACTCTCGGTCAAACAGACAATTCACAGTTCGACCATTTACCTTTATATCCATCATTGAATTCTCAATCCTGTGGTGCTTAGTCTGGTCCAGGGAGATCGACGCCACCGTTGGCCCCTGGGCGTCACTGCATGCCGCCGATGTTGATGCTGAGGACCCCTGCTGGTCGCTCCTAGTCGTCGTGGACCATGATGGCCGCCCCCATGAATCGCACATGGGCGAGGGCGCCAAACGCAGCGACTCCTGGTGGTCTTCCTCCTCCTCCGTCAGCCACGATGGCGCCGTCCTGGATTCGCACGTGGTCGGACCTCGTGGGTACTGCGACGCCGAAGGAGATTGTCTCCGTTCTGGAGGGTTACAAGCTGCACTGCCGTTTTTGGACTTTGACCTGCAGACTTTACCGTAGTGGCCTTTTTTACCGCACTGGCTGCAGGTTGCCGTTCTTGCCGGACACTGTTGCCGTGGATGCTTGGCCCCACCGCAAAAATAGCATCGCTGGCCACCTGGAGCTGCCACCGTCGTCGGATCGATCTGGGAGCGCGGGTCTGCGGGGCGAGGAGGGAGCTGAGCTTGCTCTTGCCACGTTGACTCCACGTGGTCCTCGGGGTACAGCGCCAAGCTTTTCGACGCCGCTTCCAGCATCTCAGCCATCTCCATCGTTTGGGTCAAGTCGAGGTTCCCCTTTTCCAGTAATTTAAGCCGGATGTACGAGGACCCTACTCCTGCTACGAACGCGTCTCGGGCGAGGTCGTACATGTATTGTTCGGCTGATACGTCTTTACAATCGCAACCCCTGGCAAGCTGCAGGAGTTCATTGGCGTAGTCCTCCATGGTTTCGCCCGACTGCCGACGTCGTGTAGCGAGGAGGTAACGAGCGTGTATCTCGTTGGGTGGTTTCGTGTATCGTTTCTTCAAGAGCTCGATGGCCCTCGGGTAAGTGGGAGCCGCACGAATCGCGAGATAAATCGTGTCGCTTACCCTTGCGTGGAGGACCTGGAGTTTGTCGCTGTCTGTAGTAATAGCTACAGAGGCAGCCAGGTAGTCTTCGAAACACTTCCACCAGTGGTCGAAGGTGTTAGCGGCACCGACCGCACGTGGGTCCAGCGCCAGACGATCTTGTTTCAAGATCTGTTCCATACTCTTTTTTTTGTACAGCTGAGAGTTTTCTGTTAGACAATAAAATTGATGCGCGACAATCAAGCACGTGGAACAAGGCTTCAGTATTGAAGGCTTTTATTGTCTAACAATGGAACTACTAACACGAATACACCAGTTCAGACTGAAGGGGTCCTGCCGGAGCAGAGGGTCTTATACCTCTCCTCCGGAGGCGGGGTCCCACCGGGATGTGCCATAATGACATTAACAGCAGGTAAACACCCTAACCCAACAACATTGTACAACCCCCACAGTGACAACACCCTAACCCAACAGTAACATAAGAACAACCCCCAGTGGTAACCAACGATGGTTCACCACAAGGCATAAGAAAACTACCAATTAAGAAACAAGAGAAAGCAAAATAAAGCATTCAATAAGCAACACACAGTATTATATTAAAAAAACAATCAACAATATCAGCAAGGAGCAAGATGGAAAGCGATTATATCAATCAAAATACTTTTCATATGATTAAATATCACAACCCTGACGATATCCCAGAGAAAGTAGCTACCACCTCCCCCCCCAAAATAGGGTAGGTTCAGGGTTCACAAACAAGCAGCTGTGAGACGGTTGGTGAATGGTCAATACTGCTGTCATTCACCACAGAGATCAGCAAATAAATTAAGTTTCAGCGAAGCTGGAGCTGAAAATCGAATGCTGCTGGCTCCTTCAGGAAGGAATGACTGGGTGTTTGCTGGGAGGTCTGGGGTTAAGTGATGAACGCTGTCTAAGGACATACTCATCTCACCGGGAGCACTCAAGCTCATCCAACCTCCCAGAGGGAAGTCATCAAACATATTAATTGCCTCTCTTTTTTTTTGTCAAGCATCTTAAGTTTTTGAAATGTGTTGTGTAAGGGCTAACTGAGGAAGCAGATGAGGCAATTTACTGAGCTGATCGACTTCTCAGAAAATTAGTCAGTTGTTTCTAAATTAACAATTATGAAATGAAAGGTTTCTTGTGACGAGAAAGATATTTTATTAACTTTTCATCATATGTGTGAAACAGAATTGGATAGCTGCCATTGTAAACATTACACAAGGACTCGTTTTTAAGAGTTAAGAATTCAAATTAATTAATTTTGTTTCCAAAATAAGTTCTACGAGCTCCTCATCAGATGATTTATTTTACTTGTTCATCAATTTATATCTTACAGTAAAGTAATATAATGTAGCCTGAAAAGCAAAGGTTTCTATATCTACAGGAAGCTGCGGAGAGGGTGAGGGAGGCCAGAGGCAGCTGAAGGAGCCACAAGGCTGGCAGCATAGTGATTCTGCTGAATTTAATGGCAGGACATCATTACCATCTTCTTTGCTCCATTTCTTGCCCAGCTGCTGGAAAATGGACAGCCTGATCATGGCCTGGAGCCAACAACCTGCGACACAAGGCCGCAGCTGGGGCTGGTCCCAGGCAACCAAGAAGAAGCAGAGAGAGTGTGATTAGGAGGACAGAAGAAGGTTGACAATCAGGGGTCTGGAGAGAGTGGGCTTGGCGGAGGCTGCCAATCAGGGTTGGAAGAAGCCAAAGGCTTCTGAGGAAGTGGGCTCCTCCTGACTCTCAATGAGTGCTGTAAAAGACGCTTGTGCTGCAGGCAGCTTTTGCCTCCCTTGCACTCCTGGGATTTCCGACCTCTGAGAATCTGGGGTAGCAACCGTCAGTTTCAATTGGGTTCCCATTTTCATTGAGGGAGTCCAAATTAAATGCCAGACTGATTCCCGGAATGTCAGGACTGACATATGAAGAAAAATTGGATCGACTGGGCTTGTACTCACTGGAATTTAGAAGAATGAGAGAGGATCGCATAGAAACATATAAAATCCTGATGGGACTGGACAGGCTAGGTACGGGAAGAATGTTCCCAATGTTGGGGAAGTGCAGAAGTAGGGGGTCACAGTCTAAGAACAAGGGGTAAGATATTCAGGACTGAGATGAGGAAGAACTTCTTCACTCAGAGAGTTGTGAGTCTGTGGAATTCTCTACCACAGAAAGCTGTTGGGGCCAGTTTGTTAGATATGCTCAAGAGGGAGCTGGATATGGCCCTTGCAGCAAAAAGGATCAAGGGATATGGAGAGAAAGCGGGCGTGGGATATTGAGAGTGCATAATCAGCCATGATCATATTGAATGATGGTGCAGGCTTGAAGGGCCAAATGGCCTACTCCTGCACCTATCTTCTATGCTTCTATGCTAATTAAGTATCCTGGCACTCCATGGCGGAAAACCCAAATCCCTTAAGTCCAACATGATAAAACAGGGCGGCAGGTGTGTGCTGCGCATTTTGGGCCAGGGTTTCCCACCATAAACCCCTCACCTGTCATGGGAGGTTAATATTGAGACCGGGATCTCTCAGCACAACATTTCTCTGCTAACTGAAGCAATCAGTAAAAGACGAGGGTTATTTCATACTTGAGAGGTCGGGGCTTGTCAGTCCTCATGTACAATAATCCATTCAAGCCACGTACAAGGTTTATAAATTTCATTTTGTTGAAGGTACCGGCCTGGTCATTAGCACTGCACTGCTGCTCTGAGCAGAAAGAGTGAATTCCAACATTGAATTCCATACTCCTCTTTTACCATGAGAGAGAGAGATTTGGAACTGGAAGTCATGGAACAAATGGGTGGATTGAAATGGAAATCTGACTACTTCAGTGTTTAATATCCACAGTTAGAGGAGATGCTAGACCTGGGCAATGACTGAGATTTTAGTCTCTACCAAGTCGGCGGCATGGTGACACAGTGGTTAGCACTGCTGCCTCACAGCACCAGGGACGCGGTTTCAATTCCCAGCTTGGGTCACTGTCTGTGTGGAGTTTGCACAGTTTCCCCGTGTCTGCATGTGTTTCCTCCGGGTGCTCTGGTTTTCTCCCACAGTCCAAAGATGTGCGGGTTAGGTGGGTTGGCCATGCTAAATTGCCCCTTAGTGTCAGGGGGACTAGCTAGGGTAAATGCATGGGGTTATGGGGATAGGACCTGGGTGGGATTGTGGTCGGTGCAGACTCAATGGGCCAAATGGCCTCTTTCTGCACTGTACGATTCCTATGTAGCATTCTATGATCAGCACCAGTCACACACAGGAGAAACTGGGCGAGTCATATTAAAGGCGACTATATTGCCTGTTTCACAATCCCACTGAAGTTGAATGTGCTGGTGCTTATTTGTTTTCTTAATCCCACAACGTTAATTAAATAGAATGTATATGAAGCAAATCAAACAGGGTAAACTTTGATGTTATGGAAACGTGCTGACTCAGTGCACAGCACAAGATTAACATTCTACTTTTTCTACAGTTGCAGGAATGATTTATGTGACAATTATTATTTTCCCTGGAGCATGAACCCACCACCAAACATTAAGCCGTTGTTTCCAGGGTCGTCACTGACCTCATCTCCTCTGGAGAACTTCCCTCCACAGTTTCCAACCACACAGTCCCCGAACCCAGCACAGCCCGCTTCTACCTCCTTCCCAAGGTCCAAAATGTCCCCCCTCAAAATTCTACAGGGACCGTTCCCTCCTTGACACTCTGGTCTACTCTTCTATCATCCCTTTCCCACAGCACCTTCCCATGTAATCACGGAAGGTGGAACATTTACCCCTTTACCTCCTCCCCCCTCACTATTGAAGGCCCCAAACATTCCTTTCACGTGAAGCACCTCCTTCAATTTGGTTTATTGTATTTGCTGCTCCCAATGCGGCCTCCTCTACATTGGGGATACTAAGTGCAGAAGAGGTGATTGCTTTGCAGAACACCTTTGCTCAGTCCATAAGCATGGCCCCGGCCTTCCAGTTGCTTGCTATTTCAACTCACCATCTCGCTCTCAAGCCCCCATGTCTATCCTTGGCCTGCTGCAATGTTCCAGTGAAACCCAACGCAACCTGGAGGAGCAACAGCTCATCTTCCAGTCAGGCACACAACAACCTTCTAAACTCAACATTGAGTTCAACAACTTTAAACTAGGAACTTTCATTTCTATCTTGGCTCCTTTTTTTAAATCCCAAAAATTTCTTGTCCTATTGCAATTCCCCTCCTTCCCCACAGGGCCTTCTGTCACTTGTTCTCAAGTTGTGCTTTCACTGAGCACTGACCTTTTTCCTATTAACACATTCTGCTATCTTACCTTAATGTCATTATCAGCATCTTCTATTGTCCTTAACATTGCCATTAACACTTCCTTTGTCTTGTGCTCTAAACGTCTTTGTGCAATTTCTCCTAACTCACACCTATCGCTGACCTTCTATTTTGCTCTACATTCTCCACCCCTTCTTAAACAGGATGAACAGAGATGAGGAGAATTGTTTTCTCTCACAGGTCGAGAGTGTCTGGAACTTTCTTCCTCAAAAGGCAGTGGAAGCAGAGCCATTGAATATTTTTAAGGCAGAGTTAGATGGATTCTTGATTAACAAGGGGGTGAAAGGTTATTGGGAGTAGGCAGGAATGTGGAATGGAAGTTTCAATCACATCAGCCATGATCATACTGAACGGCATTGCAGGCTCGAGGGGCTGAGTGGCCTACTCCTGCTCTGAATTCATATGTTCATATAAAATCCATCACATTTCTCCCTTTCTTTAGTTCTGAAGAAAAGTCATACGGAGGCGAAACATCAACTCTGATTCTCTCTCCATAGGTGCTGCCAGACCTGTTGAGTTCATCCAGCATTTTCTGCTTTTATTTCAGATTTGCTGTCGTCTGCTTTCATTTTAATCATTATTTCATCTGCAGGTACTTCATTTTGTGAAACTGAGAGACAGATCTTGAATAGGTGTGAACATTATCTCAAAGGAGTATTCCAATAATAGCCTACAGCAATGGTGCAATTGAAAAATAGATTAGTAAAAACTTATTTGATGCTTCGAATTTCTTTCTTTCCCAGTTTTGTCATTTTAGTGCAGGCTGCAAGGATCCAGTCTTGCTAAGTTTCTTTAAGGCCTTTTTCTAGTTCTGGGCAATCTTGTAGATCAAGAGGCTGATAATATTTATTTGCTCAACGTTAACTTGGCTTCCAAATGCAACACTACTTAAGTCACCCTGAAAAACAATGTCTTGCATAGCCTGATAGCACTAGAATCTTAAGATTTCAGAGGTCAACAACTTTATCTGCTCATTTATGGTCAAATGCTTATGCAACCTGCTATCTTTGGTGCCTTCTACAGAAGCTTTACAATGAAAAAAAGCTCATTTCTATATACTAAAAGAAGGAAACAGTTCACCGTGATGGTTTTGTAAGCTTGCTATTTATTTATTGTGAAAGCACTTTTGTCCCTGTTAATTATCAACCTTGGAGTTCAGTGCCACATGCCAGAATGTCACCTTTTGATTTATGGACTTGCTGCAGGAGTCCTGACCTTGCCTTTGAAGAAAAAAGTTCATTTAAATATTCTATTTACTGGTTCATTGCAAATGCGCACCAAAGCTTTTTTGTTCGATATTCTTACAAGAAACATGGCCCAGTCGTCATGGTCAACCAATGAATAGCAAAAAAGTAACTGATTCTGCACTGCATGCTGCTCCCAGTGGTGGCTTGATGTGCAGTCACTCTTTTTCTCATGCTTTGCCTTTGAAAACATTTTCCTCCCAGGCACTCCATTTTAAAAGTTGATAACCAAACTTATGAGGCATAATATATTTGTGTGGGAAATGAACCTTGCTTTTCTATGTGGATGTTCTTAATTAATAATCATGGGTAAGAACATTTCATGGGAAAAGCAAACTTTCAAAATAACACTTGCTGATGCTCCTTCAAAAACCATCCTTCCGAATCATTGCCATCAGTAGTAGGATCAAAGGTCTTGAAGTCTGAAAACTGCATTGTTACATTCCTGTTCCCTTTTCGTAGAATCCCTGTAGTGAAGAAGGAGGTCATTAGGCCCATAGAGTCTGCACCGACTCTCCAAAAGAGCATCCTACACAGGTCCTATCCCCGTAACCCCACACATTTACCATGGTTAATCCACCTAACCTACACATCTTTGGACACAAAGGGGCAATTTAGGAGCAATGCACTTAACCTGCACATCTTTGGACTGTGGGAGGAAACCAGAGCACCCGGAGGAACAAAGAACAATACAGCACAGGAACAGGCCCTTCGGCCCTCCAAGCCTGCGCCGCTCATGTGCCCAACTAGACCATTCGTTTGTATCCCTCTATTCCCAGTCTGTTCATGTGGCTATCTAGATAAGTCTTAAATGATCCCAGCGTGTCCACCTCAATCACCTTGCCTGGGAGTGCATTCCAGGCCCCCACCACCCTCTGTGTAAAATACGTCCCCCTGACATCTGTGTTGAACCTTGCCGCCCTCACCTTGAACCCGAGACCCCTTGTGTTCGTCACCTCCGACCTGGGAAAAAGTTTCCCACCGTTCACCCTATCTCTGCCCTTCATAATTTTATACACCTCTATTAGGTCGCCCCTCATCCTCCATCTTTCCAGGGAGAACAACCCCAGTTTACCCAATCTCTCCTCATAGCTAAGACCCTCCATACCAGGCAACATCCTGGTAAACCTTTTCTGTACTCTCTCCAAAGCCTCCACGTCCTTCTGGTAGTGTGGTGATCAGAACTGGATGCAGTATTCCAATTGTGGCCTAACCAACGTTCTATACATCTGCAACATCATATGCCAACTTTTATATTCTATGCCCCGTCCAATAAAGGCAAGAATGCCATATGCCTTCTTCACCACCCTCTCCACCTGTGCTGCCACCTTTAAGGATCTGTGGACTTGTACACCCAGGTCCCTGTGTGTGTCTATACTCCTGATGGTTCTGCCATTTATTGTATAGCTCCCCCTTACATTAGATCTACCGAAATGCATCACTTCGCATTTATCTGGATAAAGTTCCATCTGCCATTTCTCTGCCCAATGTTCCAGCCTATCTATATCCTGCTGTATTCTCTGACAATGTTCATCACTATCCGCAACTCCAGCAATCTTTGTGTCGTCTGCAAACTTACTGCTCACACCAGCTACATCTTCCTCCAAATCATTTATATATATCACAAACAGCAGAGGTCCCAGTACAGAGCCCTACGGAACCAGAGCCTGCAGCTGTAGTTCTCAGAGAAGTAACTTGGTGCAGGACATTAGGAATAGTGCCATAATATCCACTCGAGCCGTCAAAACTACCTGAAGGTCAGAACTAAAATTTACTGGAGATTTGACCGTTAACGTAGTCAGCCATGTGATGCGACTGGGACTTTAAGGAATGTATTTTAATCCAGTTTCTCTGCTGGGTTTTTTGTATCGTTGCTGTGATGTCTGTTGAAGGCATATAATGGGCCTTTTTATTTATTTTTAATTTGGGCCTAACTGGAGTTTCTGGGCAACTTGCTTTGGACTGTGGGAGGAAACCAGAGCACCTGGGGGAAACCCACGCAGACACGGAGAGAATGTGCAAACTCTACACAGTCACTCAAGGCTGGAATCAAACCCAGATCCTTGGCGCTATGATGCAGCAGTGCTAACCACTATGCCATCATGTTTTGTGTGCTGTAACGAGTTAAGGCCACAAATAATGTTGAATGATGGGATTAGGTTGAGGGGCTTTCGACCCATTCCTACATTTCTATCTTAACTGCAGAGAAAGTTGAATCTAGTGGACACAGGTTAATATTTTAAGTTTCTGGAAATTATACAACTTGCGATGAAAGTTATACACAGAAACTGTTAATAATACAAATAGCTTTTAATCAGATTTCCTCAAAGGTTGGTAGTAGAGCCAGGGAGTACAGGAAAGAAGAGAAACAATAACTGATATAATGCCTATAAATTCAGAGGTACATAATGGAAGAAAAGTAGTTGAGATTTTGCCTTTATTCCACTCATTTGACTGTGTTACAACTTGCCAATCATTTTTTCTTTTGTTTAGGAGTTACTTCTCCAAAAGTACTTCTATCAGGTGCATCTATGTGGTAATGTGGTGTGAAATCAGGAATAAATCATTTTTGGTCAGACCAGATTAGCGCTGAAAATAATTTGTTTTCTCTGCCTTCTCTGTTTCTCCTTCCCTGACTCAAAATCGTCTCTAGGTTGTAATTAGGCTGTTAGAACAATCAGCAGACTTTTCTTCAAGAAAATCCATTAAATCTGAACTCTTTTTCTTAATGCTATAATTTTAAAATATTCCTATTTCACAACACCTGAAAAGGTACCCAGCCACCCAACTGGAATCACACATGGTGTTAAAAACCCCACTGATGTTAGTTGCACGAGTCTCAAAACGCCAAAGGATAACTTGAAACACTGGTTCTTAGTGGTGTATATTCGTTTGGAATAATGTGAGGAATAACCCAGTGAGGAACCAGTCCCGTTGTTGTGGAAGCAATTAATAGAGTATTTATTAAAGTAGAAGAAAAGAATAACACATGACAAGAATGATTAATAAACACTGTGACAATTAATTATATTCATAACGAAACACACCGTTTTTTCTGAAATTATCTCTTGTTTCAATAACATACCCATGTTCCCTGAACTCACTGAGACATTTCTTTTCCCAAACAATAGCCACTAAAGTAACTCTATAGGTCAAATCCACTCATAGTTACCACACAATACAGCTTAGATTAGCAAGTCTGAGGAACCGTCTTTTGCTGGTCCAGCGAAGGTACGAAACTGTGTCTTTTAGAGGAGAATATCTGCACTCTGCCATGGCTCCAAATGTTAGATGGAACAGGCCTCTCTGCTCTGATCAGAGATGGAACTGGCCTCTCTGAAGATACTGGCCAGTCTGGCTGTTGGATGGCAAACTGGCCTCTCTCCCCAAGGTGGGTGCTAGCAGTTATACTGTTCAGCCGGAGAATTCTGGCCCAAATCTCAGTATTCCTCTAGACGCCTGATAACCTTATTACTTGTCTGTTATTTTTGTTTCTATCCCAAGTTCACTGTTAACCTTGTTAAATTCAAAATTTCGAACAGTAGCATTTTTTATTATTCATTCGTGGGACATGGGCGTCGCTGACTGGCCAGCATTTATTGCCCATCCCTAGTTGCCCAAGGGCAGTTGAGAGTCAACCATATTTCTGTGGCTCTGGAGTCACATATAGGCCAGACCAGGTAAGGATGGCAAATTTCCTTCCCTAAAGGACATTAGTGAACCGGGTGGGTTTTTCCGACAATCGATAATGGTTTCATGGTCATCGTAGATTCTTAATTCCAGATTCTTTTCATTGAATTCAAATTCCACCATCTGCCATGGGGGATGCGAACCTGGGTCCCCAGAACATTAGCTGAGTTTCTGGATTAATAGTCTAGCGATAATATCACTAGGCCATCACCTCCCCAATTGAGCAGCATCACTCTTTAGGGATGCAGTTTAGACAAGCATATAGTTAGCAACATATTATTTCTCAAAAGGCCATTTGAAATATTAGAATTATTATTGGCAAATCTGATATTTTCTTTTCATTCTTCCAACAAGTGCAACAGTTAATAAAGGGATGAATTGCTGGGAAACATTTCCTGCTTTGGTTTGTAGCTTTCATCGCAAGTTATTCAGCTACCAGTATCTTAAAATATTATTCTGGAAAGATGAGATCAAAGGGGTAGAAGAAGTTTCTTAAAACGAGCCTATTTTGTGCATTTAAGAGCACAACCTTTGTCAAAGTACCCTGCTTCTGGGTTAGATATATTACCCTCATGTGGTTAAGGAAAAATGTCGGGTTACGTCCTTGTGGGTCTCTGTTAATACTATGATGAGATCAAGTCAGGAATATAAAGAAAAGCAGGTGGAACATAATGAATGAATTAATCTGATTCACTACATAATTAGAAACAGTTGGATGACAACTGACATTACCAAACACATGCATGAAAGTATTATAGAACCTACTGTTTCAAAAATATGCACAAAGATGGAAAGCAGACTACTGTACATCACTTTGACCTTTCAATGATCTCATTGCATGACAAGTTTGGAGGAGTGTTAATTTGTTCCACAATTGGCTAACAATTCCATTTTCAACCTATAAACCTGGTGAGGGGGTGGGACAGCGGGGGTGTGATGGTTGGAGACAGTGTTTCTGAACTGTCTGGAATCTTACTGGTTTAATGACCATGATAAAAACAGTCTGCAAAAGTATTTCTAAGGATTAAAAAATATATATTTATTAGTGTCACAAGTAGGCTTGCATTAACACTGCAATGAAGTTACTGTGAAAATCCCCTAGTCGCCACACTCCGGCGCCTGTTCGAGTACAGTGAGTGAGAATTTAGCATGGCCAATGCAGCACATCTTTCAGACTGTGGAAGGAAACCCACGCAGACATGGGGAGATGTGTAGACTCCGCATGGACAGGGACCCAAGCTGGGAATCGAACCTGGGTCCCTGATGCTGTGAGGCAGCAGTGCTAACTACTGTACCACCATGCCGCCACTGCTCATGATCTAAAATATAGCAATTTATTAATTTATTAGATGGCAGATCACAGAACCACAGAATCCCGATAGCGCAGAGAGAGGCCAATTGGCCCCCTGAGTCTGCACCAACTCCCTGAAAGACCATCCAGGCGCTCCCTTCCATCCCATCCCTGCAACCCCATAACCCCGTTCATTTTCCATGCGTGACCTTACCACTTTACCTGCACATCTTTGGACATCACATTCACTGTACCTGCACATCATTGAAAACAGTAAGAAGTTTAACAACACCAGGTTAAAGTCCAACAGGTTTATTTGGTAGCAAAAGCCACACAAGCTTTCGAGGCTCTAAGCCAGTACAGAGCCTCGAAAGCTTGTGTGGCTTTTGCTACCAAATAAACCTGTTGGACTTTAACCTGGTGTTGTTAAACTTCTTACTGTGTTTACCCCAGTCCAACGCCGGCATCTCCACATCATCATTGAAAAAGCAGACTAAAGTCAAAAAACCTATCAGTTCGTTTCTGATGAAGGGTTACACTTGAAACATTTATGTTTCTGTCAAATACTGATTGTCATATTGTACATTTCCAACATCAATACTATTTTTTCCCTTAATTCTGTTTCTTGGCTTAACCCAATCACGAAAGATATTGGATTGACATTTTTTGAAAATCAACACTGAGTTTGCAAAGGTCAAATGTACAAACAGATCTATGGGCTTTCAACTGGGAGGCTGAAAATAATTTTCAGGTTTTTTTTTACAATCTTTCAAAACTGTGTTAAATATAGGTGGGGGATGGAGTGGGAAATGTGTTAAAAATTTCACTGGAAACTGGGAAAAAATGGGATCCTACACAGTTCAATAAAATTGCAAGCACATCACCCATATTCAGTTTAGTGAGTGTATTTTATATATACATGCATAAACACCGCTTGTCAGAGAATCATAGAATCCCTACAGTGCATAAGGAGGCCATTTGGCCCATCGGGTCTGCACTGACAACAATCCCACCCACCCCAATCCCCGTAACTCTACATACAGAAGGACATATTTTACACAGAGGGTCGTGGGGACCTGGAATGTGTTGCCGGGCAAGGTGGTGGAGGCGGACACACTGGGAACGTTTAAGACTTATCTAGACAGCTATATGAACGGAGTGGGAATGGAGGGATACAAAAGAGTGGTCTAGTTTGGACCAGGGCGCGGAGCGGGCTAATTGTTCTTTGTTTCTCGTTTCAAGGCTTCATTCTATGATCATCTTGTTGGTGCCAGTACAGAGCGAGACTGCGGATAGTTGGGAAACTGTCTCGGGGGCAGGGAATTCAGATGGTGTTCGTAAAGCAGAAGTGGAAATGAATAGGGTTGGGAAGCATTTTCTGATCAGGGCCAGTGTGGTCTCCTGGACTCGTTTCGATCGCCTCAGGGGGTCGGAGAGGAATTTCACAGATTTTTTTTCCCCATATTGGCCCTGGGGTTTTCACTCTGGGTTTTCGCCTCTCCCTGGAGATCACATGGTCTGGAATGGGGGGGTGGGGGTGAGTTAATAGGTTGTGATGAACAAAGCATCGTAGCTGTGAGGGACAGCTCGGTGGATAGGATATTAGGATGTAGGTAGGCTGGAAAATTGGGCGGGGATCCTGGATTCAGGATTCAATCCTGGGCCGGGGAGCGGCGCGGGCTTGGAGGGCCGAAGGGCCTGTTCCTGTGCTGTATTGTTCTTTGTTCTTTGTTGTTGTATTTACCCTGCTAATCCCTCTGATAGCAAGGAGCAATTTAGCATGGCCAATCAACTTAACTCGCACATTTTTGGACTGTGGGAGGAAACCGGAGCACCCGGAGGAAGCCCACGCAGACACGGGGAGAACATGCAAAATCCACACAGACAGTAGCCTAAGGCCAGAATTGAACCTGGGTCCCTGGTGCTGTGAGGCAGCAATGCTAACCATTGCGCACCATGCCGCCTTGTGATGGGAATGAATTTTAACGAGGAAGGTAAGCTGTTGAAATCCAATGGGAGACCTGTCCACCGATTTCCTGGATCATAATATGCCAGTTTTTAACCAATATTTCTGCTGGTCTTGTCTTCATGTCAGCACATTGGGTTGTCATCATGTCATAAGTCACCCACAGAAATTTTAACTCTGATCTGTATGGAGATGGTGCTGCAATATGCCCGTCAGGTGAAATCCCATTAGAAGAGGTTATAAGGGCGGCATGGCGGCACAGTGGTTAAAACTGCTGCCTCACAGCGCCAGGGACTTAGGTTCGATCCCCGGCTTGAGTCACTGTCTGTGCAGAATCAACACGTTCTCCCCACACCTACATGGGGTTCCTTCAGGTGCTCCGGTTTCCTCCCACAATCCAAAAGATGTGCTGGTTAGGTGCATTGGCCACGCTAAATTCTCATTCCATTCTGTCTGCTCCCACTTGCAATAATTTATGATCAATAGAGAAATAATTTCAACACAGTTCATCGCCATTTCCAACATGAGGATCTAACCATTTGCCCTTGACAATCAACAACATTACCATGGCTGAGACCGTCACCATCCACATCTTGGGGAGACCACCTTTGACCTGAAACTTAACTAGACCAATTAAATAATTGCTGTATTTAGAAGAGCAGATCAGAGTTTGGGTATTCAACATTGAGTGATTCACCTCCTGATACCCCAAAATCTTTCCACTATCTATAAGACCCAAGTCTGGTTGGGATCGAATGCTCTCTGCTTGCCTGGATAAGTGCTTCTCCAACACCACTCAAGAAGCTCAACAGCATCCAGGAGAAAATAGCCCACTTGACTGCCACCTCGTCCAACACCTTAAACATTCACTCCCTCCACCGCAGACAAACTGCAGCAACTCAACAATGTTTCATCAATAGCACCATCCAAACTCCCACTTCTACCTTGAAGGATGTGGGCAGCAGAACTATGGGAGCATTGCCTCCTGCAAGCTCCTTTCCAAGCCACACACCATATTGCCATTTCCTCATGGTGACTGTGTCAAAATCCTGGATTTCGCTACCTAATAGCACTGTGGGAGTCCTCCATACAGTAAGAATTCTCACAACACCAGGTTAAAGTCCAACAGGTTTATTTGGTAGCACAAGCCACTAGCTTTCGGAGTGCTGCTCCTTCATCAGGTGAGTGGGAGTTCAGTTCACAAACAGGGCATATAAAAACATAAACTCAATTTACAAAATAATGGTTGGAATTTGAGTCTTTACAGGTAATCAAGTCTTAAAGGTACAAACAATGTGAGTGGAGAGAGGTTTAAGCACAGGTTAAAGAGGAATTGATCCAGTATTGTCTCCAGCCAGGACAGTTAGTGAGATTTTGCAAGCCCAGGCAAGTCATGAGGGTTACAGATAGTGTGCAGATAGGTTACAGCATCCTGGAGTCCTCCATCACATCGCCTGCAGGTGTTCAATGCACCATCATATTCCCAATGGCAATAAGATGGGCAATAAATGTTGGTCTTGCAGGTAACACCCACATTCCATGAAGAAATTAATAAAATATAATTTATGGGGCACATCTGCATTTGCCACCATTCAACCCAA